>NC_086247.1:152712403-153312403 GCF_021018805.1 Prinia subflava | reverse complement strand
AGAGCTCAGGGAATGCCTGCATGGTGCTCTTGGTCACACTGTTTAGTTTGAGGTGATGTGAGGAGCAGGAGTTGGGCCTGATGCCCTTTCCAGCCTGAGATGGGTTTCCATTAATGCCAAATGGGGGTGTAATTCCAGGAAATTCACAGAGAAGGGCAAATTGGAAATCCCTGGAATCAACATAACCCATCTTGAATCTTCAACCCATCCATAGTAACTGTCTACTCACAACAACAACGAGGCAAATACACAACACAAAAAAAGAAATCAAAAACTGGCCATTCTGATAAAGATGAGATTTTGAGTCATCTTTCAAGCAGCTGGAGAGGAAGCACTTCTCCAAAGCCTCAGGCACTACATGTGACACAGCTCCTTGTAATTCCTGAGTAATCCAGGCCCAGACAGCTCCTCTCCATGTCCTGACCTCACTCCTCCCTTCCCCTCTCCTGAAGCTGCTGCTGCCTCCCCAGCTCAGGCAAAGCCACCATCATCACCACCGAGTGAGGCTGTCACTCCTGAGCATCCCCTTCATCTCCAGGGCCTCCCCAGGAGCTGCTCAGAGTGCCCCCAGAAACCTGAAGTGTCTCCTTGGAGCCCACTCCTCACCAGGGCCAGGGGAAAGGAGACAGGGCTGTTCTCTCCCCCAGGGAAGGGAGGGTTCCACCCCCTGCACTCTTTCCAGGGAGAAGCAGTTCCTGGGCCAGGTACAACCCATGTGAAAAGGCCACAGAAAGGCTCAATTCCACCTTCCTGCTTGGAGTAAGGAGGAGGAGGCAAATCCAGGACACCCCAGCGTGCTGCTGATGGAATAAACCCTGCATGGAGGAGGAGAGGGCTCAAATGCTACAGTGGGAGGGAATTGTGGATTCCAGCTGAAGGAGGACACAGAGGAGAGGAGAGGAGAGGAGAGGAGAGGAGAGGAGAGGAGAGGAGAGGAGAGGAGAGGAGAGGAGAGGAGAGGAGAGGAGAGGAGAGGAGAGGAGAGGAGAGGAGAGGAGAGGAGAGGAGAGGAGAGGAGAGGAGAGGAGAGGAGAGGAGAGGAGAGGAGAGGAGAGGAGAGGAGAGGAGAGGAGAGGAGAGGAGAGGAGAGGAGAGGAGAGGAGAGGAGAGGAGAGGAGAGGAGAGGAGAGGAGAGGAGAGGAGAGGAGAGGAGAGGAGAGGAGAGGAGAGGAGAGGAGAGGAGAGGAGAGGAGAGGAGAGGAGAGGAGAGGAGAGGAGAGGAGCTGCTGGTTTTCCAGATGCTGCACACAGATCCTTGCAGACTGAATCCCAAACTCCCACTTACTGCCTCCTTCTCCCGGTCCATGATGGTCTCCAGCTCCTCAAAGTGGCGAAGTTTTATCTCCAACTTCTTCATCTGAGTCTCCACCAGGAGGGCCACCAGGGACTTGATCTTCCTCTCCTCCACAGCTGCCAGGTGCTGGGGATGAAACACAGGGACTGTTCTGTGACACTGGGCACAGCAAGGGGCTTGGGGGAGGGCACCATCCATCCCAGCCATCGTGCTCCACTTCTGGACAGAAAACAGGGAATTAGATTCTAAATCTTAAACTGGGAACCAGGGGTCCTTGGAAGATTATGAAGGCTTTAATGAAATAAATAGGTGTGAAGATTTCATACAAGAGGTGTGGAAGATGATCAGAGCAGTGCAGCTCTGCCTTCCCAGCACTGGCACACGGAGCACTTCCAGTGGGAATGCAAATGAAGGAGAAGGGTCTGCTCAGTGGAGTCAGCTGAGGGTCACCCAAAAAGCTCCCAGGACACACACACAGGAGGCTGGGACCCAGAATGACCCCAAAGCGGGGAGATGGCACTGCCACGTCTTCACCATTAAAATAGATTCTTCTCAAGTAGAAGGCAAATGGATTCTTCCTAAGGATTAACTTCATTCCATTTATATGCACACATAAATAACACCAGAGATCTGTGTATATATATCTGATACACGAGACAGCCATGAAGTGTTTCACACCCTCACAGTGTGACAAGTGTGGCCACGATGCCTCTCCCTGTTTTTGTACAGAACCTGCTGCTGCTCAGAACGAGAACACCCTGAGAGGGCCCATGCCCTGCTGGGGGCTCTGTGCTCACAGGCACAGAAGTGTCCCCAGCCCTCCTGACACAAGGGAAAGGGCTTCTGACAGCCTGGAAGGGCTGAGGGGAAGAAGGGAAGAAGGAAAAGCTGGAGCTCATCCAGCTCCAGCTGCAAACAGACCCCTGCTGAGGGAGCTGGGCCCCAAACTGGCTCAGAGCTGGGACAAACCCGGAGCTGGAGGAAGCAGCATTAAAAACCTCCCTGGGACCCTGAATATAATCAGAATTTCTCAAACCCATGGGATACCGTGCTATTTGCCCCCCTGACCCACCAGCAGTGGAGGAGGGCTCAGTAAATGCGGGTAAATGCATTCCTGAGTTCTAAAGTGAATTTCAAATCAGGTCTGAGAGAGCCAGAGTGACCCCAAGCTCATCCAACACCACATCCCTGTGAAATTCAGGCAGCAGTTCCAAAACTGACCAAAGTGCTGCACACAAAATAATGAAACAAAGCTGTCAGAGCAGGAAACTTCATGTCAAATAACACTGTTTAGTAAAATAAACTCATTTCTCTGGAAATTCAGAGTGAGGGAATCATCTGGTTATACAGATTCTTCTACCGAACATCTCACTCTGATTCACATATGCAATTTTAATCATGAAATGGGATGGATCTAATCAAAGGACATGATTAGGTAAAGGACAGGTCTCAAAATGGAAAGGAAAGGAAAGGAAATTATCCCTGAAGTTTTTCCTAGAGAGACTCGAAGAGGCTGTTCCTCAGCCTGGCATTAGCCAGGGCTTTCTGTGGGCAAAGGACAAATCCCTGGAGCTGCAGCTGAGGAGAATCAGGAACACAAATTCAGAGGTAATTTGAAATGCCTGATAAACCCATCACTGCACCAGCCTTGAGTCATAAATGAGCAAGTGATCCTAAAGGGCTTCTCCAGCCTAAATGTTCTATAAAAAAGAATCATGGACTGCATGAATGGTTTGGAAGGGACCTTAAAGTCCCACCCCTGCCATGGCAGGGACACCTCCCACTGTCCCAGGTGCTCCAAGCCCTGTCCAGCCTGGCCTGGAACACTTCCAGGGATCCAGGGGCAGCCACAGCTGCTCTGGGAATCCCAGCCCAGCCCCTGCCCACCCTCCCAGCCAGGAATCCCTTCCCAATCTCCCACCCAGCCCTGCCCTCTGGCACTGGGAGCCATTCCCTGTGTCCTGTCCCTCCAGCCCTTGTCCCCAGTCCCTCTGCAGCTCTCCTGGAGCCCTCGTGCATCATTTCTCAAACTTATGGAAGCCACTGATCCCAAAAGAACCAAACCAAAAACCAACCAACCAAAAAAAACCCCACCAAAAAAACCCAAGGGAAAAAAAAACCCCACTCAAACAAAACCCCCATTTCAACCACTTGTCTTTAACTCCCATCTCCACTCAGAACAGAACTGCAATATTCCTCTGATATAAAATCCTAAGAAAAACAGCTTTTCACATGACCAGGCCTAGAGTTTATGATGAAGAGTTTAATTACTCCCTCAGACAAGACACAGACCACCCAAAGCTCTAATATTGTCTGGCTTTTTAAGTGAGTGGGAAGAGAAATCCCTGTTGAACCTGAATTCTACTCTGAAGTGTCAAGCTCCTAATTACAATACATTATTCCCTGTAATGGAAAGCTGAAGCTCTTCCAGAACATTATTACTGCCATAATGAAAAGTGCCATCAGCCAGGTCCCTGCTCGCCCCAACTCGTTATCTCCAGAGGAAGGGGAGCAGCAGCTCATCCTCACTTGGAGCAAGTGGCCTTCCATAAAGCAGATTAAATCTCCTGTCTGCTCATAGAGATGCAGGTTTTCCCAGCTTGGCTGAGGTTATCTGTGAGTCTGGAGAAGGGAGTCACCCTCAGGCTCACAGTGATGCACAAGGGAGCCACTCTGGACACTGCACTTCACCAAGACACTGACCCTCAGCTCGGCCTGCAGCTGGGAATTTACTGGACAGGAGCTGTGTGCCATGTGGGGTTTTACAGCCTGGTTTGGAAGGTAACAACTAAAATATCCCCCAGCTCCTGGTTCAAAAGGAGGGGCACAGGACAGCACCCACCACCCCCACTCTGGGGGATACAGCTGGGAAAAGGTCTAAAGTTAGAGTCAAAGATCAGAGTGGAAAAGTTCATAAAACACACAACACCTCATTCTATCCGTGGAAATCCATCAGGAATAAACACCACCCGTGCTTTGCTCTTGGTTTCTGTAAAGCAGGTGGACCTGAAGTGTGGCACTGAATCCAAGAGCAATTTAAAATACTAAATTAACACTTGAATCCAAGGAAATTTGTAAAGAGAAAACAGATTTGAAAAAGATACTCTAAAAGCAATGAAAGCAGTGTGGTTCCTGCAAGAAGGAAAGGCAAGACAACGTGCAATTAGTAATTACAGGGTAAAGAAAAGCTGATTCAACACAGCTCATTAGAGACCACACACAAACAGGAGTTTAGGGGAGAAGCAATGTGCTTTTAGCAGAACTCTGAACAAAGCACAGAATGATGAAGGTGTCTGTGCAAGCTGCAGGACTGAACATCCCTCTGTGTGTGCTCCACAGAGCCCAGGGGTTGTGTGGAGCCCTGGGCTGAACAAGAGGCCCTGGAAGGGTTTGTGCCCCTCAGCACCACCTCCAGAGCCCCGGCAGACAAAGCCTTGCCAAGAAGTCACATTTTGGGCCTGCTCCTTAGGGATGTTCCTGCAGTTCACAATCACCCAGGGAGCTGATAATTAACACTCCTTGTTCTCTCCCTCGGGGGCTCAGGCAGGAGCAATGAAGGCAGCACTGTGCTCCTGTGGGTGCCAGGGATCTGAGGGTGACCCCACAGCTCTGTGACCCAGGAGTGGTCCGGGCACAGCTCTGCTGTCCCTGAAGCCAAGCCCAGGGGTTGGGACAGCACCAACCTTGGCTTTGGTGGCAGCAGAGGCCAAGGCAGCAGCTGCAGCTGTGGCCACGTTTCCTTCCGAGATCTCGTGCTCCACTTTCTTCTTCCCAGCCTCGGCCTCCTTGTCCTTGCTGCCATCCACGTTCTCCTTGTTCTCCTCTGCCTCCTTTTCCTCTGCAAGACATTCCCAGCCCAGCCCGTTACACGCCTTCCCGGCATGGGAGGCCACCACACTAATTACTCAGGCACTAATTAACCCATCCTCAGTTCCAGCACTGCTCCCCATCCAAATGCTGACAGGGGAACCCCAGTTTGGGAGGATCTGATCCAACAAATGGGGCAACTTTAAATTCAACTTTAAATGGCCCTCCTTCCCACCCTCTCAAATTCAGCACATGCCATCAGCTCCCCCTCTTCATTTCCACATCAACTCCCCCAAACCCAAATGCTCCTTATTCACACAGTGCTAAAAACCTGAATCAAGGTGCAGGAAAAAAGCAATCTATCCATTCCATCCCTGGCAGTGCCCAAGGGCAGGCTGGACACTGGGGCTGGAGCAGCCTGGGACAGTGGGAGCTGTCCCTGCCATGGCAGGGTGGCACTGGATGATCCTTACAGGCCCTTCCAACCCAAACCATTCCACGATTTATGAGGCACAAGGGAAATGTCAAAAAGAATAAGGTTTTATGTAGATATTGTTACTCCTCAGCCTGTCAAAATCCAAGCTCTGCACCTCCCAGGGAAGCTGAGCTGAAATGCTGACTTCCAAGGGGAGAAGTGAGCAGAGAATTCCAGGCTGCTTTGGGTTGGAGGGGACCTTAAAGCCCATCCAGTGCCACTCCTGCCATGGGCAGGGACACCTCCCCCTGTCCCAGGCTGCTCCCAGCCCTGTCCAACGTTAAACACCACTAGTTCCACTTCTTTGCATCCCGAATGATCAGCTGCTGTGGGATATGGGCAATCCCCATTTCCATGACCCACACACACTCTGGAGCTGCAGCTCCTTCCCCCATTGGGAAGCTCAGGGAGGGATTTGGTGCCTGAGCTCTGCCAAACACGGAGCAGCCCGAGGTGCCAGGGGAACACTCCCAGCTGGGGCTGGGCTGCCCCAGGCCCCTGGGGGAGCTGCTGGGGCAGCTGGCAGCTCTTACCTGTCTTGGGCTCTGCAGCCCCTTCGCCCTCCGGCTCCTTCTCCGCGCTCCGCTCCGCTTCCCCTTCTGGGACCTTCTCTCCCTCCTCAGTTTCACTCTCGGCCTTGCTCTCCACCTGAAGGGGATGGGATTGGTTGGACAATGGCAGGGAGAGGAGAGAATCACTGCTCACTTTGTTCATGGCCTTCAAACGAATTCATTACCACAATGGAAGAGATCACATTTTAAAGGGTGGCTGCTGCTTAAGCCAAACCTGACAAACCAACCCAAAATGTGAATAGCAGTAAACTGGACCAACAGTGATCCAGGCCCAGCTGGATTACTCTGTGGGTACAAAAACTCCTGAACTAACATCACAGAATCATGACATGTCTGGGAATATGCAGATTTCCAAGCCCTGAGTGAACCTTCCCCACTTATCTCTTCCCAAATGTCCCTGTTTATCAGGGAGGCAGAAGAACTACCTGAAAACAGAGTGGGAAATAACCCCAAGGCTGCACTGATCAGCCCCAGGACAGTCTGAACTCCTATCTGGTGAAGGAGGCAACAAGAAATATCTCCTGTTGCTGCAGACTCCAGAAAAAAAATCCCCATTTATTTATCAGGAATGGAGAAAGAATAATAATTTTAAAATTAAATTTACATACATAATTAAAACATTAATTTTATCAAAATACATATTAAACAACATTATGTTAATACATAAACAAACAAAATAAGTAATAATTTAAATATTAGAATAATTTAGCAGTAATTAACTGCTATCCTGGAATTCCAGGATAGTAGTTTAATCCCAGTTCATGTCTGAAACACTCACTGCAGTTTGAGGTGCCTGTCTGTGGACACAGGTTATGGAAAAGCCACAAATGTGTTCTTGTGGTCATTACCAACAGGTTGAAGGATAATGATAATTAGTGTGGGAATATCTGATCTTTATGGGCAGGGTGGATCACCCCAGCCTCAGGAGGACACAAACACATCCATGTCCAAGAGGCAGCCAGAGCTCCTGTGGGGAGGCTTCTCCTTCTCCTGGGCTGGAGGCCCCTGGGGCACAACTGGAAGAACTGGGGGTGTTCCAAGGCAGCGTGTCCTGGGTGCAAGGGTCTGCCCGAGCCCTGCAGGGACACCCCAGGGCAGGGACACCCCAGGGCAGGAACACCCCAGGGCAGCCCTGCAGGGACACCCCAGGGCAGGGACACCCCAGGGCAGGGACACCCCAGGGCAGCCCCGCAGGGACACCCCAGGACAGCCCTGCAGGGACACCCCAGGGCAGGGACACCCCAGGGCAGCCCCACAGGGACACCCCAGGGCAGGGACACCCCAGGGCAGGGACACCCCAGGGCAGGGACACCCCAGGGCAGGGACACCCCAGGGCAGCCCCGCAGGGACACCCCAGGGCAGGGACACCCCAGGGCAGCCCTGCAGGGACACCCCAGGGCAGCCCGGCAGGGACACCCCAGGGCAGGGACACCCCAGGGCAGCCCAGGCCAGCATCCCTCAGTGCCCAGCTCCAGCCCCAGCTCCCACAGCTTCTCTCCTTCCCAGTTCCTCCCAGCCCAGCCCTTCTTCCCAGGACCAGGACCAGTCCCTCATTGCTGGGATTCAGACTCCAGCACTGAGCAGAAGCTCTGTGGAGGCTGCAAACTGTCCCTGTGGGGACACAAGCTGTCCCAACTGTCCCCTGTCCCACAGGCACCCTGAAGCTCGTGAGTTCAGGATTGAAGTGCCACAAGGCTCCTGCCAGCAGACCCAAACTCACCTTCTCTGCTGGCTGCCCCTCTGCCTCCGTTTCCATCTTCTCCTCCTCAGCTCCATCTGAGAAACAAAGAGGGAAGCTTTCAGCATTGCCCCCACAGCCACTCTCTGTTTCTGCCTTAACTAAATCCTGCTGTTCTCTGCCAGTGCCTTCAAGGCAGTGCCAGCCCTGCCCTGCCCCAGACCAGGCTGCCCCAAGCCCTGCCCAGCCTGGCTGGGGCAGCTCCACCTCCCTCCAGCCCCAGACCAGACCAGACCAGGCCCTGCTGGTGCTAAAGTGAGACCACCACCAGCACAGAAGGAGAAATAACAAAGATAATGATGAAGGATGGGTGCACCTCGTAGCAGGGGTGGTGGGAGAGCTGGGAGTGCATCCTGCACACAGCCCTTGGCAATTCATTTATTGCTTTCTAAAAGACTGATTTTAAATGTTCCTGTAATGACAGCTGGTTCTGGAGGCCAGGGGATAACAACCAGCCATGGAAACACCATGGGGGTGCCTGGATAATGTCCTAGAGCACCTGATACTTTGTGGGATTGTTTAGAAGTTCAAGAAATCCCAATTCATCCACAGCTCTGCAAGGAGGGGCAGGAGGAGGCACAACCTCATGGTCCTGGCCCGGGATTTCACAATTTAATGTACAGAGGCACTAAAGGAGCTTATTGAGATCCTGGACTGGGGTGATGCAGGACTGCTGGTGACAAGCCCTGATCCATCTCTAAGCTTCTGAAGACATCAGCTGGTGCTGGGGTTCATTTTCAGTAATCCTCATTTTCCTGCTAATTCCTGTGTGCTACACTGAGGAAAAACAAGGTATGAAGTGCTCTTCTTGAACAGCAACGGTTCTGTACAGAAATCTTTACACAAGTCCCTTCCATATATGAGAAAACCCAATGAAAATGTCTGACTGAAGGGTAATAGTTTTCCTCATGGCCTATTTTAAGATGATAAAACCACTTATCTGAACTATCTGCCACCATAACTCAATATAGGGAGACTGGGGGACGTTCTTCCTCACAGGTTTTATCTCAGAGTTAGGATTTAGTGACCCAGTAATGTCACAGGGAAAATCTCGATTAGATTTTGTCAGACAGCTCTTTCAAGCCTAGAAGCAGAGCTCCAAACTGGGCTTAAAAGTGTCATTCCTCCCAGGAAAGGGAAGGATTCACAAAAACCTGGATTCAATCCTTCAAGAAAAAAAGGGGAGACAAAGTGCAGAACACTCCCAGTGTGCCCAGGTTGGTGGAATCAAACAAAAAAAAAAAACTGCACAGAAATATATAAATTTATATTCCTGGGTGGGGAGGATGATCAAGATGATCCCATTCCCACCCCTGCCATGGCAGGGACACCGCCCACTGTCCCAGGTGCTCCCAGCCCTGTCCAGCCTGGCCTTGGGCACTGCCAGGGATCCAGGGGCAGCCACAGCTGCTCTGGGCAGGAGACCACTGCAGGGACCAGGGGAGCTGCTGAGGGACTGCTGCTGCTGCTGTGGAGGAATTCCCAGGATCCCAGGATCCCTGAGGCTGGAAAAGCCCTCCCAGCCCATGGAGTGCACCCTGTGCCCATCCCCACCTTGTCCCCAGCCCAGAGCACTCAGTGCCACCTCCAGGAACTCCTGGGACATCTCCAGGGATGGGCACTCCAAACCTCCCTGGGCACTTCCAAGGCCTGAGCTCCCTTTCCATGGGGAAATTCCTGCTGCTGTCCCCCCTGAGCCTCCCCTGGCCCAGCCTGAGGCTGTTCCCTCTCCTCCTGTCCCTGTTCCTGGGAGCAGAGCCCGACCCCCCCGCTGTCCCCTCCTGTCAGGTAGGAGTTCCAAACAAACAGGACATCCCAGAAAGAAGAACTGCTTCCATCCACTCTTTAGAGAGGAATTTCTCAAGGAAAAGCACACAGAGCATCTCAAAGTGCTCTCAGATCCTCCCTTGTGTCAGGACACATTGATGGACACCACCCAAACCCAAGTGCTCCTTCCCATTCCCAGGGACACCCTGGCAAGGAAGGGACGTGTGACACCAAGATTATTGCAAACATCCTGATTTAACCTCGCCGCTCTGGTTCTGGCTGCAGCAATAAATGTTAGGTTAAAATCAGGCTGACAGCTTCAGACAGGTTGCAGTCAATGGGTTTTGAAAAGTGTTTTTGTGCCTCAGCAGCAGGGCCCTGACACGCAGCGACAGCGCGGTGCCCGCAGCTCCCAGGGCCACCACGTCCCACACAGGGAAGGGACAACAGGTTCAACTGCCCGTTGGTACTCTGGGCGGAAATGAGTTTGCCTGGGTGGAAGCAGGTTTTTGGTTCTAAACCACAGGCTGCTCAAAGGGTCCCAGAGTCGTTAAGGTTGGAACAGACCCTCAGGAGCACCGAGTCCAGGCTGTGCCTGATCCCCACCCTGTCCCCAGCCCAGAGCACTGAGTGCCACCTCCAGGCATTCCTGGGACACCTCTGGACTTCACCACCTCCCTGGGCAGCCCCTTCTAATACTTAACAGCATTTCCATGAAGAATTCCTCAGGAAGTACCTCAAAATAGTAGAGTTTGGTAAAACTTAATCCCTAACTCCAAAATGAAAGGATCACACAAAGCCCAGAACACGCCTGACCTTCTGCACAGCCACGACAGAATTGCCTCTGGCCCCTGGCACAGACACAAACACAACTGTACTGATTTTCCTGTGTGGGCTAATGAGCTTAATGAAACTACATCCCAGAGGGATTGATCAGCTGGAGATCCATGTCCCTGGGACAACGGGGGAAGCCTTGACTTTAAGGAGAGAGCCTTTGCAATCCCTTTCCCCTGCACCACAGTTCTGGAGCTCTCTTCAGCAGGTTTGGTGTTGCAGCTTGCAGGATGTGGGAATCAAGGATCACAGAATCATTAAAGCTGGAATAAAAAATAAACCTCTGAGGCCATGGAGTTCAGACTGTGCCTGATCCACACGTTGTCCCCAGCCCAGAGCTCTGAGTGCCACCTCCAGGGATGGGCACTCCAAACCTCCCTGGGCAGCCCCTGCCAACATTTAACAACCTTTCCATGGGGAAATTCCTGCTGATGCCCACCCTGAGCCTCCCCTGGCACATCCTGAGGCTGTTCCCTCTCCTCCTGTCCCTGTTCCCCAAATGAAAGGACATTTCTCAGGTCAGGAAGAGGCAGATGGTTGTGATCCACCACAGGACACCCCTCAAGAGGTAAAAACTACTGGGAGACGAGGGCTCATCTCCTCTGAAGCCCCTCTTTCCACCTGAATCAGTGGGTATTCCGTTTCCTTGGGAGTTTGTTCTGCTGTCCACACTATCTCCACAAACACTGAGCCCTTTTTTCTAACACATGAACTTGGAGCTGATTTCTGCCCAAGTGACTTCAGAGAGAACTTAAATGGACTTTGGGTCAACAAAGAAACCTGTGAAACATCTCCCTGCTAAGAACTCCCTGTGTTACCAAAGAGATGCAGAAGCAGCAGCTCCGGAGCCTCCGCTGCCGTGAGAGGAACAAACAAAGCTCTGCAAACAAAAGCAGAGTCACCTGCCTGAGCTTCAGCTCAGCAAACAGTTTAAGATGCCCCCGAGACATCTCAGACTCCTCTCTTTTCACTGAGGCAACACAGAAGCTGTCACAGCCAGGCTGGAATATGAATATTTAATTGAGAGGAAATACATGATAGCTGTGGAAATATCGCAGCCCTGGGTATGATAATGATGCTGTTATCTAAACCATCATTTCCATTTCCCACAATAAATCAGGGCTGCACAGCCCTGCCTCACACAGCCTGGGGCTCAGCAACAGGGGGCTCCACGGGGAAGCTGGGGAGCTGGGAAAGGACAGCTTCTGTGTGAGCCCCAGGAATCACCAGGACAGGACTGGTGGGGTGCAGAGCCAGCCCCAGGACACACCCAGAGCCAAGGAGCACACCAGGATCCACTGGTTTAGTCTCCATCCCCTCAGAGCTCTCACCCTGGAGAGAAATCTCCCTGCCAGACATGACTGTAGTGACTGTGTCTATGTGCCCTCCTTGTGTGTGGTTGGGAATGAATCAAACCCAGGCACAGAATGGCAAATTCAGCCTCCAGTGGCGCCGTTTGCAGGTGCAGGGATGCAGGAAATCCAAGCACCACTCCCTCCCTCACTGGCACAGAGCAGCCCCAGGCCCCCAGGACGGTGTCAGTGGAAATTCCTGCTGCACTAAGACCTGAAATGCTCAAGTGACTCCAGCATGGCCCCTTCAGAGGCTGCCTCGAGAAATCAGTGTCATTAACCACCTCTGGAAAGATATTAGCAAAGACTTCCTAGAAATTATTAAACACCCCAGGTGTGCTGGATATTCCCTTTCTCTGGAGCTTAATCCAACCACAAGAGTTGGATCCTGGCTTGCTCCCCTCGGGGCATTTTCACTGCCACAGCTGCAGAGCAGCTCCAGGACTGTGTTCCACAGCCTGCACTGGGGCAGGGCTCAGAAAGGTCTTGAGATTTATTGGGGGGAACTGTTTTAAAACCTTTGAGCAGATTGTCCAGAGCAGCTGTGGCTGCCCCTGGACCCCTGGCAGTGCCCCAGGCCAGGCTGGAGCAGCCTGGGACAGTGGGAGGTGTCCCTGCCATGGCAGGGGTGGCACTGGGTGGGCTTTAGGGTCCTTCCACCCAAAGCTTTCTGTGAGTCTATGAAAGCAGGAGACAGAGTCCACCACACTCACCACAGCATCCAAAGCACTCCAGTCTCCTTGTAACTCCCCTGAAGCCTCACTTTATCAACTTAAAAGGAATTATCACCAGCTTCTAAAAAACCTAACAATGAAGACTTAGAAGAGGAGATTCTTGGGTATTAACTTAAGCTCCTCCAATCTGTTCCAGCCATTTTCCCTTTTCACATTCTGTATTGACTATAATTCACTGATATTACATAGTTTAAAAATTATTACGGAGCTCTGATATAATTTGATTTTTGAAATATAGCGACTAATGAACTTTAATTCTAGTATGGAACCCTAAACAGATACTTTTATTTCTCCATAGCTGCATTTAAATATAAATCCAGCGTTCTGTGATTCCATTACAGAATGGACAGAGGGCCAGGGCTTTGAAGAGCAGGAGGGCAGGGTTAGACTGGATACAGGGTATGAATTGCTCCTGTGAGGGTGGGCAGGCCCTGGCACAGCTGTGGCTGCCCCTGGGTCCCTGCAGCGCCCAAGGCCAGGTTGGGCAGAGCTCACCTGGGACAGCGGGAGGTGTCCTTGCCCAGGGGTGGCACTGGGTGATCCCTGAGGTCCCTGCACCCCAGCACCCTTTGACTCTGTGACACTGTAGCAGCCAGTGAGGTTCCATTCCCCTCTGGAAGCCCAGGGAGATGCTCTCAGCCCTGCTCTGAGCTCCAATCCCCGGTGCGGGCGCAGCCAGCCACAGCCACGGGACAATCCCTGCCACGGGCACTGGGGGTGCCTGTGCCCAGCTCTGGGGGGTGGGAGGCACCACAGATTGCTGAGTGACCCAGTTCACTCGGGCTGAGCAGCTCCCCCAGGGAGAACCATCTGCTCCTGCCCTAATTTATTCCATTAGCCACAGCCCGGCACAAATCGCATTAACGCCGCCGGGGCAGGGCTGGGCCCCAGCTCCCCGTGCCCCTCACCCAGCACTGACCGTGGGTGGGCTCTGCCCTGAGACCCCCAAACACCTCAGAGGCACCTCCGAGCCCCCAGGCCAGCCTGGGCCGCAATGCTCCACAGAAAGGGCACAAAGGGCCAGCCTGCAGCCTGGCAATGGGAAACTCAAAGCAGCAAACGTGTTACAGGGGGACGTGTGCAGGACCAGAGGGAACAGCCTCAGGCTGGGCCAGGGGAGGCTCAGGGTGGCCATCAGGAGGGATTCCTCCATGGAAAGGGTTATTCAATATTGGCAGGGGCTGCCCAGGGAGGTTTGGAGTGCCCATCCCTGGAGGAGGCACTGAGTGCTCTGGGCTGGGGACAAGGGGGGATCAGGCACAGCCTGGACTCTGTGACCTTGGAGGGCTTTTCCAACTGAAATGATCTTGTGAAGTCCTTAACATCTGTACCACGACAATATGGGAAAGGGGAACAAAGACTGGAAGAAAAATTTAACTTAAGCTGACCTTATTTTGAAACAACTATGAAATCAAACTCAGCCCCAGATGGAGTAACACTGAGATCTGGTTTCTAGCTGACTTGTAAATAAACCCCAAATCCTTGCCCTTCCAGCAGAGCCTCAACGCCTGCTGCCAGCTCTGAGGAACAGGGAGCAGCAGGTTTTCCAGATGTTTCTCTTCCCTCTCCAGCACACAATGCACACCATCCCAAAGCACAGCGTGCCTCATGGCAAGTCCGTCCCACTGAGTGCAGCACTGAGATATGTGACAGAAGGGCTGAGTGGTTTGTTTGCTTCTTCTCTAATTAAAAACTATCTTGGTGATTTAAATGTCATTTTGCCATCTAATTCACTGGGTAGGTTTGCAATGGACATTAAGTGCTATAAATAGCAGCCCTCCATGGGCAGCAGTTGATAACTGAGGAGCACCAAAGCACCAGACACGGTCCCTTGTGGTGCCATGCCCAATCTGGCCCCCTGCTCGTGTCCCCGGACGGGGTGACAGCAGGTCAGCTGTGCAATCAGGAGCACATCCCAAATGCAGCCTCCCAGTCAAGCTCCATCACATCCTGCTCAGCTTCACCCACAGCCAGACGTGCCTCTTCATGTCCAGTCACTAAACTCACGGAAATCATTTGTGATAAGCTGAACAACGCAGGAGCCAACAGGGCTGAGGGGAAAACAACAGTGACAAGAGAGCAGATCTGTAACCAAATGAGGAGAGCAGGGTCTGAGAAAGCCGTGGGGGTGGAGGGGACTGTGTCTGCTCCTCCTGCTGGGGAGAGCCACGAGGGGCCAACAGAGACGGGCACACAGGGCCTTCACTTCCCAGGGAGCTGCTTTGACACTCCAGACTGAGGAGGAACCAAGTTGCACCAGCCAGGGTCTCAGAGAGGAGACTTAACAGCAGAATATTTGCTGAACACGACAGGAATGGAACCAGGGCTTGTTAACACACACAGGTAATGCCCAGCAGAATTCCAGCCCAACCAGAGGCAGGACTGGATTACCACAGGCCAGTCCAGCACTCCATCAGAAATTCCTCTCCTGCTGGGTCCACAGTGAGCAACACACACAGAGCACCAGACTCACCCTCAAACCCACTGCCCAAAGCCCTCAGCTTGCTTTAACACCACAAAGACAGCATCCTCCAACCCCAACTAATGGAATATCCTGCTCTGGTACTTTTAGTCAGTCCACTCTGCGCATCCCAAGCAACAGCATTTCCATACAGAGAGCAGGAAAACAAACTCCCAGAACTCAAGGTACTCCTAAATTCCTTAGTCCAGGGTCCAAGTCAACCCTCAGTGAGCAGAACAACCCATTCCCTTCTCCCTACCCACAGCTCCCATCCCCTGCTTGGGGGAACTGGGGGTTTATCCCAGCTCAGAGGAGCACACCCCAGGAGAGCCCAGCTCCACGGGAGCAGCACTCACCCATCTTTATCCCATCTCAGAGGAACACAGCCCAGGGGAGCCCAGCTCCACGGGAGCAGCACTCACCCATCTTTATCCCAGCTCAGAAGAACACAGCCCAGGGGAGCCCAGCCATGGGTGCAGCACTCACCCATCTTTATCCCAGCTCAGAGGAACACCCCAGGAGAGCCCAGCTGCAGCTCCATGGGTGCAGCACTCACCCATCTTTATCCCAGCTCAGAGGATCACCCCAGGGGAGCACAGCTCCATGGAGCTGCAGCACTCACCCATCTTCTCGGGCTCGTCGGGGCCCGTGCCGGCGATGCAGCTGCTCTCCAGGCCGTAGGTTGGATCCACCTTCCCTGAGGCTCGAGCTGCCTCCTGCACTTTCTTCACGTGGGCTTCCACCAGCTCCAGGGGCACCTCCTCTCTGACCCGGGAAAACTCCTCTGTGGACACAGGGAATGAGACACTCTGGGCCTCGTGCAGCAAATCAAGGCATGTTTTCTCTGATCAGTGTGCAGGTAAGCCCTGGGACAAAGGGAATTCTCCACTGAGCTCCTTCCTGTCACACGGGGTGGCTGATCTTGTATTTCAGATGTGGCAGACAAGACTCTCTTCCCAATTACATAAAGTTGTGTTTTATTGGGAAAAACAAGGAAAAGCTTGAAAGGAACTGTTTTATCAAGTGGACACATCCAATGCCCACTCAAGACTTGAACCTTCTCGTGCAAGTGTCCCTGCCCATGGCAGGAGGTGGAACAGGAGGTCCCTTTAAGGCCCCTTCCAACTCAGCCCAGTCTGGGAATTCTCTGGCAAATAATTTCACAGGTAAAACAGGAAAACTGCAAGATTCACACTGAATTTACCCAGAGCTGCACAGGTGACAGTGCCCAGAGGAACATCAACCACCAGGTGCAAACACCAGCAGCAGTGAGGGCAGAAGGCAACACCAGCCACTCCTAGGCCCTCAGTGGCCTTTTGGAGCCACTCCAGCTTCACAGAGTGGTAGGGGTGGGAGGGTCTGGAGACCTCCCAGGCCAGCCCCTGCCAGGCAGTGACACAGGGATGTGTCCAGGGGGGTTTGGGATGGTTCCAGAGAGGGAGACTCCAGGGCTCTGCCCCTCCATGCACAGAGGCTCCTCGTGCTGCTGAGCTGCAGCTCGCTGTGCTCTGCTTTGTGGCCACTGCTCCTTGCTCTGTCTCTGGCAGTGTGAGCAGAGCCTGGCTCCATCCTCTGAGAGCCCTGGGGGATTGGTGTGGATTGCTGAGATCCCCTGTGAGCCTCCCTTCCCCAGGGTGAGCAGGCCCAGCTCCTGCAGCCTCTGCTCCTCAGAGATGCCCCAGAGCCCTGCACATCTCTGCTCTGCTGGACCCTCTCCTGCAGCTCCTGGTCCTGAGGAGCCCAGCACTGACAGGATATTCCAGCTGTGCCTCGCCAGGGCACCCTGGCTGCAAAGGGGATTTCAGGGAAGCAGAACACCAAGGTGGGAAGAGCAGAGCTTTTCCTACATAACCTGTCCCCCCTGGCGTGTCCCATCCTCCCCGGGGCTCTGGCCCCGTCCCGCCCGTACCGAGGGCGGCCTTGGCGGCGGCCGAGGCCACGCGCGGATCCACCACGGAGGCCAGGAAGGCCACGGTGCTCATGACGGGGTTCCCGGACTGGCTGAAGGGCACGGGCTGGTAGGCCAAGGGCCCCAGGGACGCGTCCGAGTTCTCCAGGTACGGGTCCTCGATGGGCAGGCGCAGGAAGTGCAGGATGCACTCGTCCTGCGTGCGGCTGCCCACGTGCTCCGACACCTTGTTCCAGTCGTCCTTGTACATCTCCAGCGCCTGCAAAGGAAAGGCAGCGGCTGCACGGGGCCTGCTGGGGACAGCAACGCTGCTGAGGGCAGCAGGGCCTCCCAGCGTGGTCTGGTCGCGCTGATGGAGCCATAAATGCGGATCAGACTGTCGGACTCAGAGGTTTATCAATCCTTATCTATGTCACAGTCTCACAAGCTGTGAGCTCTGGCTAACAGAGTGAAAATGCCTCTGTCTCTGTCTCTCTACCAGGCCTTTTCAGCACAAACTGTCCGATTAAGGAATGACACCTCATTTATTTTTACTTTTAACCCAATACCCAACCACCCCTGGCCCACAATGTGGATTTTTCTACCCAATCACAAAACCCCACCCAGAGGCGTGGAGAAGAAGGTGAAAAAGCAGGACTGGCCTCTGCCCTGAACCCTCCCCCTTGCTTTATATCCATTCCTGTATCCTAAACCCTCAAACTCTGAGTTTCCACCCTATGGTGTCACACACTGCTACCCAAACTCCACACCCACAATCCCAGCGCTGTCACTCCATTTTGGGAGCCTTTTCCACGGCCTCAGGTCAATGCAGGGTTTTCTTGAGGGTCAGTGCCTGGCAGCACAGAAATCTGAAATTCTCAGCTTCCAGGGTTCCAACATCAGACAACTACTAAAAATGGTTTTTTTTCTGGTATCAAAACTATCTGCATAAGAAATAAGAGAATTTCCCTGGGGTATCAGTGACACTGAAGCCACAGGGATTATCACAGGAGTGGATGCTCTTACTGTATCACAAAGAATTGTCACAAGACTTGGGATTTACTAATATTTGCACAGTCGGCGTTTCCCCATTTTGCTTCCACAGAGAACTAAATCTGCTTTTCCCACCAACTCTCACAATTCTTTAATTCCCACCACTCCCAAAGCCAGGAGAGACCAGTTCTGCAGGAGCTGTGCACCAGTGTGAGCTCTGTTACCCTCGGGGCTAACACACCACTGCTGGCTAGATAAGGCACCTGATAAAGTAAGAACTTCCAGATCGTATCAAAGACATAATTCTGAATCTCAGTCATTTTTAAACTTCCTCAAGAAAAGTCTTAAAACAATTTAACAGCAATGAGCTACTAAAGGCCCTGTATGAGTTCCTGAGAAACCAACACATTAATCCTGTAAAATCCTCCAAAAGTCACAGCCTAATAAATTATTACTCATTAACAAGCCATCCTTTTTCCCTGAAAATTGTTTTAGTGAAGCATCTGGACAGTATAAAATAAATACTGCCATATCCTGACCCATTAACTTTTACATTTCTGAGAGGATTCATGGTGCAGTCACCCAGAAAAGGCAAAAACCCATTTGAGTTTCTGGCAAGAGATGTGCAATGTGAAAATGAGTTTTCCCAAGCAAATGTCTCCCACAAGGCTGAGAACTCACAGAAATCCCAACCTTCCAGGCTGATTTAACTCTCAGAGCAGGCAGGGGGAACTCAGAGCTGGGCTGGGTCTGCCAGAGGTCCCGAGGAGGACAAGCCCAAGGTGGGACAGCAGAGCACACAGGGACACAACACTCCTGTGCTGGGGGTTCCAGCTCTCCAGGGACACACGGAGAAGATCCAAACTGAGCCACCAGCCTGGTGCTCAGAGCTCCTCCATCCCTCCAGGAAGGGCCCAGAACACCCAACAACCTCTGTGGAACACCACGAGCAGCTGGATGGGGCTTGGAGCTCCCTGGGGTAGTGGGAAGTGTCCCTGCCCATGGCATGGGTGGGTGGGAGGAGCTCTAAGGGCCCTTCCAAACACACTGTTGTGTTCAGAGCAGCTCTGGAGGAAAAGTGGTTTGGTATTTGTTCAGTTAAAACAAAAGCTCTGAGAATTCCTCAAGGACAAAATATCGACCTGGACAGGACCCTCCGGCACTTTGTGGCTGCCGAGGGTCAGCTGAGGTCATGAAAATGCTCCTGTTTGCAAAGATGTGGAAGCAAACTGGCTACAAGGACAGATAGTTCAATCCAAAACATCACAGATCCAGCACGGATCAAGCTGGAGAAAACAAAGCTGCCTCAGGGGGCAGCACTTCCCAGCCCCTGACCCCAGAGCAATTTAAGCTCAAACTTGGCTGAATTTTTCTCTCACAGCCAGGGCTCACTGCTTAACTTGGGTGGGAGGGGGAACTCCCAGTGCATCTCCAGAAGCCCCTGGTTCCCTGTTTCTCCCCTTCCAGCAGCAGTGGGAGCAGCAGGAATGGCCAGTGGGGCTCAGCTGGGTGGGGAGAACACCCAGGAGCTGCTGAAGTCCTGTGAGCAGGAACAAGACTGGAGCAAACAGCACCCAGCTGAGCCAGGGGAGACTGAGGCTGGGTGTCAGAAAGGGTTTTACCCAGAGCGTGGCTGGGCACTGAACAGGCTCCCCAGGGAAGGGGGCACAGCACCAAGGCTGGCAGAGTTCCAGAAGCGTTTGGACAACACTCTCAGGCCCCTGGGGTGACTCTGGGGCTGTCCTGTGCAGAGCCAGGAGCTGGACCAAACAATCCTGAGGGGTCCCTTCCAACCCAGCATATTCTGTGGTCCCACTCTGCAGTCCCAGACCCCGGGCACAGCCGGAGGGGCTGTGAGAGCTCCTGGGAGAGCCCTGCCCTGGGAATGCCCCTGGGCCAGGCTGCACTGGGAATTCCCTGGATTCCACCAGGGAATCAGCATTCCCAAGGCTGCTGAGCCCTTCTCCTGCCCCTGGGTATTCCAAGGGCTCGAGTGGATGAGACTGCTCAGCTCAGCAGGTCACACTCAAGGGAGATATTTATTCTCTGCTCAGCCTTTATCTCCCTCTCCCTCATTTCAGCTCTGGGCTCAGTCCCTGTCTCCATTTCTAACCCCACTGGCACATGAGACCAGCTCTGCTTCTCAACCCCCAAATTTCTGCTTTCTGCTCCCTCTCCTTCCCCGTCTGTTGTTCTCCTGCCAGACAAACCCTCGCTCGCAATAAATGTCCTTCCTAAAAATAGCTGAGAATGCATTTAACTCTGCCTGAGCCGTGCAGACACGGAGGGGGTGTGCAGGGAGGCTGGTTTGGGGAGGAAAACTCTATTTCCTCCCCCAGATTATTCAGTCAACAGGCAGAAGGCCAATAATTATTTCAGATACGATTTATTATTTGGAACTTCACTGCCTATCTATTTGCCCAAAGCTACCCTGAGGATTTAATTGGACTGAGCTGGCTTGTTACAGCTGAATTGCTTATGCTTGAACTGATATACTCTTTACTGATTTATTCATAGAGCAAGTCCACGAAAAAGGAGGAACAAAAACATTACTAATTTAAACTCATTAAGTAGAATTGCAATCTCAAGATTTAGGGGGGTTTTGGTTTGTTTTAGACACAGGATATGTCACTGGATTATTTCACTGGGCTACAACGTGCAGCGTATGACCATAAGCTAAAAACATACAAACCAATCAATTTTAAATAACAGTACTAATAATATTAAATATTTAAAAATATTTAAATAAATAAAACAGGGAAGAAATCACTATATCAAGGCATTAGCCTTGTTTCTCCTTGCAAGAATGCTATGGGAAACATCTTAGCTGTTTATACCCTATAAGCAAAATGTTTCCATGTGCCAGTAGAAAAGTATTGGCCAAACAGTGAATATCAACCTAAAATAAATAGGAAAAAAGGGAGATTTTGGCTGTTTGATGACCACACTCCATATGTGTGAAGACTGAATCACAGCTGCTGATCTGGCACTGACACAGGTCCATCCTCCAGGCTTTTCCCCAGGAAATTAACTTTTCAATGGGTTTATTGACAATTGGGAAGACAAAAACGCTGAAGCAACCAGGCAATTGCAGTTTGCTCTCAGCTCTGCAAATAAAACCCAAAAAAACAACAGAGCCCCAAACTGGAATTCTCAGAACTCTGAATTACTTTCAAAGAAAGGAATCAGCCATGCAGGCACTACATCAGGAAAACGTTCCTGTGAAAGCAAAGCTGGGGAGAAGATCTTCCATTCGCAGGGAGTGGCAGCACTAAATTATTTCAGGCCACTGAGATTCTTCTGCTGAAGCAGAGAGAAACAACTGCCCTGAGGTGAGCCCAGACCCCCGTGCAGCCCCTCGGGAGGGTTCCAGCCCCACTGCAGCTCCAGCAGACCCAGCCATGCCCATGTGCTCCAGAGTGTCACTTGAGGCCACCTGGGGACACCAGCCTGCCTTGAAAGGGACCTCATGGAATCGTCCCAGGGAGGGTTTTTTTGTAGACTTCCAGAAAAAGCTCAAAGAACAGCCCAAGTGCAGCTACAGTGAAAACACGGAGGAGACAGATGGGATGAAGGAGCTACTGAAGAACTTCCCTTATCCATGGCCTCAATTGCTCCTCAACCACTTCAGCTTCCAAAATGAGCTGTTTCTCTGAGCTATGGCATGCCTTGGAAATCAAAATTTCCAAGTATTTATCTGAGTGCCACGTAAACCTTTTCCTGCATTGTTTACCACTATTTGAATTACTGACATTATTTCACACTGTCAGTGAGTCCTGCTGAATAGAAACACCTCCCTGCACTGCAAAACCTGTTCTTGACTTACGCAAAGTCCTTAAATGTTTTATTTCTGGCTTGCAGGTGCACGTTAGAACCAAACCTCAGCCACAGGCAGCCCCTCTCTCACAGAGAAGCTCCTGCCATCTCTTTTTGGTGGCAACAATCTTGTAGCCATGATGGCAGCTGTCCTCTAACTCCAAAAAACACACATGTGGATTTTTAAAGCCTGAACTACCCCTCCTGGTGTGGCTGCCTGCCCTTTGGCTTGGCCTCATGAACTCACCTCCAACAGCAGCAGTGTCTCCTGCTCTGTCCATTCTCTGCCAGCACTTGCACCTTTACTCTACAAAAGACAGGAGGGGAAAAACAAGGTGAAACACAGGACTTCTGAGGAGGAAAGGGGAAGAATCTGTGATTTGATCCACTCAAACCTCCCCTCCAGCTGGGCAGCCCCTGGTTCCCCATGCAGGGGTCCCTGTGCTGTGCTCCTCAGAGAAGGCACAGCTGGGGTTACACATCCCAACTTCCTGAGCTAAGGCAAAGGGATCCCAGTGATCTGTGCCTGCACACACACCACAGAGGGTTTTCCTGGATAATAAACCCCCTCTGAGTGCTGAAGGCAGAGTGGGCTGGTCCAAAATCAGTTAATTTCTCTCCACGTTCATCAGTAACTCAGTAGAGAAACAAGGACTCTTCACTGGGGGATGAGCTGGGTGAGAAGGCAGAGTAATTCCAGCAGGATCATCTGCACACCCAGCTGCCACCTGCTCCAAGGGCTGCTGCTCCCAAACCTACACCTCATGGGAAACTACTCAGATTGGATCAAAATTCCAAATTCCTGGTGAAACTTCCCCTCTTGTGACACCCTGACCCAGCACAAAAGCAGCTGGGACCTGCTGCTGAGGAACATCAGCACCATTGGAGGGCTCCGTGCTAGCCCGAAAGGAAGAGGCTATTTAGGATAAAAAATGTTATCTCCAGATGCATTTCAAACAGCTCATTAACCCACACAGAACATTAATCAATGTGAGTCACCCAACTGCTGCTCTCCACAGCCAAAAGCCCCAGCACACAGAAACCAAACAGGGAAATCTGCCAACAAACCTGCTCCAGTTCACAGCTCCTGTAAACAGAGCCAGGGCCCAGAACCAGCAACAGATTTATCAATTTGCAGAATATTTATACCTCCCTTAACAAGGGAAAAAGTCAGCCCATGAAATGTGAGATGGAACCAGCCTCATAAAAAATACCTCTAGAACAGGTTTGGGTTTTGGGGTTTTTAAAGGATGGTCTAAAGTGGTGAATAGTATTTAAATAGTTATATTTTAGGTTTAAAGAGTGACCTCTGAGGACAATGAGCCAATGATGTGGATTTAGCCTGGTGCCACCCACGAGGGCACTACCCAGCTCTGGAGATTCCCAATTCCCACTGGAGGCTGTGCTGAGGTACCGTGGCCTTCCCCAGCACCTCCAGGGACACACAGGGATCAGGGAAAGGCAGGAGGCTGTGGAATCAGCACACCACTGCAGTGATGCCTCCCAAGGTGAATTATCCTGAGTAACACTGCAATGGCAGCGCCCAAAGGTCCCCTGCAGTGGCCCCAGGGCACCCAAACCAGGGGAACTGGGGTCCCTGTTTGTCAGCCTGGAAAACAGGAGAGCACAGATCCTGCTGGAAGCTCTCTGTGAGCTGCATCCCTGCATGGTTTGCTGATGCTGAGCCATTCCAGCAGGAACACAAAGAGTTTGGCATCTGAGGGCTGACAGTGTGGACTGCTCTGGGAACTTGTCCATGGCTTTGTTCCCATAAAATCAGAATTCCAGCACAGCCTCCCACCGCAGTGTCCTGCACAGGAATGGGAGACATTCAAACCAGGAGTGCAGGAGCAACACAAGTCACCTCAGAGACACAAAGTGGGGGACACCTGAGGAACAACAAAGCTCACTGGGAGCTGGAGGGAGAATCCCAGGACACTTGCCTTGGCCAAAGTCTTTTTGGAGTAAATGTCTGTGCGAAGGCCAAAGTTCTGCAGGTCAGTTGGCTTCTCCTTGTTTTTCTCAGGAAAGCTCAGCATCTGCTGGGCAGCTGGAACCTGGGAACAAATGTTACAGGGGAAAGGAGAGAAGGGCAGCAATTGAAAGTTATCCAAGGTTTTCAGACCAACACTCAACAGAACATGACTGGAGAGAAAAGCTGAACATGAGACCAAGACATGAAAACAACTGTCTGAGCACTGTGTGCGTGGCTCTGCACGGAACTGCCACAGATGATGTGCCCAGCTGGGCAGGAGGGGGACATTCCCCAGCTGGGCAGGTGGGGGACACAGGGGACACTGCCCCAGCTGGGCAGGCAGGGGGACACAGGGGACACTGCCCCAGCTGGGCAGGGACGGGCAGGGGACACTGCCCCAGCTGGGCAGGGACAGGCAGGGGACACAGGGGACACTGCCCCAGCTGGGCAGGCAGGGGGACACTGGCCCAGCTGGGCAGGAGGGGGACACAGGGGACACTGCCCCAGCTGGGCAGGCAGGGGGACACTGCCCCAGCTGGGCAGGCAGGGGGACACAGGGAACACGGCCCCAGCTGGGCAGGTGGGGGACACAGGGGACACTGCCCCAGCTGGGCAGGGGCAGGCAGGGGACACAGGGGACACTGCCCCAGCTGGGCAGGGACGGGCAGGGGACACTGCCCCAGCTGGGCAGGGACAGGCAGGGGACACTGCCCCAGCTGGGCAGGGACGGGCAGGGGACACTGCCCCAGCTGGGCAGGAAGGGGACACGGCCCCAGCTGGGCAGGAAGGGGACACGGCCCCAGCTGGGCAGGAGGGGGATACAGGGGACACTGCCCCAGCTGGGCAGGTGGGGGACACAGGGGACACGGCCCCAGCTGGGCAGGCAGGGGGACACAGGGGACACGGCCCCAGCTGGGCAGGAAGGGGGACACAGGGGACACTGCCCCAGCTGGGCAGGAGGGGGATACAGGGGACACTGCCCCAGCTGGGCAGGTGGGGGACACAGGGGACACGGCCCCAGCTGGGCAGGCAGGGGGACACAGGGGACACGGCCCCAGCTGGGCAGGAAGGGGGACACAGGGGACACTGCCCCAGCTGGGCAGGTGGGGGACACAGGGGACACGGCCCCAGCTGGGCAGGCAGGGGGACACAGGGGACACTGCCCCAGCTGGGCAGGAGGGGGATACAGGGGACACTGCCCCAGCTGGGCAGGAGGGGGACACAGGGGACACTGCCCCAGCTGGGCAGGAGGGGGACACAGGGGACACTGCCCCAGCTGGGCAGGAGGGGGACATTGCCCCAGCTAGGCAGGAGGGGGACACAGGGGACACGGCCCCAGCTGGGCAGGCAGGGGGACACAGGGAACACGGCCCCAGCTGGGCAGGTGGGGGACACAGGGGACACTGCCCCAGCTGGGCAGGGGCAGGCAGGGGACACTGCCCCAGCTGGGCAGTTGCAGGCAGGGGACACTGCCCCAGCTGGGCAGGTGGGGGACACAGGGGACACTGCCCCAGCTGGGCAGGGGCAGGCAGGGGACACTGCCCCAGCTGGGCAGGTGGGGGACACAGGGGACACTGCCCCAGCTGGGCAGGCAGGGGGACACTGGCCCAGCTGGGCAGGAGGGGGACACAGGGGACACTGCCCCAGCTGGGCAGGCAGGGGGACACTGCCCCAGCTGGGCAGGCAGGGGGACACTGCCCCAGCTGGGCAGGCAGGGGGACACTGCCCCAGCTGGGCAGGCAGGGGGACACAGGGAACACGGCCCCAGCTGGGCAGGTGGGGGACACAGGGGACACTGCCCCAGCTGGGCAGGGGCAGGCAGGGGACACAGGGGACACTGGCCCAGCTGGGCAGGTGGGGGATACAGGGGACACTGCCCCAGCTGGGCAGGTGGGGGACACAGGGGACACTGCCCCAGCTGGGCAGGGGCAGGCAGGGGACACAGGGGACACTGCCCCAGCTGGGCAGGGGCAGGCAGGGGACACAGGGCCAGCTCCCCAGCTGGCACAAGCTGTGCTGGCTCACCTGCGGGGTGCGGATGTGCAGCGGCATCAGCCCCGAGGGGGTGTCGGCCAGCACGTTGAAGTGGGGGGTCGGGGGCGGCCCCATGGCCATGGGGCGGCTCTCGGGATCCACCTGGTAGTTGATGAGCCCCCACTGCTCCAGGAAGGCGTGCACCCTAAAAAGGGACAAATCCAACCTTTGCCACCAAAGCTTCACTTGTGCTGCGTTTGGGAGGTGACAAAGGACAAAGCTGATGTTTCTGGAACAAATCCAGACGCAGGAGCTCCCCCAGTCCTTCATCAATCCCAAACAGCAAAACAAATCCCAGAGCAGGAGCTGTGGGCACACCTGAGGGCACTGCAGTGGGAGGTATAAACCAAAGCCTGACTGTGTCCAAAACAAAGGCCCTGAGGGGCTGGAGTGTGTCCAGGGCAGGGAACAGAGCTGGGAAGGGGCTGGAGCCCCAGGAGGGGCTGAGGGAGCTGGGAAAGGGCTGAGCCTGGAGAAAAGGAGGCTCAGGGGGACCTTGTGGCTCTGCACAGCTCCTGACAGGAGGGGACAGCCGGGGGGGGTCGGGCTCTGCTCCCAGGAACAGGGACAGGAGGAGAGGGAACGGCCTCAGGCTGGGCCAGGGCAGGCTCAGGGTGGACAGCAGCAGGAATTTCCCCATGGGAAGGGTGCTCAGGCCTTGGAAGTGCCCAGGGAGGAGACCTAGGATGGCCTGGATGTGGCACTCAGTGCTGTGGGGGGGACAGGGCATGGGCTGGACTCAGGGATGCCCCCTTTGGCGGGCTTTTCCAGCCTCAGGTACTCCATGGTGTTGCTGCTGCCTGGAAGCCAAGGCCAGCCCCCGGTGTCACCTCATGACGGCGCAGACGTCCCCGGTGAGGTTCCTCCTGCAGGCCGTGCTGGTCAGGTACTCCTGCGGGTTCAGGCGGTACGTGTCGATCATGAAGTTCCTGTAGGCCAGGTATCTGCAAGAGAGCAGCCACCACCCCTGTGACACCCCTGTGACACTGCCCACTGCAGCCACCGCCCCTGTGACACCCCTGTGACACTGCCCACAGCAGCCACCGCCCCTGTGACACACCTGTGACACTGCCCACTGCAGCCACCGCCCCTGTGACACTGCCCACTGCAGCCACCGCCCCTGTGACACACCTGTGACACTGCCCACTGCAGCCACCGCCCCTGTGACACACCTGTGACACTGCCCACAGCAGCCACCGCCCCTGTGACACACCTGTGACACTGCCCACTGCAGCCACCTCACCTGTGACACACCTGGGACACTGCCCACTGCAGCCACCACCCCTGTGACACTGCCCACTGCAGCCACCTCACCTGTGACACACCTGTGACACTGCCCACTGCAGCCACCACCCCTGTGACACTGCCCACAGCAGCCACCGCCCCTGTGACACTGCCCACTGCAGCCACCGCCCCTGTGACACACCTGTGACACTGCCCACTGCAGCCACCGCCCCTGTGACACTGCCCACTGCAGCCACCTCACCTGTGACACACCTGTGACACTGCCCACTGCAGCCACCGCCCCTGTGACACACCTGTGACACTGCCCACAGCAGCCACCTCACCTGTGCCCTCACCTGGGACACTGCCCACTGCAGCCACCGCCCCTGTGACACACCTGTGACACTGCCCACTGCAGCCACCGCCCCTGTGACACTGCCCACAGCAGCCACCACCCCTGTGCCCTCACCTGTGACAGCAGCCACCACCCCTGTGCCCTGACACTGCCCACAGCAGCCACCGCCCCTGTGCCCTCACCTGTGACAGCAGCCACCACCCCTGTGCCCTCACCAGCCCACAGCAGGAGTTTGAACAGCCACCCCCAAACACCCTTAACTGAAGAGGAAATAGATCTCTTTCACTGCTGCCATCTCAGAACCAGCACCAAAACCGACAGGCAAGTGGGATTCCCACTCTTCCAGGCTCTTTCAGTCTGGATTTTTCCCCATGTTTGGATTAGCAGCACATGGAAACACGTTTAAATTGTAAATCAGTTATCTGTTGTAACTTGGTCGCTGACTAAATATTCCCACAACGGAATAGGAGCTGCAGGGTGAAAATAACGGGGTCTGGTCTTCACACGGGAACAGGATAAATAATCCTTGTGCAGCCCTGTGTGAAGGAAAAAAGCTGCACAGAAAAGGACAAGTGGATGGAACACTGCTGTGGCTGCATGTGGAGACTGTAATGGACAAAGGGATGAGGCAGGAAAGGCTGGAGAACAGCAACACGGGGAAGAAAAGATCTCTGAAAAGCAGAGGACGAGCCCAGAGCCAGCACAGCTGGAGCAGAAACAACCCCTGAGAGATTCCCCCACCTCAGTAAGTTTCTGGAAGACACTGATGCTTCCTAATATAAATTATCCCTAAGAAAATAACCTGCCACGAAATTATTGATAGCCTTGCTCTTGAGAGGAAACAAAGCCCATCTGCCAAAGACAGGCTGGCACCATCCAGGTGGATGGGGCTTGCAGCAACCTGGACTAGGGAAGGTGTCCCTGCCCATGGCAGGTGGAATGAGATGGGCTTTAAGGCCCTTTTGTACCCAAACTATTGCAGGATTTTATTAAGTGCGTATCCAAGGCAAAGCTGTGTGTAAAACAGTGGTTTTAAAGCAGATTTCTGCCTCTGGAAAATTCCAGGGGGAAATGTTTCACATGCAGCGTGTGAAGCAGCTGGGAACCAAAAATATAAATCATCCAGGCAAGGCCTGAGCAGGCAGATGCTGCAAGCACATGTCCCTGCCAAAATCCCACATCTTCCTCCTGACCAAATCATATGTGCAACTGGCTGGAAGAAAATTGCTGGAGTAGGTGTTTGGCTCCATGTGGGATGTTTGGGAGAAAAGAAACAAAAAGGAGCTTCTTCCACACAGGAATACTGAGGAACATTCCTGAATGCTCCCGGGGAGGAGGGGGAGAACCTGCCCAGGAACAGGTCCTGGCTGCAGAAATTAGTGTTTATTAGCAAAGGTCACATCATGAGGTGCAGAGAGAAGCCCAAGACAGAAACATCCCCAGGTTTCTTCTGAAGGGAGATGGTTTTGAGCCATGACACGACCCATCAGCTAAGCCCTGTCAGCAGTGAGAAGAGAAGTCAAGCAGGATTTAGCTCAATCCCTTTTCAGCCAGGGCCCATCCCCAGGCACTGCTGTCACAAGGATGAACCTGTGTGAGCTCCTCAAACTCGGTGCTTTGGCCTGAACATTCAGCTGGAGGCGACTCATCCCCATTCAGAGGGATGTTCCTCTTTTATTTCACAAGCAAACACAAAGCCAGGACCACGTGCTACTCCTACAATCCCGAAATAGCACCAGAAATAGCTCTCCAGGATGGGATGGAACTGGGAGGAGCCCCCAGGCTGCCTCTGTCCCAGGCAGGGAGCAGTGGCAGCCCAGGACGGGCAGCAGGATGCTGTGAGCCAGCTGGAGAAGGGCACTGGGCCTGCAGTGACCATCTCTGGGGTGGGAGATCCAGGACAGAAACATTCCTTCCACATCCCAGCTGTCTGCTCCTCTCCCTCTGAGAAACCCCCAAACTGCAACTTCCTGGGCAGCAAAACCGCTGGGACAGTCAGTGCTGGAGGGACTCTGGAACAAACCCACCTTGGAATGGCAGGGAGTGGAACAAGAGGATCTTGAGAGCCCCTGGTGCCCCCAGGCCGTGCTGGGGCTCTGGGATGAGGCTGTGGGCACTCTGCACTCACACCTGCAGAGGAGCTGTGAGGACACACCAGGACTGGAAATCCTTGGGGGTGCCAGGGACCTCAGGGGGAGGGAGCCCAGCTCCTACTCAAGCCATGACTCTTCACCAGGTCTCTTGGGGCTTTGTCCAGGAAGGCCTGAAAGACTCCAAGGAGGAGCAATCCCAACTTCCCAAGGCCTCATCCCAGTGCCTCATCTTGTTCAGAGCTCAACACTCCCCTTTTCTTGAGGCAGAACCTGCTGTTTCTGCCCTGCCACAGGCTGTGACAGCCTGGCTGCACCCCAGGGACCTCCTGGGGCAGGGGACAAACACCACGAGGGCCCCAGGGAAAAGGACAATCTCTAATTCCTGTTTCTTTATCAGACCTGAAGCATCACAGACCGACAGCCACACCCAAGGTGGGACATCCCAGCACAAGGACAATCCCAAGGACAATCCCTGCAGGAATGTTCCTCTCCAGGCTGGGAGGGCTGGGAATGTTCCCCTGGAGAGGAGAAGGCTCCAGGGAGAGCTCAGAGCCCCTGGCA
Organism: Prinia subflava; assembly: GCF_021018805.1. Classification (NCBI taxonomy): domain Eukaryota; kingdom Metazoa; phylum Chordata; class Aves; order Passeriformes; family Cisticolidae; genus Prinia; species Prinia subflava. Next base: position 153,282,430 of record NC_086247.1, on the reverse strand, counting down.
GGGCCTGAAGGGGCTCCAGGAGAGCTGCAGAGGGACTGGGGACAAGGCATGGAGGGACAGGACACAGGGAATGGCTCCCACTGCCAGAGGGCAGGGCTGGGTGGGAGATTGGGAAGGGATTCCTGGCTGGGAGGGTGGGGAGGGCTGGGCTGGGATTCCCAGAGCAGCTGTGGCTGCCCCTGGATCCCTGGCAGTGCCCAAGGCCAGGCTGGAGCACCTGGGACAGTGGGAGGTGTCCCTGCCATGGCAGGGGTGGCACTGGGTGTTTTTTAAGGTCCCTTCCAGCCCAAACCATTCTGGGATTCCATGGAATGCTGTGTTTGAGAAATGAAAGGCCCAGATGACATCAGAACATTGAGGAGACACCTCCAACTCTTCCTTTAGCACTTGACTGAAAAACCACTGTGTGAAATCCCCAAAAGCTGCTTTGCAACCAGGCCAAGATTTGACACCAAGACAAGGTGGCCCCAAGCAGGCCAGTGCCACTTCCCAGATTGGCCAGCACACACTGGGGTCCAAATGCAGCATTTCTGGTGTGAAATCTCAGATTTTAGGATCAAAGGAACAAGCCTATTGTACAAAAGCCTTTGACCATCTTTATCTTTCCTTTATCCAAGGCCTTTCAAGATCACTCTGAATGACCAAACTCAAACCAGAAGATTGACTCCACAGCCTGAGACAGGATCTACAACACACAGAAATACAGAAATACAGTGTGGCACAAGGAGAGAGGGAGGAATAAGGAGGATTATTCCATTTCTACACTTTCATGACATTTTAACAGGACTTTGGAAGTTGATCACATCTTGTACCACACAGAGTTCAAGAATTTGTTCCAGCATTACTTGGGGGAAAGTAGTTTTATTTTACCTGGATAACCACTGGCAAATATCACTGTGATGTTTGAACTTTTAGTCTACCATGATGATGTCTAAACATTGTCAGAGGCTCTGTCCCTCTTCCAGGCCCTACAGGAAGCATCACTCTCACACACCCCCAGCTGTGTCCAGCATTTATGGAATGGGAAGCTCTTTTATCCTGCCCCACTGTCACTGCCCACATCCACAGGCTGCACTCACATTTCTGGAGTCTTGGACTTGTTTTTCCCATTGAAGAATTCGGGAAGCGCCCGACGTTCAATCACGTGGATGCTGCAACACAAACAGTTCAGGTGTCAGATCCTGAGTCCAGGGAGGATTCCAAGCTGCAATAAATATCCTCCCTCTACAGTCAGTGACTTCTCCTCAAAGTCAAGTTCTGAAGCAAAACACAAAGGCTTTTAGTAGTAGGGACAAACACAGAATGGTCACACAAGGACTAGAGAAGTAAAAGAGAGAAAGGAATTGAGGTGGGAATTAGAAGGAAATCAATGTAAGCAAAAACTGCTGAGGAGGCAGAGCAAAGATCTCTGCTGTTTGAAATTCTCTCCCTCATTCCCAGTCCCTGAGAATGGCCAGAAAGATTCCAGCACAAAACACGGGAACCACACTGAACAGGAGTCACATCCTTCAGCCCCAGGCTGATTTATCAGAACACAGCCCCAGGAGCAGCCTGCCCCTGCCCCAGCCCCAGCCCCGGCCCCAGCCCCGGCCCCAGCCCCAGCCCCAGCCCCAGCCCCAGCCCCAGCCCCAGGAGCAGCCTGCCCCAGGAGCAGCCTGCCCCAGCCCCTGCCCCAGCCCCAGCCCCAGCCCCGGCCCCAGCCCCAGCCCCGGCCCCAGCCCCAGCCCCGGCCCCGGCCCCGGCCCCGGCCCCAGCCCCAGCCCCGGCCCCAGCCCCAGCCCCAGCCCCAGCCCCAGCCCCAGCCCCAGCCCCTGCCCCAGGAGCAGCCTGCCCCAGGAGCAGCCTGCCCCAGCCCCTGCCCCAGCCCCAGCCCCAGCCCCAGCCCCAGCCCCAGCCCCAGCCCCAGCCCCAGCCCCAGCCCCAGCCCCAGCCCCAGGAGCAGCCCCAGGAGCAGCCCCAGGAGCAGCCCCAGGAGCAGCCTGCCCCAGGAGCAGCCTGCCCCAGCCCCAGCCCCAGCCCCAGCCCCAGCCCCAGCCCCAGCCCCAGCCCCAGCCCCAGCCCCTGCCCCAGCCCCTGCCCCGGCCCCTGCCCCGGCCCCGGCCCCTGCCCCGGCCCCGGCCCCTGCCCCGGCCCCGGCCCCGGCCCCGGCCCCGGCCCCAGCCCCAGCCCCAGCCCCAGCCCCAGCCGCAGCCCCCTCTCACCAGTTGTAGTCGAACCAGGAGGCGTAGCTGGGGATGATGATGTGGTTGGTCTGCTCGGTGACATTGTCCTCCCCCGGGTCAATGGAGCGGCTCTGGTCACCCTTGTTGGGGTCCTCGTCCTCCTGGGGCACAGGGGGGACACGGCAGGGTGAGGGGACACGGCAGGGACGGGGGGGGACACAGCAGGGTGAGGGGACACGGCAGGGACAGGGGGGGACACGGCAGGGTGAGGGGATATGGCTGAGGCACAGGGGGGACACGGCAGGGGGAGAGGGGGGGACACGGCAGGGGGAGAGGGGGGGACACGGCAGGGGAACGGGGGGGGACACGGCAGGGGAACGGGGGGGGACACGGCAGGGGAACGGGGGGGGACACGGCAGGGGAACGGGGGGGGACACGGCAGGGGAACGGGGGGGGACACGGCAGGGGAACGGGGGGGGACACGGCAGGGGGACAGGGGGGGACACGGCAGGGGAACAGGGGGGGACACGGCAGGGGAACAGGGGGGGACACGGCAGGGGGACAGGGGGGGACACGGCAGGGGGACAGGGGGGGACACGGCAGGGGGACAGGGGGGGACACGGCAGGGGGACAGGGGGGGACACGGCAGGGGGACAGGGGGGGACACGGCAGGGGGACGGGGGGGACACGGCAGGGGGACAGGGGGGGACACGGCAGGGGGACAGGGGGGGACACGGCAGGGGGAGAGGATATGGCTGAGGCACAGGGGGGACACGGCAGGGGGACAGGAGCTTCCCCAGCCCACACAGGTTCTGTGACACCCCACGGGGAGGGAGAGCTCTGGCCCCTCTCTGCTGCTCCATGGCCTCCTGTGAAGAGCTGCTGCTCTGCAGCTCAAGGGTTGCAGCAAGTGTCACCTCCTGACCCCGAATGATGATGGGGAGGGCTCAGAGGAGGCAGCCAAACAGGCCAGGACAGGAGAAGAACTGTCCAGAACACCTCAGGTGTTGTTTGAGCAATGTTAAAAATACCCAAGTGCCACAGCCAGGCCCTAAGGAGTCACTGGTATCAGTAATGGATCTTTATCTGGGACTGAGCTCCCCCAAAGATAACAAGGTATCGCTCTGAACACTTTCAGTGATCTGACAACTGCTAGAAATAGTGCCTGGCATGCTACAAATGCAATTCAATACAGAAACTACCCCTGCAGCTCTATTGAAATGATCAGGAAGCCAAAGCAGGGTTTAGATTTAGACCTAAAACCTAAAAAAAAAAGCAAAACCTCTGAAAAGCCTCTCAACTGAAAAATGCTTCTTGGAAATACTTGGTATCTGTCTCCTCATCCTTTTTAATACACTGGATTTAAAATCACCAAGTAATGCCACAGAATCTGGAGAGGTTTATAATAACAAACCCTCAATCCTGCAGTAACTGATTTATCTTACAGATCACTTGCAAATGAGTACAGGTGGAGTTGCTGAAGGTGGGATCAGGATCTTGACAGGACACAGGGAATGACTCTGCAGAAGAAGAGGGCAGCTGGGATGGGATACTGGGGAGGAATTCTTCCTGTGAGGGGCCAGGATGGAACCCCCAGAGCAGCTGTGGCTGCCCCTGGATCCCGGCAGTGCCCAAGGCCAGGCTGGAGCAGCCTGGGACAGTGGGAGGTGTCCCTGCCATGGCAGGGGTGGCACTGGGTGACCCTGAGGTCCCTCCCAACCCAAACCATCTGGGATTCCACAATCTCAGCTGTTACCAGACTCAGGAAGAAGCAGGTGCTGTTACCTTTCCTCCAGTCGCCACAGTCTCCTCATCCTGCTCATCTGAAAGGTAACAACATTGAGAATTACACCAATAAACTCATTTAAATGCTCACAAGCCTTTCCAGCAACACAACTGGAAAGAACAATTAATTGCCTTTGGAAGGGAAGGGAGGAGGGAAACAAAGTGGATCCCACATCACTGAAGCAATTGCACCTTTACCTACCCCAGACCAGGGAACAGGTAAGAATACAGACGAAGGATAATTAGAATTTCTCAACACTTCAGAATCCATAATTAATTCCTTCCTTTCCCTGTGTCCTAGGTGACTCTTGTATAATAAGATATGGGATATGAGTTTGTAACTCATGTCAAAGCTCAGGGAACCTGTGATTTACCCTGATTCCCAGTAAAATAAAATTCTGCTAGAAAAGAACCTGCATGCCACGTTAAAGAAATAAAAATAACAATGGCCTGTGAGGGAACTGCCTTGCAGTGAAAGGAAGAGTTGGTACACTGGAACTTGAGTATGTATGAAATATCAATTAATGCAGCAAAACAGCAGAACTAGAGATTGCTTTCTAAACGGAGAGATTTAGAACCATTTAAAATTCATTTTAAAATCTTGACTGGCAGCAGGACTGAGGGTGAGGCTTGGGGCAGGGGCCTTACCCAGGTCTGCCACGGTTCCTCCTTTGACGGGCGTGTTCTCGCTGTCCTTCTTTGGGTTCACTGCAGGAACAGGGGGTGAGAGAGCAGCACACAGAACCCTCCAGCCTCATTTCCCTGATTTCCCTGCTCTGCTGCACTCCAGGAGCTCACACGGAGCACAGGCTGTCCCACTCCCTGCATTCCCAGCTCCACACAGAGCAGGAGCTGCCCAGCACAGCCCTGCACCATAACCATAACCATAACACACAGCAGGGCTCTGGCAAACCCAAACCACAGCACTCCCAAAATAATCTGGTGCCAAGGATGCAGAAGGAATTCTTTTTCCCAGAATTATTGTTGCCCACATCAACTTCCCTGGAAAGAGCTAAAAGCACTTGAAATGTAGCACATTTTCCACTCATTTAACATCCTTCTTCTGGGGACTTGGCAGGGAAATATTCTGCTCCAGGAAACTCCATTTCCCCCAATATGAACAGGTGAAATGAAACATTTAAGGAGACTGTTGCAAATCTATTTTTAAAGTGTCTTTTATAAATGCAGTTCTGTATTTTAAAAGGCCAAAAGGAGGTGTCTCTGCTGCCCTTTTCAGCTGTTACATCCCTGACTAGATAAATTTATGGGCAGAGGTCACCTGCCCCATGGCCACGGAGTATTTCAAGGCATTGACAAAATATATACACAATTTTAATGCAGTTTCATTTTTAACATTCAAAGAGCCCAGAGTGTTCTCATATTTTACCATTTTTGGGAAGTACCACTTCTTCTATGTTGGGTACTGGGGTGGGATCCTCCATGTCCTTGGTGAGATCCTCCTGCTCATCCTCTTCCTTCTGTCCCCTCCTCTTCCCGTACAGAGCTGCTTGTCTGGAACACAGCAGACACAGGGGCTCTGCCAGATGTGCCAGGAGGGCCAAACCCTCCTGAAACCACTCTGGGGACAGAGGCAGAGCCAGCCCCACATCTCCTCACACACCCCAGATCAGGCTTTACACTTGGGAGGAGTAATTCAGATTATCAACTCTTGATAAAGTTCCAGTTCTGTCTTATTAGACCCCAACAGGTCCATAAACAAGACTGGTTTTTTAGCTCTTAAGTGCTCCTCTCCATACCCACACATAATACCCCATAATTAAGTTTTTATTTGAGTAAAATATTGGTAGAATAAGGAATTGCACAAACTGTTCAGGAAGAATCCCTCAAGCCTATCCAGAAATAATTACAGAACCCCAGGTCACAGAGCTCTCCCCATAGGCATTTCTTGAATTTCTTCTTTTCCTCATTTCTTTTCACCTCAAATTCCAGGCCTCTGGAAGCTTCCAGGCACTCACCCTTTCTTCCCTGTCTTTTTCCTGGACTCCACAGGAGTGGGGGGTGGAGAAGGGGAATGTTTCCTTTTCCTTGTACTGGCTGCAGCCTTCCTGTCCCTCCTCTCGGGGCTCCGCACGGGCTGGGAGGGGGCAGAGGTTTCAGTTATTCCCAAATTCTGTGACTGCAGAGCTGGAGCTGCATCCTTCCTTAACCCACCCTGGAAGAGGATGCCACAGCTTCTCTGGGCACCTGTGCCAGGGCCTGCCCACCCTCCCAGCCAGGAATCCCTTCCCAATCTCCCACCCAGCCCTGCCCTCTGGCAGTGGAAGCCATTCCCTGTGTCCTGTCCCTCCATCCCTTGTCCCCAGTCCCTCTGCAGCTCTCCTGGAGCCCCTTCAGGCCCTGCCAGGGGCTCTGAGCTCTCCCTGGAGCCCTCCCTTCCCCAGCTCTGCAGAGATAAAGGACATTCCTGTCCCTCCAGGTCCCCCTCAGCACAGGACCACTCACCTCTTCATTCTTCATGGAGATCCTCTGGCGAAAACTCACGGATTTCCTGTTCTCATCCACCTCATAATCCTCCTCATTCATCCACTCATTGAACACATCAGTGTCCAAAATCCACTTGGCATGAACCTGCAGAGCGGGAGAATCGAGAGGCTGACGCTTTGGGAAGCCAGAACTCCATGGGAGACCTCCCAGCATGAAGGACATCCCCTGACTCTCCCAGTCCCTCTCACTGGTTTCACACACACTCGTGGCAGTGTCACGAGGCAGGACCACAAAGGAAGAACAGGACCCAGTTGACAGAATTCAACCTCTGCTCTTCAACCATTTTCAGGCCTCCTGAAGTGTGAGGTCAATTCTGAGAGCTGGGACAGCAGCTCGGGGTTAGCAGGGTTCTTTGGATGTTTAAATTACCATCAAAACCTCCTAAATATACAGATCCCCTTGGCAGGTGTGCCACAAACACCAGAAAATGAGAGAGGGTTGGCCATTCCCTGGAGAGACAAAACCACCTGTCTGGATTTCAAATATCCACCCTCATACAGTTTGGTTTACACAGCTCAAAAACCTTCTGGTGCTTTAGAGTCATTGATATAATTCATTACTGATTTATTATTACTCCACACAATTCTCTCTGACTATTCCTGATAAGGTTTATACTCCAGAATCTTGCGTTCCAGTGAGTTCCAGGTGTTTGAACAGAGCCCAAGGTGCTTTCAGCCTGGGCTGCTGTGACTCTGCAGCCCAGGGGCACACACAGAACACAGCCAGGGGTAAGAGTGGGTGCAGGAGCACCCAGAGCAGTGCCAAGTGCCCAGCACAGGGGCTGTGCCAGCCTTACCTTCCAGGGCTTCTCGGGGATGGGGGGATCCTCAATGTCCGCCTCGATTTCGCTGGCGTGGACCCAGGTGTCGTAGCTGGGGAGGGCCAGGAGAGGGGTCAGGCCCCAGCAGCACCAGCAGGGCTGTGCCAGCAGCTCAGAGCCACTGCTGGCACTGCAGGCTTCCCACTGCACATTCCCAGGAAACAATCCTGCTTTGTGCCACTGGAGCTGGGCACAGAGCACAGGGAGGGCCCCGGGGCATCTCATGCACACTCCATTTACAAACCCCCTCAGTGACCCACCCCAGCTTCAAGTGCAAATCTGGAGAGGTTCAGGGGGAAAGGCAGCTCTGAGTCACCCAAGCAAACCCTGCCATTCAGTTAATTCACTTCTTTCTGCTCTGTGACTTCAAAGCAAGAGCTGCTGGATTCCTGGAATGGAGGAAGCTGCACCCTGTCCTGGACACCGTGCATTATTTATATCCACTCTTCCACATTATTCCCTCAAAAGTCTATTTACTAACAAACTGCACTGAGCAACAGCAAAAGCCAAAGTACTTTGTGACCAACACCGGGTGCTGAGGAGCAAGGAGAAGTCAGGTGCAAGGAAAGATGTACACACAGCATTCCTGGCTTTATAATGGCTTAAAAACACCAATACAAACTTGACTACTGGTATAAATAGAAAAATATTTAAAGGCTCTTCATCTGTATAGATAAAAAAACTTCAGTGTGATTACTGTTTGCTCTCCTCCACTGAAAGCCCCATATGAGATAGGGTCCCTAGGAATTCTGAGTGTGAGCAGATTTTAGTGGCCTGAAAAAGTTAATTAATAGAAATCAATACTGGGTTATCAATGTTGTGATTGATCTTCCATAGCCTGGGCTCAGAAAGCAGTTATTGCAAATTCACTGAGGATCCTAACAGCACAAACATTGAATTTTAACATGCTCCAACAGCATGGGGCAGGTTTCTCAAAGGGGTGCCTCAACTCACATCTGACTGAGGACAACCCTTGGAGTGAAATCTCTTTGTCAGAGTTCAGCCAGGTGACTGGAAGTTCTCCCTTTAAAGTTTAAGGAAAGGCTCATTCCAATTTTAAAATCTGGTTCAATTTCCCACCAGTTCCTTGTGGCTCTGCAGAAGAACTCCTTTCCCAGCCTCACCCACCTGCCAGTGCCACAAATGGATGTGGATATTGCAGTTTTAAATCAATGGTTCATTCTTTTCAAGCTTTGCACATTGGGATCAAGCCTTTTCCATCAACAAACACTTAAAACTTAGGGTTTGCTTTTCCCCCAGCTTTCCTTACCTGTCTGGAAAAAAGCCCCAATGTACCAGCACCTGCTTGTCCTTTTTCATCACAGGTCTCAACCACTCATCTGCAAAGGAACAAGGTCCAGGTCGGATGTGGAGGGAAAAGCACAATAATTCACTTTTCCCAGCAAGTCAGGGAGGTTACTGCAAACCCCTCTGCTGCAGGTGTGCTCAGGGCCTGAGCTGGGAGGGGACCTCAAAGCTCATCCCAATCCCCCTCCTGCCATGGCAGGGACACCTCCCACTGTCCCAGGCTGGCCCAAGCCCCAGTGTCCAACCTGGCACTGCCAGGGATCCAAGGGCAGCCACAGCTGCTCTGTGCCCCCTGTGCCAGGGCCTGCCCACCCTCCCACCAGGAATCCCTTCCCAAGGTCCCACCCATCCCTGCAGCTCTCAAGTACCAAGCCCTGCACCCCAAATCCTGGAGAACAGCGCCCAGAGAAGCATTGCAGGAGGAATCCCGAGGATGGAACCTGTATCTCCAATCCCTGCTGGAATTCCGGGCTGTTCCCCAGTGTACCCTGGGGCTCAGAGCTCTGTCCCAGCCTGCTGACACCTGACACCGACACGGGCTGAGCCCCGCCACGGTGCTGCAGAGGGCAGAGCACAAACCCCTCCTGATCCTGCAAACGGCAGGGAGCACTTCCATCTAGTGGCCAGCACAGGCCAGGGATGTGGGAAATTCAGGCATTCACTGATGTCTGTGCAACCTGGGCTTGAGGACACTGATCCACCAGGTCATGAAATGTATGTAAGAAATAAAAAGGAAGAAATTTTTTTGCTATTTGGTGACAGAGGCAGCTGTGGAATTGCTTTTTTTGGACCTTGCATCTCATGCAGGCAGAGTGAACTTTAACACTGCCAAGCCTCACTGAGGAGCTGTCCTCACCACCCACACACCAGGACAGGACCAGCACTCCTGGACAGCCAGGAACTCAGAATTACTGAGGCTGGAAAAGCCCTCCAAGATCACAGAGTGCAGCCACGCCCCAGCACTGCCCCATGTTCCCAAACCCACACCCAAAGAGCTCTGAAATCCCTCCAGGACTGGGACTCCACCCCTGCCCTGGGGTGAATTCTCCCAATACCCAGCCTAAAGCTCCCCATGCCCATTATCCATAATGCAGCAAGGGTTCCTCAGAAGAGGCTGGAACAGCTCTGCTGGGCTCTTCCATAACTTCTCCTGGCATTAATTACAAGGCTATTCCCACTTCAACACCGTCACAGAAGGTTACCATCATCCATTGAGGTAGGACTTGGATACACATGGTGGGTGGCCTTGGATTTCTCTTCAGTGACTGTTCCCTGTGGGAAACACAGCAGAAGAGGAGAAACTGCATGAGAAACCCTCAACACATCACCCCAAAACCCAGCTGGTGTTCCACAATTACATCCCATAAAGGTATAAGAGATTTATTGCTGCAAATCCCATCCTTGGGCAGCAGCAGCTGAATTAGAACAGCAGTGTGGGAGGGGGATGTGGAGATACTCTGGGATCAGGGCCTGAAGGGCAAGAATTCCCACCCCAGGAGTTCCCACAACTCAGAAAAGGGACAGAGGCAGCTCTGAGCCACAGCAAAGGAGGGAGGGAGCTGGAAAATAACAGAAGCTGGAGCAGGGAGGATTTGGGATACCAGACACAGGCACTGGGCTGGCGTAGTGGGGAGGTGACAGCAAGGGGTTAAAAAATGAAAATAACCAAGATAGTGAGGAAGCAAAATTAGTGACAAGATAAGAATTCAGAGGCAGAACAAAGGAAAGCCCAAAAAGCAGAATTAGGGACAATTTCTGTTTTCTTCTCTTCACATCCCTGTAGAGACAAAGCTGCTTTAAAAATCCCTTAAATCACTCATGGATACAGCGTGGAGCTCACTACAGACTTCCTTTATGAAAGGAAAATTGACTCATTCACTCTAATTTAAGCAATAATACCCATCCTGAATCAGCCAAATAATTAAGAGCAACTTGTGAAAATCTGCCCGACTGAGGCTGAGACAATGGTTCATAATCACAACACAGGAAATAGATTAAATCTGGAAAAGAAACTCTGGCTACAGCTGTGAATTGTCCTGACACAAAAGCCACTAGAGGTCACATTCCAGGGTATTTCTCTCCTGACAAGTGAGAAGATTGTTGATGTTTTTAGGAGATGAAGCCATTAATCTTGCTGGAGTCCTTTTAGCACCTGGAATTACGAGGTGTTGGTTCTCTGAGGCTGCCTGGGCTCTGCTCAGCAGTGAAAGAAAGCAAAAAACAACGACCACTTCAAGAGTGCAGCTTCCTTCTGCTGTCCCACACATGTGGAACAGCTGCCTCACCCCCTGCTCCAGTCTCAGGCTTGGACAAAGCTGTAGTGAGCAATAAATCAGCCAGGCCTGCCCCAGCTCACCCAGAGCCATCTGCCAGCAGGTCCAGGAGTGCTTTCAGAGCACAGCCAGGATTCAGCCCCCGTGGGAGGATAAAAGCCCAGGTGAGCTGCTGCTGCTGCCCCGTGTCCTGTGACACCCCCAGGGGTAAGGCAGGGCTTTCCCTCAGGGCTGGGCAGCCCTGGGTACGGCTGTGCTGTGCCACACTCACCTGGTGACGCTTGACAATGTCCTTCAGCTTGTTGGCCAGCTTCAGCTCCATGTCAGGAATGAGGTAGATGGTTGGTCTGCTCAGACAGTTGTTCTGCAAGGGAACAGCAAGTTGCACAAGGAATTAGGAGGTGATCTGTGGCCAAAATCAAAATATCCCTATCAAAATCCCCAGTGCTGGAACTCCAGAGCAGGGGGTGACACAGGTCAGTGATCCCAGCTCCAGGAGCCCTGGGACAGGGACATTCCCTTCCCTGGGACAGGGACACAGGAAAGCCCTGCCCAGGACTTTTCCATCATACATTGAAACCACTGTACATAGGCAGGGTCTTTTTTAATAAGAATAGGGTTGCTTTTTGCTGTTCTTCCTGTTTCCATTCCTAACAGACACCTGAAGGTTATGTTCTGGCTGCATTATACACTAAACTTGGCTTCACAGCTTGCAAAAAAGTCATACATTATTCCCATGCAGCACCTAAAGAACTGAACTTCGAATTACACTCCACAGAGCTGCTTAATGGATACAGACAATAAATAACTTGTTTGATAACGGGAGACTAAAACGTACCCTAACCTGAAAAAGGCCAGTTTAGGTCAAACTGAAAGTCAGCCCTGGAATGGGACAGGGCCAGCTACTCAGTCCCACGGCTGCCACTTCCACAGGGACATGGGGACACTTGGGATGTTCCCTCTTCCCTTACAACAGGTTTTCCTCACCCTCTGCATATCCACAGAGGGACCATGGAAACAGGTGAAAAAAAGGTGAAATTGGGACTGAACTGGGTGGGAAGGGAGGGGAGGGTCCCACATTCCCACAGAAGGCCAGGATGAAGTGCCCTGGCAGGGGGGCTGTCCTTGCCTGCACCAGTGTTTTCTCGATGTTCATGAACATCTCCACGTTGCGATCCATCCGGGAGGGATTCTGCAGGTCAAACCTCCTCCTGGAGAAGGAAACGATGGACAAACATGAACTGCCCATGCCCACTGCCAGCATCCAGAACCTTCCCCTCCACACAAACTCTGCATGGTGGCAGCAGTGCAGGACACTTCCAGCACAGCCACAGCTATTCCTGCTGCCCTTGGCACCCTCACGAGCAGGAAAACCTCAGTGAGCCAAATCAGTGAATGCAGCTGGTTTGTGAGACGTTCAGGGAGAAAAAGGAAGGGTGGCAGTGCCCACCCAACCCTGCAGCAGGGTCGTGAGTGCCACCACAGTCACAGGGGTCACTACACACACAGCCACCGTGGATCTAACAGCCAGGGGAGAAAATTCATCAGTGAGCTCTCACGGTGCTCTGCTTCTAGCTGCACCATCCAGCAGCCCTGGGAATCCACAGGCCCAGCAATTCCTGTGCCTGGTGTGAGAACAAACCACCCCCAGGACACAGGCACCTAATAATCCATGGCAGCATTTTATCCCTGCCTTTCCTGGAGCCTGGTGCTTGGATTTTGTTGTTTCACAGACAAATCATCACAATTATTGCAATGCCCATGGAGATCTGTCCATCAGAAATGGGGGGAGGACACAAACCCTGAGAAATCCTCCTGGGAAGCAGCACGAGAGCCCCCAGACTCCTTCTGCTGAACCCCCCTGACCCCTGAGCACGTCTGGAACTCCCAGAGGGGCCAACCCAAAGGAGGGATTTGAGTGGTGACCCCAGAGCCTGAGGAGGAACCAGCCCAGCCCCTGACCACATCCAGTCCCTGCACAGGGACTGCCTGGATGGGGCTGAGCCCTCAGGATGCAGCCTCTCCCAAAACCCCAGGAGGTGCTGAACCCTCAGGCTGTCTCAGATGCAGAACAGGACTCGGGGCAGACCTCCAGGTTTGGGAACATGCTGCTGCTGGGGTCTGGGAAGGCTCCTTGGGCTGTCAGGTGTGGCAGGGTGTGAAACCCAAAGCCCTGCACACCCAGTGCAGTGGGAGAGCCAGGGACATCCTCCCCACGAGGGACTGCCGGGCTCAAACCACTCATTCCACAGCCAGGGACAGCTCCCCATGAACACACCCGTGTCCAGCAACACCTCCCTTTCTCCAGTCCATAAATGTTCAGAGAAGGCGAAGGAAAGCAAAGCTCAGCCCCAAGACTTTCAGCCCCCAGTCCATAAATGTCCAGAGAAGGCAAAGGAAAGCAAAGCTCAGCCCCAAGACTTTCAGCCCCCAGTCCATAAATGTCCAGAGAAGGCAAAGGAAAGCAAAGCTCAGCCCCAAGACTTTCAGCCCCCAGCCCTGTGAGCACAGCAAGAGGTGACCCCACTAAATCAAACGTGAACCGAGGTGGGAGCACCACGTTCTCCAGGGGTTCTCAGGAGGGAGGGGCCCAGGCAGGTGGCTCTGTGGGGACACTCTGAGGTGCTGGGCAGCTCTGTCAACATCCTCTGTCGGGGGGACGTTCTGTCCTAAAGCATGATAGGACTGCCCTTCACACTGAGGACACGGCAAACATATTAAACCTGGCACATTTATGGGAATCAGCCTTTTAAAGAGGAATTTATGGCCTTGCTGTGTGCTTTGGAAGGTTCACCCTGACTTGCAGAAGCAGGGCCGGACCTCAAGGCTGGCAGGTCACTGTTAATAAAGTATTTTACACCTATAATACAGAGGATTTTTGAGTCCTACTCGAGCCCCTTCTCCAGTATTCAGCCACGGTTTGTATCCAAACACCCAGAATGGCTCTGTGGGACACAAATGAACACCTACACACCTCCTGGTAGCTGTGAGACAAAGGCACTCAGGGCACGACCACAATTGTGACACTTTTTGCTCAAAAGCTGCACTGTGCATCCCTGGAATGCTGCATGCCCCCAGCTCCCTGCCTGCTTCAGACACCCAGAGAAGGACATGGACACATGAACAACAGCACTGCTGTGGCTGCCCCTTTGGATAAAACAGCACTAACTCCTCCTGTCCTCAGCTGAGAGGCTCCCTGTGCCAGGCTGGGACAGCTATGTCCAGCTCTCACATACCTATTGTGGCGAGGAAAGGGACTTCTCCTATAAGACAGATCAGTCACAAACAGGTTAAGCAGGAGCGACAATGCAGAGCATTCACAAATCAAATCAATCACAGGGCAGGCAAACAGCACGGATTATTGGGAGTCAGTGAGGGACACATTCCAGGCTCTAGGGCTGATCCTCAGAGTTAAGGTGCAGGATTACTGCCCGCTACAGCCCCCATGCACAGACACCAGGCACTACCCACGCTAATCCTGAGGCAGCAGCAAGGAGGGACAGGGGAGGAGGCAGCTCCACAGCTCGGCTGGGCTGGGCAGCAAACCAGGTTTGCTTGGTAAAAATGTGGGGTATTGAAATATTCACACGTTCCTGAAGTTGGAATCATTTAATTCCTGTATCTTAAGGCAAACAGGTAGCAAGACACTGCTGATAAACCACACTGCAAAGAGGTGCCTGTCCCAAGACTGGAATAGGAAAACCCCTGAGAGTGGTTTATTCCTGGTATGTCCACCTCAGACAGAGCAGATGTGAATACAAATAATTCCTAAAAACAACCAACCATTCTTAAACAACTTAGTTTTGCCTTTTAAATGGCTCTTGTGTGTAAAAACAACCCAGTCAATGCCAGGAATGCTGCTACAGATTGCAAACACCACATCCAAACTATTTAAATTTTGTGGACGGAAGCAATCTGCTTTATTTTATTGATTGTTTACATTTATTGACTTTCCATCCTCATTTTTTGGCCAATGTTCTCAAAACCAGTAATTTCAAGGCCAGGGTGGACACTGGGGCTTGGGGCAGCCTGGGACAGTGGGAGGTGTCCCTGCCATGGCAGGGGTGGCACTGGGTGGGCTTTAGGAGCCCTTCCAGCTCAAACCATTCCAGGATTTTATGATCCTACGCTGCTGTTCCCTTGGGAGAGGGTTATAACTTACAAACACCCAGGTTAAACCACTCCTGGGATGTCACAGGAAATTCTTCATCCCAGTATCAACAGCTCCAGGGGCAGAGTTTGGAAGTGCTAACACTCCCCACTTTTGGAGCAATGGAAATCTGAGCATTTATTAAAATCTGCAGTGCTTCATGCTTTCCCAATTATAACTAAACCAAATCATCAATACAGCTACAAAGATTTTCATCTCACAGATGTGAGACTCCAATTCTGGTTCATTTTCTCAGTCAGACAGCAAGGAAACAAAAAAAGAGCCTCAAACTTGTAATTAACTGCAACTACAGGCCCCAAACCTCAAACTTGGCTAACTCCTCTTTAAATTTAGAAGTGTGGGGGTGTGTCTTTAAAAAGCTACCATCAGCAAAACAGGAAAAAACTCCCTCTTCCCATCTCCACTGCCTTGCCTGCTCAATTCTCCAGGAAGGATTAAACTTTAGGTAGTTTGCATAAGCAATTCATGTGCTTGGTTTCATGCAAAAGGTGTGTAAACCACAAATAAAAACTTACCAGCCCTGTTCATTCTTATATTTGTAAGCAGCACCAAGAATGTGACATAATGTACCTCCAGCTTTGAAATCCATGAAGCACTTTGCCTGGAACCCAAAAAACAAGGGAAACAGTGACACTGACTTTTATGCAATTACTTTAAACAAATACATATTGGTTAGCTGAGTTTTAGACATAGAACATATCAAATTAAAAGTTAATCTTCAGATGAAACACTTTTGGAGTTTGAGGTTCTCCTTTCAGAACGCTTCCTGAAGATTAAATGCATTTGGATCAAGCAGAATTCTTTGTGCTTGCAAGAACTTGATGTATCTGAAAGCTGCAACTCCCTCCTTGTAGGGCTGTAAAAATTCAAAGTGCTCTTTGAACACCCATTTCATAGTAAATTAAAGCTCAAATCGCAGCTGTCAGGGAAGCAGCTCCTCATCTGCACGAGAGCATCAAACCAGATCAGCAGCAATGAGCACCTGAAGCAGAGTTCAGACACTGCACACTCACATCTCCCATGGAAAGCTGCTTGGCAGCAGCAGCACAGCCACAGTGCACATCTGCCCTCAAACACCAAACCCAGCCCAGCTCCTCCCCTCAGCTTCACCAGAGCACACCTGAGTCCCCCTTCCCACAGCAGGAATTCCACAGCACTCAGCGAGGAGCACGAGGAGGATGGGAGCTTCAGGAGCCCCACCAAGTCCTTCCTCTGAAAGGTTATTGAAAAGCCCTGCTCCTGCACAGAAGGCTCACTTTTCCTCATACACTTCAGCCTGGAATTGTATCTGCATCTTTCCTGATGTCTCTGGTCAGGATGGTTGTGCTTTCCTGGAAATGGAGACAGGCACATGGGGCAGCACCAGGGACAGGCAGCCAGGATCTGCTTTGATCATGGATTATTTTGTATTTCTCAGTAAATGTAAAAAACGTGCACAAGGCACAAAGCAGAGTTTGGGGAGTTGTTCAGAGGCCAGGCTCAGGTCAGGGGCTTTCTGCTGAGAGCACCCCCACAAAGAGCAGCACTCCTGAAGATGCACTGAGGAGTTCTCCTGCTGGAAGTGAGAGATCCAAGTGCTGTAAATTAACCTGAGCAAATTTGACCAGATTAGACCTTTGAAGCAGCGAGAACAAACACAGGAACAACATCTTTATGATGCCACTGCAATGTTTATTACCCGTTTTGAAGATAAGACAAATTGATTTAAGGCTCGGGAGCACTCCAGTGGTTTATGCACTTGTGGAATGTGGGCAGGTTTATGGCTTGTGCTGCCACATCCAAATAAAGCTGTGCCAAGTCCCCTCTGTCCCCAAAGCCTCCCATTACCACCCAGGCTTCAGGAGAGGTGCTGCATCTGTGCTGCATCCCCTGCCCTGGGACAGATCCTCTGGGTGGTGGGCAGGGTTCCTGGCTGCAGTTTGAAAGCAGCAGCCCTCACAATGTTGATATTCTGCATCCCAAGGGACTGCAGAACTCTCCCAGAGCAAGCAGGTAACTCTGTGCTGCTGCAGAACGAGGCAAAGTCATTTCTCAGCCTTGGCAACTCTACAAGTTTGGAGTTTAATCAACCAAAACACCTAATGGAGGCCTGCTTGCCTTGGAATGTGTATTTTATTCACTCAGTTTAGGATGCACCACTCCAGATTTGACTCAAAACTGTTGAATTACACTGAGTTTCAGTAGAAATTCAAATCTTTCCACAGCAGTCCAGAAATCATTCCAAATACACAGAGAATAAGCTGTACTACCCTGAAAATCTGCACTAACTAAGGAGATGTGTGCTGTTCCAGCCCCTCCAGAGGGTGCACAGGAAGAGCCTGGGCTGGGGCAGGGATGTCCCCATGCCCTGGACACGTCCCAGAGGGACCCACACCGCAGTGTGACGGCACAGCGAGAGCCCCAGTACTCACAGGAAGCTTGGTGAAGGCAGGATTGGTGACGTGTTTTCCAAAGGCATCTTCCTGGAACTGCAGCAGCTGCACCACCAGCCCAGCCAACGTTTTGTTGGTAGGAGCATCTGCTTGAACGTACTGCAAGACAAAAAGCACACGTCTGGTGAGGAGAGGCTGGCCAGTGTGTGAGGGAGGGCTGCTGGAGCCCCTGGGAGCAGAGCTGCAGGATTTTGGGGTCCCTGAGGGGCTGGGAAGGGGTGCAGGGGGGTTTGCACAGGAGCAGCACTGAGCACAAACGTTTCCAAGCTTTAGCTGCACACCCAGCACCCACCTGTGGCTCGTGCTTGGCTCCTCAGGGCCGGGTTACAGACACGGATTAACCACCCAAGCTGATCTCAGCTCCTAATAAAGGAACAGGCTCCTGCTGCCCACACACACAGAGCTCCCTGCAGGACCTTCACAGACATAATCAACTCCTAATTAATCCTCAGAGCACCCCTTCGGCATAAATAGGATGTCCTGCACGGAGGGAAAAGCTGAGCCACACAAAGGCACTTGCGAGGTTTTGGGACAATCTGAGCAGCTCCCAAGGTTCTGCTTGCAGTAAAATTACACTGACATTGTGAATGTAAAATCACAGCATGGAATATTAAACCCCTCCCACGGTGCTGAGTTTTTGTCACCCATAATATTCAGTATTCACTCACTGGATGTCACCTCCTCGCTGTGCCAGACAACTTCCAAGAGGAGAACAAACATCACTTTTCCAGGTAGAACACGGAGCAATTTGAGATACCCCAGTCTCTCAGCTGGGTAACTCTCAACCTCTGCTCTTCCCTCAAACCAGATTCTTCTAAAATCCCTTAAAAAAACCCAATTTTGAGACCCAGAACCCTCGAAGTTTTAAAGCTGTGGTGCCAAATAGCAGTCAATCATAACTGAGCTTTGCAAAGCACCAGCTCCAAAGCCAAAGACACCACAAAGACATTGAGTGAATGGAAATCATCATTTCAGTGTCTGACCACCCCGAGATGTGAGCTCCCCCAGCACTTTCTCAGGAGCAGACACATATCTGAGAAATGAAATCTTCCCAACTCAAAGGACACAAATTCCCGTGAGGCTCCAGAGTGTTCTGTCCTGTGTATAAATCCTGAACCAGAAACATGAGCCTGGAAAGAACTGAAGGCTAAAACTTCAAAGCTGCATCTCAATTTGCCCTCTTCCCTCCCCCAGGAATTAATGTTTTAATTATAGCAAAATCACAGAGTATCCTGAGTTGGAAGGGATCCACAAAGATCACTGAGTCCAACTCCTGGCTCCGCACAGGACTTTGGACACGGGATGGAGTGACTGGACAAGGGGGGACAGCTTCCCACTGCCAGAGGGCAGGGCTGGGTGGGAGATTGGGAAGGGATTCCTGGCTGGGAGGGTGGGCAGGCCCTGGCACAGGGTGCCCAGAGCAGCTGTGGCTGCCCCTGGATCCCTGGCAGTGCCCAAGGTCAGGCTGGAGCAGCCTGGGACAGTGGAAGTGTCCCTGCCATGGCAGGGGTGGCACTGGGTGATCCCTGAGGTCCCTCCCAACCCAACCCAGTGTGGGATTTTATGAACCTCCTTGAAAAAAACAAATCCAGAAGAGGTGGCATCCTTGTACTGACTTACTCTACTTTTCTTTTTCAGATATTTTCCTTCAGAGAAAAAGGAAGATTATATGAGAACACACCTTGCAAAGCCCATTCTTAGGCATGTGAACTTTTCCAGGCAATCATTCCTTTCCTGCAGCTCCCATCTTTACCTCTGGCAGGAGGCACTGACAGCTGGAAGCTGTAAAGGAAGACAACCCCTTCTCATCCTCCTCTGCACTGCCACTATCCTGCAGATCCTTTTAATGAGAAGCCCATTACCTTGCCTCAGGTTCCCTGAACAATAAGGAGAAAAACCCTTCAAAAAGAAGCCCAAGGCTCCCCTCCATCATTTCTGCATCCTAACGAGCAGCACAGAGAGATCTTTAAGCAGTAGAACACAGCAGACAATTTCCCAATCAGTTCACAGTGGGTTTGAGGGACCACAGGGGCATCACGTCCAACAGATCTCCAGGTTTACCCCTCATGTCCACAGAATGATCCTGCAGCAAATAAAGGTTTTTAAGCAGTCAGTTCCAAAGGACAGAATGATGCCCTGTTCCATAAGAGGATTTTGCTCTTGTGCTGAAATGCTAAAGTCCCACTGACACAGCAGAGTTTTCCAACATTTCCACAATAATCAGAAACACAAAAACACCCCCACATCTCTAAGCAGAAAATGTGTGGTCAGAAAGCAGAGTGTGAGCAGCAGCAGAGGGAATCGCTGCAGCCAGAGCTGCACTGCAGCTGCCCTGAAAGCCTTTGTCACCACGGGGGACAGATCCACACCGGCTTTGATGTGGGCACTGACCTCAAATACCCACATGGCTCTGTGGGGAGCCCTGCTGCACACACCTTCCCCCAAACAAAGGGCACTGCACTCACATCACCACAGAACAGCGAAGGGAAAACCCACGAAAACGCTTTGATTTGGCTTCCAACCCGTGCTCCTTTTCAAAGGTGAGAACACAAAAGAGCCGCAGAGAGAGAACGATGATCCCCGGATCAAATCTGAGCCGCTCACGGGGAGGCTCTGCCGGGGACAGCAGAGCCACAAAGGATCCCAGGACAGACCCGGCTGTGGGGACAGGGCCATGGCTGAGGGGACAGGCCCCTGGCTGAGGGGACATGGCCCGGCTGTGGGGACAGGCCCCTGGCTGAGGGGACATGGCCCGGCTGTGGGGACAGGGCCATGGCTGAGGGGACAGACCCAGCTGTGGGGACAGACCCAGCTGTGGGGACAGGGCCACACTGTGGGGACAGGGCCATGGCTGAGGGGACAGGGCCACACTGTGGAGACAGGCCCTGGCTGTGGGGACAGGGCCATGGCTGAGGGGACAGGGCCATGGCTGTGGGGACAGGCCCTGGCTGTGGGGACAGGGCCCTGGCTGTGGGGACAGGGCCCTGGCTGTGGGGACAGGGCCCTGGCTGTGGGGACAGGGCCCTGGCTGTGGGGACAGGCCCGGCTGGGGGGACAGGGCCATGGCTGTGGGGACAGGGCCATGGCTGAGGGGACAGGGCCATGGCTGAGGGGACAGCCCCTGGCTGTGGGGACAGGGCCTGGCTGTGGGGACAGGGCCACACTGTGGAGACAGGCCCTGGCTGTGGGGACAGCCCCTCGCTGTGGGGACAGGGCCATGGCTGAGGGGACAGGGCCCTGGCTGTGGGGACAGGGCCATGGCTGAGGGGACAGGGCCCTGGCTGTGGGGACAGGGCCATGGCTGAGGGGACAGGGCCCTGGCTGTGGGGACAGGGCCCAGCTGCGGGGACAGGGCCCAGCTGCGGGGACAGGGCCATGGCTGCGGGGACAGCCCCTCGCTGCGGGGACAGCCCCTGGCTGCGGGGACAGCCCCTGGCTGCGGGGACAGCCCCTCGCTGCGGGGACAGCCGGTGCTCTCAGCCACCCAGGGCCCATGGAGGAGCTGCCTGGCTGAGCAGGCCAGCACACAGCCCGTGCCCTCTCCAGGATGCTCATGGCAGGGAGGAACGGGATCCCAGCTGTGCCTGCAGCTCTGGAGCCCCACAGACACTCCCCGGGATGTGGACAGACCCCTCCCCATGGTGCAAGGGGGTCCCAGCTACTGCCCTGCCCCCGGAGCTCCCCGTGCCTGATCCCCTCTAACCCAGCTTGCCACCTGCTCCTTAAAAACCACAACACCCTCCTCCCTGCCTCCCAAAAATCAACTTGTCCGGCCTTCTGTCTCAGAGGGGCAGAGCTGTCAGAGCCACCAGAGCTCCCACAGGCCAACAGATTGCCCTGGGTATGAACAGCACACCGGGATGGTCCTCAGGGAGCACAGCTGTAAGGCCACAGCCAGGGCTGCACCCTTCATCAGGCAGCAGCTAAAACCCCTCCCAAACTACCTCAGAAAGAGCTTTGACAACAAAGAACTGCCTTGGGACACCCCACTTTAATATGAGGGATGTGGCTTACTGAGAAGGGAACTACCTAAACATTGCATAATGTTAGAGATAAATGAAATAAAAGAGAATTATAATAAATAAGAGAAATACCTAGTTTACTTCTGAATTGTGAATTTCTAAGTAACTATGGTGACATCAAGGTGTCCATTACAGTCTACCCAAATTATTCTGAACAAGGAACACAGGGAATGGCTTCCACTGCCAGAGGGCAGGGATGGGTGGGAGATTGGGAAGGAATTCCTGGCTGTGAGGGTGGGCAGGCCCTGGCACAGGGTGCCCAGAGCAGCTGTGGCTGCCCCTGGATCCCTGGCAGTGTCCCAGGCCAGGCTGGATGGGGCTGGGAGCAGCCTGGGACAGAGGAAGGTGTCCCTGCCATGGCAGGGGGTGGAATGGGATGGGCTTTAAGGTCCCTCCCAACCCAAACTATTCCAGGATCCTGGAACTTTGTTCCATTAGTCTATCACATCCCCCAGGACTCCAAACCCACGGCATGAAGCGATTCCCAGCTCCCAGGGAAGCAAGGCTCCAACATCCCTGCTGCATCCTACTGCCTGGGAAGGAGCTGGGCACCTCCTGCACCTCTTGATGCACAGAAACGACACAAACTGATTTCCAGACATCACACACACAAACACAGGGAGTGGGAGGGAGCCTGGAATAAATAATTTCAGTATAATATCAACAACTTCATTTTCTTCATTATGTTTGGTGCCTTTCAGTGAGTTTTTCAAGGTCCACTGTGAGTCTTCCACACTACTGCTGGAACGTCTCTTGTTCTTAATTCTACTCTGGAGACAGAGAACTCCCCAGCAGCTGTTATTTTCTAGAGGCACAAAGAACTCCCCAGCAGCTGTTATTTTCTAGAGACACAGAGAACTCCCCAGCAGCTGTTATTTTCTAGAGGCACAAAGAACGCCCCAGCAGCTGTTGTACTCTGGAGATACAGAAAACTCTTCAATATTAATCTTGTCTAATCTGGAGACAAAATGAGCAGCTCTGTAAACGCAGTTCTCCAGCTCTCCCTGCCCCTCAGGACCTCTGGATCCTTGACCGAGCTCGGTGCTGCTCTTGGATTCTCTCCAAGCAGTCCCCAGTGTCCCCGGAGCTCCCGGAGCTGGACACGCCGACTGCTGCTGACAGCTCCACCACCGACATGTACAAACTTCTATTTTTAAGAGCATAAACTGGACAAAAGCCAGTTAAAATCACCATGTACCTCTCTGGAAGGAGCCACGCATCTACAGCAGGATGAAAACAGGCACAAGATGAACCGGAGCCCATTTGTAGCACATGCAAAAGGGAATCAACCCCTCTCTCTGGAGGGTTATGGTTCTATGTTTAAGCACTGGTATCATCTTTCCTGTTTCTCCAAATCAAAATTATTTTTTCCTTTTTTAAGAGGATTTTCACAGCAACATTCCAAAACTCACTCACCCTGTAAATCTCCTTAGCCCGGCTCTACCCACCTTCCAGAGGCACGAGAAATAAATATCTAACTTTTATAACCAGTCTGAATGGACCCTTGGCTGCCATTCCTGCACCACACAGCCTGCCCAGGCAGTACAGAGCCAGCCTGCCTGGGGGTTTAGAGCCACAGCCAACACGGTTCTGTGCTCCCCAGGGCACCCGGACCTCCTCAGAGCAGCGCTGCCGCTCCAGGGATCTGCTGGGATCCGCGGGGTGCTCAGCCAGGGCAGGGAAAGGGAAAACCGCAGCTCCTGCAGAGCGTGGGGCAGCCCAGCACCACAACCGGAACGAGCCAAACTGCAGGAATATTCTGTTACATTTCCCCGTCAGCACAAAGAGCTGGAGCTGCTGCTTCAGGCTGCACCCCACACCCCGACCCGACCTGGAACAACTGGAAAAACACACCCGAGCCCGGGCTGGTTTCACGCCACAGCGATCCAGCTCAGATTCCCGATCTCGGATTCTCTGCCACACAAAGAACCCAAGCAACAGCTTGTGCTCCTGCCGGGCACCCGGCGTGCCCGGGGACGGCGGGATGGCCGCAGAACCGGGACAAAGCGGAGATTCCGGGGCAGCACCCGCGGGCACCGCTCCGCTCCAAGTACGGCTCTCCCAGCGCCGCCACCGCCGAACACGCTGCGAGTTACACCGGGCGGTGTACGCGGCTCGGGTGTCGAAACGAGTTATACAATCAGCACAGTGAGAAAAAAACACCGAAAGAAAGCGAAGCAAGCGAGCCGAGCGAAGCGTGCGAGGAGCCCAAGGGCACCGGAGCGAGCAGCGCCGCTGCCGCAGTGACCCCGGAGCAACACGCGGGGCTTGAACGCGCCCGGACGGCTCCGGCAGCACCCAAGGGAGTCTGAGGGATTTTCCTCTCTTTTTCCAGACTCTCGACACCGCCGGGGCGCGGCTGGAGCGAAACCGGCCGGGCCGGGACCTGCCCGCACAGGAAAGTCGCTGCCCGGGGCGAGCGGGCACCGGCCGGGCCCCCGCGGGCAGCGGGAACGTCCGCGGGGCCACCGGGGCTGCCCCAAGCACGGCCCGGGCACCGCCGGCGCTCAGGGAGCGGAAATGTCCCCGGGGCTGTCCCCGAGCCGGCCCCGCGCCCGCCGCAGCGGCGAGGCCGCGGTTCACAAAGAGCGGCCGAGACCTCGGGCCCCCCCGTCCGTCCCGTCCGTCCCGTCCCGTCCCCGGCCATCCCCGCCCGCCGCCCCCGCCGGGCCGCACCTTCTTGTAGTGCTTCCCCAGCCACACGCGGACCGAGTCGAGCTGGGACACGGTGTCGGGGCTCTCCCAGAACTTGCCGGCGGGGCCGCCGTCCTTGCGGCGCGCCGCGGCCAGCGCGGGGCCGGGCCCGCCCGCCGGAGCCGCCGCGGGGCCGCTCCCGGGGCCTCCGCCCGCCGCCAGCGCCGCCGCCGCCATTGTCCCCGCGCGCGCCGCGCCGCGCATGCGCCGCGCCCCGGCCCGCGCCCCGCCCACCCCGGGAGCGCGCCCGGGCCGGGACGGGAACGCGCTCGGGGGGGTCGGAACGGGAGCGCGATCGGGAACGCGCTCGGGGATGCGAGCGGGAACGCGTTCGGGAACGTGGTCGGGGATGCGGGCGGGAACGCGCTCGGGGGGTCCGAGCGGGAACGCGCTCGGGAACGCGCTCGGGGATGCGAACAGGAGCACGAACGGGAACGTGAACGTGCTTGGGGATGTGATCGAGAAGGCCAGCGGGAACGCGCGCGGGAACGCGCGGGGCACTCCTGTGCAGCATCGCCCCTCGGGCGGCCCCGCCCCCACCGGAGCCTCTCCCGCTGAGGGACCCCGGGGGCTCGGGAGCCCAACACACCGTCCGTGCCCTCGGTACCGCCCGGGGAACGCTCCGGCCCCGAACACACCGTCCGTGCCCTCGGTACCGCCCGGGGAACGCTCCGGCCCCGAACACACCGTCCGTGCTCCCGGTACCGGCAAAGGAACGCTCCGGACCCGAACACACCGTCCGTGCCCTCGGTACCGCCCGGGGAACGCTCCGGACCCGAACACACCGTCCGTGCCCTCGGTACCGCCCGGGGAGCGCTCCGGACCCGAACACACCGTCCGTGCCCTCGGTACCGCCCGGGGAACGCTCCGGACCCGAACACACCGTCCGTGCCCTCGGTACCGGCAAGGGAACGCTCCGGACCCGAACACACCGTCCGTGCCCTCGGTACCGTCCGTGCCCTCGGTACCGCCCGGGGAGCGCTCCGGGCTGGTGTAGAGACCCTGAGATCCAATTAGGGAGTGAATTGGATGCTGACATAATTACCCTCAGGTATCTGCGCCAAGTCTTCACTGCTGGGCACCTTTATCTCCTATAACCACATCTACACCCATGGAATGGGTCATTATGAAGCAATTTCCTCCAGATTTCTTTTATAAAAACCACTTAGTTTCGAGTCTCTACTAATGCTTTACTTGTGACTTGAACATAACAGGGAAATTAAAAAAACCCAACAAACTCAGGCAAAAATATGTATATAATAAAAAAACCCAAAACATTTTAGTTCAAACATTATCAAATAGAGCATCAAAAAGTCCTTCATTAAAATTACAATCCCCAGTATAAAACTGCCCTTTGCATTACTGTAGTTTGTAAATGTTCCCTCATTCCTGAACACTCCAAAGCAGAAATAAACGCCTGCAGGAAAGGAAACCTCTGGAGATACAGGGAATAATAAACCCACCAAACATCCATAAATCGGAACTTCAGAAGTGCCGTTCTGAACAGGCAGCGAAGTGAGTACAGTCAAGAATTCCAGAAGGGTTTCGGTTGGAAGGGCCTTAAAATCCCATCCCATTCCACCCCTGCCATGGATGGACACCTCCCACTGTCTCAGGTTGCTGCAAGCCCCAGTGTCCAGCCTGGCCTGGGGCACTGCCGGGGATCCCGGGACAGCCACAGCTCCCGGCCGGCACCGGGACCGGGACCAACGGCGGGCCCGGGCCTGCAGCGCCCCCACAGGCCGCGCCGCCCATTGGCTCTGCCGTTGCCATGGGAACAGTCCTCGCCGCCCATTGGCTCATCTGTTGCCATGGGGACAGGCCGCGCCCCGCGCCCACGCGCGGCTCCGCGCTGTGGCGCCGCTGGCCGGAGGGAACGAGCGGGCAGTCACACTTCCGGGGCCGGGCCGGAAGTGAAGCGCGCGCCGCGCCGGAAGCGCGCGCGGGGTCTGCCGGGAGCTGTAGTCCCGAGGGGCGGCCCGGCGGCGGCAGTCGCGGTGCGGAGGTCGGTGCGGGGCGGGCGGGGGTCGGGCCGCGACCCCTGGGGAGAACCGAGGGGGCCGCGGGGGCGGGACGGCGGCGGGAGGAGGGGGAGGAGCGGGGGATGGCGCCGAGCAGAGCGGGGTGAGGCGGGGAGGGCCGTGCGGGGCCGCGGCCTGTGCGGGCGGGGCGGCGCGGGCGGGGATGCTCGGAGGCACCGGGGATGCTCGGCGGGACCGGCGGCGCCGGGGATGCTCCGAGGGCCCCGGGGATGCTCGGGAGGGCTCCGGGGCACCGCTCCCCGCGGGCCCTGGGGATGGGCCGGCGGGGAGAGCCCCGGGAGCGCGGATTTCCCAGGAGTTCCATCCGTGCCGGGGGAGGCTTCGCCGCCGCACGGAGCGGCTCTCCCGCAGCCTTTCCCCCGGTGCCTCTCCGGCCCCTCCTGTGGCTCGCCCCGGCGGCTCCGCTGGCCCCGTTTCCCCCGCGGCCGCGGGAATCGCCGCTCCCGTTTGGCGCCGGTGCTCGGGGTGTCCGGAGCGTTCCGGCTGCACCTGCAGCCCTTCATTGTCCCCTTGGGCCGCTCAGCAGCGGGAGCCCTGCGGCGCTGGGCTCGGCGAGGAAAGGCTCCCGGGCGCCTCCGCTGCGCCTTCGGCCCAAAGAGCCACAAGTAAAAAAAGAAATCACCACTGCGAGTGGCCTGTGTGCTCTGCCCGGAGCCCGGGGCAGGGAATCCTTGGGGCTGGATGTGGGAGACAGCAGGATTTCTCCTTTGTTCTCTTCACAAAGCATTCGGGGCTCTGCCCCTTCTAGCACTGCTGGAGTACCCCAGCAGCCAATAATCAGAATTGCTGTGATTTTCCCTGCGTTGCTCTCGGGGATGTGGTTTTCCCTCATGTAGCTGTTTTCCAGTGGATCAAGGAACCCCAAGAAAGGCCCAATTCCCTCCCATCCTTTGGGATTTTATCTAACAGTTTTCTGTGCTGCATTGCCTGGTTTCACTCTTTGCCTTTGCAGCAGGAGCATTGAGTCTATTCCTAACAAACTTTCGGTGTCTCTTTGCCCACCTGGGCCTCTGGAGTTTGCTGGGTGTGAGGCACGAGGCTCCAGGCTCCATGGATTCTCACTCCAGCTGTGCCATTGCCTGTCCTGTGTCAGCATGGTCCGTTCCTTCCCAAATCCAGCGTCCTTGGAACTCCCACATCTCTCCTGTCATCAGACAAAATGTGTTTTGAGTCTTCCAGGATCCCCTTTCCATGCTGGTCCTGCATCCCTGTGTTTTCCTGGGGGCTGGAGCAGCTGCCACAGTTGGACTCTTCTTTTTATTTGGGATCAGGAGCAGGAGCAGGAGTTCTGCAGGAGCAAACCCTGGGATTTCCCCAGGCTGCTGGATGTGCTTAAAGTGAACCTCAGGTCTGGATCTTGGTGTCCAGATTCAGCAGATCCTTTATTCTCCTCCCTGTCCTGCCCTGCTCCCGCCCAGTCTGACTCTGACTGGTTCCCAGTGAGGGTCCCAGCTCAGCTGGGATCTGCAGACAGGATCATACAAACAGCTGCCTGGAATCTTGCTTATCCACGGGGGTCTCAGTTGTTCCTCTGGGAACCTCAACCCTGGAAGGTTTTCTTTTTTTTTTTATTTCTTTGTGCTTGAGCAGAAAAGACCATGTCCATCAACTTTGTATTGTATTTATCCATTGACTCATGGAATGATTTGGGTTGGGAATGTAAGGATCATCCCAATCCACCCCTGCCATGGCAGGGACACCTCCCACTGTCCCAGGCTGCTCCAGCCTGGCCTTGGGCAGTGCCAGGGATCCAGGGGCAGCCACAGCTGCTCTGGGCACCCTGTGCCAGGGCCTGCTCACCCTCACAGGAACAATTCCTGCCCAATCTCCCCTCTTTCAGCCCAAAGCCATTTTTGTAAGAGCCCTTTTACCATCCCAGCATGGGTGAGACATTCCTTGTTGCTGTTCCTGAATTCCCTTTGTGGATGTTGCAGTTTATCTGCCCACGGTGGTGCCTTGTCCCAGGAGCTGAGGGATGGATTCCCTGGATTCCCTGGGACACACAGGCTCTCCCTGCAGGCAGACAGCTCCTCCTCTGTGGCAAACAGCTCCTCCTCTGTGGCAAACGGCTCCTCCTCTGTGGCCACTCTCCAGAATTCGGGAGGGGGATGTGCCTAGGCCCCAGGAGCTGAATTCCCTGCAGCATTCCCTGTCCCAGTCCCGGTTTCCTCTCTCCAGCGCCCTCAGAGGGTTCAAGGAGTGACTCTTCCCTGTTGGAGCAGTCCTGGACTCAGCCAATTCCTCACGAATCCCCTTGGCTTTAAGGCAGTTTAACCAGGCTGGGCTGATCCCTGTGGAGGGGGGCACAGGCTGCTCCAGCTCGGGACCCTCCAAGCCCACACAGGGGCTCCCTGGCTTTGTTCCCTGCAGTGATTGAGCCACAGCAGGGACATTTCCCTCTGAGATTCACCGCAGCACACGTAGGGGTTGATTTTTGCAGAGTCAATTGACTCTCTTTTTATGGAGTTCATCCTTGGAAAAGGCCAGGTGTGGCCCTGGCAGCCACAGCAGGTTGGTGTCCGTGGGGAGGGGACCATGGACAAGGTGTCACCTCCAAAGATGTGGCCAGAAAATGGGGTGGGTTTACCTGAAGCCTCTTTTTTGCTGCTGAAGTAATTTTGTCTTATTGAAAACAAAAGGGAATAATTGGAATGATAATTCCAGGCTATTAATTGCATGCACAGGAAGTCATTGATGGGACAGTTAATAATGTCCATAGAATCCCAGAATATCCTGACTCGGAAGGGATCCACCAGGATCGTGGAAGTCCAGCTCCAAACTAACTTTGTGTGTAAATGATGACCTTCAGTGCTCACCCATCTGATCCAAGTTCATAGAAAATCCTTGTTACTGCTTCCAAGAGGCCCTACAGTTACTTAATACTTTGCATGACAGATAAAACACCCGAAAACAAAGTTGGTTTTGTCTTATTTGAGGGAAAGTTATTTTAGTAAGGAATTAAATAGAAAGTTTAACACAGTTTCAGTAAAGAATGTTACCAAAAGTACAGTTCTCTTTCTTTTCCCTGCTTTTATTTTTCCTTTAAAGAGTATAATGGCAATAATCTACTTCATCGTGGCCTAAAAGGCTTTTAAAACCCCCTCGTTTCACCACAGAGACAAAGCAGAAGCACCTGAAACGTTTTAAAGGAAGTGCCAATTCTAACCTGCAGTTTCTTTGTGCTCCCTCCTGCTGTCCCAGGAACCCACCCTTCCCGCTGGGATGGAGATGTTCTCGCTGAATTCCCTCAAAGGTAAGACCTGACACGGCCTTCAGTTCCCCTGGGGGTTTTCCTGGGCGCAGAGGTGGAGGCTGAGGTGGCTGAGGAGTTCCTTTGTGTGAGGAGGGAGCTCACTGTGTCCTGGCTGGTGCAGCACAGAGGGAGTGTGGCAGGAAAGCTGGTACAGGACAGGAGTTCAGGGAAGCAGGGAAGGGGCAGGGGAGGAGCCCTGCAGTGTTACCCAGAGACACTGGACACTTGTGTGCTGTTCAGCTTCAAGTACAGGTTTTTTCCCTTTTAATTTTGTCCTCCTAAATATTCCTGTATCCCACAGCACCAACTCCACGAGCTCTTTGTCCTTGGGATTTGATCCTTTATACCTGTCACTGTCACCATGGCTCTTTTCCCCGTCAGTGCTTTGCCAGCCTTCCTTTCAATCACATTTTGTCCTCAGAAACCCCTCCAGTCACTGGTTTCTGTTTTAACTTCTGCATCTTTCCTGAGCTCTGTTTCTTGGTCTTGAAGAAAGCAGATAGAATGGAATGAACTATCCCAGCTCTGGCTGAAGCAGTGCCCCCATCCTCCCTCCCAGGGAATTCATCCTTCCCTTGGCACTCAGGAAACCCAACAGTGCCCCTGCCACTGCTGCCACTGCCCTGCTCCGGGGTGCTGGATTTAAACTGAAACTCCCGGGATTCCTCCCAGCCCAGGGCAGGAATTGTGCATGAGTCCCTTCAGCTTGAGCAGAGCCCCTCTCCTCCATCACATCCCGTGAGTGGGGCTGGAGTCTGGGTGGAGAGATGGAACTTTCCTGCTCAGGGCTGGTGGTTTGTCATGGCCAGGCTGGGTCTGGGACTCGGGATGCTCCAGCCCTGGGGATACAGGAATTTATTAATGAAACTTGGCTCCCTAAGGAGCTGCTGCCTCTGCACAGGCTTGGCTGGAGGGGCTGGTCCAGCCCAGCTCACCCCAGGAGCTGCCAAAGCTGGGAGATGGCTCTGGAGATCCTGCCTGTGCTGGTTAACGCTGCTCCCTGCAAAATAAAGATACTTGGAACCGGCGACTTCGGGAATTTTGTAATAAATTGAGTCTTCACTGCTGTTTCTGTGCCCACAAGATAATTTTTTATATCATTTTTGGTGACAAACCACCAGCCCGCCTCACCCCTGACTGTCCCTGCACACTGGGACTGCGTGTCAGCCTCCTCCCCCAGCTTTTCCAGCCCCTGCCTGTGTGTTTCCAAGGTTTTCCCAGCTTTTCCAGCCCCCTGCCTGTGTGTTTCCAAGGTTTTCCCAGCTTTTCCAGCCCCCTGCCTGTGTGTTTCCAAGGTTTTCCCAGCTTTTCCAGCCCCCTGCCTGTGTTTCCAAGGCTTTCCCAGCTTTTCCAGCCCCCTGCCTGTGTGTTTCCAAGGATTTCCCAGCTTTTCCAGCCCCCTGGCCGTGTGTTTCCAAGGCTTTTCCAGCCCCCTGCCTCTGTGTTTCCAAGGCTTTTCCAGCTTTTCCAGCCCCCTGCCTGTGTGTTTCCAAGGATTTCCCAGCTTTTCCAGCCCCCTGCCTGTGTGTTTCCAAGGTTTTCCCAGCTTTTCCAGCCCCTTGCCTCTGTGTTTCCAGGCTTTCCCAGCTTTTCCAGCCCCCTGCCTGTGTGTTTCCAAGGCTTTCCCAGCTTTTCCAGCCCCTTGCCTCTGTGTTTCCAGGCTTTCCCAGCTTTTCCAGCCCCCTGCCCCTGTGTTTCCAAGGCTTTTCCAGCCCCCTGCCCCTGTGTTTCCAAGGCTTTCCCACCTTTGTTGGCTCTCCAGCCACGGTTCCCCTCTCCCTGGGGCTCCTGTTGCCTCCGGGGTTCCTTGCTGGATGTCCAGGACTCGGAACAGCTCCGTGGCCGTGGTGGGGATTTGGGTTCCTCCTCTGCTGGATGTTCATTGCCCGAGCAGGATCTGGGGAGATGCTGAAAAGCAGCAACCCCATCACATCGGGCATTTCTCAGTGGCTTTGCCTTCCCAGCAGGATGTGGGGATGTTGCCGTGCTCTTTCCAGCCTCCCTTTCCTTCCAGTCCTCCTTGAAGCTTTTGTTTCCAAACCACCTCAGTTTATTCCTAAATAAATAGTAAAAATTACAGTAAAACAAAAGTAATAGTTTGTGCAACATGCTGCCACAAGATTAACACAGGATTAATTAACAGGATTAATTCCCTTCAATGGAATGAGTTGTTTTCCTTTTTAGTGGTCTGGGTGATCTTTGGACGATTTTTGAATGAACAATCAGTTTTGAATGTTTTCTCCCATTTTAGTGGACCAATCTCTTAAAATTTGTAATCTAAGTGCCAGAATAACTTCATGTCTTTGAAAAAAAATGGAGTTTTTTTTGTCACCTGATTCTGATTCATGATCTGGGTTTGTGTTTCCATTTGTGGTGTTTAAGTAAAAGAACCTACAAAGACAAATCAGCAGCTAATTGAGAGGTTCTAAAAAGTGAATAAGGGAGAAGGCAGACTTGGTGTTATAAGACTTTTTTTTGAGTGTTCAACTCTTCCAAAGTTGGGGGGTTTGGGGTTTTGCTTATTTTTTGTTTTGGTTTTTCATTCTGTTTTTGTTTGTTTCAGTTTGGGTTTTGTTTGGGGTTTTTTTGTTTGGTTGTTTTTTATTTCTAAAGGGTTTTATTTGACAACTTTATTTTTCTTGAACCTCTTCTCATGGAGCCCAGGCTTTGTGAAACTGAACTGTGCCATTGTATCAGTCAATATTTTTTATTTTATTGAAGATTTCTCTTTCTGATTTAAAAACAAACAAAAACCACTTAAAAACTTTTTAAAACTCCTTTTGCATCACGATGCTTAACCAGCCATTCATGTTAATTTTCACTTTACACACAAAATACTCAGTAGTAAAGTCTTTGACATAAAAATGAGACCCTGGTTTGAAGAAACGCAAACCTTAATGGTAGTCCCAGTGCAGCCAGGGCTAGTACAGATTAATTGCTTAGAAAAAAAATCAAATTTAAATAAAAGAAATAATCCTGTAGGGAATTTCAACCAGCTGTACAGCCTTAAGAATTCTATACCTGGATATGAAATAATTCATGTAGAACTGAGTAACAGGAGGACTCGGAGCTGAGGGAAGTGGGGAAGCACTGACTTATTTTATGAAGATTCTAAGATCTTTATCACAGATTCTCATTTTAGATTTTATAGATTTAAGATTTGATAAGGATTCAAAAATTTTAAGATCTTTAAAAGACTTAAAGCTTATAAAGACTTCAAGATTTTTAGTGTTTATCTCAAAATTAGCAAGTAATGCACTGCAGGAGGAGTTGGCTTTTAGGAATATGCACTTGAGCTTGAGGGTGGGACAATGGCTCGATGCTCCCGGTCTGAATCCCCGGTGCTCCCCGGTGCTCCCCGGCCTCAATCCCCGGTGCTCCCACAGCCTCAATCCCCGGTGCTCCCGTGCCTCAATCCCCGGTGCTCCCACAGCCTCAATCCCCGGTGCTCCCGTGCCTCAATCCCCGGTGCTCCCCGGCCTCAATCCCCGGTGCTCCCCGGCCTCAATCCCCGGTGCTCCCGTGCCTCAATCCCCGGTGCTCCCGTGCCTCAATCCCCGGTGCTCCCACAGCCTCAATCCCCGGTGCTCCCGTGCCTCAATCCCCGGTGCTCCCCGGCCTCAATCCCCGGTGCTCCCCGGCCTCAATCCCCGGTGCTCCCGTGCCTCAATCCCCGGTGCTCCCGTGCCTCAATCCCCGGTGCTCCCGTGCCTCAATCCCCGGTGCTCCCACAGCCTCAATCCCCGGTGCTCCCACAGCCTCAATCCCCGGTGCTCCCGTGCCTCAATCCCCGGGGCTCCCACAGCCTCAATCCCCGGGGCTCCCACAGCCTCAATCCCCGGTGCTCCCCGGTGCTCCCACAGCCTCAATCCCCGGTGCTCCCGTGCCTCAATCCCCGGTGTTCCCGGGCCTGAATCCCCGGTGCTCCCCGGCCTCAATCCCCGGTGCTCCCGTGCCTCAATCCCCGGTGCTCCCGTGCCTCAATCCCCGGTGCTCCCACAGCCTCAATCCCCGGTGCTCCCCGGCCTCAATCCCCGGTGCTCCCACAGCTCCGGAGCCCCGGGAATGCTGCGGCCTCGGGGCTCCGGGCACGGCCGGGACAGCAGCTCTTTCTCCCCTTCCTCCTTTCCCGTCACCGTTTTTCCCTCCCCGTCCCGTTTCCCTCTCCCCTGCCCTGTCCTTTCCCGCTTTTCCCGCTCCGTCCCTCGCCATTCCCCGTGGGATTCCCCGGCTCTCCCGGGCCGCTCCCGGTCCTCCCGCCCGCCAGGGGGCGCCGCCGCGCGCGGCCCCTGCGGGCGCGGGGCAGCCCAAGATGGCGGCGCTGGGGCTGCTGCTGCAGGCGGCGGCGCCGCTGCGCCTCTGCCGCGGCCCCCGCGGGCCCTGCGCGGGCCCCCGCGGGCTCTGCTCGGCCTCCCGCCCGCCCGCCGAGCCCCGCCGGGACGAGGAGGACGAGGAGGAGCCCGAGGCGGCGCAGGGTGAGCAGCGGAGCCGGCCGGCGCTCGGGGCCCCGCGCGGCTCTCGCGCAGCGGAAGGGAGGGGCGAGCCCGGGCCCGCGGCGGGGCGGGGGAGCCGCCACATCCCTCCCTCCCTCCATCCCTCCCTTCTTCCCGCGGCTCCGCCGGGACCGGGATGCGCGGCCAGGGCGAGGAGCCGCCGAGCTGCGCAGGTAGCGGGGGCGCCGGGGGGAGCGCGGAGCTGCTCTGCGGCCGCCCCGCAGCCCTTTGTTGGCCGGAGTTGGGTTTCCCCGGTGATTCCCCTCAAGGTCGCCGAGCCGGGCCTGGGCGAAACTCCTGCGGCTGACGCGGGAGGAGAATCCCCCCGGAGATGAGCGGGGCCCGGGCCGGGCCGGCGGCGCTCGGGCCGTTAGGGCCGTTCCCCGGCCCTCGGTGCGGGCCCCGCCGCGGCCCCGGAGCGCCCGGGGACGGCTCCGGCCACCGCCTGCGGGATCGGGGATGGCAGCGGAGCGTGGGCCCCGGGGGAACGGGGAATGCCGCCGGAATTGTCACTGCTGCAAAAGAACGTTTAAAACTCGGCTTTGGTGTCGTGTTTTGAATCGCTTTTTGTTGGGTTGTGGAGCGTGGAGAGCACTGGGAGCTTAGAGAGATGCGAGGGGTTTTGTGCCAGAGGTTGTGACTTGAACCATCTTCCCTTTGGAAATCGCTGTTTTGGTTTCAGTTTTCTCCCGTGAGCTGCATTTTGGAAATTTAGGGTATTATTATATTGGAACTTTTTGTCTCGGCCCTCATGCCGGTGCTCTTATCCCACCCTCCAGCACTATTAAAGTTATTATTTTCTGAGTAGTTTCTGTATTCTCTGGGTCTTGGTTCCATTTGCCTTTCAGAAGCTGCTGAGTTTTATCTTAGAGCTCAGAGTGGGATGGTCTCATAATTGTTACATTCAAGCTGTTCAACAGAGCAAATTAACTCCCTGCTAAAGCTGAACCACCCCAAATTATTGTTTAATGAGCTGCTTCAGGTGTTGCCTGAGAAAAGGAATAAACCAGGATTTTTTTTTCTTTCCTCTTTTGTACTTCATTCCTCATCACTTTTTTTTCTAGTGTGTTTTCAGGCAGTCCCTGAGTACTTTTATTTCCCGTCTTCAGTTCACCCATTCTCCCAATTTGTGTGGTGGATTGACCATGGAAGGCTCTTGGGATGGGAGTGTGGTGATACTGGAATTGTTTGCAGTAGTGGATTTGTTTTGGATGAACAAATAAATGCCCTCAGGGTCTCGTGAACCAGCCCTACCTGTGCAGCTGCTCCTTGAACACGTGGAGATCATAAATGTCATTTGAAAACTCTCTTTCTGAGGTCAGTTCTGAGCCCTCAGCTTGTGATGTCTCGTTAGCTGTCCTCCTTGGGCTGCTTCTTTATTAGCCTTGGATGCAAATATGGAAAAATCCCGTCAGACCCAGGCCAGCTCCAGAAAGTCACTGCTAGATCCCCGTTGTTATCTGAGGCTTCAGTGTTCTGGCTCAGACACTGGGGTTAGGGGAGCTCGGTCTCCTCCCCCTCGCTCCCGAGGCTGACATGCCCCTGCCCTTGGGTTTGCTCCAAGAACACTCCTCAATCATTATTAAATTCATCCTGTAGAACCACAGCAGGAGCTGGGCTGGAGCTCTGGGTCCCTTCGTGGATCAGGGCAGGTTCCTGACCAGCCCCTGGCTCCTGGGGGAGCTCAGCTCCTTCTCCTCGGCTGCTCCCACTGCTCTAGAGAAGCCTCCTTAGAGTCACTGGGTTTTACACTCTCGTTCAGCCAGGAGCTGCACGTGGGTTTTATTCTGCGTGGTCAGGATTCCTGGGGATGGTTTAAAAGCCCCCCAAACTCCCCAAAAGCCGTGCTTGGTGTGCTCCCAGCTAAGCTGCCAGGTGGAACCTGCTGTCTCCCTCCATCTCTGCAGTGGAACATGTCTGGGCTAATTCCTTGTGAAATGGATATTGTGGAGCCACAGGGCTTTTTTTCTTCCTTGGGATTTTTGATGTCTTGCAAACACTTTTGGATTTATTACTTGACTTTATCATGTTTTGAGGAATTCTGGCTTTGATAGTTTGTCCTTGGTACTCATTTGTTGCTTTTCCAGGGAGCAGAATTGGAGAGAGGAGAGAAATGGATGGATCTCCTGTGTCCTTCTTGAACAAGACTCTGGGCTGTTTTGTTTGTGCTCTGGTACCTGAGTGTTTTCACTGCTCAGATTTGTTGGGGTTTGGAGGAGGCTGGGCCACTCCAGCTGGGTGGTTTGTTGGTTTTGGGGTCTGATTTTTGTGGTTTTCAGTGTAGCTTGGAATTATCCTGGACTTTCACAATCAAATTAAGCTAAAGCACTCGCTGGCTTTGAGGAACTTTAATTAGTTAATTGGCTTCTTTGATAGCCCCACCCTGACTTGTGTGCTGTCCAAGACAGGCGTTTAATATGCCTTCCTGATGTGAGAGCTGTGGTTTGGGTATCATGTGTGGCTCAGTTTGGGGAGTTTGTACTCCTTGTGCTGCCACTGACACAATTCCCACCCAAACTTCCACCCTTAGCTGTGGCCGACCTGAGACCCTCCTTGGAGGAAGGTGCTGAGAAATCCCATTTGGCAGGGAAGGGAACGTTCTGCAGAGGCAGTTCTGCAGTTTGGGGTTGTTTCTGTGAAGCTCCAAGGGAGGGATGGCTTCCTGCAGGATAAGATCCTTTCAGCTCTGGAATTGGGGCAGGAGTGGGCTGAAGGTGATCCAGCAGCCCTTGGCAGGGTCAGGATGTGCTGCTGAATGTGGCATTGTCTGGGCTGAAAACACTGCACCTTGTCGGGTATTCCGAGCCTGAGCTTCACCAGAACGGGCTGTGTTAGTCCGAGATCCTATTTTCCCCTCCAGAGCAGATTAAATATTTAGTCTTCACCGAGGAGCCACCTCAGAATGTGAGAAACTGCTTCTGTCATTGGAAATTGCACTTGGGAGGGCATTAGGAAATGTACTTCTTGCTCCTCTTATCACAGAATTTCCCAGGTTATTGTTTGTGA
Source organism: Prinia subflava (assembly GCF_021018805.1). Lineage (NCBI taxonomy): Eukaryota > Metazoa > Chordata > Aves > Passeriformes > Cisticolidae > Prinia > Prinia subflava. The sequence goes on along the minus strand of NC_086247.1, from coordinate 153,245,464 downwards.
AAAGAGGAAACAACTGGAAGCCAAATAACCAGGCTGGTGCTGGAGATTTGCTTTTTGCTTTTCTTTTTAATTTAGTGAATTGAATGGCACATTTGGGAGTTGTGTTACTGCTCCTCCCTCCGTTAGTCCCACCAGTGTGGAATGGAATAGAACTGCAGAGTGCCAAAATCTTGGACACTTTTCCAGTTTTCCTGAGCAGGCCAAAGTCTGAATATAGAGGAACTTGCTTGAGTAGATAGAAATAGCACATTTGCTGTATAATTACAGAAAATTGGCTCATAGTTTTTTGTAAGGCTGAGACCATTTTCCTTCTCCCTTGGCCAATGTGTAGAAGGTAATTTATGGACAAATCATGTTCAATAAATCAAAGTAATTCCTGCATTTCCCCTGGAGTTATCCAAGGCTACTGAAAGCATTCTCAAGATCCAGGTGGTTCTTGTGTGGTTTGCAAGAAGCAGTTTGAAAACTGAGTGCCACCAGTGACTGTCCTGTGCTGAGCTGTGGCCCAGGCTGCTGGGCTTTGCTGGAGAGGGTGATGGCACCAGCAGTGGCTTTTTGTCCTCCTTAGCCAAATGTCCAAGGCTGGCAGTGCCAGGCCTGCAGTGGCACAGCAGAGCTCTGCTTGCTCTGAATCCCCCATGGTTTCCCAGCTGCTCACTTCCAGCTGGGCCCTCCTGGGACACCACTGTAATGAGCAGCTTCTCAGAGAGCATCTCTTCCACAGGCTGTGGGACAGAGCCTCTCCTAAATTCTGCTTGCCTTGAACATCTCAGGAAGTGCTCAAGGCCAGGTTGGATGGGCTTGGAGCAAGCTGGGATAGTGGAAGGTGCCCCTGCCTATTTGTTAAATAAATGAATGAAGATCTTCAAGGGTCTTTCCAACCCAGACTATTCTGGGATTATCTGCAGTTCCTGTGTTTCTTCATGGTAACTCCAGAATCAGTTTCAGCAGAAGGTGGTGGCACATCTTGGTGATGCTCGAGTGAGTGACTCCCCGTTTCTCCTTGGGTTTGGTGGCTCCGTTGGAAATTCCGGTTTCTGGTGGTACCAGTGATCTCTGTGCTGGCTTCTGATTCATTGCTGGAACTTACCCTGAACTCCTGCATGGATTTAGAAGCCCTCTGAAAGGGAATTCTCCCCCCAGGGTGGTGTGCAGGGAGGGTACCCAGGACTGCCCAGGAGTGTGTGTGGGATGAGGCTGGACGTGGGATGGGCTGTGCCTGCTGCTCCCTATTCCCCTGTGCTGCTTTTGGTTCCTGCAGGACTGTGCTGGCTGATTTACTTGTGAGCCCAGCAGAAACCTGCGTGTTTCCTTTTCCTGCCTTGGCTTTCTGTGGGATCAGGGCTGCAGATTGTCTCCCTGCCCATGAGCCTCAGTGGGAGTGTTGGAGCCTGGGAGAAGGGGCAGCTGCCCCTCTCCACAGCTGGAACTGTGCGAGCTGCCTGTTTGTGAGGTGTAGGAACATCTGGAGTTGTTATCACATTGATCTGATCTCTGCACTGCTGCTGGAGAAGAAGGCTCTCCCAGCAGTGATGCAGGTGAGAGGAGCTGGAGCAGCTCCTGCACTGCCCAGACTGCTGGAGTTGGTCAGGGATGAGGCTGGGATAGGAGAGGGGTGTGACATGGCTCTGTCTGGGGCCGTGGGATTTATTATTATTTTTTAAATCAGTGATTTGATCTGGTCATGAACATCCCCTCCCTGTGGGGGTAGAGACCAGTCCCACCTGCCCTCTGTCCTGCTGCCTCTGGGCTGCTGTGTCTCTTCACTGTTGGCAGACTTCGTTCCAGGGTTTTTCTGGGCAATCCAGTGCTAAACCACATTCCCAGGCTCTAATCCAGCCTTCTCAGTCGTTTCAGGAAGAAGTCCTTGGGCATTTTTTCATGTTCCTACTGCTGCCTGGCTCTGATGTGTACCTTGTGAGAGCCTGGATTTAACCCATGTCTGGGGATGGGTGCTGCAAACACCCAAATTGTTCAGAGTTGTCACTGCTCAGTTGGGTTTTGATATTGAGGAGTGACAGAGCTGGGGGGGAAATGGCTCCGTGCTGTGCCAGTGGCTGGACACGAGCCCAGGGGTGCCCAGGTGGGCAAGAGGCCGATGGCCCCTGGGCTGTGCCAGCCCCCGTGTGGGCACAGCGCAGGGCAGGGACTGTCCCCTGTGCTGGCCCTGCTGAGGGACCCCCTGGAACCCTGGGGACAGCTCTGGGCCCCTCCCAGCAGCAGAGCCCTGGAGGGGCTGGAGCATGTGCAGGGAAGGGGCTGGAGCCCCAGGAGGGGCTGAGGGAGCTGGGAAGGGGCTGGAGAATTCCTGAGGGAGCTGGGAAAGGGGCTGGGCCTGGAGAAAAGGAGGCTCAGGGGGACCTTGTGGCTCTGCACAGCTCCTGGCAGGAGGGGACAGCCGGGGGGGTCGGGCTGTGCTCCAGGGACAGGGACAGGAGCAGAGGGAACGGCCTCAGGCTGGGCCAGGGCAGGCTCAGGGGGGACAGCAGCAGGAATTTCCCCATGGAAAGGGAGCTCAGGCCTTGGAAGTGCCCAGGGAGGTTTGCAGTGCCCATCCCTGGAGATGTCCAGGAACACCTGGAGGTGGCACTGAGTGCTCTGGGGTGGGGACAAGGTGGGGATCAGGCACAGGGTGGGTTCAGTGATCCTGGAGGTCTCTCCAGCCCCGGGGATCCAGGACCTTGCTGATGCCTGCAGGTGCTGCAGGTGAACCCTGGACCCTCTGCCTGCTCCCCTCCCCTCCGAGCCCCGGCTCTGGAGCCACTGCTGGAGCAGCCTCTGGACAGGACTGCACAGCAATTGGGAGACATTTAGCTCCTCTTCGTTTTTTTTTCCAGATTCCAGAGACCTACTAAAGGAATTTCCACAGCCTAAAAACTTGCTCAACAGCGTGATTGGCCGAGCCCTGGGCATTTCCCATGCAAGGGACAAGCTGGTGTACATCCACACGAACGGGCCAAGGAAAAAGGTAACTCCCTGCTGCTGGGAGGGTGGCACCCAGAGAGTGGGAGGGGAGCCGTGCAACTGCTAATCCTGGAAGTAAATTCTTAGAGAAAATCATAGAAGAGTTCCACTTAAAAATTGTGTGGTAATCTTTCAAACAAGAAATATTCTCACTTCTTCCTATTTTTCCTGATCCTCATGTGCTTTAAAGGTGTGTAAATGCAGGTGCTGTTCCTCTTTTTGTGTGGATAATTTTAAGTGACTTGCTGTATCTGGCCTTTCTCAGCAGAAAGACACAGAGTCTGTGCTTAAAGGTGTCTTACTACCTTAGGAAATTAAGATTTAAAAGCTGTGTCTTAGCCCTTAGGAACCCAGATTTGACTGTAGATTCCAGTAGAACAAATTCCAAAGCCTAAAATGTCCAATTGTGACCAGAAAACAGGAGTTTCTTCACAATGGAGGGAGGCTTCTAATAGTACTTAAGAGCAGCATGAAATACAGCCTCTTTGTTTGTGAAATGAAGCGGAAGAATTCCAAGCAAACAGTTTTCCAGGTAGTTGGAGCTGTCACTGGGATGCCCCAGGCCTAAATCCGGGTCTGGGCTATGAACTGAGCTGGAATTCTTCCCTAATGGTGCTCCATGGTCAAGGCTTTGCCCCCTCCTGTCACACCAGCTCTCATTCCAGAGCTGAAAGCCCTTTCCATCTGAAGTTTAACTGTAACCTACATTCCAGGAAAAGACTCCGTTCTGATGCATTAACATTTTCCAATAACATTCTGTCTGAAACTTCCCAGACAGTTTTTATTGCCACATCCTTTTTAAGCATCCCTGGATTTTCGGGGATACATTAGTAATGGTACTTTAGAGTTCTTCATTATTTGTGTTTGTTTTTCTTGCTCCTTCTCAGGCAGTAGTGCAGTTTCCCAATGTAAAATTTGGAATACCATAGCCAGTGCCTCATCCCTAAAATGTGGAATACCCCAGGCAGTGCCTCATCACTTCAGTTTGCGTAATTGGTTCCTGTTCTTGCCAGCACTTAAATAGATTAATGTGGAGAGTAACTTCAGATTAAAACAAAAAACTAAACCAGGAAAACAGTAAAGGAGATAAAGGAGCTCTGAGACAAATGAGGCTCACAAAGATAAAACAACCCAGCAAATGTGGACAGGAGGACAGGTGAGAGCCTGGAGAGCTCTTGTTGGACGTGAGCAGGGGGTTTGTGAGCACTTGGTGTTCCTGAGACCCCTTTTTCCCCAGCAGGTCTGTGCTTTCCAGGCAGAGCCCTGAGGCAAGATCCATGGCAATTCCCAGCCAGGAGCCAGGTTCAGGGCAGGAAGGCAGCCAGGAGGTGCTGGAGGGTCAGGAGCTCCAGCCTGGGGCTTGGGGCTTTCCCAGAGGATCCGCTGCTGCCTTTCATCTGTGCTGCAGAGCAGGAGAGAACTCCCATGGCATTTCCCTCTTGGAGCCCTGTGGCATCTGCAGGGCCGGGAGCCGAGCGAGCTCTTGATCTGGAGCCCTTTGAAGTGACAGAGTTCAGCTCTCAGCACTCTTTGCAGGTTTTTAGTGCTCCCTTTGGGGGCTGTGGTGGGGCTGTGGTGCTGCCAGTGCTTGTGCTGGGCTGGGGCTGGGTGCCGGAGTGCCCGGTGGGTGCCGGAGTGCCCGGTGGGTGCCGGAGTGCCCGGTGGGCGCCGCAGTGCCCGGTGGGTGCCGCGGTGCCCGGTGGGTGCCGGGGTGCCCGGCAGCTGAGGCAGTCCCGTGCTGCTCCCATTGCAGTGGGGAGGCACTTGGGGAGATGTCCCTGCTGTTGGAGAGGGCATCTGCTCCATGGCACGCTCTGGCTGCTGCAGTGTGCAGCCCTGGGGTGGAGTTGTTCCTGTAGTGACCTCCTGGCACGCTGTGACACCCCAGCCCGTGCTGGACCCCAGCCCTGCAGCTCCTGTGGGGCTGGGGCACCTCTGTGCCCTGCTCAGCCTTTCCCTTCAGCTCCTCTGAAGGGACCAAGACAGCGCTGGGTTCAGTTCTCTTCTGTATTTATCCTCTTTGCCTGGAGTGCAGAGACGGTTGCAGTGGGGGTGCTCTGGTGGAGGGGAGAGCTTGCCCTGCTCACCCTGTGGCTCTCCTTGCCTTTCAGAAAGTCACTCTCCATATAAAGTGGCCAAAAAATGTGGAAGTGGAGGGCTATGGGACCAAGAAGATCGATGCGGAGCGGCAGGCGGCGGCTGCAGCGTGCCAGCTCTTCAAGGTGAGCTCTGCTGCTGCTCAGCCTGGCCAGGCTCACCCTGCAGGGTGCAGCCAGCCTGGCCTGGTGATGGCAGCTCCTTCTCTTTCCCTGTGCACTCTTAGTTGGCCCCTCTGTTAGTCAGGGCTAGAGGGTGAAGTCTTGAGCCTGAAATCATTTGAGTTTAAAATCCCACTTGCTTCAGGTAGCCCTGGTCTTTGTTCCTTTTGCCCTGGCCTTAATCAGCTCCTTAGGCTCAGCATCTACAGCGAGTAGAGTTTCCCTGAGGTGGTTTGCTGGTCACTACCTCCCACTTCTGCCAGTGCAGCTGGCTGTGTTTGCAGTTGCAGGACCTCCAGAGCCTCCTGTTTTCTCTTCATCAAAGCCAGTGTGGCAATTACACGTTGTAATTTACTATTACTCTACAGTTACGCTTTGTTTGGCACTTCTTTATGGCTGGAAATGGGTGTGTGCAGCCGGTATCAAACAGACACAGTAGAACTATAAAGGTCACTCTTGAAGGTGTTTTACAGCTGAGAAAAAGGTGCAGTTTTATCTCCAGCTCTGTCCCTGGCTGTTCTGTTTACCTTGAGCAAGTGAGACTGTTTTTGGAGTTTCTTGTTGATCTGTGCAGTGGGAACAGGGATATCTCTGTGCTCAGGAGAAGGTGCTGTGGATGCTCTGGCTTGTAGATCAGAATGCTGGGTGAGGAAATAGCCAGCCTTTAGAAATTCAGGAGGGCAGAGTGCAAGCTCAGCTTCTTCAGCTGCTTAAGCTGATCCTCTAATCTGTGATCAGCAAAACTGGTTTCACTCACTGACTTCTTTCCACCTCAGTCAGTCAGCATTCACATCCTGCTTTTATCCTCTCTAGTCCACTTCCCTGCTTTCTTTGAGACCCTGGAACTTTTCAAAGGAAGAAAAATAGCCTACTAATACATTTTCCCTGAATTTTGGAAAGGGCTGAAGTGTACTTTAGAACTTAAACCAAAACCCAACCCCTTGAGACCACAGATTGAACATGCAAAGCTTTCTTTGCCAGCTAAACTGGAACCTGGCAGAAGAGCCTTGTGATGGGAGGCCTTGTGTGATCACAGCTGTAGAAAGAGCTGCAGGTGCTGCCTTAAAAAGCCATCAGTTCAAGAAAATTAATGGTGTCTAATTAGTGCAGAAAGTGAGTAGAGAGGCTTTGATAGAGCAGCAAGCCAGGTGAACTTTGGTGTCTTAGGCACTCTCACAGCACTAAATAATACAGCTTTTTCTAATACAGGGCCATTAAGGGCATTAAATGGCCTAAAGCTGTAACTTTTGATTGATTAAAATTAAAGCTAGAACTTACTGCAGCAGTCTGGTAATTTCAAAATGGTGTGTGCTGCACTCTGGATGTGTCTGGAGCTTCCTGCAAGGTTCAGTCCTAAATGGTGATGTAGGAGAGTTTTTGATTACTGCAGGCTTGCTTCAGAACCTGACGGGTTGGGGACATTTTCCTGCTGCTTCTACAAATGACTGTTGGTGGGAAATGGAAGGAGATGAACCATTCCCTGAATTCTCACCCTGTATTATCCCAGATTATGCTAGTCCAGACCAGCCTTCCCAAAAAGATGCATTTCCTGCTCCGAGGTTGGTTTCAAAACTTGAGGGTGCTAAATATGGCCAAGAGTTTGTAAAACCCCCATAAATCCTGGCCCACCCATTGTAAGGAGCTTTGTGGGGCTGAGAGCCGTACCCCGGGAAGGGAGGGCAGGGCCACATTCCCGCTGGGACAGAGCAGCGGCGGGGAAAGCTCCGAGCTCCTCGCAGTGCCTCTCCTGGCTGTCTGTGGGGAAGGAGGGGCCGCTCCCGCCCCTGCCCAGCAGGGTGTGGTTCCCAGAGCTGCCCCGGGTGTGGTTCCCAGAGCTGCCCCGTGGTGTCCCCGCAGGGCTGGGGCCTGCTGGGCCCCCGGAACGAGCTCTTCGACGCGGCCAAGTACCGCCTGCTGGCCGACCAGCTGGGCTGCCCCGACGAGCGCTGGTGCTCCGAGGGCAAGTGGCGCTCCAAGTCCGGCCCCTCGCTCGCCGACCTGTCCACGTGCTGGCGCCGCATGGAGCCCGACGATGCCATCCAGCCCATGGAGCAGGGCAGGGTGCCCAAAGCCATGAGGAGGGAGGAGCTGGAGGAAGGGGAGCTGGAGGAGGGCGAGCTGGAGGAGGGCGAGCTGGAGGAGGAGGCGATCGATGTCTCGGATTACCTGCCCATGGCACACCAGGACGCCCGGACCCCGGGCAGAGATGCCAGGTGGGTCTGCTGGGGATGCTGAGCCAGGCCAGAGAGAAGGGAGGGTTCTGCTATAGCTGGGGGGGCTGGAGTTGGACCAAAGGAATGGTGGAGCAGCCTGGTCTCGTTCCTGGCTGCCATCCAGGGAATGCACAGACTTCTTCCCTGCAGCTCTGCCCTCTGGAGAGACTGCTGCCAGTCTTGTTACCTGCCTGATTCTTCTGTGCCTAAAGACATTTCCAGCTCCAGAAGTGGTGCACCAGGTTTTGACCACCCTGGTTTTGAAGGCAATGTTAAATCTGCTCCCTTCCATCCCCATAGCTGCCTGCTAGACTTTATGAGCACAAATCGTGGATTTTTAATAGGCAGCAGGAGCAAGATCTGTAAGAGATGTAGGTGATGGTGGTTCTTTCTGTGATGTGGTTTTTAAATTCAGAATTATTTATTAATTAATCTGTTTTGATGTGTTGATGCCATCTGGTTTGTAGCCTTGGTGTAAAGGTTTGATCACTCTGTAGCAGGTGGATTTGCTGGGCTGGGTGGGTGTGACTGACAGATTTTAGTGGCAAGGGACAGCTGGACTCTGTCCATGACCAGAATTGCTGTAACTGAGCCATTTCAGAGCTCAGCAGCACTCCTGGAGCGAGGCATGTCTGAGCACAAGAGGGCATTTGTACATCCAACTCTCCTCGTGTCCCTGCAGCCGAGGAGGGAGCTCCATTGAGATGACAGACGACAACACCGCCATCCGTGCCCTGACGCAGTTCCCGCTTCCCAAAAACCTCCTGGCACAAGTGATTCAGATTGCAACCTCTTCCTCCACAGTCAAGGTAAGGTGCTGTCTGCCCCCCAGGGAGGAAGCGCAGAGGCTCCAAATGGGATCACTTGGCATGCTTTCTTTGGGCAGCAGAGCTGGGGAGAGCAGGGAACTTAAAACTAGGCCTAGAGAAATCAGTGTGAACAGCAAAGAATAAACTTCCTGATGAGAACTGAAGGAATGTCTAATAGAGCCATGAGGAATGTTGCTCCTGAGGCCAGGGCAGAGGAGGAGCTGCTATCTGAATGAAGGAGCTATTTTCCAAGGTTTCCTTTCCCCAGATGTCTGCCTGGCACACAAGTTTGTGTTGCTGGGAGCGATGTGTAACTCCTGTGCTGATAGAATCTTTCCTCAACTTGATTCTTGCCCGTATCCGGTGATCCTCCTTCCTGGGATGTGTCACCCACCTCCCAGAGCTCGTGTGCTCAGCAGAAAGGAGCTCAGTTCCACCCTGAGGCTCTTGGGGTGTTCCCCACAGTTGTCTGCTCTCACTTTGGCTTTGACAGTGCCTGGTGAGCTGGGGGGTGGAGTTCAGTGCAGTAACCTTCTTCTAGTGCCCCATTTAAAAAAATCCAACAAAATCCAACAAATCTAACAGAAAAACCTAGAGTGAAAGGACCAGAGGGGCCACACGAGGAGTGGCTGAGGTCACTGGGTTGGTTCAGCTGGAGCAGAGCAGACTGAGGGCAGAGCTCAGCAGGGGCTGCAGCTCCTCCTGAGGGCCAGCTCCAATTTCTGCTCCCTGTGTCAGAGACAGGACCCAGGGAACAGCTGGAGCTGTGCCATGGGAGGGTCTGGCTGGAGATGCTGGGCTCCCCAGGGAATGGGGGCAGCACTGCCAGGCACAGGGTGGGGCTGTGGGGGTGTGTGCAGGGCCAGGGAGGGGCTGGGCGGTCTCTCCAGGCCCAGGGTGGGGCTGTGGGGGTGTGTGCAGGGCCGGGGAGGGGCTGGGCGGTCTCTCCAGGCACAGGGTGGGGTTGTTGGGTGTGTGCAGGGCCAGGGAGGGGCTGGGCGGTCTCTCCAGGCCCAGGGTGGGGCTGTGGGGGTGTGTGCAGGGCCAGGGAGGGGCTGGGCAGTCTCTCCAGGCACAGGGTGAGGTTGTGGGGGTGTGTGCAGGGCCAGGGAGGGGCTGGGCGGTCTCTCCAGGCACAGGGTGGGGTTGTGGGGGTGTGTGCAGGGCCAGGGAGGGGCTGGGCGGTCTCTCCAGGCCCAGGGTGGGGCTGTGGGGGTGTGTGCAGGGCCAGGGAGGGGCTGGGCGGTCTCTCCAGGCACAGGGTGGGGCTGTGGGGGTGTGTGCAGGGCCGGGGAGGGGCTGGGCAGTCTCTCCAGGCACAGGGTGGGGTTGTTGGGTGTGTGCAGGGCTGGGGAGGGGCTGGGCAGTCTCTCCAGGCCCAAGATGAGGTTGTTGGGTGTGTGGAGGGGCTGGGCAGTCTCTCCAGGCCCAAGGTGAGGTTGTTGGGTGTGTGCAGGGCCAGGGAGGGGCTGGGCGGTCTCTCCAGGCACAGGGTGGGGTTGTTGGGTGTGTGGAGGGGCTGGGCGGTCTCTCCAGGCACAGGGTGGGGTTGTTGGGTGTGTGGAGGGGCTGGGCGGTCTCTCCAGGCACAGGGTGGGGTTGTTGGGTGTGTGCAGGGCCGGGGAGGGGCTGGGCGGTCTCTCCAGGCACAGGGTGGGGCTGTGGGGGTGTGTGCAGGGCCGGGAAGGGGCTGGGCAGTCTCTCCAGGCCCAAGATGAGGTTGTTGGGTGTGTGGAGGGGCTGGGCAGTCTCTCCAGGCCCAAGGTGAGGTTGTTGGGTGTGTGGAGGGGCTGGGCGGTCTCTCCAGGCACAGGGTGGGGTTGTTGGGTGTGTGCAGGGCCGGGGAGGGGCTGGGCAGTCTCTCCAGGCCCAAGATGAGGTTGTTGGGTGTGTGGAGGGGCTGGGCAGTCTCTCCAGGCCCAGGGTGGGGCTGTGGGGGTGTGTGCAGGGCCAGGGAGGGGCTGGGCAGTCTCTCCAGGCCCAGGGTGGGGCTGTGGGGGTGTGTGCAGGGCCGGGGAGGGGCTGGGCGGTCTCTCCAGGCCCAGGGTGGGGTTGTGGGGGTGTGTGCAGGGCCGGGGAGGGGCTGGGCAGTCTCTCCAGGCACAGGGTGGGGTTGTTGGGTGTGTGCAGGGCCAGGGAGGGGCTGGGCGGTCTCTCCAGGCCCAGGGTGGGGTTGTGGGTGTGTGCAGGGCCCGGGAGGGGCTGGGCAGTCTCTCCAGGCCCAGGCTGTCCCACGGAGCACAGTGCTGCTGTTCTGCAGGAGTACATGCAGTTCCGCACGGTGGGCACCAAGACCAAGATCTGCAAGCTGACGCTGCGCTGGCCCTGCCCCATGACCTTCGCTGCCAAGGGCCGGCGCAAGGTGGAGGCCGAGAACAAGGCAGCAGCCCTGGCCTGTCAGAAGCTGAAGGTGAGTGCTCCTGCAGCCCGTGGGGATGTGCCTGTGGATGCAGGCTCCTTGTGCCCCACTCACTGGCTGTGAGCCTCACACGGGATGCTGGCAACTTCCTGATCTTTATATTGTGTAACGGGCTAATGCTTGATTAGCTAATGCTTAATGAACATGTATTTCCAAACCTTGGGATTCACAGCATGCCAGAACCACAGCAAGGGACTCAACAAGAGGGCTTTGCAGTCATGGCTGCTGTTTCTCTGATGGGCCTGTTTGAGAACTTGCAAGTGTAGTGTCAGGGCAGGTGGTTGGTTCTGGTGTGTCTGGTTCTCCAGAGCTGGAGTGGGATCATGTCTGGTTTCTTGCTGTGGCAAGAGAAGCAGGAATTGATGGATTTGGGATGGCAGGGAATTGGCCTATCCAAACATGGGATCCGAGTGCTCTGTATCCCAGCCCGTGGTGTGAGCAGCCTCAGAGCTGCCGGTGTTGTTTGCCTGTTCCCTGCAGAGCCTTGGCCTGGTGGACAAGAACAACAACCCCCTGAGCCATGCCATGTACAACATGACCTCCCTGCGGGAGCTGGGCGAGAACCAGAGGAAGCCCTGCCACATCAAAGTCCCTGAGGCCACCCTGCGCAAGATTGAGAACTACCTGAACCACGTAAGGCTCAGCCCCGGAGCATCCCCCGTGCCTGATCCCATTGCACTGCAGGAATCAGATGTGTTTGAAAGCTTCCTGTCAAAATGCTGAGGGAGTTCATGGTTGGATTGTTGCCACAAAACCTGATCAGTCTCTGCTGCCCTTTGGGGCGGGGAGACCCTTTCTGGGCAGTGGCCTTCCCTTTTGAAAGATTCTGGGATTCTTAAGGTTGAATCCAAAAGTTGTGATTGATTAAAAGTTCAGCGACTTAATTCTGTGAACATCTGGGCCAATGCTTTGATTTGTGTTCTAGATGATTCCTGACCTGTTGCTCCTTGTAGTTCTTCCTGTGGGATGTGGGACTTCTCCTTTTTCTTTTGCCAAGACAGAATATTTCTGGCTTAGCCAAAAGCTCGTGTTCTGCATAAGTGTCTGTGTGTTGGTGTAACTTGATCATTTCCAAAAGTTGCCTTTGAGGGGCTGTTGTGTTGGAGAGCTGAAGTTACTGACCTGTGCCTGTGGGTTCAGGCAGCAGCCCTAACACCCCTCCTGAAATAGGGAATGCAGCAAGGAACACACAGGGGCCTGCCCAAATCAGTCCTCACTTTAGATAACCTCAGCTCAGAACATGACTAAGATGTGAGGAGACCTTGGCAGAGCCTTGGCCCAGCCAGACTGGCCGAGTCTGTTCCAGGCACTTGTTTCTTTCTGTCCTTCTCAGGACTGGTACTAACCTTGCTGTCCTTCTTCCCCCTCTCCAGTACCCCGTGGACATCAGGGAGTCCCGGCCCCGGATTGCTGATGACATGATGAACCTGACCAAGGAATCCGGTGCCATCAGCGATGCCATCACGGGGAAGACCTACATCCCCATGCTGGAGGCAGAGGAGGTGCGCCTCAGCCAGAACCTGCTGGCCCTCTGGAAAAGGAGAGGAGCCTCGTGGCAGGAGAGCCACCCGCTGCCAGTGGACCCTCACAAGGACACCATCCTGTCAGCCATCGAGCAGAACCCCGTGGTGGTGATAGCAGGGGACACGGGCTGCGGGAAGACCACGCGCATCCCGCAGCTGCTGCTGGAGCACTACATCCTGGAGGGGCGCGGCGCGCGCTGCAACGTGGTCATCACGCAGCCGCGCCGCATCAGCGCCATCTCGGTGGCGCAGCGCGTGGCGCAGGAGCTGGGGCCCAACATGAGGAAGAACGTGGGCTACCAGGTGCGGCTGGAGAGCAAGCCCCCTGCCCGCGGAGGGGCCCTGCTCTTCTGCACCGTGGGCATCCTGCTCAGGAAGCTGCAGGGCAACCCCAGCCTGGAGGGCGTCAGCCACGTGGTGGTGGACGAGGTGCACGAGCGGGACGTGAACACGGATTTCCTGCTCATCCTGCTCAAAGGCATCCAGAAGCTGAACCCCGACCTGCGCCTGGTGCTCATGAGCGCCACGGGGGACAACCAGCGCTTCTCCCACTACTTTGGGGACTGCCCCGTGGTCAAGGTGCCGGGCTTCATGTACCCGGTGAAGGAATACTACCTGGAGGAGATCCTGGCCAAGCTGGGCCGCCACCGGCACCGGCACTACGAGATCAAGGTGGGTGTGCAGCGAGGGGGGAGCCTGTGCCCCTTGGGTGGGGCACTGCCTTCTGGCCCATCAGCAGGGGGAGAGTTGGGGCCTGGGGCTGCTCCTGCTTCCCTGTGGTTGTTGGACACCGTTGGCTTAGCTTTAACTCCATGCCAATCCTCCTGATGTGGTCAGCCTAGTAGAACCCCAAAGTGATGTGATTAAATTATGCATAAAAATGACTTTGCATTGGGGTCAAGTTGCTTTTGTCTCCCGTTAATGGGGAGTTTGATGTTTGAGTAGGCTGAGGGCTCATCACTGTATGTACACAGACACAGAGCTGAATGTTTGCACACCCTGGGCAGGCCTGGCCCAGGACTGGGATGGTTGTGGCTTTCAGCACTGTTACCTCGGTGCTCACCGTCCTGCATGACTGAGTTCCCTGATTGCTGCTTTCTGCAACTGCTCTGACCCTCTGGAAAATGCCCTCCAGATGTGTGCTGTGCTCTGGGTAATGCTGCACCAGTGGTGGCTCATGCAGTCACACAGTCAGAAGCTGGCTGGCATCTGCAGACACATTCTGGTCCAACCAGCTGGTCTGGAGTCTGCCAGCCCATTTTTCCAGCCTGGAGAGATCCCTCCCTGTGGCTGAGCAAGTGTCTGGAGGAGACAGCCACTTCTCCCAGTCCTGGATAATCAGCAAACTTGTTTGGGGTATCCCATTGCCTCCAGGGCGTTATTCCTGTTTCTGTTGTGGCAGGGATTTTATCTGAGCTTTAATGATCCATTCCAAATTCCTGAGAGCTGCAGAAGCTGCTGCTCGGAGCATGATGGATTTGAACTCGCAGGTGCATGTGGCAGTTTTGTCCACAAAAACCCCGTGGGGATTCTGTTAGTTGTGAGGTGCTGTTGAGCAGAGGTGCAGAGGTCTGGCCCATGGGAAGGGACTGTGCATTCTCCCTGCACAGCAGTAAAACCTTCAGTGTTGTGCCCAGAGCAGGCTCTGGCCCCGTCCTGGGCAGGCAGTCCGAGGCAGGCGTTTGCTGCCTGCAGAAGGTGCTTTGGGGTGCCCTGTGCTGTGCTGATTCCCCCTGACCCCCTGTCCTGTCCTGTCCTGTTCTGTTCTGCCCAGCAATCCGACGACGAGTGCGTCCTTGACCTGGACCTGATCACCGACCTCGTGCTGCAGATCGATGCCCACGGAGAGCCAGGTGGGTCCTGCCTGGCCGAGCTCTGCCTCTGCTGGGGGCAGAGAAAGGGCCCCCTCCAGAGCCTGTGCAGGGACCCCACGGTGCTGAGCCTCTCGTGCAAGGGCTCCTTGAGTTCCTGCACATACAGGTGGTCTCGAGCCACGTGGCAGAGCAAATTCTGAGTCTTTTGCTAAGACAGGGTTGGACTCCTCAGTGCCCTCCCTGGGCAGCTTTTCCAGGACTTGTCTGTGCTCCAGCACTGGCAGCCTTGTGCTGCACAGTTACCTTTTGTATTGGAGCCCCATCCCTGTCAAACACCCTTGCCTGGAAGGTGAAGTGTTGGGAAGAAGGCAGGGCTCTAAGGTGACTTCCAAGAGATTTAAGTGTCCCAAAGCTCATGGGTAGTCACTGTCAAACTCCAGGTAGCCTGGTTGCTCTCTGCCCTGGAAACATGTCTCCAGCTGGGGAAAAGCACTTGTGTTTGGAGGCTGTGTGTTCTTAACTCGCAGTGTGTTGCAGGTGGGATCCTGTGCTTCCTCCCTGGCTGGCAGGAGATCAAAGGGGTGCAGCAGCGGCTGCTGGAGATGCTGGGCTCGCAGAACAGCCGCTACCTCGTCTTGCCAGGTGAGAGGGCAGGGCCAGCCCCTTCTTCCCAGGATTCGGGAGAATCTGGGACAGTTGGCTTCATGTGCCCCTTCAGCTTTGCTCTGGCACAGAGCTGGTGAGCTTTGATGTCCCAGCTGTGTAATGGTATGTGGTAAGTGTGAGTAACTCCTCCTAGCAGAGGCTGAGTAACTCCTGTGTGTGATCAAAGAGAGTGGCTTTCCATTCGCCTCCAGCAGTTTGGAATTGGGCAAGGGGAAGGCAGCTCAGTTCTGCACTGCTGCAGCTGCACGCTGAGCCTGCACAGAAGAGATCTCAGGACCTGTTCCGTGGGATGCACGTGGACTCCAGGGCTCAGCTTTGATCAGGGAATTTAACATTCCTTGCCCCAGGAGGAAATCTACTACAAAAGCCAGTTTCGCTCTGCACAGCTCTTAAGGGTTTTGGCAATTTCTGTTTGTTTTTTAGCAGCTCTGCCTGTTCAGTGTCAAACCAGGCCAGGCTGGAGCAGAGCTTTGAGCAGCTGGGCTGTTAATAAGTGCAGGTGTAGTTTGGTGGAAAGTGCCTGCTCTGCTGTGCTGGGAATTCCTGCACGGTGCTGAGCTGTGGATACAGGACACACAGGGGCCTTGCTGAGAACAAATCTGACAGAGTGGGCTGATGGGGCACTGAGAATTCCCCTTCCCCTGCCCCTTTTGAGGAGGGGCAGCTGCAGGACTGGACTGTGGGAGGGAGTGGGATTTCTGCCAGGGCTGTTCCTGGAGTGCCACCAGGCTCTGGGACAGGAGGTGAGCAGAGCTCCCGCTGCTGCTGAGCCACAGGTTGAACTGAAATGAGGCCTTCCCAAATGACTTGTGGAAAGTTTTTCCTGGGGTCTGGCTGGCAGGAAGCTGCTGGCTGTTGTCACTGGCAGCTGGTGTCCCCACTTCTGCCCCCCGTCTCCAGAGGTGACAGTACAAGGGGCTCAGCTGGGCGGGTCTGACTGTGGTTTGATTCCCCAGTGCACTCCAACATCCCCATGATGGACCAGCAGAACATCTTCCAGAGGCCCCCGCCGGGCGTCAGGAAGATCGTGCTGGCCACCAACATCGCGGAGACCTCCATCACCATCAACGACATCGTGCACGTGGTGGACAGCGGCACGCACAAGGAGGAGCGCTACGACCTCAAGACCAAGGTACTGCTGCCCTGCTGCCTCTGGCTGCTCTGGGACTCTGCACGGAGGGCTGTGCTCAGAGGAACCTTGGGAGTGCTGTTAATGGCATGATGGAGCTGATTCCCATTTGGCCACAGGGCCACAGATGTTGTTTGGGGAGAGTGTTTGACTCCTCATCAGTGTTTGCTGTGTCCAAGCTCTAGGCCAGCCTCCCCATCAAATTCTGGGTTTTTCAAACAAATGGAAGGCAAATCCTACTCCCTTCCCAACTCTGTTTCACCATAGAACTGGTAGCTTTTCTGTTTGCTTTTAGCCTTTTTCTATGATTTTATCAAAAACCTCTTGCTGGCCCCAGCAGGGCAGCCTGACCTGTTGTTTCCATCCTGCTGTTGTTTCCAGCTCTCCTGGCCCAGTCCCTGTTCCTCAGCTTTCTGAGGGGGGTCAGCTGCCCCAGGCCCATTTCTGGCAGTGCTGGGCCCTGAGCCTGGGCAGGCTCTTGTTTGTACACCTTGGCAACAAAGTGAAGGCAACTGTGCTGCTGCTGCTGTTGGGAAAAGGAATTCTGGCAGCATCCCCCTGCCCCTGTCCTGGAAGATCATCTCCCAGGGCCCAGTTTTATGGCAGTTCAGATGCAGTCCCCGAGGCAGGGCTGGGATGAGGAGCCCCGGGATGAGGAGCCCCGGGATGAGGAGCCCCGGGATGAGGAGCCCTGGATGAGGTGTCCAGCAGGTGGCATCTGGGTCCCATCCACACATCCCCGGAGCTGCTGCTGGACAGAGTCCGGCACTGCAAGAGGAGGAGAGCGGGAAAGGCTTCCCCGCCCCTTGGGACCGTGCATCAGTCAGGAGAGTTCTCTTGGCTGGCTAGGAGGATGGCAAAGGGAGGAACTTTGGATAAGGGCCTGGAGTGACAGGACAAGAGGGAAGGGCTTCCCACTGCCAGAGGGCAGGGTCGGATGAGATACTGGGAAGGAATTCTTGGCTGTGAGGGTAGGGAGGACTGGAATGGATTTTCCAGAGCAGCTGTGGCTGCCCCTGGATCCCTGGCAGTGCCCCAGGCCAGGCTGGACAGGGCTTGGAGCAGCCTGGGACAGTGGGAGGTGTCCCTGCCATGGCAGGGGAGGAATGGGCTGGGCTTTGAGGTCTCTGGAGCCCAAAGCAGCCTGGGGCTGGAGCAGGCGGAGCCGTGGGGCGCTGACCCCGCCCTGTCCCGCAGGTGTCCTGCCTGGAGACCGTGTGGGTGTCCAAGTCCAACGTGGTGCAGCGGCGCGGGCGCGCCGGGCGCTGCCAGTCGGGCTTTGCCTACCACCTGTTCCCGCGCAGCCGCCTGGACAAGATGCCCACGTACCAGGTGCCCGAGATCCTGCGCACGCCCCTGGAGAACCTGGTGGTGCAGGCCAAGATCCACATGCCAGAGAAAACGGTGAGCACTCACTGGCTGCGGGCACGGGGCGGGGTTTGTGGAGCCCTGCAGGAGCAGGAACAGCCCAGAGTGCTGATTGCTTGAGCTCTTGCTTTGCTAAATGTGCTGCTGTCCAGGGAGGTTCAGACAGGCAGTGTGTTCATCCCTGAGGTTACAGAGTGTGTCTGGAAGCTTGAGGGAATGGAAAGGGCTGAGCTCACATCCCTGGAGTCAAACAGAGAATTGTGCAGTCTGGGTTCCCGAGGGCCCTCACACCTGTATGGGAACCAGGCTCACTTTCTGCCTTTTCCCTTCCCCTGCTGCATTGCAGGCAGTTGAATTTCTCTCCAAGGCTCTGGACAGCCCTGACATCAAAGCTGTGGATGAAGCCGTGATCTTGCTGCAGGAGATTGGTGAGTTAATTCTGTGTCCTGGAAACATGATTGCTATCTCAGCATGGGAAGTGGGAGTTGGCACAGGCTGCTGTGGGGCAGACTGGGCAGGACTGTCCCTGGATGGGGATAGCAGTTGGAAGTGACTTCCCCAAACCACATGGCCTGTGCTGTTTAATTTCCAACACTGCTTTGCTTAAAAATTGGGGATAACTTTACATGGTCAAAAAAAAAAAAAAAAGGGAAGCAAACAGAAAGAAGGGAACTGGTGATCTGGAGTTCAGAGATGGGTGACAGGAAGGAAGGGAAGGGGTGATCTGGAGTGCAGGGCTGGGCCTTGTTGATGGTGCTGTGGCTGAGACTAAGCTCAGTTAGATCTGAGGGGTTCTGGGTTCTGGCCCCTGTCCGTGTCCCCTCCTCTGCTGGAGGCCACCCCAGCTCTTCCAGCCCCAGCAGTTCGCACATCCCCGTTCTGGCCATGCTGGGGGCTGATGGATGTGCCCGTGGGTGCCTCTCCCGCAGGAGTGCTGGACCAGCGGGAAGCCCTGACCACGCTGGGCAAGCGCCTGGCACAGATCTCCACGGACCCTCGGCTGGCCAAGGCCATCGTGCTGGCCTCCATCTACCGCTGCCTGCACCCGCTGCTGGTCATCGTGTCGTGCCTGACGCGCGACCCCTTCAGCAGCAGCCTGCAGAACCGCGCCGAGGTGGACAAGGTGAGCGGCCCCCGGCACGGGGGGAGCGGGGCGGGGGCGGCCCGAGGCTCACGGGTGTCCCTGCCCCAGGCCAAGGCCGTGCTGAGCCGGGAGAGCGGCAGTGACCACCTGGCCTTCGTGCGGGCGGTGGCGGGCTGGGAGGAGGTGCTGCGGCGCAGGGACAGCCGTGCCAGGGACAACTACCTGCAGGACTACTACCTGTACGGGCCCAGCCTGCGCTTCATCAACGGTGAGTGCGGGCCCTCCTGCCCCTCCCTGGCCCCAGGGGCTGCTGCACAGCCAGGGGCGTGGGGCACAAATGGGCCCTGCTGGGCCCGGGACCGTGGGACCAGGCAGGGCCTGCCTTTGGCACAGGACAGGGCTGGTGCTGCCCTGCTGAGGTGACTCATTCCATGGGGAAAGGAGAGGATGAATCTCATCCCTGGGGCTGTCTCCTCCCTCCAGGCCTTGTCAAGCAGTTCTCTGAGAACCTCTACGAAGCCTTCCTGGTGTCGTCCCCATCCGACTGTACCATGCCCTCGTCCGTGTGTAACCAGTACAGCGAGGAGGAGGAGCTGGTCAAGGGCGTCCTCATGGCTGGGCTCTACCCCAACCTCATCCAGGTACTGGCACTGCCACTGCTCTCTGGGGATGGCTGTCACAGCAGGTGGCACTGGGAAGTGCTGAGGTGCCTGAGAAGCTTCTGCTCTCTTGGGAGTGAGTGTCCAAGCAGGCATCCTGCCCTGGGCTCCGGGCTGTGTTCCAGTGCTGTCCCTGATCCCCACTCATGAGCAGTGGCCACCCCAGCTCATGTGGGTCCATGCTTAGGTTCTCATCACTTGGTTTGGGAGCCACTGAAGGGACAGTTTTCTCCTGTTTGCTGCCTGAGGTGGCATCTGCCACCAGCTGTCTGTGGTGGCACTGAGTGTCTGTGGTGGCACTGGGTGACTGCCAGGTGTGGTCACCCCAGGAACACCCTCCACTAACCCGTGGGGCTCCTGGGAGTGGAGGGACATCGCCCCTGCCCCTGTCCGAGGGTGGCTGTGGCTGCCAGGGCTGCTGGTGCAGGTGTGTGACCGTCCCCTCCCGTGGCAGGTGAGACAGGGCAAGGTGACGCGCCAGGGGAAGTTCAAGCCCAACAGTTACGCGTACCGGACCAAGGCCGGCACCGTGCTGCTGCACAAGTCCACCATCAACAGGTGGGTGATGAGGGGTCCCGTGGGGCAGGGGGGTCCCGTGGGGCGGGGGGGTCCCGTGGGGCAGGGGGTCCCGTGGGGCAGGGGGGTCCCGTGGGGCAGGGGGTCCCGTGGGGCAGGGTCCCGTGGGGCCGGCCGGGCTGACGGGGCTGTCCTGCAGGGAGGCCTCCAAGCTCTACAGCCGCTGGCTCACCTACTTCATGGCCGTCAAGAGCAACGGCGGCGTCTTCGTGCGCGACTCGTCGCAGGTGCACCCGCTGGCCGTGCTGCTCATGACCGACACCGACATCCACGTGCGAGGTCAGTGCCCCGGGCAGCCCCTGCTTCCCACGAGCTGTTCCCAGCTGCTGCCCTGCAGGGAGACAAAGCCAGCCCCGGCAGGCTGAGCCTTAGGGCTGTGCCTGATCATCCCGAGGGAGGGAGCTGAGCTCGCAGGGTCCCACTTGTCCCTGGGGATGTGTCCCTTCAGCCTGTGGGGTTTTGGCAGTGCTGCAGTCAGCCTCTAGCCCGTGAGCTCAGTGGGGCTATGCCCTCAGCCACCCCCTGTGGGAAACCGGGAGGATCCCAGTGCGTGCCCAGAGCTGCCTGGCTTTTGTGGGAGCTGTCGGCCCAGCTGAGTGCCCGGAGCGGGCTGGAAGGGCTGTGGGGAGGAGCTGGCCCGGGCAGTGCAGGAGCCCTGGGCAGTGCAGGAGCCCCGGGCAGTGCAGGAGTGAGCCCCGGGCAGTGCAGGGTCCCCGGGCAGTGCAGGAGTGAGCCCCGGGCAATGCAGGAGTGAGCCCCAGGCAGTGCAGGAGTGAGCCCCGGGCAATGCAGGAGTGAGCCCCGGGCAGTGCAGGAGTGAGCCCCGGGCAGTGCAGGAGTGAGCCCCGGGCAGTGCAGGAGTGAGCCCCGGGCAGTGCAGGAGTGAGCCCTGGGCAGTGCAGGAGTGAGCCCTGGGCAGTGCAGGAGTGAGCCCCGGGCAGTGCAGGAGCCCCGGGCAGTGCAGGAGTGAGCCCCGGGCAGTGCAGGAGTGAGCCCCGGGCAGTGCAGGAGTGAGCCCTGGGCAGTGCAGGAGTGAGCCCCGGGCAGTGCAGGAGTGAGCCCCGGGCAGTGCAGGAGTGAGCCCCGGGCAGTGCAGGAGTGAGCCCCGGGCAGTGCAGGAGCCCTGGGCAGTGCAGGAGTGAGCCCCGGGCAGTGCAGGAGCCCTGGGCAGTGCAGGAGTGAGCCCCGGGCAGTGCAGGAGCCCTGGGCAGTGCAGGAGTGAGCCCCGGGCAGTGCAGGAGCCTCGGGCAGTGCAGGAGTGAGCCCCGGGCAGTGCAGGAGCCTCGGGCAGTGCAGGAGTGAGCCCCGGGCAGTGCAGGAGTGAGCCCCGGGCAGTGCAGGAGTGAGCCCCGGGCAGTGCAGGAGCCCCGGGCAGTGCAGGAGTGAGCCCCGGGCAGTGCAGGAGTGAGCCCCGGGCAGTGCAGGAGTGAGCCCTGGGCAGTGCAGGGTCCCTGGGCAGTGCAGGAGTGAGCCCTGGGCAGTGCAGGGTCCCCGGGCAGTGCAGGAGCCCCGGCAGCCCCGCTCCCCCTCACGGCCTCTCCCTCCCCAAGATGACGGCTGGCGAGCGACCGTGTCCCTGACGGACAGCGACCTGCTGGTGCTGGAGGGGGACTCCTACACCATCCGCCTGCTGCGCGACTTCCGCGTGTCCCTCTCCAAGATGGTGGAGACGTGCCTGTGCTACGAGATGGCCGCGATCCCCGGGGACCTGCACCACCAGCACAGCCAACTGCTCGACATCCTGGTGGATCTGCTCAAGGGCCCTCCCGGCAGCTTCGGCTCGTAGGCGGAGCCGCAGCCTCGTGTGGGGACTTGTAATTTGTATAAAGATGTTCACAAATGTTTATTTAAATAAAGTTCTATTTATCCCTTGTGAAGTCATCTCTCTCCATCCTAGAAGATTAATGTTGTCTGAATCTCCTGCTGTCGGCTCCATGCATGGTCACCGTGTGGAAGAGCAGCGCAGTCCCGCCGGGAATGGACTGGGAGCGCCGACGGCCCCTGGAGCCCCGTGGACGCCCGCTCGCCTCCCCCGCCCGCGGCCGCGCCCGTCCCCAGCGGAACCGGCACACGGCACCCGGCACCCGGCACCCGGCACAGGCTGCTGAGCGGAACCGGCACACGGCACCCGGCACAGGCTGCTGAGGGGAACCAGCACACAGCACCCGGCACAGGCTGCCGAGCGGAACCGGCACACGGCACCCGGCACCCGGCACAGGCTGCCGAGGGGAACCGGCACACGGCACCCGGCACAGGCTGCCGAGCGGAACCGGCACCGGCTGCTGCTGCGGGCCCGCCCCTGCCCCTCCCCACGGCCCACCTGGAGCGCCCCGGGCCGGAGGAGGACGGACGTCCCGGCTGTGCCAGGATCGTGGATCCAGCAGCTCCGGCAGGGAGGGCATCGCTCGTCGCGGTCTCTCCACGTGGAGGAAGCCCCGAGAGCACGGGATGGAGAGGAGGAATTCCACGTGGGATCCCGGGGGCCCTGCCAGCCCCGGCGCAGTCGTGGCGTCTGAGTGTGAGATGTGACTCGTCCTTCCCGACCTGCCTGTACTCCTCGTCCTCTTGCGTTGTTCCTATGATTTTTTTTTGAACTCCTGTTCTCCCCACGTGGAGGAGGCCGGATCCCTGTCCCTTGTGCAACACAGGACGTGATTGTAGCTGCCAGGCTGCCTGTGAGCGCTGCTCCTGCGGGAAGCCAGGAGCAGAGGCACAAAATCCTTTGTTTTCTATGAACAGGGACCATATTTCTGTGGAAGGAGGATTGCAACAGGCACAGCACTCACTGAGGAATCTGGAGTTTAATCCCAGCTTTGCCTTGGATTCTCTGTCCGAAGAAGACAGTGACCTACCTCACAGGGCTGTTGTGAGGGTCGGGGTTTGTAACGGAGCCCTCGGGCCCAGGGCTGTGCCCCCGGGCCGGGCTCCCTTCTTTTTATTCCCATTTCTTACGCTCTTTGTACCTGCAGCCGGGAATGGGAGCGAGGCCGTTTCCAGGCACTGGGGCTCCTGCCCCGGGGCCCCCTTTGGTTCTCCCAGTTCTGCCATTTACGTTACTGCTCATGGGCTCTCGGGCTCTGTGGCTGTGCCAGCACAAGGCCCGGGGGGGCCCTTGGAGTCCTGCAGCCTGGGCTCACTCCAAACTGCTCATCTTCATTTCACTTGCTTGAGGTTGTCACTATTATTTGACCAGTGTTTGTTTCTTTTGGCCTGTATAATGGGCAGTATGGTTTTCCCTTCCAGCAGGTTTAAAAAAAAAAAGAAAAAAAAAGACAAAAAAAAAAAAGACTAAGCTATTGTCTAAATGGTTCCGAACTAGTGTGATATTGGGATACTTCCGTGGCTGTTATGTGATACTGGATCTTTTTACAACATAGATTAAAGACAATAAAAAGGGATAGAGTAGGAACTGCCTCTCTCCTCTTCATTCTTTTTTACTATTTCTTTTTTCTGCAAAGTTTGGAATTTTGTGCTTTTTCCTGGGTAGGGAAGAGCAGCACCAGCAGCTTCTCTGCTGGGAGAGGTGCAGAGCTGCCCTGGGGCTGTGGGGCCATGCTGGGCCCCCACAGCGACCCCGGGCACCCCGAGGGGACAGGGCTGTGGGCACGGGGCTGGCACGGAGGGAGGGCTGCTGGGGGAGAGGGGGGAGAGGTGTCCTGGTGGAACCGGCCCGGGGTGTCCCAGCACCCAGAGCTGCCCAGAGCTGCCCAGCCCAGCGTGTCCCAGTGCCCAGAGCTGCCCAGCCCAGCGTGTCCCAGTGCCCAGAGCTGCCCAGAGTTCTCCAGAGCTGCCCAGCCCGGGGTGTCCCAGCACTGCCTGGCCCCTGCGTCTGGGGGACTGAGGCTGCCTGGAGCTGGGGCTGTTTCCACAGCAGCGCTCGAGGAGGGGCAGAGGAGCAGCTGCTCCAGGCACAGCGACCTGGAACTTGGGCTCCAGTCCTGTTTGGGGTCTCAGGTCAGGTCCAGCCAGGGTGGGAAACCTTTGTGTGTGGCACCTCCTGGGAGGTGCTGGTACCCTCTGGCTGTGCCAGCTGTGCCACGGGCACCGAGGCTCCCGCAGGGGCCTGTGTCAGCCCAAAGCCCCCTCCCCTCTGAGCCAAGCTTGAGGAGCAAAGCCAGGGATGGGAATTCTCCTGTGGCTGAAATCAGAGACACCCAGATTCCTCCAGCCCCTTCTCCACAGCACCACATCAGGACTGTGCTGCCGCCCCTGCCCGGCCCCTCCCGCCCCACAGAGCCACAGCAGCCCGAGGAGGAACATCTAGAAGCTTTATTTCAACCCTTTACAATAGTAAGAATCACAACATCAAGTCAGGAAATGTTGCTAAGGAGACGACGCTCTTACAGCCCCCGGGGAGGGGAGACACAAAGGCAGAAGCACCCGCGGGGTTCCCCGGCCCCAGAGCTGCTGCCTCACACCCAGCGCTGACCTCCCCTCCCCAGCCCTCGCCTCCCCCTCCTCGGGCACCCCCTGCAGAAGAATCCTATGACACAAAATAAGAATAACACGTCACATTTAGAGAACACGTCACACGCTGCTCACGCCTCACAACGGCCCGGTGAGGTAAAATTGAATCCCCCCCACCTTTGCAGATGGGGAAACTGAGGCAGAGAGGTTGAGTGGCTTCCCGAGACCACGGAGGGGGCCAAGAGCCGGGATCACCCTCCGGGGTGCCGCACCCGCGCCCTCCCCGGCCCCGGCCCGCGGTCACTCCTCGCTCCTGACTCGGTGCTCTGCGCTACGGGACCGCGGGAGCTGCGGGCGCTGCCGGGGCTGCGCTGGGACAGGGCCGGTGGAGCCTCGAGCGTGATCTCGGCCGGCGGGACCTGTTCGAGGAGGGCGGAAGGCGAACGCTGCCTGGGCAGGGAGGAGGGAGAGCCGCAGCCCCTCTGGCCCTTTCCACGCTGCTGCCGCCCGCAGCCTCCTCCGCGCACCCGCCGGCTCCGCGGCCGCTCGGCCTTGGGGTCCCTTCTCCCGAGCCTGGAGCCCCCGGGGCAGCCCCGACACCCCGAGGATGCCACCGACACCAAGCTCCAAGAAAACTAGAAATTCTGCCTAAACACAAACACGCGAGGGTCCCGGGCCCCTCTCTCACCGACACTACGCGGGGACAACGCGAGGGGCAGCGTACAAATCTACATTCAGTTTGCGGCCGGGAGCCGAGCCGGAGCCACGCGCAAACTCGGTCACTCGAGTGTTGTTTAACAGCATGAAAAGCCCAAAGGAACTGTACATGCCACTGATACGCCGGGAGGCGCCGGGCTCCGGCCCGGAGGAGCCCCAGCCCCGCTGCTTCCCCACCACCCCCGGGGCAGCTCAGCCCCCCCAGCACCGCCCGCCTCTCCCCGAGCTCCGCCAAGGCCTTTGCCGAGCGCCCGGCCCCGCTCAGCCCGCCCAGCCCGGAGCCCCCGGCGCCAGCCCGGGACAGGAACGTGTACATTCAACTTTATCTCATTCAGAGCACAGCTCCTCTTCCCCCGGGTTTCTGCCTCCGGCCTCGGCGGAGCCACGGCGCCCGCAGCCCCTCCCAGCAGCGTTCCAGGTGTCGGCACTGCCCAGCCCATCCCACCTCTCTAGACAGGGAACCAAAGTCATTCCCAGCGCACACGGCTCCTTCCCAGCCTAGCAATATGTACAGCTGCTTCCTCAAAATAAAATTAAAAAAGAAATCCGTATTAAAACTGAAGCTGTCCTAGAAACACCACGGCAAACTAGTGTATCTGGATTTAGTTCGTCAGCTAAACACAGGCACGACAAGTGTCAGAGAAGTGGCACAGAAGCACAGGCCGGGGGCTCGGCTGGGTTTGGGCAGGGACAGCCTGGGCACCGCAGCCGGCGCTGCCGCCCGGGGCCGCCCGGGAGATCGGGAAATCCCAGGAAAGCGGTGCAGGGGGAAGGTGACGGCGCTGTCCCTTTGCAGCGGGGCAGGGCTGGTTTGCTTTTTGCAATCTCAGAAGATAAAGTGCAATGTTGCCACCTGCCTTCCTCCTGCAGCCCCTGAACCGGGACCCGGATGCCTCCCTGTGCCCGGGGCCTCACCTGGGCACCCCGGGAATCTCATCCTGGGGCACCCAGAGAATCTCATCCCGGGGCACCCAAGGAATCTCATCCTGGGGTATCCCGGGAATCTCATCCCGGGGTACCCCGGGTCACCACAGGCCTGGGGTGCCCCAGCAAGAGGAACGCGACATCTCAGCCTCCACCTCCTCTTTGGCTGCCCACGAATGTCTCCGGCTGCTGCCATCGGCACAAACTCCGCTCCCAGCGCCCCTGCCCGGCCCGTGAGCCTGGAGCTCGGCTCCAGCCCGTGCCGAGGCCACCCTGGCTGCTCACAGCCCGGGAACCAGGAGGCTCCAGGCCGGGAACCAGGCTCCAGGCTCACCGTCCTGCCAAGGCGCTCACCCTGCTCCTCTCCTCTCCTTCAATTTTTCCCTCAATTCAAGTGTTGGAAAAAACTCAACAAACCAAAGCCAAGGCTGCCAAGCTGAAGCTGGTGTGTAGAATTTAGCAGTAAAGAAAGAAGGAAGCGTCACGGGAGGGCAGTGATATATACCGGGATCCGGGGAACGAGAGGGGCTCCGGGGAGCGGGGCCGGTCCGGCTGCCCCTCCCAGCCAGGGCCGGGTGGCCGTGGCGGCTCCGGGGCACGCCGGGGACACACGGGGACACACAGGGACACACAGGGAGCGCAGGGAGCGCGGGCAGGGCCGCCTTCCCCGGCGGGATCACAGGGATGTGGAGGGGTGGGGAGGAGGAGGAGGAGCAGGAGGAAGAGGAAGGGAAGCACTGGGAGGTCTCTGGGTATATATAACCGCCCCTTTCAGGTGCAAATCTGCATCGCTCGTTTAAATTTGTATTCAGATGAAAAAGCACTTATGAAACTACCAGACGACTTTGATGCAAACTAGTACATTTTAATGCCATTTTATTAGAAACCATGCAAACTTTAATATAAAAAATACAAGTGCAATAAGAATCTTGTGTGTAAATACAGATTCCGAGTTATCGTGTCGTTGTCGGCTTCCCAAAGAAATACTCCCACAAGCACGAGAAGCTGCAGGCTTCCCTCTGTCCCCTCCTGGAGCAGCCCCCCTTAGCACACGCCTGGTTCAGTTCTCTTTGATCCCAGTGTTTTGTTATTCTGCCCTTTTTGTTTGCTTTAAATTAGTTTGACCCAAGAACACTTTTCTTTTAATTTATTTACATTTCGTTTCTTTAGTGTCATTTGAAACGAGGAGCTCCAAGAGTGGCTGAATCTCCTTCCTGTCCCAGCTGCAGCTCCCTGGCACCGCCCTGCCCCGCCGAGGGCCCGGGCTGGGCCCGGGATGAGCGCTGCCCTCCCTGCCCCGCTGCCTCCGGCGCTGCTCACCCCGGCACCGCTCGGGTCCCGCATCCATCCCCTAAAACCGCGCACCCCACACTCCCCACACACCCCACGGACCTGCTGCAGCCTCGGAACCCCCGGCCTGCGCCCTCCTGCCCCGCCACGGCCGCCTCCTGCTCCCTCAGCCCCTGGAAAATCGGGAGAAGTCCCAGGGCTCGGCCGTGCCGGTAATAAATAATCCACCTTTGCAGAAGGCGCCCCGGGGAGGGCTCGCGAGCATCAATTAACACATCTCGAGCATCAATTAACACACCTCGAGGTCAACACAGGCTCCACCTGAGCTCTCACAGCAAGTTTGCCCTTTACACATTCCTGTGCCTTTCGTTCCAGACATGGCTTAATCCCATGAACTCGCTCCATCGTTTTAAAATATTAAAAAGAAAACCCAAAAACCCAAACAACAACAAAGAAGTTACAACGGCTGGATATGTCAGTAAGAAGCCAGCACGGCAGCAGCGGTTAAATGTCCCTACTCTCCTAGGGGTCGGAAAAGAAGGAAAGAGAAAAGGAAACTTAGCACGGGTTCGAACACGATAAATCATCAACACTTCGTCACAAAGAATAAAAGGTTCAAGTCAACAGTTAAAACAGCCTAACGAGTGTGGAGGGGATTTATCAGCATCCCACAGGCGGCAGAAACTGAAGCGGCGAGGAGGGAAGGGGTTAAAAAAAGAGACAGAAAGAAAGATCACAGCTTATCCCTGTTAACTCGGCCCGGCCCGGGCTCTGCTCTGCCCCGCCCGGCACGGCCCCGACGCGACACCGCCGCTCCAGAGCCCCCCAGGCCGGCGGGACGGGCGAGGGCAGCCCCTGCCCGGCCCCGAGGGACCCCAGCCCGGGCGGAGGGGCCCGGCCCGCGGAACATCGTCCCCTTCCCACCTAGAGGCAGAGCCGGGTTAAGAGAGCCAAGCTGGGTCCGGGGCGGAGCGGGGCCGGGGGTCACAAGCCTTGCTGGGAGGGCGCGGCCGGCGGCGGTGGCGGTGGCGGGGGGCCCGGGCTGGCGCTGGTGCTACGCCGGGGGCAGGTGCTGCTGGAAGGGGTGGGGGGGTTTGGAGACGACGATTTCCGCTCCGTGGTCTGTCCGAGCCTTGGCCTTCGCACGGAACGTCAGCTTGTGAGACTCAATCTGCAGCGACACAAGGGCAGGGGACAAGGGGACACGGGGAGAGGAGGAGACAAGGGACAGGAGGGGAATGGAAGACGATACCATAATGTCATCATTAGATGCCTGGAAGATAAAAGGCAATTTTCTGAATTAAAAGAAAGGCACGACAACCCTGCAGACGTCGCTACCGGCGGTCGGGGGCTGCGGTGGCAGCGACGCCGCCGTGCCCGGGGTGCCGGGCTCCCTCCCCCCGGCTCCGGGCGGGGCCCGCCGGCACTTACTTGTTTCTTGGATGTGAGTGTCGAGGCTCTGCATTTCCCTTTGGTCGGCGGTGCCGAGGGCGGCCAGGGCCGGCCCCACGCCGTTCTCCCGCGGCGCGGGGCCCGCGGGCGGCGCGCCCGGCCCCGGCCCCGCTCCGTTCGGCGGCGGGAGCTGCGCCGGCTCCGCGCCGCCCTCCGCCTACAATGACAATGACAAGCGTGGGCACGGGTCAGTGGCGGGGCTGCGCAGGGGCGGCAGGGCAGGGCAGCGGCGGTCTCCGCTCCTGGACAGCGAATCCTGCCCGGCCCTGCGGGGTCTCACAGGCCCCGGGGCTCCTCCGAGCGCCCTCGGGGCCCGGAGCTCAGCCCTGCTCGCAGGCTCACAGCTGGGACAGCCCGGAACGGCTGCCACAGGGCCAGGGAATGCCAAGGATAAATCCCAGTGTTCCGGGGCCCAGGGCTGGCCTGGGGTCACTGCTGTGACACTGCATCATGACCTGGGGACACCCAGAGCAGCTGAGGCTGCCCTGGTCCCTGGCAGTGCCCCAGGCCAGGTTTGGAGCACCTGGGGCAGTGGGAGGTGTCCCTGCCCTGGCAGGGTGGGATGGGATCATCCCAAGGTCCCTTCCATCCCAAAGCGCTCCAGATTCCCTTTCTGACCCGCTGGGTCCCAGCCCAGGAAGGCCAGGCTGGCACAAGGAGCCCTTTTCCCTCAGGCTGGGCCATGAACCAGGACTGTGACTGCAGAGGATCCCTTCCTGGCCTGATCTCCCTGCAGGGCTGCTCGTCCCACCTGGAGCCAGCACCTTTGGGTGGCCCTGGAGGGGAGCTGGGCCCTCCTGCCCTTGGAGAGGAGCTGCTGCCCTGGGGGATCACAGGAGAGACACCGGGACAGCAGCACTGCCAGGCAGTGTCACCACAGCCAGCCCAGAGAGGGGGACACTCCAAAATCAGCTAAATCTGAGCAGGTGAGATCCTGGAACCTGGGTGTAAGCACCAGTCACCTGCAAACAGCACCAGTGCAGGGACCAGGCGCTCCAGGCCACTGGAATTCTGTTACAGAAAGTTCCAGACCCCTCCCAAAGCAGCAGCAGCTTCTCCAGCTCCCTGAAGCTTTCCCCGAGCCATGCCTTGCCAGGATGGAGTTTCCAGACAGGGCTGGAGACAGGAGAATCCCGAGCATGGCCTCTGCCCTTGCGGTGCCAGCAATGACTGAGCACAGGCTCCATCTGCTCAGGACCCTGCTGCCCCTCAGGACAGGCACTGCAGCTACACACAACAACTCTGAGCCCTTCCTCCACACACAGAGCCTCAAACCAAGCAAGGCTGGGGCAGCCAGGGGATCCCAGGGCCTGCAGGGGTTTCTCCTGTGCCTGCCTGTCCAGCTCTGAGGCTGCTCCAAGAGAAGTTTTCTCTGCTTCCAGAGCCAACAGCCCATTCACAAACAGCATCCTCTCACACCTCACATTTGGATAGGGACTCTTCCTGAGGGCCTGGAGTGACAGGACACGGGGAATGGCCTTAGGTTGAGGGAGAGCAGGGTTAGATGGATTTTGGGCAGGAGTTGTTCCATGGGAGGGTGGGCAGACCCTGGCACAGGGTGCCCAGAGCAGCTGTGGCTGCCCCTGGATCCCTGGAAGTGTCCCAGGCCAGGCTGGACAGGGCTGGGAGCAGCCTGGGACAGTGGAAGCTGTCCCTGCCATGGCAGGAGGTGGCACTGCATGATCCTGGAAGTCCCTTCCAAAGACTCCCTGGGGTTGTGCCAGGCCCACACATCCCTCAGGGAGGGACTGTCCCCTCCCTGAGCACAGATGTCCCATGCTGCAGCCAGACCTGGAACACGCAGAGCTGAGGCTGGGGACAGTTTGTGTTCCCGTGGGAGAAGGGATGGATCACAGCCATGAGAGCTGGGCTCTGTTCTCATCCTCACACAAACAGGGCTGAAGGACTGGGCTGCATGGATCCCTTCCAGCTCAGGGTACCCCATGATTCTGGAAATGCTCCCCAGACTGCTGGGTGCCCTCTCCCAGCACAGAGCACGTGGATCTCAGCAGCTTCCACGGGGGTGAAGGCCTCTGGCAGCCCTTCTGCTGGGCTCAGCTTGGAGTGATCCCTGCTCCCAGGTTCCCACAGGCAGGACGGAGATGGGCAGTGCCAGCCCTCGGGAATGCCCAGCAGGGTCGGGCACCCCGAGGTGATCCAGCTCTCTCCTTTCCAGCCATCCTCACCCTGGGCTCCAGCCTCACTCCCGGGGAGCCCAGCAGAGGCCCCAGGAGCTGGAAGGAGGCTGGCACAGGCTGTGGTGCAGGAGCTGCACTTCAGGAACAGCAGGAGAAGGACAAGAACTGATCCAAGCCATTCCCTGGCCGTGCCAGCTCCCTGCACTCACCTTGACGGCCCCTCCGGCCGGCGCGTGTCCCACGTTGTCCAGAGATCCCACTTTGGCCTGGGCCTTCTCCTTGAAGTTCAGCTTCTGGTTCTCGATTTTGACATCTCCTCCCCCTGCAGGGACACAGAGCAGAGCTGAGTTTGGGGCAGCCCCAGCAGTCCCACCCAGGTGTTCCCACCCAGCCCTGCCCCAGAGCCACTGGGGACCCTCTGGAGAGGGACAGGACAAGTTCCACCGTCACCAGCTCAGCCTCTCCCCAGAGGTTTCAAACTGGAAGACCAAAATTGGTGATTTCCAGCTGTGCCAGCAAACAGGGCCCTGGGGAATGCTGCCCATCCAGACAGGCTGGAGAGCTCCTGAGGCTGCCTCCTCAGAGGTGTGAGGTGTGACACGTCACCCCCCACAGCCCTCTCCGGTGCCATTCCAAGGCTGACTGCAGGCTCCCATTCCTGTCCCTGCCCAGGCCTCTGCAGCTCAGCCATCTGTGCGTTCAGCAGTGCCAGGACACCTCCTGCTGCTGCTCTGTGTCACTCCCTCCTGCCCTCCTCATCCCCTCCCCTGCTCCTGGGATCCCCGGGCACCCCTGCCCCTGGGACAGCCCCTCCCTGGCACACACCCGACCTGCAGGAACACTGCACGCTCAGGAGAAGGCGGAGGTCAGAAAAAGAGCTGCAGAATTTTAGCAAGATTTTTTTCCAGAATGGAATAGATTCCAGAATACTGCAGTACTCACAAATCACAGAATACAGAATCTTGGAATGGGCTGGGTTAGGAGGGACTTTAAGGATCACCCAGTGTCACCCCTGCTGTGGCAGGGACACCTTCCACTGTCCCAGGCTGCTCCAAGCCCCATCCAACCTGGCCTTGAACACTTCCAGGGATCCAGGGGCAGCCACAGCTGCTCTGGGCACCCTGTGCCAGGGCCTGCCCACCCTGCCAGGGAATAATTCCATCCCCAAATCTCATCTCTCCCTGCCCTCTGGCAGTGGGAAGCCATTCTCCTTGTCCTGGCACTCCAGGCCTTTGGAAGTCATCTCTCCCCATCTTTCTTGGTTCCCTTCAGGTCCTGGAAGGCCACAATGAGCTCACCCCAAAACCTTCTCTTCTCCAGGCTGAACAATCCTGACTCTTAGCCTTTCCTCACAGGGGAAATGTTCCATTCCTCTGATCACAGTGGTGCCTCCTTTACTGACAAACCAGGCTGTGCACAAACCCACAGATTGGAATCCTGGATCTTAAGGATGATTCCAACCCCCCTGCATGGACAGGGCCACCTTTCCCTGGCTGCAGCTTCTCCAAAGCCCAGCTGAAGCCTTGCTAAGCACAGCTTTGCCTCCCAGTGACATCATTACCCCTCAGCCCCCTCTGCAAGCCTGGCATGGCACACGGTGGAAGGCAGCAGATCCTGTCCAGCAGGGCCAGCTGAACCCTCAGGGAGGCGCTGGCAGGGTGGCAGCGCTTTCAGGCGGCCTGGACAAGGGCAGGATTGTCACTCCCAGCTCGTTATTTCCGAGCACTGAGCTCGCAGAGGTCGCGGCCGTGGCAGCGCGTTCCCAGCGCCCGGAGCCACCGCGGCGAGGGGCTCCTGCAGGAGGGGAGCTGCTGGAACCCGGCAGCCTGGGGGGCTGCAGGGCGCTCCCAGAGGGGACAAAGAGCAGCCTGTGGCGCCTGTCCCCAGCCCTGGGCACTCAACTCTGTCCCTGGGGCGCGGGCCGTGCCGGCGGCAGCGTGCCCGCCTGGAGGAGCGTCCCCGGGCACCGAGGCCAGCCAAGGTCACTGGAGTGAGCATCCCCCAGGCCTCCAGCCCCAGGACCTTGGACTGGGGAGAAACCCCGAGATTCCCAGGAACTGAGGCAGAGTGACTGCTGTGTTCCCAGCGGGGAGCAGAATTCCCACACACTCATCCCAGGAAATTCATCAAAGGGCCACAAGGGTTTCATGTGAGGCAGGAGCTGCCGTGGACTCCAGGCTAGAAGGACCCTTGTATGTGCTCTGAAGAACTGCAGGGAATTTCCTTTATCCTTCCATGTTCCATGAACATCTTGGGATGTCCTGAGTGCCCCAAAGGCCTCTGTGAGCATGGATGAAGCTCCCTGGAATGATCATGGAAGCATCCATGTTTCCCTTCTCAAATGAGCAGGAAAAGCAGAAACGAGTCAAAGCTGTAGATTATCTTCACAGGCAAGAGGACATCCCACATCTCCTAATCCCCCTCTCTGCCCATGAAACCACCAGGAATTGTGGAAGAAGCATTTTTAGGAATTTCCAGAAGCACTGGGGACACCTCTGAAAGCAACAAACCCCTTAAACTATTGCAGTCCCAATCCAGGACTGTGTTTAAGGGACAAAACTTACAGACAAATGCTACAATTCCTACCTGGCTTATGCTTGATATTTGCTTTAGATCCACACTTGGAGGACACTTTGGAAAGGTCGACTTTCTTGTTCTGGATCTGCACCTGGAGAGACAAAAAGCAGCAGCTGAGCACGGAGAAACCTCTGCAGACTGTGGAGGCCAAAGGGCACCTCAAGCACCACGCTGTGCTTTGGGAGCCTGTGCCCCTGCTCTCCCACGTTATTCCTCTGCAGATTCCCAGCAATCCTTCCTGGGCATTCCGGCAGCCCCGGGGTCACTCTGAGCCAGGGGGGTGACAGTGAGGGACAGAGCTGAGACCAGGGAGCAGGACAGGGACAGAACCAGCAGTGGGGCTGGCTCAGGGCACAGCCATGGGATACAGAAGCCCTGGGAACAGGGACAATAAAAGCCAACCCTGCTGCCATGGTGCCCACACAGCTCCTACCCAGCCTGGGGACACAGCCACGGCCTGGGCAGTGCCAGGTCACCAGGCCTGGGGTCACCCCAGAGCCCCTGCTGCAGGGCCAGGGCTGTGCCACCAGCTCCAGCCCCTGCTCTCCACCCTCCTGTCCAGCCTGGAGAGGAGAAGGCTCCAGGGAGAGCTCAGAGCCCCTGGCAGGGCCTGAAGGGGCTCCAGGAGAGCTGCAGAGGGACTGGGGACAAGGGCTGGAGGGACAGGACACAGGGAATGGCTCCCAGTGCCAGAGGGCAGGGCTGGGTGGGAGATTGGGAAGGGATTCCTGGCTGGGAGGGTGGGGAGGGGCTGGGCTGGGATTCCCAGAGCAGCTGTGGCTGTCCCTGGATCCCTGGCAATGCCCCAGGCCAGGCTGGACAGGGCTTGGAGCAGCCTGGGACAGTGGGAGGTGCCCCTGCCATGGCAGGGGTGGCACTGGGTGATCCTTAAGGTCCCTCCACTCAAAGCAGTCTGGAATTCTCTGAGGGATTGTGGTGTCCAGATGGAATGCACTGCTCCGGGAACCCAGCCCTCTCAGAGACCACGGCCAGTGGTGAGAGCAGCCACCAGCTGGAACCTGCAGGCTCACGAGTTCTGCTCTTCTTGTCATATTCAAAAGGAAGTCCAAGGATTTCCTTTTGAATATGACAAAAATTCCTTGACCCACCAACTGCTCTGGGAGTTTACTGAGCATCCTCAGGATTCCTAATTTGCCAAAACTCTTCCTAGGGAAGCAGGGATGCCCCTGCTCCGTGTGCACAGGGGGCAGTGCCAGGAAGCTGCCAGGGGGAGCAGGGCAGCAGCTGAGCCCAGCCCCACAGCCCCAGCTCAGTGACGCCCTCAAAAGGCCAATCACAGACCCTGACTCGGTTTTCTCAGGGGCTGTGAGTAAAGTTGCTACAGCTTTAATCACCAGTCCTTGCTTGCTCAGAACTGAGACTGAATTTATTTCACAGAATGCACTTGGAAATCCTGCTGTTTGTTACCAGCTGTGACTGCTGACCTGAGACCCAACTGTCCCACGCTGGAAGGGTCTGTCTGTGGGACTGGAGCTGTGAACAGGAGCTGGGTTTGCACCTTGGGATTGCACTCAGAGAGCCAAACACAGACTCTGGTGCCAGAAATAAACTCTGGAGGTTTGACAGAGGCTCAGGTGGGCAATGTCAGCTCTTGTTAGCTCTTCTGTCTCTGCCCACTTCCCAGCCCAGCCAAGCAGGCCAAGCCAAAGGCCAGGGAATCACACAGACACTCCAAACTCCCTTCAGACCTTCACCACCACAGACACTGCCTGCACTGGTAACATCTACCTCTGTGCTGCTTTCCCTGAACAGAAAGCTTGGTCAAAGGTTGGACTCCATGGTCTTGGAGATCTTTTCCAACCTCAGTGGTTCTGAGAGTGGGAAATACTAAACAAAAAAACCATCAAAACCTTTTCTTCAGGAAACAGAACCATGTTTGTGTTATTTCTGGTGAGTGTAACGTGAGCAGGAACAACAGCTTCTGCTTTTGGGCTTCTGGGAAATCTTGGCATGGAGAAGAAATTCTCTCCTTGGACAGAGGGCAAAAAGGGCACCTGAACAGAGACCCAGCCTGGAGCCACTTGGGTGGGGTGGCAGGAAAATGCCCATCCCTGGAGTGTCCCTGGCCAGGCTGGACAGGGCTGGGAGCAGCCTGGGACAGGGGAAGGTGTCCCTGCCATGGCAGGGGTGGCACTGGATGAGCTTTCAGGTCCTTTCCAACCCAAACCATTCCATGTCCATCAGTTCTTCCAGAGCAACCCTAAAGCTCTGTCAGGATTTGTTTCTAAACCACAACACTCTCGTCCACAGGACTGCTAAAAGCTCTGACTGAAGGCACAGACCAGAACAGACCTTCCAGACAGATCCACCTGGGAATTAAACACTGGGAATTCCATCAGAAGTGATCACCACAACTACATGAGCAAGAAAACATCTTGGAAGAGGTCACTAAAGTCACAGTGCTCCAAAGGCAGTGGGAAGATACAAAAATGAATTAAAGGAAATTAAATTTTTGGGAAGACAGACTGAGCACTCACATCCACACTGCCTGTGCTGGAGGGCTGGGAATGCTTGCCTGGAGCTGCTCTGGGAGCATTTGGAACCTGGAAATGAGCTCTTGGCTCTGGAAATGCAGAATGAAGAGCTGCTGAAGGAGCTGAGCAA
Source organism: Prinia subflava (assembly GCF_021018805.1). Classification (NCBI taxonomy): domain Eukaryota; kingdom Metazoa; phylum Chordata; class Aves; order Passeriformes; family Cisticolidae; genus Prinia; species Prinia subflava. The sequence continues at coordinate 153,209,852 of NC_086247.1, read as the reverse complement.
GGGGCAAAACTGCAGTGGTGAAAGGAGAGTGTGGGAGAAGAGAAGCAAGCAGGGACATGGCTGTCCCCAGGGCTGGGAATGCCTGGCACTGAGGAGGGAAGGACAGGATGGTGATTCATGAGCAGAAGGACACTTCAGTGATGCAGATAATGAGGCCAGGAATGATCTCCCATATTTCAGCCCCATTTCTGGCAGCCTGAAAGAACAGGAAAGGCCCCTGTGAGGCTCCTGAAAGGCTCAACAAGGTAAAGGTGGCAAAAGTGAAGTGGTTCATAAAATACAGCTCCTTGCAGTGCATGGACAGGGAAATGCCACCAGCTGCTCCAGAAGCTGCCACCAGTGTGCCAAAGGCCCTTCTGCCACTGGCTCTGGGACAGGCTGGGGGACCAGAGCAGGTGGAACAGGCAGCAGGAATGGAAACAGGGCCCCAAAACACCCTGAGGGCTCCCTAGTGGCACCAGGGCTCAACACCAGCATTTCCAGATACCCAGTGTGAGCATTCCCATGGGAAACACTCCATAAACATGGTGTAAATCATGGAAACCAGTGAGAGCCACAAATCCCCAGTCTCCAGACAGGAGGGCAGCAGGGATGTGGGAGGGCAGCCTGGGTTCAGTGGCACAGGTGTGGCTTCAGCATCTCTGGCCACCTTGGCAACCAGCCTGGAGGGAACCAGTGGTTAAGAACCCACATTTGGTTGCCACTTATGGAAAAATCAGTCCCGTAGAGGCTCAGCCAGCTGGACATGGATTTCCCAGGAAAAGTGGCCCCCAGCTAGGTCCTGAGCAGGGTTTGTGTCACTGCACCAGACTCTGACCAGACACCCTGGGCACCTCAGCAGCTGTGACACCACTGCTCGGGAACCCAGGATATTTAAACACCTCTGGAAAAACTTCCTTGGGCTCAAGTCCTTCAGTGTGTTTGGAACCACCCACACTTTGCATCCCTGAACCTGTCCTGTGCCAACAGCCCAGCCTGGGTTTGTGAGGGCAGCACAGACCTGCCCCAAGGAGATGAGCCCCACACCATGCCCAAGCTCTCCCAGGCTGTGGGGTCTGCACAGTTAACCTGGGTTGCCTGGCACACACTTTGAGCATCCAACACCTCACACCAAGCTGCAGACACCACCAGATTAACTTTCTATTTTAATAAGCTCAGCCCTGCTGCCAGAGATACCAGCAGCCTTTAAATTTAGAAATTAATCACAGCTCAAAGGTTAAGTCCCGGAGCCTTGCCTGCTCCAAGGTCCCTTTTACGAAACAAGAAGTGAATGAGAGTGGCTCCAGCTGGCCCTGTGAGCCAGGGAACAGTAACAGGCACTTCCAGGCCACAATGCTTCTGTTCTGGGAAACCCAAGGGGAGGTCAGGCAGTGAGGAGGTGCTGAGGGAACTCCCGGGGAGTTCAGCCCCAGGATCCCCACCCCAGTTTGGCCATGGGCAGCCCAGAAAGCAGAACAGCCCAGGTGTAGCTGTGCACTGGAACAAACACAGGCTCAGCCTGGCAGCCCAAGAGAAAACTCAATAATGCTCCAGGCTGAGCTGGGCCAGGAGCCCCAGGGCTCTGCCACAGCTTCTGCCCCCAGCAGAGCACTCCTGAGGCTGACACACCCCACAGGCACCAGGGGAGGAGGTAGCAGACAGACAGCTCGCCCAGACCATACTTACATTCCCACCTCCAGGGACATGCTTAATATTGTCCTTGGAACCACACTTGGACTGAACATGGCTGTAGTTCGCTTTTTTGGAGACTATCTGGACCTGGAACGTTACAGAATGGAAAACAACACAAGGGAAGAGGACTGGTTAGAGCTGGCATCAGCAGGAGGCTGAGGGGGCTCGTGGGGCCACAGGGAGCGCGTGGGGCTGACCCAGTGCTGGGGAAGCCACCCAGGAGCAGAGTGAGAGACAGTGAAGGACAGGAGCTGCACAGACAGTGAGTGTTAGTGCCCGCGGGAGCGCCGGGAGAGCGCCCGGGATCCTGCCAGCCCGGGGGGTGGGACAATGGGATAATGGGATCCATGGGATAATGGGATCCATGGGATGGGATCCATGGGATGGGATCCATGGAATGGGATGGGATCCATGGGATGGGATCCGTGGGATGGGATCCATGGGATGGGATCCATGGGATGGGATCCGTGGGATGGGATGGGATGGGATAATGGGATGGGATGGGATCCATGTGATGGGATGGGACTGCCCACAGCCCTGGAAACCTCCCTGGAGCACAGAGAGCCAGCCCAGAGGGATGGGATGGGACTCTCCATGCCCCAGGGAGGCTCCTGGCAGGTTTCCAGTGACAGCTGGCCCAGAGCAGGGAGAGCCAGCCCTCAGAGCCACTATTCCAGCACACTGTGAGCTGCTCCATGCCCACACCTGGACTGGCTCCAGCCCTGGATAAGCCCCTCCAAACCCCTGGGCAGTAAAGCTGGGCCTGAGAAACATTTTTCTGTTGAAGGTGGTCACACCTTCAGTGGAATGATCTCAGATGAGTCTTAGGTTAATGAATTTGTTTCTCCTTCACACTGACTCAGATGTAAGGGTGTGAGAATGTGGTTGGTGGTGGCTTGGCAGTGCTGGGGGCTGGTTGGACTCCATGATCTCAGAGGGCTTCTCCAGCCTCAATGATTCTGTGGTTTTTAAATACAAGAGGAGTGGTTTAGGTGAGCTCTGCTCACAGCAGGAACTGGGTTAGACACCATAACCAGTGTTTACAGAGGTTAGTCACAACACAGGTTTAGTCTGGAGTTATTTACCACAGCACAAGCGGGCCCCAGCGGGATCCTGATTCCTACAAGAGGTGACAAACCTGGAGCACAACAGGGAGCACCCAACACTCTGCCTTGGGCAGGTTCCCAGAGCTCCTCAGCCAGCTCAGAAGGGCTGGATTCAGGGAACAGCAGCTCTGGGAACGTATCTGTGCCATGGAGTGTGGGGTGGGTCACTGAGTCCCTAGAGGTACAAATCCTGTTTGTTCCTGACTGATAATACAGGAACTAAACTGTGGCACTCCCACCTCACACCATCCACTCGTACTTTGGAGTAACCCATCCAATGGTGATGGCCTAAGCCTTGGAGTTACAGGGTTGGGAATATTGCAGGAAAGATGTGAATTCCTTCATATTCTACAGTCCCAAAAGCAGCAGCTGTGGACTCAACCTCTCTGCCTCGTTACAAACTGGTTCTGCGTGCGAAGAACTGGGTTTTAGGGAAAGCCTCTGACTCAAAGTTTAGCCTGTATTAACCTGGAAGTGAAACGGGAGGACTCTGCCCTGGAAACCTTTCCAGCAGCAGTGGAGAAGGTCCCTCCCTGGAGGAGTTTCCCTGGGAACATCTCAGGGTGCACGGGAGAGAACGGGAAGTGTCTGTGCAGGGAACAGTGCCGCTGACAGAGAGAGGACAGCTGGAGAGGAGGGACAGTGACTCAAAACAGAAACCTTTTCCTTCATGTCCCCCAGAGAGAAGTGTGAAAGGAACTCACTTTCCCATTGGGCTGTTTGGGGACCCCCTCTTTTGCTGCGGCTGCTTTAGGAGCCACTTTAGTGCCCGTGCTGGGCTCAGACCTGGGCGCGGCGGCGGCGGGCTCGGGCCTTTTCTCTACTTTCCCCTGGATGGAGACAAAGGGAGGATTTCAAGCAGCAAAAGCAGCAGCGTGGGCAGGAGCACGGGAGCTCGGATAGACCTGGTGCAGCAGGTGACCCAGGAGAACGCCTTGCATGCTCTAATTCCCAGGCCAAGGATAATCCCGTGCCCAGGAACGGTGACAGCGAGGCTGGGAGGGCACAGCATGGCCCAGCCCTGGGTGCCAGGCACCCTGGGGGCACAGAGCAAGGGTTCAGCTCTCAAAAACTCCTGCTGCCCTTCCTCGGGATCCAAGTGACCCCGGGACACTGATCCTGCCAAAAAATCCAACCAAATCCTTGGGGAAGCCAACAGCAGGAGCAGCTCCTCCACGGGGAGGTCGTGGGAGGCACAGACAGCCAGGGCTGCTCTGGGGGCTCTGCTGGACACACTCCCCGTGCTCCCAGCTCAGCCTCCCACCCAGCCACGCTGCACTCTGCCTTTGAGCCCTACAGCTCATTCAGTTTTATCCACCAAAAGGCAGGTGCACCCACAGGGTCCAGCTGAGCAGAAAACTGAAGGAAAATTTACACGTTTCATCAAAATTCAGCAACTACCTGAGAACATCCATTGTTGTTAGTTTAGATGCAGGGAAGTGCAGCAGAACCTGCATTTTTGGGGAGGGGGCTCAGCATAAATCTTGTATTTCACTAACCTACAGACAGTGAACAAAAAACCACCAACACTACAACATTCTGAGTCTCTAAAAACAGCTCAGTGTAAATAAGACTACAAAAAGGACAATTTGCTTAACAAGGCAATTGTTAGGATTTAATAACTCTATTAAAATATTTAGAAAATTGAGGCCAGTGCAATTAAATGCAAACTACAGTCCCTTGAGCTGACACAACGAGGGCTGTGCTGCGCTGCTGCCCAGCCAGGAGACTGCTGACTCTGAGGATAAATCCATGCTGTATCGATGCTGTCTGGGACACACAACACCCAGCCAGGAGTGCCCTTGACTTTAATGTGCCTGACAGCAGATTAAGGCTCCCAGCATGGAACGTGCTCCCTTGGCAGCAGACAAAAGTTCTGGGCCAGGTTATTCAGCACCACAGAGCTGCAGCAAAGAGGAGTGGAAAGATCTGTGTCCCACTGGGGGGAAAGTCACAGCCCTGTGGCTGCTGCTAACACACGTGGCCAGGCCCAGGCTGGGCTTACACAACAGCTGATCGAGGTTCTGTGGCTCTGCACAGCCTCTGTCTAGTGCTGCAGGCCAATCCCCACACATTTATCCTTTCCATGGGAGATGCTGATGGTGGAAGTGCCACCTAAGAGCACTAAGAGGCAGTGAGAGCCCCGGGTAATGGTTTTTCAGTGCTACACTCTCCTCATGGCCATCATGGGTGGTCCCAAAAGACTCATTCCATGTCAACTTTGGGCCTGACAAGCTGGGCATGGGAAAGGTGCTGTGGAATTTGCTCCTGAATCGAGATTTCCCTCATCCTAGTGCACTATTCCACCTTCCGTACCACTCAGCAGACTCAGTTCCTGGACTCAGAGGCAAAGGGCTGGAATATACACAGGATTCTGAGCCTTCCACACTGCGTTTCTGTGCCAGGCCCTACGGCAGGAGAGCAGCTCTGGATTCCTGCGGGTGTTCAGGGAGCAGGGGGTGGCTCTGGGGGAGGATCCCGCCCTGTGCCCAAGCAGGAACCCAGCAAGGAGCTCTGCAGAGATCGCTGAGAGAGCAGTGAGGACACAGCCAGCCAGCCCCGCAGAGCCCAGCGCCACACGGAGCACAGCCCACCTTCCCTCCCCAGGACACCCCACACGGAGCACAGCCCACCTTCCCTCCCCAGGACACCCCACACGGAGCACAGCCCACCTTCCCTCCCCAGGACACCCCACACGGAGCACAGCCCACCTTCCCTCACCAGGACACCCCACACGGAGCACAGCCCACCTTCCCTCCCCAGGACTGCCCTCACGGAGCACAGCCCACCTTCCCTCACCAGGACACCCCACACGGAGCACAGCCCACCTTCCCTCACCAGGACTGCCCTCACGGAGCACAGCCCACCTTCCCTGCCCCGTGTGCCCCTCACAGACCACAGCCCACCTTCCCTCACCAGGACACCCCACACGGAGCACAGCCCACCTTCCCTCACCAGGACACCCCACACAGAGCACAGCCCACCTTCCCTGCCCCATGTGCCCCTCACAGAGCAGAGCCCACCTTCCCTGCCCCGTGTGCCCCTCATGGAGCACAGCCCACCTTCCCTGCCCTGTGTGCCCCTCATGGAGCACAGCCCACCTTCCCTGCCCTGTGTGCCCCTCACGGAGCAGAGCCCACCTTCCCTGCCCTGTGTGCCCCTCACGGAGCAGAGCCCACCTTCCCTGCCCTGTGTGCCCCTCATGGAGCAGAGCCCACCTTCGCTCCCCAGGACTGCCCTCACGGAGCACAGCCCACCTTCCCTGCCCTGTGTGCCCCTCAGGGAGCACAGCCCACCTTCCCTGCCCCGTGTGCCCCTCATGGAGCAGGGCTCACCTTCCCTGCCCTGTGTGCCCCTCATGGAGCACAGCCCACCTTCCCTGCCCCGTGTGCCCCTCACGGAGCAGGGCTCACCTTCCCTCCCCAGCACTCCCCTCACAAAGCAGAGCCCACCTTCCCTCCCCAGGACTGCCCTCACGGAGCAGGGCTCACCTTCCCTCCCCAGGACTCCCCTCACGGAGCAGAGCCCACCTTCCCTCCCCAGGACTCCCCTCACGGAGCAGGGCTCACCTTCCCTCCCCAGGACTCCCCTCACGGAGCACAGCCCACCTTCCCTCCCCAGGACTGCCCTCACGGAGCAGGGCTCACCTTCCCTCCCCAGGACTCCCCTCACGGAGCAGGGCTCACCTTCCCTCCCCAGCACTCCCCTCACAAAGCAGAGCCCACCTTCCCTCCCCAGGACTGCCCTCACGGAGCAGGGCTCACCTTCCCTCCCCAGGACTGCCCTCACGGAGCAGGGCTCACCTTCCCTCCCCCGGACTCCCCTCACGGAGCAGAGTCCATCTTCCCTCACCAGGACACCCCTCACGGAGCAGGGCTCACCTTCCCTCCCCAGGACTGCCCTCACGGAGCAGGGCTCACCTTCCCTCCCCAGGACTGCCCTCACGGAGCAGGGCTCACCTTCCCTCCCCCGGGCTGGTGTTTGATGTTGTCGGTGGAGCCGATCTTGGAGCGCACGTTCTTCAGGTCGGGGTTGGAGGCGCTGCTGGCCGGGCGCGGTGCCCTGGTGGCCGTGCTGGCTTTGCTGCCGGCCTTGGCCGTGGTTTTCTTGGCGTCGGCCGACACGGTGGAGGCCGTGGCGGCTTTGGGGGCGGCAGCTTTGGGCTTGGGCCGGCTGGCGGCCCCGGGCACGCTGGGCGCGCTGGAGGCCGCGGTGGATGGAGTGGTGGCACTGCTCTTGGTGGCACTGCCAGGAGCGCTCTTGGGGCGGCTGGGATCCGCTGTGGGATCGCAGGGAACGTGGGAGGGAAGAGGAAAACAGGGGTCAAGGCTTGTGCCACAAACTGCCTCAGTCACACAACCCCAGCAGGGGCTGGGGCCTCAAAGATCACCTCATCCCACCCCTGCCCCACAGGGACACCTGCACTGTCCCGAGTGCTCCAAGGCCTGGGACAGCCCCATTCCCAGGGATGTACAGGGACCCCCTGAACCACCCCAGCCCCAGAGAAAGGGGATTTCACTCAGACTGAGGAAACAGCCCCAGGCTGGGCCAGGGGAGGTTCAGGTTGGATTCTTGGCAAACTCCTTCCCCAGAAGGGCTCCCCAGCCTGGCACGGCTGCCCAGGGCAGGGTGGAGTGTCCCCATTGCTGGAGGATTTAAAAACCCTGTGGATGTGGCACTTGGGGACACGGTCACGAGTGGCCTTGGCAGTGCTGGGGGCTGGGTGGGCTCGATGGTCTTGCAGGAAGGATTAATCCAGGAATGATTTATTTCCGTGAGCCCACGGTGAGATGGAGAGTGAGCAGTTACCTGAGGGAGACTTTGCAGGGGTTTTCTTGACATCTGCCGGCTTCGCGTCCGTCTTGATCGCTGCCAACACAAACACAGCGGTCAGGGGAGGATCCCTGCAGCATTCCAGCCCTGGAAGCGGCCCAGGGATTCACTGCTCTGTGTGAGCACCTGCCTGGGAGCTCCTGCTGGCACCAAAACCCCGCGGATTTTACAGCCAAAGCAACAATTCATGTCAAGGATCCTCGTTCGGTGACACCACACACCTGGGGATGGGCTACATTTTGTTTCTCCTCACGTTAACTTCCTGAATCTGACAGCACTCACTGGGAGTATTTTAATCCTGCCTACCTTCATTTCTTTAAAAAAACCCAACCAAGCAAAAAAAAAAAAACACCCCAAAAGCTTTCCTTTCTTTAAAAAGTAACAAAAGCAGCCCCACGTTTGTCCTTGCCCAACCTTGCTCTCATTGCCAGACCAGTCCTGCCCTGTGCCAATTTTCTTGTACAGGAGTTATTGCACATATTTTGGCTCCTGTTTTAATTGTATAAACCCAAAAATCAATCCCTAAACTGAGCTGCCTTTGGGCAAAGCCCAACGATCATGACCTGATTACACTGCACAGAGGACACTCCACACCAGGGATGCAGCCACACTTCTCCAAGCAGGAGAAAACCAAACACCAAAGTGATCAAGGCAAAAATCATGGACTGAAAAATAGAAATGGAACTCTATTCTAAGGAACTCTTTGATCATGAAATTGTAGGGTTTTTCCTATCAGTGATGAGCAAGTTTGGATAAGATCTGCTTCATTTCAACAGCCAAAGGAAGGCAACATTGAAAAGAAATAATAAATGATAAAGACCCAAGTTAGAAATTATGAAAACCCTCATTTTTTAATATTTAATATCCATTAAGTCTCAGATTTGAGATACACTCCAGTCAGGGTCTTTTATGGAATATCAATACCAAAAAGACCAAGGGGAAGAGGCAGATAACTACAGGCCAAGTTAGTCTGGCTCATTCCACCCTGGCTTTGCTAAAAGCATTCGGTTAAACACCCCAGATAAGATTCCAGCTAATGAGGTGAAACCCATTTGGATAATTTAATAAGGCCTAAAGGATGGATACATAATTAATAGCAAACACTTCAAACAAGGGGATGGCAAACCAACCTAAATTCATTCCTCGAGACCACAACTTTAATTGGGGAAACTGCACGGGCAGAACAGAGTAAGGTTTATGCAAAAGGCAGAGGAATATTATGTTACATTAATATACAGAGAGATGCTATGTCTGCTGCTGTCAGTGGGGAGCCAAATGCTGAACACTTCTGTGGTGAAAACCCAGACAAAGCCCCTGGGACAATGGTCTGTGGTGACAGACTTTGATCTGTGCCTGATCTGAAGGGCTGAGCATGGTCTTGTACAAACATTAAAGTAACTTCCACGGGGAGGGGGACAAAAACTAATGAAAAAATAAAATTAAAAATCAAAATACCCTAGAGCCAAGCCCTACATAACCCCCAGCTCTTTTTTAGCAGAGAAAATGACTGACCTGAAAATACCTGAAAAAGCAGAACTATATAAAGTCAAACCTGGCCTTTACACACACATTTCATGTGAGACAATGACTGAAACTTGGCAGCTCAAGGCACCAAGTGCCTGGCACAAGAAAGGCACCAGCAGCTGTCCTGAAAGAGCATCTGCAGCCACAAACACCATCTTCACCCCAAACTTATTCTCTGGCTCAACACTGCGTCAGGAGAAACTAAATTCCTGGGATCACTGTGGCTGGAAAAGCCCTGCAGGACCAGCCTGTACAGCTGTCCCCAGCACTGACCCCGTCCCCAGGAGCCACCTCCACATGGCCCTGAAATCTCTGCGGGCTGGGGACTGCATCCCTGCCCTGCACAGCCCCTCCAGGGCCTCCCCACCCTGCCAGGAGGAATATTCCCAATATCCACCTGAGCCTCCCCTGGCCCAGCCTGGGGCTGTTCCCTCTGCTCCTGTCCCTGTTCCTGGGAGCAGAGCCCAACCCCCCCGGCTGTCCCCTCCTGTCAGGAGCTGTGCAGAGCTGTGACACCAAGAGCTCCAGGTGTGCCCACCCACATCTAACCCAACCCAACCCAAACCAAACCAGACCAGACCAAACCAAACCAAACCCTGAGCACTGGGCACAAGGTGGCACTCCCCATCACTGGGACACCCCATGCTGACAACTAGGGGCTGCTAGGCACTGCCTGTAGGCTCAAGCAGGCTCAGGGGGTTGTTCTGGTGGGTGTGGGGGTTTTTGGGAGGGCTCTCAGGGACAGGCAGGAGAGGAATTTGGAGAGCAAGATGGAAGGGTGCTGCACATCAGCATCAGCAAGAAGCAGAGTTGCTCGTTCCCCACACTCTGTGGCTCTCCACCAAAGCTGAAGGTTTTGGGAGCCCCCCAGGGGCCAGAAGAAGAGTTGGACAGGGCTGGGGCTGCTCTGAGGGTCCCATGGGCACAGCACATCCCCCTGCCAGGGCCAGCTTCAAGCTGTGGGAGCTGTGACCTCTCGAGGTTCTGGCTCTTACGGGAGGTCTGACAGCTCCTGCTGGGCTCTCTTGTGGTTCCCACGTGAGGAACCCACACGTGGTTCCCTTGAGGCCCCAGGGCATCATCCACCTGCTCCCACCTCACCCATACAGGACCCCTGCCCTTCCCGTTCCTGCCTCCTCTGTGCACTTCCAGACAGACAGGGGGGCTCAGCCTCCCCATGGAGCCCCTCCAGCTGACCTCACCCTCCCTCACCCGCAGGGCTCTGCTCTGGCAGGCTCCCACCACGTCCCCAGTGCCTCTTCCTGTGCTCATCCTGCCTCTTGGAACAACCTCCCTGCAGCTCTGCATCGCTGCCTCCGTCTCCTTTCACAGGGCAGCAGCAAACACTCCTTTGTCTGTGGCTCAGTTTGGCCAGGAGGAATGACCCAACTCATTAGAACAGATCCTGCATTCCCGGGCTCCAGTTTGCCTCCAAGACCACACAAAATGAGTTTTACCAGGATGCCCACGGGATCAGACAGGATACGTGGCTCTCAGAATGTGCAACACCTTCTCTACACTTGATTAATTAGATTTTCTCCCAGAGCGTGAAGTCTGGGATGTCCATTGGGACAAATCCTTCCCAACACACCTAGAACACGACAATTGTTTTGGGAAAGCTGGGATATGAATCCGTGCCTTGGGATTCAAACCAGTCTGTGTCATTTTACACATTTGTTTTTGACAAAATTGACAAATTTTGCCACTAAGGCCCAGTCATTTGAGAAGACTTGAGAAGACTTAAGTATAATTTTATCTGATCTTACATCTCTTTAGTTCCATTAAAAGGAGTGAGAACAGCATTAGTTTATCTAAAACACTGCTCAGGTTTCCTGCTGAACTCATGGGAAGTTCTCTCTTTAGCAGCAGTACAAGTGGGACACTTTTTGGATGAAGCTGATGTGATTTCAGCTCCAAATTCTTCCTGCTCTACTGAAAAAACTCCACTTCTGCTCAACCCTTTTTGGATTTCACACACCAGTTCAAGTCCTCGTCTGAAGATTTGCTTTCCCAAGCTTTCCTTTAGTGTTTATCCTGTTCCTATGGCAAAACACAGAGGGAATAGAATGCCCACTCTTAAATCAAGGGTGTCCAGCAACTGAATTAACCCTGGATCACACAGAGCTGATCCAGGTTGGCCCTGAAGGGAAGAGCAAGCCCTGGAGAGAAAAACATTTGAGCTACAGTCAGAACCTAGAAAATGACAGAGCAGCTTTTGAACCCTTCCAGGGCTGGGGACTCCAGCACAGCCCTGGGCAGCTGTGCCAGGGCTGGGCAGCCCTTCCCAGGAAGGAAAGTGGGATATCCCTCCTGTCAGGGACTGTGGAGAGCCCCTGGTGCTGCTGCAGGACAGACCCCAAGGGAAAGGAGGGAGCACTCACACGTCGGCCTCTTGGGAGGAGTGGCCGCCGTGGTTTTGGCAGCAGCCGCTGCCGTCACCGGCGACGGCGCCGTGGTCCGGGGAGCAGCAGAGGAGCTCCTGGAGGGAGTTTTCGGAGTGGTGGAGGATGGAGCCTTGGAGAGGGAGGTTTTCTTCTCTGCGGGCTTCGCATCGGCGACCTGAAACGGAGCAGGCGGCGTCAGAACCGCCGGAACGTCCGCGCAAAGCACCGCGCTCAGAGGGAGCGGGAGGTGCCAAGAAAGGCTGCAAGGAACAGAAATTGCTGGAATTCTGAAACACTTAATTAGGCCTGGCACTGCTGGAAGGTTATAATGCAATTAAAATATAATTAAGACGTGCAGAAGCGAGTGATGGTGTGGAGGGCAGGACACGGAGCACGGAGCCTGCGGAGGAGCAGGTCCCACCCAGGGCTGGCTCAGCTTTCACGTGTGGAGGCCTCTCCAGCTGGGAAGGGGGTTTGGATTTCTGGATAAAATGGAACCATCAGAACACCAGCAATGCTCCTGGGAGAGGCTCCCATCCTCCAGGAGCGGGAACACTCCCTAAGCTGGAATTTGTTAAAACACTGGGGACAGGAAAATCCGGTGTCCATGGCTCACCCCTCACTTGTTAAACTCTTTCCTGCTGTCCCTGGTCAGGCACTTGTTTGTCAACTGCCTGATCTCTGAAGTATGAAAATACTGAATTAATGCAAGGGAATAAATATTATTTTATCAAAAAGGGATTCAGAATGATTCAAAAACTTGAACCAAACCAAAGTCACCAGCTCCGAGCAAAGTGCAGATTTACAGCTGGGCTTTCATTTGCCTTCTGTTATTTTTAGTTAGTTCTCAAAGACACTCAAATGCAGTAATTTGAGCTTCATACAGCAGGAGTGGTGGTGTTCAGCCACCAGTGAAAGCTTCCGAAATAGATTTTGATGCTCCCTTTTAAACTTGAATTCCTCTACTCTTTAAGATCATAGGCTAACATAGAGAACATTCAAGGGACACCTCCCATTCCTAACGCACGGGGATTCCCTGCTTATCTGGGAGATGCAACACTGTCCATGAATCCTCTCCTTTGGGGAATTACAAATCTCCAATGTTTTCTAAGTGTTATCAGTCCTCTCTGTGCAGTTCTGCAGTGACCAGACATCCTAAAATGTCCTTCAGTGGGAAATACGGAGCGCTCACATGGATTTGTTTTTCTTCAATATTCCTATCAATGCTTTCCAGTCAGGTTTCCCTTGTTCTTGTCTGGATTTAGGAGTTGTATTCCTGGCTGGCAGGGTGGGCAGGCCCTGGCACAGGCACCCAGAGCAGCTGTGGCTCCCCTGGATCCCTGGCAGTGCCCAAGGCCAGGCTGGACAGGGCTTGGAGCAGCCTGGGACAGTGGGAGGTGTCCCTGTCCCTGCCATGGCACAGCTGGGCTGGGCTTCAAGGTCCCTCCCAAGCCAGCCTGGGACCCCTGACTCATGGCAGCTCATGGGGACAATCTCAGCACCACACTCAGGTTTAGCTCTCCTCTGTGGTGACACAGTTCCGTGCCAGGGACACGATGCCATCCCTGGAAGCTGTCCCCAAGCACCCCGCAGCTCCCACCACGCTGAATCCCATTCCTGATCCCTGCCTAGCACAGGAATTTTGTTCTGCCTGGTGGGTGAGGGCTGGGCATGTCCCTGGGCAGCTCTTACCTTTGGTTTAGTCTCTTTTGGAGTTAAGGTGGAGGGACGGGTGCTGCTGGAGCCGGGGCGTTTGGAGGTGGTGCCTGCAGCAGGAGCTGTGCTGGGGCTCGTGGGCTTTTTGTTTGTGGCCGGGGTGGCCGAGCCCGGCCGCCTGGGGCTGCTGGTGGCCGCGGCCTTGGCCTTCGCTGCTGCCGGCTTTGGAGTGCAGGTGGGTGCGGCAGGCTTTAGGGTTGGGCCAAAAAGCAAAATCCAGGACAAAACCAAAGAAATACAACAAAAAATAGCGCATTGTAAACCAAAACATTGAGCTGCAACAACAGAAAAGTGATATTTTAAAGGAAAATAATAATAATAATAATAATAATAATAATAATAATAATAATAATAATAATAATAATAATAATAATAATAATCTTTCTGTTTTCTGAGTGCAACGAAGACCAAAATGCAGCAGCCTCTGGGGCTGGGGGGTTCTGCCATTCAATTCCAAACCAACAGGATTTATTTCAGCACTGAAAGCAACAGAAGGAATGGCTGGTAAAGCTGGATTAGTAATTGGGTGCTCCTGGCAGGCAGAGCTACGTGCAATCCACAGGCCGTGGCTTTCCAATTACGGGCACACAGGGATTGGGAGCTCCAAATCCCCACGGGATCAGCTCCTGTGGTCACACGGGCACGGCCTCGAGGGGACAGAGCCCCTGTCCCCCCAGCCCTCCTGGGGACACTCGGGGGGACCCTGCTGCGTGCTGGGAGCTGCTGAGAGCAGAGCCCCAAAACCGGAGGGGCAGGCCCTGAGCAGGACTCTGCAGGCACAGAAATGTGCTGTGAACAACTCACAGAGCATAGGTGTTACTACACCTTTACTATGTTTACTACATTTACTACTGCTACCATCACCAGCACCAGCCAGGGAATTCACTGAAATAAAGTTTGCACATTTTTTCAAAGTTTGCCACAGGCTGGGCCGCTGGCAGCTCCCAGCTGGATGGGTTTGCTCCAGGGCAAGGCAGCTCAGAAAACAGAATTTGGGCTGGCACAGCGGAGGAAGCAGAAAGAAGCTGGCAAATGAAACCCATGGAAGAGGAGATGCCAAGCAGGGAACTGCTCCTACCTTGGTCTTCTTCTCGGGGCTGGGAGGGAGCTCCTTGTTGGGAGGAGCTGTGATGTCGTTCCCACTCACGGCCTCGGCTGCTTTGGGCTCCTCTGGTTTGGCTGGGGAAGGAAGGGACATTTGTAAGTTTAAGCTTTTTTTTTTTGAGATGTATTTTTTTAGTTTACTGTTATTCAACACAGCAGCAGCAGGAGACAGACCTGACACAGCACAGGTTGGTGTTAGTGGAAAATTTCCTGATCCCCAGAATACCTGCAGGAAAAGGATTTTCCCTGCTACAGGACAGGTTCATCCAGATGCTGTTAGATTCTGATTTCTCGTATTATCCCAGAGGGAAAAGCCAGACAGCAGATGAAGGAGACTTGTGATTTAATTTAAATAGCAAATCTTCTCATCCTTCCAGTTGTGACAATAAATTGTTGGAATGTCAGTGGTGAAGTTCTGACCTCTTCCAGGTTTTACACTTATCCTGCAGTGGGGTTCTGTTCCCAGCTATCCCTTTTACTGTTCCTGTTCAACCTTTCTTCTGCTCACATCCACAGCTGGAGCCCTCAGGGAGCAGGGAGGATTCCCAGCAGCTGAAGGGAGGGACAGGAAAGGTCACAAAGGTGACAGCTCCCAGCCCTGGATCCAGCAGCAGCAGGACCTGGAGCTGCTGCAGGGCTGGAGCCCCTCTGCTCTGGAGCCAGGCTGGGAGAGCTGGGAATGTTCCCCTGGAGAGGAGAAGGCTCCAGGGAGAGCTCAGAGCCCCTGCCAGGGCCTGAAGGGGCTCCAGGAGAGCTGCAGAGGGACTGGGGACAAGGGCTGGAGGGACAGGACACAGGAATGGCTTTAGCTGAAGGAGGGTACATTTAAAATGTTTATTAAGAGGAAATTCCTGGCTGGGAGGGTGGGCAGGCCCTGGCACAGGGTGCCCAGAGCAGCTGTGGCTGCCCTGGATCCCTGGCAGTGCCAGGTTGGACACCTGGAGCAGCCTGGGATGGTGGGAGGTGTTCCTGCCATGGCAGGGTGGGATGGGATGGTCCTCAATGCCTGTTTCCATCCAAACCATTCCACAATTCCCACCAGCAGGAACGTGGAGATGCCATTCTGGCAGACAGGATCACACTGAGCCCTCGCTGGGGCTGTGTCACAGCACCAGGCTCAGATGCAGGGCCAAGAAGTGCCAGTTCTCCCTGTGATTGTTCATTTTGGCCACTGTCACCAGAGCTGTGGCACTGGGTGGGGACAGTCAGCACACCCAGGCTGTTCTCTGAGGGGCAGAGAGCAGCAGCACCTCCTCTGAAAACCCAGAACCCACAGCAGTGTCCAGCCAGAGCAGCACCAGCACCGCCCTCCAGCCCAACCTTCATTTAGGAGCAATTTTCCCACATTTCCCCCCCAAATCCCCGAAATCCTGCAGCAGCCCTTGGTGCTGCTCAGCATCAGGGGACAAGCAAGCAACAGCTTCCCTAAAAATCACTTCCACCCCCTCCCTCCCCACGGTGCAGCTGCACAACCACACTGCCCTGGGCTCCCTTCTGCTGCAATTCTGTGGCATTTGAATTTCAGGCAGCAGCCTGTGCCAGCAGCCCAGCACAAATTCCTGCACCTCCCCTGTCATCTGGGGATTCAAATCCAGCGTGATCCGTGTTGGACGCTGCTTTTTATAACCCTGCAACAGATTGTGACAAGCCCAGGGTAACAATTGCAGCAGTAAACAGCCTGCTCTGCACATCTTTTGGAAATGACTCTTTCTGTTCCTCGTTTTCCTGCTTGTCAGACTTGACAGGAGCGTCTCAGAGGATGGCTCAGTCCTGGAACAAGCCAGGAAAATAAAATCACCCCGTGCCTCCCGCCCACCAGAGTACGGGGTTGTTGTTTTTTATGTTCTGACTCCAGGATAAGTTCAGGATAAGCCTTTTTTTCCCTGATTTGGTTTAACCCCTTCCTACCCATCTGGCTTTCCAGTTTTGCAGTGCTGGGCTGAGCATCCTGGGCACATAAAAGAGGCTTGTGAAGCAAAAGCAGCAAAATGGAGGTTGAACACCTGGTTTAATGCAAAATTCTTAGGAATTGTGTCTGTTCACCTGGAAACCCCCTTTTTATTGCAGCTGATCTGTGTTGGCTCCTCTCTAGCTGATTCCTCCCCTGAATTTCAATAAACCTTTATCTTCTCCCTGTTTCACCTGTCAGTTCCACCCACAGCAATGCCAGCAGCAGCAGTTGTCAGCAGTTCCCTCTCCTGAAAAACAACCTCCTGCCCCTTCCCTTCCCTCTGCCCCTGGGATTCATCTGGAACCCTACCCCTCTCAAATATCCCTGACATCAAGGTGACTTCCCAGCAGTGGAAGCTGCTGCTGTTCATCATTTCAGCTAATTCAGCACCAACATTAAACCTCTGGCTGATGAGGGCTTGCAGCACCCCTGCCATGAACTCCCAGGATCAGGGAGTGCTCCTCAAATCCCACAACACCCAAAGGTTCAGGAGCTGAACTCCAGCAGCTTCCACGTTTTTGAACCAATGACAACATGAATTTTATGTTAGTTCATGATGCTTAATAGAAGGTGAATAAAAAACAGGACAGGACATGGGGGAATGGCTTCCCAGTGCCAGAGGGCAGGCTCAGATGGGATAGTGAGCAGGAATTCTCCCCTGTGACAGTGGAGAGGGGCTGGAATGGAATTCCCAGAGCAGCTGTGGCTGCAGTGACAGGCAGAACAGCCTTATCACCTGCCATTACTGGGAAAGAATGTGGAAAGGAGGAAACGTTGTGAGGAAAGATTAAAAACTGAACAAAAAACAACTGGCCAGTCTCAAAGATGTGCCACGGTTTTAGTCTGGACAGCAAAGGTAGGATCCAGATCCTGCTTAGGACACAGAATCCAAGGGATCTGCCAAGGAGGGTGGCTGTGTGTAGGACCCTGTCACGGTCAGTGTGAGCTCTGGAGCCCAAGGCCCAAGGCCCAAGGCCCAAGGCCAGGCTGGATGGGCTTTGGAGCAGCCTGGGACAGTGGGAGGTGTCCCTGCCATGGCAGGGATGGGATGGGTTTTAAGGTCCTTCCACCCCAAACCATTCCATGGTGATATTATTATTATTATTATTATTGTTATTATTGTTGTTGTTATTATTATTATTAACAATATTATTAATATTATTATGATTATTATTATTTTAAAAATTCAGGGGATCTGGGTAGAGCAGTTCTCTTCCTGAGAGGCCGTAATTCAGGCTCCGTGTCTGACAGACATTCCAGGACACACAGGCCTGCACCATCCCCCAGGGATTACAGGAGGACAGGTCTGGGGTTAGCACTCATTTGTCCTGTGCTCATCAGGACATTTGCTCTCATTCATGGTTTAATTACGAGGGTGTTCTCAGAGCCCAGAACTGGGACCATTTCCTGCTTACAGGGAATATTAGGAAAAGCTGCCAAACCTTAATCAAATCTGTTCATTAGGCTGCAAGAATTATTGAGGAGACTTTTCAGTTTGCCTGCTCCCCCAGGCACAGCAAGAAGCCCCTGGAAGATATTTGAAAGGCATTTTGTTGGAGCTGCTGTGCCCCGAGCTCCTCGTGCTGCTGAGTCAGCACCACAGAGGAATCACTCCCGGGGGAAAGGGGCTTCAAGGAGACAGGGAAGGACATTCCCATCTGGCATTGATCCCTCCGAGGCACAGCCCTGGCAGCAGGAGCTCTCTGCACTGCTGCTCTCTGAGATGGCAGCATGTCCATCCTCGGCCCCTTCCTCGCCCTTCCTCACTTGCTGCACATGTTTCTCACAGGGAGAAAAACACTTCTGGGGATGTCTCCACCATTTCCAAGAGCAAAAATGCAAGAAAATGATTCCTATCACTGCTGAAGCTCTGGCCCAGGGTGCCCAGAGCAGCTGGGGCTGTCCCTGGATCCCTGGCAGTGCCCAAGGCCTGGCACAGTGGGAGGTGTCCCTGCCATGGCAGGGCTGGCACTGGATGGGCTTTGAGGTCCCTCTCAACCCAAACCAGCCTGGAATTCTGTATTTAAGTGCACCAGTAGGAACAGACGACTCCACAATAACCCCTAAACCCACAAACCCCAGGATTTTGTTTGGAGTTTTACAGGCACCAGTAAGGAAGGAGCAAATTCCGAAGTGGCCTTGTGTCTTCTGTGACAGCAACACCCAGCGTCCTCCAGAGACATCCCTGGGCTCAAACCCCTCAGCATTCCCTGGAAAAGCCCCAGCCCCGTGTGTGACCCTCCCACAGCCAGCTCTAGGGCTCTTGTGAGGCTGGAGCTGAGCGCTCCACACCAGCTGGGGGTGGCACACACCAGATTTATCCCTGTGGAGCCACCCATGCCAGAGTGCTTGGTACAGTGTGAGCCTGGCCAACCCAACCTGAGCTGCAGCACGCTCAGCCAGGGCCACCCACCGAGCCCAAAGCACCAAAACTGGCAAAAGCCAGACTAAAGCCAACTAAAGCCAACCAGTTTGAAAGGCTAATTTTAAAATAAGTTTGTCTCTGAAACCAGGTGCTTGCCACAGCTGGATGAAGGACCCAGCAAACAACACCATGTGGGGTTTGGATGGACCTGGGTCAGAGGGAACAAGACTCAGAATAAATTAGTGGTGAATTTTCAGAATAAATAGTAATAGCAAGATGATCTGTGCCAAAACTACACCCAGGAAAGCAAGATCTAGCTCCTGGTGCTAAAAGTGAATTACAGGAGGGACAGCTCCTGCAGGGACAGCTCCTGCAGGGACAGCTCCTGCAGGGACAGATCCTGCAGGGACAGCTCCTGCAGGGACAGATCCTACAGGGACAGATCCTGCAGGGACAGCCCCTGCAGGGACAGATCCTGCAGGGACAGATCCTGCAGGGACAGCTCCTGCAGGGACAGATCCTGGAGGGACTGCCCCTGGAGGGACAGCCCCTGGAGGGACAGATCCTACAGGGACAGCTCCTGCAGGGACAGCCCCTGCAGGGACAGATCCTGCAGGGACAGATCCTGGAGGGACAGATCCTGGAGGGACAGATCCTGCAGGGGACAGATCCTGCAGGGACAGATCCTACAGGGACAGATCCTGCAGGGACAGCTCCTGCAGGGACAGATCCTGGAGGGACTGCCCCTGGAGGGACAGATCCTGCAGGGACAGATCCTGGAGGGACAGCCCCTGGAGGGACAGATCCTGCAGGGACAGCGCTGGCCTGGGGGCTGGCAGCACCTGCAACAGGAGCTTTGGGGCCTGAGGACACTCTGAACCTGCCCCACCCTGAACTCTCACTCCTCTACTCGCTGTCCCTCTCCTGGTGGCTCCTGAGGGACCTTTAGAAGAGATAAAGCCTGATACAACCCAGCCAGAGTGGGCGAGGCACGTCAGCCAAGGGATTGCTGAGCTTGGAAAAGCCCTCTCACACCATGGGGGTCCAGCTGCCCTTCCAGCACTGCAAGGCCACCACTGTCCCATGTCCCCAAGGGCCAGAGCCACGGGGTTTTGAAATCCCATGGAAGGGAGAGCCCTTTTGGGGAAGAGGTGGGAATGGCTCCCACTGCCAGAGGGCAGGAATTGTTCCCTGGCAGGGTAGGCAGGCCCTGGCACAGGGTGCCCAGAGCAGCTGTGGCTGCCCCTGGATCCCTGGCAGTGCCCAAAGCCAGGCTGGACAGGGCTGGGAGCAGCCTGGGACAGTGGGAGGTGTCCCTGCAGTGGCAGGGGTGGTATTGGGTGGGCTCTAAGGTCCCTTCCAAGATCCTGGATCCCTGGGACTGAGCAGTGCAGCTGCAGGGACATCCCCCAGGGAACCCTGAGCACTCCCAGGCTGGAGGGAGCCCAGAGAGGCTCCAAAGTCTCCATCCACGGAGACCCTCCCAGCTGGGAGGGACACGCCTGGCTGGCCCTGGAACAGGCCCCTCTGCCTGCACAGGGCTTTGGGCTGGAGTTAAACCAGCCCAGCCTAAGTGAGGCCTGGCACAGCTGCAGAGAGGGGCTGCCCACCATGCCCACAACTCCTCCCACGGGTTCCTGAAGCCAAATCCTGGTCATGGGTAACTAAACAGAATTCCTAACCAGAAGGAGAAAAAACCCATCCCACCCACCCCTCAAAAAACACCTCTCTGCCCATCCTGGGAATTGCAGTCTGGAAACCACAGCCTGTCCAACAGCTGTGAGCACAGGCAGTCATGTCCCCTGGAGGAACAGACAAGGCTGGAAGGGATGAGCTACACCAGACTGCTCAGGGTGTGCTCAGCCTTATTCTGAGCATCTCCAGCGATGGAGACTCCACAGCTGGGAGCTTCTCCTCCAGTATCTGATCACCCTCCCAGGAAAATGAAAGAAAGCTAAAATCTCACAGTTCCCAAATTCCTGGCAGAAGCTGTTTTACAGCTTTGCTGAAATCTCTCACAAGTCACCCAGCCTGGTTTGCTTTCAGCTGCTGCTGCTATTTTCATTTGCTGACCCATATTCTTATCCTGGAAAAACAGAACTGTCTCCTCTTGTTCACAGCTTCCCTGTCATGGGTGACTTTTCAGACAGCAACCACAGCCTCCTCCCTCTCCGTGCTCCCTCTTCCAGGCTGGTTTGGAGCCACCTCCCTCTCCGTGCTCCCTCTTCCAGGCTGGTTTGGAGCCACCTCCCTCTCCGTGCTCCCTCTTCCAGGCTGTTTTGGCCACTGTCTGTGTGAGCTCCTCCACAACCACGTTTTATTTCTCACACCTCTCACTCCAGAGAGCCTCTGCAGCACCAGGTGTGGATTGAGACACTGGACTCAAAGGCAAGCACATGGAATGGAATTCCAAAATGGTTTGGGATGGAGAGACCCTGAAAATCATCAACCCCTGGCATGGCAAGGACACCTCCCACTGTCCCAGGCTGCTCCAAGCCCCAGTGTCCAGCCTGGCCTTGGGCACTGCCAGGGATCCAGGGGCAGCCACAGCTGCTCTGGGAATTCCATCCCAGCCCCTCCCCATCCTCACAACCAGGATTTTTTTCCATGTATCTTCACCTGACTTTTCCCTCTTTCAAACACTAGGATTCATGAATTGACAGAGTTTTTTCTTTTGTTCTCTCTCTTTCTGAATTCCTACAACTGCACTTGCTGGAGCAAAGCCACACAGAAGCCTCCTTCTGCCACCTCCATCCTACAAACCCACTGCACTGGAGGCCCAGCTCGTGTGAGGTGATGCTGAGCTGAAGCCAGGGGGGAGCAAACACAAACCTTCAGCCTCCCAGAGCCCTTCACCTTCAGGTTTGTGTAACAGCTCTCACAAAAGCTGCAACTGTGTGTGAAAGAACCCTAACAGGCACAAAATCTGAAAAGCTTTGCTGTTTGTATTCCCTGAAGAAGTAAAATGAGGCAACAGCACTCACAGAAATGTACCCAGGAGGATCTTTTTTAAGTGTTACTGCACTGTTTTATAAATCATAGAACTCAGCAGCAAAGCTGTGTGCAGCTATTCCTCAAACTCCAACCAGCAGCTTAGGCAAGAGCAAGCACTCCCAAAACTCCATCCTCCGTGTCAAAGGGAAGACCCTGGTGGAACCTATCTTGGGCTCCTCTCAAAAGGCCAAAGTGCTCCTGTTTTCTGGCCCCGGGGCAGGCAAAGGCTGGATCTGTAACCCCGTTCTGCTCTGTGGGACTGCTGCACCTCCTGTCCCATCCCGAGGGTGCTCCTGGGCACTGGGCACATCCCCAGCCCTGCCAGGGCTCCAGGAGCCCGGGCAGAGCTGCCAGGGATGCCCAGGGTGGGGCTGGGGGTCTGCAGGGACAGGGTGGCATCAGTGACCCCTGTGGCTCCCTCCTGCCTCAGGACAGTCCATGTTTCTGGGATTCCTCTCTCCCTCTCACCACCCAGCATTTCCATGGGGATTTGACTCTTTATCCCCCCGTGCTGCCCCTCCCAGCTGTCCCCCTGAGGAGGCAGTGGCTCTGTGTGACAGGTCCCTGTGTCACCTGCCGTGCCCACAGCTGCAGCCCAACGTGAACCAGGCCAGGCATCATCCCCAGATCCCCAGCGAGGGATATTCACAGGCTAAGCTCAACTAAAACATCATTCAATGAAACAGCTCCATAATTCTCCTCGGGATTAGAGTCATCAGCTGAAAATCCATTAAGAGAAATAGATTAAGCAATAAGGCAATGACCATCCTTGTCTTTACTCTCCCTCCTGAACGTAAACAACCCCTGGAACAAAACCTGAACCACGGAGAGGCACCAGCTCCTTCCTCATCCATCAGCACCCAAAGGAGCAGTTGCATCCCAAAAATCACCCTCAAATAAAGTCCCTTTGTCTGAGGCTCTTATAGAAAAGTATCCACAAATACCCCAAATCTTCGTTTGGGCAGAAATACAACCCTGAGCTGCTTCCTCCTCTCCAGAAAAGGCTAAATCAACATCTCCTGCTTGACCCAAATACAGAGGGCTCAGCATTTTATTTGGCAACAAATGCAACTCAGTCAACATGTACGTTTTCCCTTGTTATTAAGAGAATAAACCAGAGAATAAACCAGATGTCCTCTTTGCCTGCATTTGTAAACCTAAGGCTCCAGGATTGTTAAGGCTCTATTTTTACCCCAGCAAGGGAAATCCTAAATCAGAGCAACCTGAAGTGCCTGCCGTGTTTATCCAGCAGGGCAGGAACTGGAACTGAGCAGCTGCTGCCAGTGACACCTCCCCATCAGAGTGACCCAAAGCCACAGCCCGACTGGAGCTGCCTCAGGCAGGACATCCAGCGAGGAGCAGGGCAGAAACAGGGCCCAAACTCCTGCTCCAGGCTGGCCCCAGAGCTGCTCTGAATGCTGTGAAACCTCAGAGAATCTCCAGGTGGCCAACTGAGCTTGGGCAGTGCTTGGGCCAGGGGATACCCAGGGTATTTACAGGGAATTCAGAGATTTCCAGAATGGTTTGGGTTGGGAGGGACCCTAAATCCCACCCAGTGCCACCCCTGCCGTGGCAGGGACACCTCCCACTGTCCCTGGCCTTGGACATTCCAGGGATCCAGGGGCAGCCACAGCTGCTCTGGGAATCCCAGCCCAGCCCCTCCCCACCCTCCCAGCCAGGAATCCCTTCCCAATCTCTCACCCAGCCCTGCCCTCTGGCAGTGGGAGCCATTCCCTGCGTCCTGTCCCTCCAGGCCTTTGCACAAAGTCTCTCTTCAGCTTTTCAGTGTCTGAAGGCATAAAACTGCTGCTCCACACTGTTCAAAATGTAAAATAAACACAATCCTGGCTTGGAACACTCAAGCACAGAGGTGTCACTAATGATCCAAGGAATTCCAGTGAGGTTCCTCAGTATCTCCCAATTCCACCCAGGCACAGCTGCCATCATTTCTGTCTCTTCCCCCCATTATAAACAGGATTTCTGTGCTAAGGAACCTGCCAGCCCCAGCCCCACCACGGCAGGGCTCTCACACCCTCACTGCTGCTGGGAGTCCTGGATTCTGTTCCCATCTAAACCACAGGGTTCTGCTGAAAAAAAAAATCCTTTAGGGGATTGGAAGTCATGCTGGACTTTATGGATTATAAAGAAACCTGGGCTGGAAACCCAGGACAGTTTCCTGATGCAAACACTGAGCTGGTGTTGGGTGTGACAGACCCAACCTGCAAGTTCAGAGCACAAAACTTTTCAGGGAGATCCCGGGAAATGAGAGAAGGCAGAAGGTGAAGGACACCACCGATGGCAGTGACACCACTGGAGGTGACACTGGGTACGAATAAATGCCAGTAAATCACACAACTGTGAACAGGGGTCAAACCTGTCCCCAGGGCTGGGACCAGCAAGGCCACTTGTCCAGGGAGAGCTGATTCCTGAGGAACTGAGGGAGCTGGGCAGCTCCTGCCTCAGCCCTCATCAGGACTGATCTGCAGCCAGGAGCTCCTGGCTGAAAATACCCACTGTGGGCACACCAGGGGCTTGACAGGACTGGGAGCGCCTTTGGGGCAGGTTTTAAAAGGAAATTAAACTCAAACTAAAATTAAACTGAAATTAAACTAAAATCAAACTAAATGTGCCATCACCAGATGAGCTTTAAGGTCCCTTCCGATCAAACCATCCTGGGATTCTGTGATCACACCAACACCCACCTGTCTGCAAGGAAGAGAAGCTTTATGTACAGGTCTACTAATTCTTTCTATTAAAAGAACACAAGAGGAGCAGATATTTAGCAAAAAACCCCACAACCCTGGGTGGGCAGAACCAAGGAAGTCTCCTTTAAGTGCAGATACCATACAAATGATTGGGATCAGGTTGCACAATTCTTTTAAGTATTTTTAGGGTGAAAAAAGTGCAAGTGACAGAATTTGCTACCCCAGATGTGAGCACTGAGGTCAGGGTGAACAGACAGAGCAGGCAGAAACAGAAAGGGATTAACAGAAAGCAGGAAAAAGCTCTTTCTGTCAGGTAAACTGGATCCATTGACCATTCTGCCTCGTGACTGGGTGGGGACCTGCAAGGTGAGTGCCAAGATGAGGCAGATCAGGAGCTCAGCACAGGGGACTGAGCTTTGAATGAAACACAGATTTAGCATCAGCTCCACCTTCCAGCCAGCACTGCCTGCTCAGGGGAGTTATTTTTACTGTAACCACCTCTCTGCTGATTAACAGGGCAGAGGGAAAAGTCCTCAGCACAGAAAATCTGAAAGCTTTTCAGGAACATCTGAGGAATTTCCTTCTGGTTTCTCTTGCGACCTGAAAATCCCCTAAACTGCACATATAGAAAACATTTAGTTGTATTTACTGCTTTGTTTGCTTCCGGGAGAGGATAAATCCAGAGATTAAAAGAGTAAAAATTACAAAGAGTAGAAAATAAGTTTTAAAATTCTATGATATTCATGCCTGTGAGAGCTCTGCCAGCTCAGTTATCTCTGTATCAGCTCACCCAGACCTGTGATTGCAAGGACAACAAACAAGCTTTTGTAACAAAGATTGTGAGAGCAAAATTTTAAACCAAATGCTAAAAAACCCTTGGCAATCTGAATAAACCATCTGCAAAACACAACCCAGCCAGAACACTGGGAGCACTCCCATCTCAGTGACCTTTCCATCAGTGATGCTCAGCCCCTCTGGGGAAAACATGTCAATCCACTTCAGATGAGGTTTTAAATGTTTGTCTGATTTAAAGATCCCACAGAGCTGTGCTTTCAAACAGCTGCCCCTTCAGCTGGACAGAATTCACCAGCCGAGCCAAACTGGGGTTCCCAGTTGCCCAAAATATGAACCTTGTTGCTGATTTGTCCTGTAGTTAAACCTTGGTGTCAGGGCAGGTGTTTGCAGATTCCACCATCCCAAAAAAACTGGGACATGGGAAGTGTCAGCCAACACCATCACCCCCAAAAAACTGGGACATGAAAAGTATTGGCAAACCCCTAAAACTGTGACATGAAAGGCGTCATCAAACCCCAAAAACCTGGGGCATGAAAGATGTCAGCAAATCCCCAAAAATCTGTGACATTAAAGGTGATGGCAAACCCCTTCACCCTGAGAACTGTGTGACATGAGAGGTGTGCACAAATAAATAATTTCTGGGTTTTTCCTGTTCCTCATTTGCTGCCAGCAGCTCTTTACTCCTGCCATGTTTCAGTTCCCAGGACAGCTGATGACACTCTAATGTTTAGGTCCAAAATCAAACCCACGGAACACGAGGCTCTGACCTGAGCCCAAGGGAACATCTCAGGTGTCCCACCCACCCTTGGCTTGAGTCGGGACCTCCCTGTGACCCCCACAGGGCAGCAGTGGCTCCCACCTGCCTGCCAGGACCTGACAGCTCTGCCCAGGCTCCCAGGAGCCAGGGCTGCACTCCTGAGGACTGCCACCACCACGGCCACCACGCCAGTCACGGCCACCAGAGCTCGTTCAAACCTGTCCCTGGAGCCAGCCGTGAGGAACCAGGGAACACTGAGGATGGAAAGGGAAGCATCTCCCCATCCTCAACACCCCTGGATCCCTGGCACTGCCCAAGGCCAGGCTGGACAGGGCTTGGAGCAGCCTGGGACAGTGGAAGGTGTCCATGCCCATGGCAGGGGTGGCCCTGGATGGGCTTTGAGGCCCCTCCAGCCCAGCCCATCCTGGGATTCTGTGGTTCAGTGAAAAGGTGAGACACGTTGGCACATCACAGAGAGGAGTTTGTACTGCCCAAACCCTGCTCCCCAAACACGAGACTGGAAACTGCAGCATCTCAGAGAAGGAATTGCAGAAAGCAGAACCCTACCCAGGCCCGGCAGCGGTGAGTGCCCGCTGCCCGCAGGGCGCTGAGCAGAGCCGGGCACAGGCAGCCAGAGCTGCCTGAGTGACCATGGGGTGTCACTCACACACCACAAACCCGGAGAGAACAAATCCACGGCTGTGTGAGCACAGCCCCCGGCACTGCCCTGCCCCGCTCCGGGAGCTCAGCTCACCCCGAGAGTTCCAGGCTCCACCTGAGGAGCTCACCCCTCTCACACCAGAGTTTCACCCTGCCTCCCTCGGCAACGTGACACTTTCCATTTCACACCAGTCCTCCCAGGCTCTGACAGACCAGCTGGCTACAAAAGGATGCAAAAATTCTTTTGCAAATCTTTTGTCTTTATCCCCTGACACATTTTCTCTCCTCTCGTTAATGCGGGCGAAACACAAAGCACAAACACCGTCGTCGCATCCAAAATCTGGGAAAAAAGCAGGTTTATTGCTGGCTGGGGCTGGCAAGGGGGACACAGAGATGTTGTTCCAGGCAGGAGAACAAAGATTAACTACTCTTCTCACAGATTTTCAGTCCGGGAAGAGTGACCTCATACAGCACAGCACTATTGAAAAAACAAACCCCACAGAATACAACAAGCTGCTATTGACCCTTGGAACGGGAACGGCTCCATTCAAATGGGGGGTTTGGGAAAGAGCTTCCAGAAAGTGACAGGGAAAATCCACTTTGAATTTCAGCACCGGCAAGAGCTTAACTCCATAAATCATTCCACCCATCGCTCTTGTGCTCCCCTCGAACAGAAACAGCAAAAGGTGCCAGGAGCTTACGGGAAAAGCACAACCCGCAGATTCTTTTGGCAGGGGCTGAAAGGCTTTAACTTTGGTATCCCCCTGCTCTCACCATGCAGCTCGTGACCAGGGGTACCTCTGCTCGGGGGAGGTGTGGCAGGAGGGGACCCAGGGGACACCGGTGTGGACCCCTGTGGGTGCCACGGATGTGAAAACCCTTTGCTCAAGTTTAGGATCTCAAGAAGCCACTGACAGCTGCTGCTGCTGCTGCACCAGATGCTGTGCAGCCAGCCAGGCAATTCATTTTCCCCGTTTTCCCTGTTTCTCCCTGTGTAACCCCCGTCCTTTGTTCTGGCTGCCGAGCACGGCCGGTGCCGGTCCCGGGCGTCCCCTCCGCCCTCCCGGCTCCGCTCCCCGGCACCTCCCGGCTCCTGTCCGCTCACCGCCCGGGAGGTAGAAATTAGTAACATACCATCACGTGGTAAATCTCCTTGCTTGGGAGACGGAGAGCCCTGCACACTGCTGACCTCGATTTCTTTTCTTTCCAGGGGAGCCGTCTTGCCGGGCTCCGGCTCGGCGCCTTTGCCTTTGGGAGCATCGAGCGCCGGCGCTCCGTCCGTGCCGTTCCTCTTGTCCCTCTTGCCCGCCGCCTCCTGCCGCTCTTTGTCCTGGCCGCCGAGCTCGGGGATCTGCTCCAGCTTGCTGTGGAACACGCTGGGGCTGCCCAGCTCTTTCTTGAGCGAGTTGCTGCCGTTGCCCTCGTCCCGCTTCTTGGCGGCCGGCTCCTCCGGCGGGGCCGGGGGCTGCGCGGCGGGGCCGGGGCTCGGCGGGGCCGCGGGCCCGGCCGCCCCCGCCTGCTCCTCCGCCACCGTCAGCGACCTCTTCATCGGGGCGCTGGGCTTGCCGGCCGTGGGGCTGCGGCTCTGGGTCAGGCTGCTATTAGGAGAGAGCAGCCCAGTGGCGACGTCTTCTCTAAGCACCGGCTCAGGGTATTTATCGGCCAGGTTAAGGGTTAGGGGCACCGACAAGTGAGAGCACTCTGACATCGCACGCCTCATCGCCTTCCTCTGGTGGGCAGCCCTGGCCAGCAAACTGCCCTCACAGCCCAGCTGCTCCTCCATCTCCTCCTCCAGCTCGGGGCTCTCGCTCAGGTCGCTGCTCCTGCTCTCGTCCTGGGCCAGCTCCACCGTGGTGGTCGGAGGGGCTGCCTTGGGGGAAGGCAGCCCACCCTGCCCGAAGCTGTCATTACCCATCCCCAGGACACAATAGCCGGGGGCTCCATCTTTTTTCACGGCCGCTTCTTTAGAGCCCGAGTCGTTCGGCAGGACGGGGTGGAAATTGGGGTTCCACACACTGATTTCCTGCTCCTTCATGTATTTGCTGGGATCGCTCTCCGGCACGGCGAGATGGGGCAGCTTGGGCTCTGCCTGGCATTTGGGCTCCAGCCCAGCCTTCCCCACGGCTTTCTCCTGGTCGGTGATGGCTTCATTTTTCCCCAGCCCAGGACCGGCTTTCTCGGCCGCTGCCTGTCCCACGCGGAAATCGGTGGCTTTAGGGTTCCCCAAGCTCCCCTCTGCAGAAGGGAACGTATCCGAAATCAAGGACCAGCTCTCAAGGTGACCTGCAGCCGCCTGGTATTTCTTGCCCGGCACCTCGATTTCTCTTTTGTCCTTCTGAGCTATTTTTAGCTCTTTGTCCAGTTTTCCCTCGAAGAAGCAGAGCTTGTCCTCATCTGTGAAAGCGGCGTTCTTCACCAGCCCGTCCTTAATGGGTCCGCCCGTGTTCACGTTCAAGCCGATCTCGTTGAGCTTCCCCTCGGTCCTCTGCCACTCGAACTCGGTTTTGCCGAAGTCTTTGGGGGACTCCATGCGGCGGAAGGCTGCCGGGAAGCCCTCGGGGCTCTTGCCCTTGCCCAGCGGGCTGTAGTCGCCCAGCGGGGCCGGCTGCTGCTCGGACAGGGACATCGCGGCGGCTCGGCTGCTGCAGCGCTCGGCGCGCCGGGCTCGCTGCCGTGACGACACGGCGTGCCCCCGGTATTCGTGACAAACCCCGTCCTCCCCACCCCCTGCGCCGCCGTCTCCACTCGCTGCAGCCAGCCACTGGTTCAAAAGAAAGCGGCAGGTTGCATCCTTTTGTGGAGAATCCTCAGGAATTCACTTGGGGAAGGCGAGCGGCCGGCGCCGGGCTGGGGCTGGCGGGGCTTTAATCGGCTCGGGGGAAGGGCTGCTCTGCCTGCAGCCTTTGGGGGGTCCCCAAGCCTTCGGGGGGATTCCGGCCTCTCCTGGTGCTCTGCCCAACTCTGCCGTGATCGATGCTCTTATCAGCATCAATTCCTGCTGATGAGCCATTCCAAGAACACGCAGGACCCAAGATCAGCAATTCCCCCCGCAAACAAAACCAGAACACGGCCCCCCCAGCCCAGCCCCAAAAGCACAGAGCAGAATGGGCTCTTTCAGCACAAGGGCTTTGTTTTCTGTGAATTTAATATATTCTTTTGGAGTCAACAGTGATCACAAGTCCTGCTGTAATGAGGATTTCACAATTCACAAACCGGATCGCTCCCGTAGGCAAGAGGACAAAGCTGAAAGGGATGGGATGGAATGGGTTTGGAAAGGTCCTGAGTCTCAAATACACTAAGTTTCATTTTTTTCCTTTTAACATGAACATATCTTGCAATATTTTCAGCCGATTTAAAGATGCCACATATCTGTGTTTTGAAACAGCTGCCTGCTGGGGTCCACAGAATGTGCCAGACCAGCCAGACGTGTGCCCCGATTGATAAAAACACAAACTTCATTGCTTGTTGGCCTGGCTGCAGGTGCATCTTTTCTGTCACACCTCATTCACTGTCACTTTTCTGCCACACTTCATCCACACCAGCACTGCACTTTGTGTTGCTCCAGCCCAGCCCAGCCTCACACCTCTGATGAGCCCTCCTCAGCCACCTCTGCTCCAGCACCTCCACAGGGCTCCTTCCACGGGGACTCTTGATTTGGACACTGGTTAAACTGGGCTGGAGGTTGCTCAGAGACTGCATTAGCACCAAACTGCACATTCAGCTTTTATTCTTAAGTGTCTGGTGCAGCTTAATCCTTGACTGAGGCAGATTTTGCTCTCTGAACTGGGGTCACAACACAGCAACCATGGATATCACCACACTCCACCCTGGAGAAAATGTCCTTAGAGCTGATGGAAAAGGCCTCCCCTGCTTGAGTTAAGTGAGAGAAATGTATTTTTATACCCAGAGCCTGCAAGTTCCACTACGCCCCCTGAATTGAACCTGCTGTGAGAAATGCTACAATCCACACATTTATCTGCTTGTATTTAAGCCTGGGATTTAAGGCACTGCTATATTTAAAAACAATGACTAAGGAACTGTAAGTTATATGAATCTTTCCTGACAGCCTCTAATTAACCAGAATAGTTCCACCCACAACCTTCACTCCTCAAAGAGCCTCAACAATTCTTCTCTGCTCTAAGATATTCCGAGGTGCCTTGCTGTGGGAAACGGGCTCTCAGCTCCCGGCTCGTGCTCCCCCTCCTCCCTGATGTAGGACTCATGTTTGCAAGCACTTGCTCACTCTGAAAGTACTGACTGTGCTCCCCAAGCTGGCAGGCCCCGAGTTCTCTGATCCTGAGTAATTCCTGTTATTCCTCATTGCTCACTCAATCCAAACCAAGGGGTTTTTACAGGAAATCTCAATCCATCAGAGATTCCTTAAAGCACTTCCCAGGAGTGAGGGCAGCCCTGTAAAGCTCTCTGAAACCACCTAGGAGCTTTTTATTTGATTTTTTTTTAAAAAAACAAACATTACCATTTCTAACAGAGGAGAAAACCCTCTTTGATTTCAGGGCTGGTACTTCAGAGCTGGGATCATGGAAGGGATTTGCATCACAGGAAAGAAAAGCCTGACTCCATGTCAGTGCACAGCCAGTAACAGCCCCCGCTGCTGCTTTATTAAATAATATTTTCTAATGCAGGAAATGAACCACAGTCAATACCTGCGATGCTCAGGAGCAGGAGAATGCTTAGCTATGAAAAATCTCCAAAGTCATCCAGTATTTAATCTCCCAGGCCATTAATGGAGGTAATGCAGAGTTCATGCACTGAGAGCTTTCCAAGAGCCCACAGCATGCTGCTCCCAGACCCTCCCCAGTGCCAGTGCCCTATCTCCTACCCAGCCCATTTCTTTTTAATTCCATGATGAATGTTCTGCCTCTGAAGCTGTGCCACGGTGCTTGTGCAAGGCTTTCAGCAAGGAATGGCCACTGGCAAGCCGTGACCAGCAGCTCTCCCACCACAGCTTTGCCCCCTCTTGTTCCTTTCGATTCTCATAACCCTTAAATTCTCTGGAGAATTAAAAGGCAAACTGGTCAATGAAGATGAGCCAGAAAGGGTGGCAGGATGTTCAGAATACAGAGCTGAGCAGATTTTGAGACTCAGGAGGGTCTCACTGGAGCAGAGCTGGGCTGGAAGGGGGAGGCAGATATCCTCAAAGGAGCCCCAAGCACTGCTTTGACCCTCACTTCAACGTGGAGGAAGATTTCCTACTCTTCAAGTACCACACCTGGGGTTCCCCCTCCTCTGGCTCTCCACCACCTCCCATGTCAGACAGGAGCTCAGACATCATTACAGGATCCTGCAGGTCAGGATCCCGCTCATGTCAGGCAGGAGCACAGAAATCATTACAGGATCCAGCTCATGTCAGGCAGGAGCACAGACACCATTACAGGATCCTGCAGATCAGGATGCAGCTCCTGCCCGTGCAGCCTCCCCCCTGCCCGGAGCTCCCCACGGCCTCCAGGAGGGGAGAGCAGCCTGGCCTCCAGAGGAAGGCTCTGTTTGGCCTGCTCACGAGGAGGAAGGCTCTGTTTGGCCTGCTCACGAGGAGGAAGGCTCTGTTTGGCCTGCTCACAAGGAGGAAGGCTCTGTTTGGCCTGCTCATGAGGAGGAAGGCTCTATTTTGCCTGCTCACATTGTTTTATCCCCACTAAACCCTGTCCCTCCTTGCAGGCAGAGCTGACAGCAATCAGCCTGTCCGGGACGCTGCGCACACCCAGCACAGTCTCAGGCTCCTCTGCAGCCACTCAGATCTCCTGGGATGCTTTTCCTGATCCTTTTCCAAGGGCAGCCATCCCCAGGGGATGCCTGTGCCCTCCCTGGGCTCCTCCAGGTGGAAATGGGCTGTGCCAGTGCCGGAGCAGGCGGAGATCACTACATCCCACGTCAGCTCTGGTACCCAATCTGCATCCTCCCAGCCTCAGCAGATGAATCAGCCTAGTGCTTCTATTTTTGCTTCACTCCCGAAGCTATTACTTATCCCTGCTAATGCTCTGGGGTTTTTTTTTGCTTTAATCTAACACAATCGTTTCTGTGCAGCCTCTTGCACTGGTTTCTAAGGCAACATCACTTTCCAGGATGATGAGCTCCTCCGTGCCAGCGTCGTTGGTGTGGTTTCTAATTAAGAGTTATTACCAAGAGCAGCAATCAGAGCCACGAGGACACGCTCTGTGTGTCCAGGACACTGGGATTTACACACCCCTGCCCTGTGTGCTCACACACACACACACACACACACACAGGCTGTGGAACCAGCCTGACACCCCTGCTCAACTCACACTTCACTTCTCCTCACAGGCTGCAAGAACCAGGCTCAAGGATAAACCTGGAATATTTAGGATCCTGACCTCCACAACCTTGCACTGTAAGCTTGACATTGCAAAGGTGTGGAGTCGTACAAACCTTAAACAGCCTCACGTTTTATAGGACGGGTCATTTCCAGATCAAATCCTGCTTTAGAATTTACATCAAAAATCAGAGATCAGCCAAAACCAGAAATCAAACACAGAGTGTTTCCAGCTCAATATTTGCTTGTTGTGGGGGTATTTCACAGTGGAAACCGAGAAGAGGCAAAACAACGTTCACCAAATGATGCACAAGCCGCAGACTGGCAACATCAGCCAGGGAAAGAGGCTTGGAATTCAGCTTTCCCCAGAAAACTCAACAGCATCACTGAGGAAATGTGGTCAGCAGCCTCAGCCTGGCAGGATCTGCAGCCAGGAGTGGATTTGTTTCACTCGCAGCTTTTCTTGAAAATCCGAGTGTCAAGGATGGGCAAGAATATGGGTAAAGGAGGGAGCTCAGCCTCAGGAAGGCTGGCCAAGGGCAGCGGGGAGCAGAGGGTGGGCAGGCCCTGGCACAGGGTGCCCAGAGCAGCTGGGGCTGCCCCTGGATCCCTGGCAGTGCCCCAGGCCAGGCTGGACAGGGCTGGAGCAGCCTGGGACAGTGGGAGGTGTCCCTGCCATGGCAGGGGTGGCACTGGGTGAGGTTTGAAGCTCCTTCCAACCCAAACCATTCAGGGATTCTGTGATCCTGTTGGAGCAGAGGCCCCTGAGCACCCAGCACTGCCGAGCTGCACCTCTGGGAAAACATCCTGAAAGGCAGGGCAGCTCAGCTCAGCTCAGCTCAGCTCAGCTTTTAGCCAGGGACAGAAACAACCCCTCCAAAACCCTTCTGCTCAAGCTGAACCAAATCACACCAGGCCAAGGGCAGGGAGAGCAGCTCAGGCCAAGGTCCCCTCGCAGATCTGTGTAACACTGACAGAACTGGCTGCTGGCACCGTGTGGGCTTCAGTTCCCTCACACCCCCCACTGGGATAATTAACAGGCCTTTAATTAATGACCAGGCTGCAATATGATGACACTGAGCATTTCCAAAGCATTATTAGAGCACCCCTGTTATTACCAGCTCCTGCACCACAACTGCATTTGTGCTGATGATCTCAGGATGAGTGGCTGCACTTGCAGCCCTCAGCCCTGCCCTGATTAACACAGCGTTAATCAGCTGATGAACTCCTGTCAGACAAACCCAATTACAGTTTGGGGTCCCACAGGACAACTGCAAACATGATATGACTGAAAGGTTACTGTGCAAATGCTAGACCCACTTAAAACAATGGAAACCAGGCAGGAAAAGAAAATATTTACAGAAAGAGCTTCACTGTGGCTGCAAAAGCAAAGTTAATCCTGTAATTAGACAGGGATGGGCATTTCTTGCTTTTCAATGCATTTGGTTTGCACACAAACTGTTGAGAAATCTGCCCTGCATCCCACTGGGTGACTGTGGCAATGGGCAGCAGGACAGCCTGGCACGGGCTGGGGACAGGAGCAGCCACAGGGACGGGGATGGGTGGCAGGGAAGGAGGGATCCAGGCAGGGATGAGCTCCAGCAGCCCCCAGCCCGTTTGGGGCAGGAATTCAGGAGCAGGCTGCTCCACAGGGTGGTTGTGCAATGGGCACTGGGCTGCAGAGTGCAGGGATCTGAGCTGCCCTGGGCTGAACAGCTTATGCAAATCAAAATCCATAAGAGGATACAGCCCCCAAACGCTGAAACAAATTAATTTCTTTTTTTAAAATCGACTATTCTTCAAGGACAGATTGAAGGAAAAAATATCTTTTGCAAGTCTGCCTTTGGAACAGAGCTTGGGGAGCAGAGGGAAGGGGGTGCCAGCAGCAGATCAGGGTCCAAAGCCCAACCCTGGCTGAGTGGAAACTTCCAGCATTTCCCCCCTGAGCCATTCCCCAGCACCCAGCCAAGGCCCCTCCTTGGAAGGACAGAATTTAGGACCCTCACTGTCATCTCTAATGCCCAAATTGAGTTTTAATTCACACAAGAGGCAACACAAAGGTTCAGTCACATTGGAAAGGCTGATAATGCCTGTCCTGATTCTGTTATCAGCTCAGCTGCCTCCTGACATTAAAAGGTATAAAATAATTTTCCAGGAGGCTCTAGGGCAGTTCTCCCAATGACAACAATAACAATGAAAAGCTGAAATAAACCCAAAAGAGGGATAAGGGATTAAATTCAAGAACTGTACAATCAGCCTTATAGCCAATGTTCCTTAAGCTGCACAGTCAAAAATAGAAAAAAAAATAAAATTACGGAAGTGTGCAAGGCCTAATTTACAGGAGATGGATCCAACTTCCGTCAGAGAGAGGAATCTGCAGCATCACAGTTGCCATGACTCCCGAGGGAGCTGCATCAGCGCTGGGACCTATTTTAGCAGCACAGACAGGAGTTGGTGTTTTCAGGGAAGCATCCTGTTATCCTGGAACAGACACTGTCGGACATGGGAGCCTGGCTAAAGAGATTTCACCACTGAACTTCAGCTGGAGGCCCTCCAAAACACCTTAATCTGGGAGGAAATCTTGTTTCTTTCCCCTGCCTGCCCACCAGGGGAAAGAAATAAGAAAGATGGAAAGGGACTGGGGACAAGGGCTGGAGGGACAGGACACAGGGAATGGCTCCCACTGCCAGAGGGCAGGGCTGGGTGGGAGACTGGGAGGGAATTCCTGGCTGGGAGGGTGGGGAGGGGCTGGGCTGGGATTCCCAGAGCAGCTGTGGCTGTCCCTGGGTCCCTGGCAGTGCCCAAGGCCAGGCTGGAGCAGCCTGGGACAGTGGGAGGTGTCCCTGCCACGGCAGGGGTGGCACTGGGTGTTCCTTAAGGTCCCTCCCAACCCGTTCCAGGCTCCTGTGAGGATATCAGGTGTGGAGCAGGAGCCTCCCAGTCCTGCCTGACAGTCTCAGGTGAGGTGCTGGCCAAGGTGTGGCACCAGCTGAAGATACAACCCCCCTGAGCATCCCACTGTAACAGAGCAGGAGCACAAACAGGCACATGGAGGGGACACAGTCCCTGTGACATCTGGACCTCCACAGCAACCTCCTGGATCCCTGCAGCTCTGCCCAGGGAAGTGCTGCAGCCACTGTGACACCCTGGGGTTTATCTTTCATGTATTTCTGACTCTGCGCTGCCCAGGGCGCAGCTCTGAGCTCACACCAGGCTCACTCAGCTCTCTGCACACAGCAGCCACACAAAACAAATCCTTCTCCTGCTGCACACCAAGGACAACTTTCAGGCCCAAAAGCACAAACAAGGACTGCTGGAAGGAGGAACAAGAAGGATGAACAAGAAGGATGGGACTGCATCACCTGCAGCTGGCATTGGACAATCCCACCCCAAAGTGCCAATGGACCCAAACTGATCCAAGGGGGAGGCCTGGGCAGCGTTTGTCCATTTGGGGCCCATTTTGGGCCCCCCTTGGGTGCAGGCCTGGCCAGGCTCTTGTGCTGCCCAAGGTGTGTCCTTCAAGGGCTTTGAATAAATCTCTGCTTTATTCTCCAGCTCTGCCCAGTCTCTGCTCCAGCCCAGCCCTCCCAAGGCATCAGCCAGCCCTGGCCATGGTCAAACCGCGTGGATGTGGCCCTGGGGAATGTGGCCAGTGGTGGCCCTGGCCGTGCTGGGGTTGGAGGCTGGACTTTCCCAGGCTGCCCAGTTCCCTGATTCCCTGGCAGTGACAGGCACAGGCCCCGTGCCCAGGGCTCCAGCACTGTCCCCTCCCCTGAGCTCGGGCGAATCCCGCGCTGGCCTCGGAGCCGCTCCCACACGGCTGCTGCCAGCTGAGGGCTCCAGCCAGCCCCGGGGCTGCAGCTGAGGAACAGCTGGGCCAGGAGGGCCGGGACACGTGGAAATGGAGACAAAAGCCTCAGCGTGTGTCCGGGTTTCTGGGAAGTGCTGCCCAGGGAGGTCTGGAGCGCCCATCCCCAGAGGTGTCCCAGGAATTCCTGGAGGTGGCACTCGGGGCTCTGGGCTGGGGACAGGTGGGGATTGGGCACAGGATTCCAGCCTCAGTGATCCTGGGATTCTGGGATGGCACAGAACCTTCAGCTGCTGTGGGAACCTGGCACCAAGAGCTCCAAAACAGCTCAGCCGTGGAACCGTGGAACTCCTGAGCTGGGAGACACCCACAGGATCACTGATGCAGCTCCTGCTCTGCACAGACACCCCAACAACCCCACCCTGGGCACCCCTGAGTGCTGTCCAAGGCTCCTGGAGCTCTGGCAGCCTCGGGAATGTGCCAGTGTTCTCCTTCCCAGTGCCCAGCACCCTTGGGGAATTCAGAGCTGGGCCTTCTGAGCTGCTCTTAAACCCCCAACAAACCAGCTGGTGACTCTACAGAGTGTTGAAAGGAGAAAAGAAATGGAAGGTTATCAAAGCCCTGAGCAAACTCACATCAGGACAACTTCCAGGTGCAAAGTTTGTGCCAACTTACTCACAGGCTGCGGTGCTACTCTGAGCCAGGACTCCTCTTGCACCGTTACCTGTGCAAGATATTCAGGAGGAGCTTTTCTTTCAAAAACTCCTGGCAGACAATGGACAGGCTTTGAAGAAATGTTGGTTTTGTAAAAGATGCTGCCTTCAGCTTTCCCTTTGTTTTGTTGCATCATGCACCAAAGAGCATCACTTCTGCAGGCACAAGTTCATGCAGAGAACACCACTTCCACTAAAATAGAACTACTTTGGGTTATGCAACACTCATTAAAATTACAAAACCTCTCAAAAACCTGAGCAGCATGTTAAGGCACTCTGGAGCTCGGGGTCTGGTGAGTTAGTGGCTGCATCATGCAAACTGGCAGCAAGAAACTCCGCAGGAACAGCACCAGAAGTTCATGCCTGATGACAAGGCAAAAATGGAGAGCACCCGAGGGC
This sequence comes from Prinia subflava, assembly GCF_021018805.1. Lineage (NCBI taxonomy): Eukaryota > Metazoa > Chordata > Aves > Passeriformes > Cisticolidae > Prinia > Prinia subflava. Next base: position 153,172,078 of record NC_086247.1, on the reverse strand, counting down.
AGGGCTGAACTTCCCGGCCCATCTCGGCAGAGAGGGGTTCACAGAGATGCCAACTCTTTCTGAGGAGGCTTTAGAATGAGCACAAGTACAAGAGAATCTGTAATTTCGCCTCTATCCATATTTCAGAATTGCTAAGAACTGGATTCACTTCTATGGGATGAATTCCAGCTCATTTCCACCCTGTTCCCTGGAGAACAGCCAGGGTGCCCAGCCCTGGATGCTGACCAGCCCATCCAAAGCTTCCTGAGAGGGATAAAGCCCCAAAATTTACATCAGTCCCACCATTGTTTGAGCTGCTTTGGGAAAGGTTTTGATTCTAGAAGGAACACATTGTATGGATGAAGTTTTGGTTCTAGAAGGAACACATTGTGTGGATGAAGTTTTGATTCTAGAAGGAACACATTGTGTGGGTGAAGTTTTGATTCTAGAAGGAACACATTGTGTGGATGAAGTTTTGGTTCTAGAAGGAACAGATTGTGTGGATGAGGTGGCTCAAGGAGGGTTAAGCCAACCCAGGAGGAGCAGGGGATGCAGCTGGTGTGAGGAGGGCTGAACCCAAACCCTGCACACACCAGGGCCCGGAGCATTCCCTGCCCCTGGCACCCTCCAGCCCCGAGCAGGGTCAGGGCACCATGTCCCACCGCAGCTCAGGGCCACTGCCAGCCTCGGGTGGCAGGAAGCCAAGGCAGCTTCCCACCCCAGGGGATTCAAACACTCCAAACACTCCCCCACACGGGCACAGCTCGTCCTGCAGGGTGAAACCCCGGCAGAGCTCCGGAGCGGAGCAGCTGCCAGCGCCTCCAGCTTTGGGAATCAGCACCGTGAGCCAGGCAAGCACCCTGAGAGCAGCCAACACCCTCATGCCACGCTGGGATGCCCGGGGCTCATGCCAGGGCAGGGCCAGGCGGGTCCCTGGGCACACACACACACACACACACACCTCTGCTCAGCTGCCGGGGCACGGCTCTGGGGGCTGGCCTGGCCGCCAGCGCGGGCACCCCCCGCGCCTTGGTGGGTCTCATGTAGCCCTTGAGCTGCTCTGCTGCCTTCACTCTCTCCTTCTTTGCCTCCTTCAGTGCCTTCTGTTCACCTTCTTCTGTTTCTTTAGTTGTGTCCTGAGACTCCTTCTCTTCAGCTGTGTCCTGAGATTCCTTTTCTTTAGTCCTGTCCTGAGGTTCCTTTTCTTTAGTTCTGTCCTGAGATTCTTTTTCTTTAGTTATTTCTTGAGATTCCTTTTCTCTAATTATTTCTTGAGAGTCCTTCTCTTTAGTTTTGTCCTGAGATTCCTTTTCTTTAGCTATCTCTTGAGATTCCTTCACTTTAGGTTTGTCCTGAGATTCCTTTTCTTTAGTTTTCTCTTGAGATTCTTTCTCTTTAGTGGTGTCCTGAGATTCCTTTTCTTTGGTTACTTCTTGGTATTCCTTCTCTTTGGTTATGTCCTGAGATTTCTTTTCTTTAGTTGTTTCTCGTGATTCCTTTTCTTTAGTTGTATCTTGAGTTTCTCTTTCTTCAGTTGTGTCTTGTGTATCCTTTTCTTTGGTTTTGGTTTGAGGTTTGTCCACCCCAGACTTCGACACTGGAGCTTCCTTCAGGAGAGCCTCAGCAGCACCAGCAGGGCCCTCCTCTGCAGGCTGCCAGGGCCCTTTTCCCTTCTCTTTGGGCAGTTTTTGGGTACTCTGGGCAGCTGTGCCATGCAGGCCAGCAGGCTCAGTGCTCCCTGTGCTCCCAGGGGATCCTGCAGGGGCTGGGGGGATGCTCCCTGTGCTCCCTGTGCTCCCAGGGGATCCTGCAGGGGCTGGGGGGATGCTCCCTGTGCTCCCAGGGGATCCTGCAGGGGCTGGGGGGATGCTCCCTGTGCTCCCTGTGCTCCCAGGGGATCCTGCAGGGGCTGGGGGGATGCTCCCTGTGCTCCCTGTGCTCCCAGGGGATCCTGCAGGGGCTGGGGGGATGCTCCCTGTGCTCCCTGTGCTCCTGGGGGATCCTGGAGGGGCTGGGGGGATGCTCCCTGTGCTCCCAGGGGATCCTGCAGGGGCTGGGGGGATGCTCCCTGTGCTCCCAGGGGATCCTGCAGGGGCTGGGGGGATGCTCCCTGTGCTCCCTGTGCTCCTGGGGGATCCTGCAGGGGCTGGGGGGATGCTCCCTGTGCTCCCTGTGCTCCCAGGGGATCCTGCAGGGGCTGGGGGGATGCTCCCTGTGCCCTTCTCTGTCCCCTCAGCAGCTCCAGAGGCTGCTCTGTGTTTGGGATCTGCTGCCTCCTGAGGAAGCTCTGGGGGAGCCTGGGCAGTGCTGTGCCTTTTATCAGCAGGTTTGATTTCTTTGTCACGCACCTTTGGCCCGGGGGAAAGGTGACTTTTGTCGTGGCCATGCTGGGAAGCAGCCTCTCTGCCATCCCTCTGTGGAACCTCTCCTGCAGCTTCTTTGTGTCCCACACTGCTGGGCTGCTCACGAGGCTGCTGGTTCTGCATCTCCTCAGCACCACGTCCAGGCTCTCTGCTGCTTTTCTCTGCCACAGCTTCCAGAGGGGGAGGAGGAGGAGGAGGAAGGCCCCCGGCCCCTGCACCCTCCCCTCTCTGCTTTGGGAGGCCACAGGGAGCATCACCCCCCTCACCAGGGCCACCTGCTGCGGTCTGAGACACAGATTTGAACTCACTTCCTTTATTGTTCCAACAGCTTTGGGGGCCAGAGGGAAAGTTTTTAATGTTTCTGTTTTCATCTACCAGATCTGTGTCTTCCATCCCCCCCTGCAGCCCAGATCCCACGGGGGGCTGTGCTTCCCTCCTGCCTGGTTTGGCCTCTAGAGGAACAGCCTGCCTGGGGGCATTTTTAGCCTTTTTACTGCTTCCATCATGACCCCTCTTCTTAGATCTCTCAGTGGCTGGGGCCAGGCTGGGATCTGACACTGCTGGATGCTCTGCAATGGGATCTTTATTCCTAAAACAGGGACTGGCACCTCCTGCCTCAGGTTTGTCCCTGATCTCCAGGCCAGGAGGGGGGAACAGCGCTGCTCCTGCTTTCTGCTCCAGCAGCAAAGGCTGCTGTGGGTCAGGCTCTCCCTTTCTGTGCTTCTCTTCACCACCAGAGTGTGATTTCCCTGGCTCCAGAGGCACAGCAGGAGCCTGGACCTTGGCAGCATCAGGCAGGTGACCCAGCAGTGCCACTGGAGTCCTGGAATTCTCTTTGCCCTTCTCAGACTGAGTTTGGTGAACATGTCCCACTGCAGGGACATCACCTGGCTGCAGCTCAGGGCTGGGCTCAGCCTTTCTGCCTTTCCCATCTCTGCTTTTACTCTTGGGCCTGTCCATCCCCAGTTCCCTGGTGGGACTGTGCACCCCTGCCCTGTGCTCTGGGAGAGGTTGGGATTTATCTGCTTCCTTCCCTTTATCCAGGGGCCAGGTTTCCTCAGCACTGCCTGTTTCTGGCTCTGCAGTCTGTGTTCTGTGGCCTGGGAGATGTGGCTGCTCACAGGAGCTCCCCCTGCCCCCCTGCATTTCGGGTTTCCCCAGCTCCTCCGCCAGCCCCTCTCTCAAACCAGACCCCCTCTCCTTCTCCAAGCTCATTTCCTCCCTGCCTCCAGCCACCTGCTCCAGCCTGGCTTCCCCCCCAGCCCCCGGGACAGCGTCCTGCCCACAGGGACTCCTCTCAGGCCGTTTCCTTCTCCCATCACTGCTCCTCTTTCTGGCTTTCTCTGCTGTCACATCTGAGCTGTGTCCAGGGGCCCCTCTGCCCTTCCCAGCCAAACCCACCTCCTCTGTGGGACTCATGGTGGCAGCCAGAGCAGTTCTGGCTTCCTCTCTGCTCTTCTCCAGCAGCAAGCCTTGCTCTAAAGCTCCCAAATCAGCTGCTTCACCCTTCCCAACACTTTCTTTCGGTTTCTCTGGCCCCAGCTCAATTGGCCTTTGTGTTTTAGCTGCGTTTTCCTGCAAGCCCCCAGCAGGGACAGAGCTTCCCTCTCTGCCCTTATCACTGCCCTCCTCCACCTTATCAGCTGCCTCAGGAAAACCCCCTGCATCCATCTTACTCTCAAGGAAAGGCTGCTGGGAAAAGCTCCTTTCCCCTTTTTTGCTCCTTCCATCGCTGCCTCTTTTTTTGGCCCTGTCTGCAGGACTGGCCTGTGCAGTGCTGGCAGGTGAGTGTCCTCTGGCAGCAGCACCCTGGCCATTTTCAGGATAAACTGTTCCCTTTCCAGCCTCGTCTGCCCTCCCTCCATCACTGAATCTGCCTCCATCCTCTGAGAGCCCCGCCTGCTCCGAGCAGCTTTTCATTCTTTTGCCTCTCCCCTCACTGCGCTTTTTTTTGGGCCTGTCCCCGCCGTGTGTCAGGCTGGGCTCTCTCCCAGGCTGCTGCTCAGGGGTGAAGCCTCTCCCCTGGGCTGGGGGATCTGCTGCCACCCCCCTGTCCCCTGCCTCGCCAGGGCTGCCACGTCTGGGGGCACTGGGAGCACCCTCGGCCCTGTCCTGCCCAGAGGGAACCTCCCCAGCTTTTGGTGAGACCAAGGCTGGAGCAGGAGCTGCAGGAGCATCTCCTGGGGTCTTCAGTCCCCCCTCTGACCCTGTTTGACTTTCTCCAGCTGCCTTTGGCTCTGCAGGGAGCTTGTCCTCCACGGCTGCAGCCTCCAGGTGAGGCTGTCTGAGGGGTTCCTTTCCAACCCCTTTGCTTTTTTCCCGGTTTTTCTTGGCTGCTGTTTCCAGGGAAGGCTGATGGGCAGAGTCACCGGGTGCTCCCTGCCCTGGAGATGGGGTTTGGGGCTCCTTGTTTTTATGGGAAAGGGGCAATTCTGAAGGTCTGGGCTGTAAGGGAGTCTCTGCTCTGCTCACATTGACCGTCAGCTCAGCACCTCTGGACTCCTTGTCCTCTCTCTTCTCATTTCCATTGGGGAAATCTCTGCCCATGGGCCTGGTGGGTCCCTTGGCTGCAGCAGGTTCCTGCACCTCAGTCCTGCCCAGCTGCTCCTGGCCTTTGCCATTCGATTCCAGCCTGCAGCTGCCATTTCTCGTCCCCTCTGTTCTCATTTCCTCCCTGTGTGTGGCATCCAGCACCCCGGATTTTGGGGCCTGCTGGCCCAGGGCTGGCGCTGGGGAGGCGTTTTGCTCCTCCAGGATGTGACTCCCCGTTGTTATTTTAGGATTTGTGGGACACACGTCTGGATTCTGCCAGCCCAGCCCAGAGGGAGCGCCCCTGGCAGCTCTGGAGCCCGCTCCGTTCTCATCCCAGAACTCCATCCCTCGTGGCAGCTGGCTTCTCCTTTGCTTCGGTTTCTTTTTCTTTTTCTTCACAATGGCCCCTTCCAGATCCCAGTTGTCCTGGGGGGGATCTCTGCAGCTCTCCAGAGGCTCCGTGGGGACACTGGTGGCCTTTCTGTGAGGAACCCTAACGCGAGGGGATGTTCCAGCACCACAGCCAAGCTCCACTGTGGGACAGGGGTCTGCTCTGGGCTCAGGACTCTTCTGCTGTGGGACCCCTACGGGAGGCTCCTCTGGCACATCTGTGCGAGGCACTGGGGCAGGTTTTGCTCTGCCAAACCCACGGTCCCTGGATTTGGGAGCTTGCCTGACTTGTGCAGTGGGAAGACCTGGAATACAGGAAGCCTGCTCAAACATCAAGGCCACTCACTATTTGCTTGATAAAAGAACTACTAAATGTATTCTCTATGTGACTGCAGCCCTCTCAGACAGGCAGATGTGCAGGATTTCCCAGCACTGGAACCACACCAGAGCCCCCCTGGAGGGCTGGGGTAGGTGTTTACCCCAACACCTGGGGAACCTGCCCCAAATCCATCCATCAGTGCTCTTAAACACAAGTCTGACACAGGCTCTTGCCCCACCAAAATGCACCAGTTCTTGTAAGGACATGCCATTGCTCTTTAAAAATGCATTAAGGATCCATTTTGTCTCAGCAAGACAAGATCAGAGAGAGCCTTTTTATATCTCTAGCTGGCATCCTTCCAGAGTGGGAAAACAGAAGTTTAGTGGGAAGATGGGAAGAGAGATGGGGGCAGGAGAGCCAAGTTTCCCCAGCAGCCAGGGTGGAAGCAGTGGGAGGCAGAGCCTGTCCCAAGGTCACCTGCTGTGTCCCTGGGGATGCCTCAGCTTTGAGGAGAGGAGCAGCCGTTTGTCACTCAGCCCTGGCCCACAAATCCTCCTCCACACCAAGAGTGAGCAGCACCAGCTCCTCTGGAGGCTGGGTCAGTGGAGCAGGAGGGAATCACATCTTCCTTTGGCAATTACACAGCTCCATTGGGAAGGAGATCCTCTCTGGGAATATCCTCCTAAGAATTAACAGTCCTTTTCAATACCAGAATAAAAGCCAGTGCTGCTGGCAGAGGATGAGGAGCTCTGCAATCCTCCAGCACAGCTGTGAGCCAGGCCCAGGGATAAAGCACCCACAGCACACGGATTTGGGCTTGAACAGGGAGGGAAAAGAGCCTTGGAGAGGGCAGGGATGCGAGGGAAGGGCGAGCCCAGCACCAGGAACCCTGAGAGCCACACAAAGACATTTCTGCTTGCCCAGGTGGCCCCACAGCCAGGAGCAGAAGGTGGAGAGTTCCCAGAGGTTTCCATGAGGAAATGGAGTTATTTTTATATTATGATTTATGTCCTACCTGTGGGCTCCTGCAGGGGTTTCCCTTCCTGAGGTTCTGCGTGTTGGACGTGGTTGTGCTCAGCCTCCTCCTTTGGTGTCTCACCGTCCTCAGCAGCAGCAGACTTTTCTGCAAGGTCTTTATTTTCTAGTGCTCCTTTTGCTTCAGCTGGAACGTGAAAGACAGGAACACAAAGCTTCAGGTCTCAGGAGCAGAGCAGCCTGCAGCTAAACCCCAGCCCTTGCAAGGGGTTCATTTTGTGTTTAACAGGAATGAAGTTTATGAAGTGCTCGGTTCATCTCCTGACGATCCCATTTCAGCAGCACTTTGATATTTTGCACGTGCCAAGGGGGGCAGAACACGAAGCAGGGGCTGTTTGAGGGCTCAAGCACAGGGTGAGGGTTTGTTTGGGTTTTTTCCTCTTTGTAATCAACCCAATTCAGACTATCCCAGCTTCCCACTGGGAATTCAAATCCAGAATGAACTCCATTATCAGCCTGGAGTCCCTGGCTAATGCTGATCATCTTGCATTCATCTACACCTTACAATACATCCACACAGCCACCACAGCATTCCTCACTCTGCATAATTACAGCCAGTTTGGCTTTGTAAGGCATAATTACATGGGAGAGCAGTTCTCTCTGTAATTAATTTTATTTAAATTTTAAATGGAAAGGAAAGCCATGGCAGACATTGGTACAACAACTGTGCACGAGGAGGAAGGGGACAGCTCCTGGGACTGGCAGCACACGCTGCAAACCTGCTGGAGGCTGCAGCAGGGCTGGGGCAGGCTCTGCTCGGGGCTTTTCCCACCTGCTGGCTCCCAGTGGTGGCTGCTTTTCCCGGGAATGTGCTGGTCCGGGGGGCTCGGGGGGGGTTTCCTGTCCTTCATCTTCTCTGAGTCATCCACACAAACTTCTGGGGCTTTGGATTCTGCTTCCACCTTTGCTGCTGCTTCTGTAAATGGAATGGAAAGAGGAAAAATTCCTATTTTTAAATTTAGATCAGATTAAATAAGGTAAAAATCACTCCCTCGCCTGACTTTTTATCTTCCACAAGGAACTGAAGGATTTCCCCACTTTCAAAACCTGATTTTTAGGATCTTTCCACCTTTCTGCATTGTCTTCCACTTCCTCTTTCATTCACCCATCTGGGTCTCTCAAATCATTACATTCTAGTAGAGTGTTTTTCTGTTAAAACTTCTCTCTTGAAATTTATCCTCATCATTTAGTAAAGAGTATTAAAAGGTAAGAAAAAATATCTCACTCCAACCCCATCCACAACCAATCCACATATGCTGCCTCTGCCCAGGACTGTTTGCTGCATTTTAGTAATATAAATATAACATAAATACAGTTCTGGAGAGCAGTTTTCTCTCCAGAGGGAAGGTGTCCCTGGAGAAACCCACACAGCACAGCAAAGCTGCACATGGCAAACCAAACACGCCCTTCCCAGCACTCCAACCCTACAGGCACCCCAAGGAAAGGTCCCAACATTATCAGCTAAGCCCTTTAGTCTCTTCAGAAATTGTTTTTAGGACCTTTTGTTTGTCAGCCCTGTGTCCTACAGGATTTGGGGGATTTTGGTGGGAGCTGGGGGTGGTGGTGACACTAAGCCAAGCACCAGCAGGGATGAGCCAACCTCTCCATGGCTGTCCTCAGACCTCTCAGCACTGCTAAGAATGCCCAATGAAAATCAAGAAATCATTAAAACCCTCTAGTGTTATGTTCTACAAGGAAAGAATCCCTGTGAAGCATTTTCTGTGTGTCCTGAGATTTTCCTGAGCTCTCCTCAAGGTGCTTCACCCAAAGCCAGTCCACGCTGGGCTCCATGACCCCAGAGGCCTTTTCCACCCTGAGTTATCCGTGCTGGGATCCAGGCTTTGGGCACACCCACCTGCAGGAGCCTTGTCTTGCTGGAGGGGTGTGGGCAGCTCCCCAGACACAGCAATCCTGGGGGCAGCTGCAGGGCCAGGCTGGGCTTCCACCGCCGCCTTCCCGGCGTCCGCAGCAGGCACAGGCGTGGCTGGAGCTGCAGGAGCAAACCCAGAGTCCAGGCCATGGTGATGATTGACTTCTGCTGCTGGGGTAAACTCAGAGCCCATAACGTGCTGAGCTTTGCCATCTGCTGCTGGAGAAAATCCCAAATCCAAGGCATGGTGAGGTTCTGCATCTGCTGCTGGGGCAAACCCCAAATCCATGCTCTGGTGGGATTTCACATCTGCTGCTGGGGCAAACCCCAAATCCAAGCTCTGGTGGGATTTCACATCTGCTGCTGGGGCAAACCCCAAATCCAAGCTCTGGTGGGATTCCACATCTGCTGCTGGGGCAAACCCCAAATCCATGCTCTGGTGGGATTCCATATCTGCTGCTGGGGCAAACCCCAAATCCAGCCCATGGTGGGATTCCATATCTGCTGCTGGGGCAAATCCCAAATCCAGCCCATGGTGGGATTCCATATCTGCTGCTGGGGCAAATCCCAAATCCAGCCCATGGTGGGATTCCATATCTGCTGCTGGGGTGAAGCCGAGCTCTGTCCCCGGGGTGGACACGTCCTTGACACCTTTGGGAGGGCTGGCTTCAGGAGCAGGGGACAGCCCCGCATGCTGGAGAGGGCTGGCTGCTGCTGCTGCTGCTGCAGGCCCTGGGGCAGCTTTGGTGTCCCCAGCAGGGACAGCCCCAGCCTCCTCTGCGGGAAGGGACGCGGCGGCGGCGGCGGGAACAGAGGCGGCACCTGCCCAGAGCACAGGGAGCAACACCAGGTCAGGGAGGAGCACCTGCAAACCTCACCTGCTGCTCTATGGAACACAGGCTTCACTCCCTCCTGTCCTCCAGCACCACCTCCTCCCCCTGCCAGCGCTGCACCCAGCAGTTCCAGTGTTTATCCACTGCTGGATGCATCCAGGACCTTTCCTCGTGCAGCCCCACATGCCCTGCCTGCAGCCCTGCCTGCCCTGGGGCTGCCAGCAGCCAGGGATGGGCTGCTCCTGTCCCAAACCCCCTGGTGCCCACAGCTGGTGTGGCCAGGGCTGCTGCAGCCCCTGGCAGAGCCCGTTCCAGCAGAGCCCAGGCAGGAGCCACAGCCTCTGCTGAGCCCCGGGGTGGCTGCGGCTGGAGGCACCTTGGACATGGCCCAGTTCCAGCTGCAGTCCCTTATCCTGCCCAGGGACTCCTCCTGCTGTGCCAGGTTGCTCCAGCCTGGCCTGGGACACCTCCAGGGACAGGGCAGGCACAGCTGCCCTGGGAAAGCTCTTTTAGCTCTTTTTCCCTCTGCTGCAGGACACTGGAAATGTGGGATCACCTGTGAGTCCAAGAGCAGAAGCCCTGGCACACTCCAGAGCTGCACACTCCATCCCAAACGTGGCTTGTGCTGCTGCTGGGGATGGTTGGTGCTCGAGCAGGAGCTCTGGCACTCCTGACACAAAACCCTCCCACGAATCCCAAAATTCCTCTATTCCTTCCAATTGGCCTCGTTCATTTTTTCACACAGCATCCCCTAACACTGAGCTGCTAGCTCCCAACCAACATTTGTCACTTCACAGCACAATCAAACCTCTGCATTTAAGCTCCTATTTGCCTAAATTCCCTTAAAGGAGGTTTTTCAGTCAGTTTTTTTCAATGTTTCAGCTGTCCAGAGGCAAGCTTTTCCAAATGATCAGTGCCAGCAGCACTGGATCTCTCTTCTGCAGCTCCTCATCTCCACAGCCCCAAGCTCTGCCCACCCTCTGTGTCCTGCAGCTCAGTGCCCTGAACATCTCCCATCTCTTGCTGATGACCAAAAAATAACATTTCGACTGATTTTTTTGAATCATATCTAAAAATATCCTCCCCAACCAATGGAAAATGTATTAAATCTAAATTAGATGGTTAAACTGAAATAGAAAGAAAGAAATAGAAATAGAAACTGAAATAGAAAGAAATAGAAAAATGGAAAAAGTTCCTTTTAAAATGGTACTCAAGGATCCATTTAGATAAAACAAGTATTTTGGTGAACCAAACCAAAAGGATCCATCATGCTCTCATTTGGGTCTGACTTTGTTGTGGGTTTTTTAAGTGATATCATGATCTTCTTCAAAACAAAATGTAAAGCTAGTGAGTTCACACATGAATAAGACTGTAAATAAATAGATATTAAAAGCAGTATGGATGTTTCCTAGAGAATTATGGAAACGAGTGGGATAAAGCATTAGGAAACTGGACAACAACTGGCACTGTGAGTCTGTGTATAAACACGTTAAAATGGGGATTTTAAAAAGAGAATCTTTTGAAAGGACCGGTTTAAATGTACTTGTGAATAGATCTGACACTTGGGCCGTGGGTCAGTGGTGGCCTGGCAGTGCTGGGGCAGGGCTGGACCTCAGAGGGCTCCTCCAGCCTCAACCATTCCCCCCCTGTGCCCTGAGCACGGCCTCAGGCCCCTCCTGGAGCTCAAATCTGCAGAGAGCACAGAGCCACGGAGCAGCTCCTGCTCTGGGACACAACTGAGCAGATCTGCTGCTCCTCCCTCAGGTGTCCCCACACCTGCAGCCACAGCAGGATCTGCTCTGGGCCCTCAGTTTGGGAAGGACATTGAGTGCTGTGTCCAGTTTGTCCCCTCAGTTCAGGAAGGACATTGAGTGCTGTGTCCAGTTTGTCCCCTCAGTTTGGGAAGGACATTGAGTGCTGTGTCCAGCTGTGTCCCCTCAGTTTAGGAAGGACATTGAGTGCTGTGTCCCCTCAGTTTAGGAAGGACATTGAGTGCTGTGTCCAGCTGTGTCCCCTCAGTTCAGGAAGGACATTGAGTGCTGTGTCCAGTTTGTTCCCTCAGTTCAGGAAGGACATTGAGTGCTGTGTCCAGTTTGTCCCCTCAGTTTGGGAAGGACATTGAGTGCTGTGTCCAGCTGTGTCCCCTCAGTTTAGGAAGGACATTGAGTGCTGTGTCCCCTCAGTTTAGGAAGGACATTGAGTGCTGTGTCCAGCTGTGTCCCCTCAGTTTAGGAAGGACACTGAGTGCTGTGTCCAGTTTGTCCCCTCAGTTTGGGAAGGACATTGAGGGCTGTGTCCAGCTGTGTCCCCTCAGTTTAGGAAGGACATTGAGTGCTGTGTCCAGCTGTGTCCCCTCAGTTTAGGAAGGACACTGAGTGCTGTGTCCAGTTTGTCCCCTCAGTTTGGGAAGGACATTGAGGGCTGTGTCCAGTTTGTCCCCTCAGTTCAGGAAGGACATTGAGTGCTGTGTCCAGCTGTGTCCCCTCAGTTTAGGAAGGACATTGAGTGCTGTGTCCAGCTGTGTCCCCTCAGTTTAGGAAGGACACTGAGTGCTGTGTCCAGTTTGTCCCCTCAGTTTGGGAAGGACATTGAGGGCTGTGTCCAGTTTGTCCCCTCAGTTTAGGAAGGACATTGAGGGCTGTGTCCAGTTTGTCCCCTCAGTTTGGGAAGGACATTGAGGGCTGTGTCCAGTTTGTCCCCTCAGTTTGGGAAGGACATTGAGGGCTGTGTCCAGTTTGTCCCGTCAGTTTAGGAAGGACATTGAGGGCTGTGTCCAGTTTGTCCCTCAGTTCAGGAAGGACATTGAGTGCTGTGTCCAGTTTGTCCCCTCAGTTTAGGAAGGACACTGAGTGCTGTGTCCAGTTTGTCCCCTCAGTTTAGGAAGGACACTGAGTGCTGTGTCCAGTTTGTCCCCTCAGTTCAGGAAGGACATTGAGGGCTGTGTCCAGCTGTGTCCCCTCAGTTTAGGAAGGACACTGAGTGCTGTGTCCAGTTTGTCCCCTCAGTTTAGGAAGGACACTGAGTGCTGTGTCCAGTTTGTCCCCTCAGTTTAGGAAGGACACTGAGTGCTGTGTCCAGTTTGTCCCCTCAGTTCAGGAAGGACATTGAGGGCTGTGTCCAGCTGTGTCCCCTCAGTTTAGGAAGGACATTGAGTGCTGTGTCCAGTTTGTCCCCTCAGTTCAGGAAGGACATTGAGGGCTGTGTCCAGTTTGTCCCCTCAGTTCAGGAAGGACATTGAGGGCTGTGTCCAGTTTGTCCCCTCAGTTTAGGAAGGACACTGAGTGCTGTGTCCAGTTTGTCCCCTCAGTTTAGGAAGGACATTGAGTGCTGTGTCCAGTTTGTCCCCTCAGTTCAGGAAGGACATTGAGTGCTGTGTCCAGCTGTGTCCCCTCAGTTCAGGAAGGACTCTCAGACCCTTGAGCACGTCCAGAGGAGGCAGCGAGGCTGGAGAGGGGCTGGGAACACAAACCCTGTGAGGAAGGGCTGAGGGAGCTGGGGGTGTTCAGCCTGGAGAAAAGGAGATCAGGGGTGACCTCATCACTCTACAACTCCCTGGAAGGTGCCTGTGCTCAGGTGGGGTTGGGCTTTCTCCAGGCAGCACTGACAGAAGGAGAGGACACAGCCTCAGGCTATGCCAAGGGAAATATAGGCTGGATATTAGGGAAAAGTTTTTTACAGAAATAATAATAAAGCACTGGAATGACCTGCCCAGGGAGGTGGTGGAGTCACCATCCCTGGATGTGTTTGAACAAAGACTGGGTGTGGCACTGGTGCCATGGTTTAGGTGTGATCTTGGAGGTCCCTTCCAACCCATCATTCTTTGGTTCTGTGGCTGTGTGTGCTGCTGTGATCTGCTCACCCCTGGCTGTGTTTCCCCCAGCAGAGGCAGCCCTGTGTTTTCCCAGCCCCCAGCCCTGCCCCAGCCCTGCCCCAGCCCCGGGCTGCAGGGTTTACCTGGCGTGGAGCCCTGTGGTCCCTCGGAGGCTGCAGCAGGGACACCCCCGGGCGCCGCCGCCGTGGGGCTCTCGGGCAGGCTGGTCCTGATGGCCTCTGTGGCTGCGGGGGGCACTGGGGACAGGAGCAGTGCCATGAGCCCCTGGGCACTGCTGCCATGTGGGGACAGCCCCGAGGGCAGCCTCAGCCACCCCGTGAGGGAGCTCCCCCATCAGCCCAGGGAAAATCAGCTCTTATTGCCCACTCTCAGGAAAATAACTTGTGCAGCACCCAGGGAAACTCTTGAATCCCAGGAGAAGTGGCAAAGTTGGGGAGTGTTGTGTCTCAAACCCTCCCAGCCCCAGCTCCAAAAACACTTCCTACCCATGACCAGGGTGAAACTGTTCTCAGCTTCTTCACAGAAATAAAGATCCCATTATGGGACAGGTTTTGTAATGCACACAAATTCCCAACGGGATAACGTCCCAGTGGAGCTTCAAAGATTTAACTGGGACCAGAATTTAAAGATAATTGTAAAATCCCAGAAAGGTTTGGGGATCACCCAATCCCACCTGCCCCATGGGCAGGGACACCTCCCACTGTCCCAGGCTGCTCCAAGCCCTGTCCAGCCTGGCCTTGGGCACTGCCAGGGATCCAGGGGCAGCCACAGCTGCTCTGGGCACCCTGTGCCAGGGTCTGCCAACCCTCCCAGCCAGGAATTCCTTCCCAATCTCCCATCTAACCCTACTCTCTTGCAGTTTAAAGCCATTGCCACTCCTCAAAGATGCATTTCCACTCTAAACTGATGTCCTTGGGCAGGTCCCACGTGGCTCTGTCACAGCCTCGTGTCCCTTGGGGAGGCAGACAAGGAGAGGAGCTGGCTCTGCTGCTCAGGAGCTCTCTACCAACACCTCCTGCAGATCAGCCCCAAAGTGCTTTTTACCTGGTGGCTCAACAAAGAAAGAGGTATCTGGTCCCTTTATGTCCTGCTGAGCTCCCATCCAGTACTCCTCAGGTGCTGTGGGAAACAATCACACTCAGTCCAGCCTGACCCCACAGGCCTTTGGCTTCCCCGTGGAAGGCCTTGGCTCTGCTGGGTTCAGGCTCAGGGAACTTTTCAATTCCCTCTACAAGAGGTACCAGAACATCCTGCTCTTCCACGATCACTGGAGGGAAAGCTCCCATCAGACAAGAGTTACAGCCAGCACTGACCCCAGCAGCCAGAAGAGGAGTTTCTTTCCTCAGTTCTTCTGGGCAAGTGGCTCTGGGGTGCCCTGCCTAAGCAGGGGGTTGGAAAAGTTCAAACCCAACCACCCCGTGACCTCCTGATGTAAAATCCCAGACTGGTTTGGGCTGGAAGGGACCTTAAAGCTCATCTCAGGGGCAGGGACCCCTCCCACTGTCCCAGGCTGCTCCGAGCCCCCTCCAGCCTGGCCTTGGGCACTGCCAGGGATCCAGGGCAGCCCCAGCTGCTCTGGGCCCCCTGTGCCACCCTCACAGCAGAACATTCCCCCTGAACCCACAGCTGTCCATGCCACGAGGAAACTTTTCAATTTTGACTCATTTTATGTATCAGCTCCCCACCAAGATTCTTTAGAGGGCTCATAAACTGGGATTTTCCCCTGCAAACCCTCCCAAGGCAGGCAGTAAGAGGAAACATTTGCTTCTCACCTGCTTTTCCTGACAGGAATTCTGTGCCTGACTCGAGGCCCATGAAGGCTGACGGGTCCAGAGCCTCTGCAGGGGAGTACAGGGAGCCCAGGAAAGGTTGCTCAGGGCCCATCATGGATCCATGTGGAGCTAAGGAAATAAAAAACTTTGGTTAATCACCAGCCCTAATGACTCCTCTCTTAAATTTCAAGTCCTACCACACTTGGACTGTTCTGCTCGGCAGCAGGTCAGATAAATTTGCATCAAATGTTAGTTCTGCTTCCCAAACCATGAACTCTGTATTTACTAGAACCTTCTGACAAGGTGTAAGAGAGTAAACACAGGGAAATTATTTCCTTTGGCTTTCTGCTTCTGCTCCCATGAATTCCTGCTGGTAATCCTTTACAATCCAATATTAATACAATAATCCAAGAGGTGAAATCCTGAAGAGCACTTTGTGGAAACAGTTCCTGAGTATCTGGGTTTTAGCCATTAAAACAAGAGCAGGGAAAAAAGGCCTTGTGAATTTACAACCTTAATTTTCAGTACATGTGTCTTGGGTTGCAATGCAGTATGTATGCTATTGTCAGATATTGAAACCTGTTGGGAGGTGTTTTATTCTTTATCCCTTCCAGGACCCATCCTCCCTCCAGGGGATCTCTGCTGTCCATGGGCCATCGAGGCTCCCTGCAGGGCTGATCCAATTCCATCATCCATGGGAGATGCTGCACCCAGGGGAGGAGCCCAGCACAGCCTGTGTGCTCTGCATTCCCACCTGGATAAACCCTGGCATTCAGAGCCCAGCACAGCCTGTGTGCTCTGCATTCCCACCTGGATAAACCCTGGCATTCAGAGCCCAGCACAGCCTGTGTGCTCTGCATTCCCACCTGGATAAACCCTGGCATTCAGAGCCCAGCACAGCCTGTGTGCTCTGCATTCCCACCTGGATAAACCCTGGCATTCAGAGCCCAGCACAGCCTGTGTGCTCTGCATTCCCACCTGGATAAACCCTGGCATTCAGAGCCCAGCACAGCCTGTGTGCTCTGCATTCCCACCTGGATAAACCCTGGCATTCAGAGCCCAGCACAGCCTGTGTGCTCTGCATTCCCACCTGGATAAACCCTGGCATTCAGAGCCCAGCACAGCCTGTGTGCTCTGCATTCCCAGAGGAAGATCAGATCCATCTCAGCACCACTGCACCTTCAGAGGAAACTGCACCCTGCTCCAGGATCATCTCTGCTCCAACAGAGCCACATCTGTCACTGCAGGAGGGCTGGACTGGGCTGCTGCCAGCACCCTGACCAACGGGGTGCCAGTCATGTTCTGACTCTGGCAGGGTTTCCTTTTTTTGTTTGCTTTCTTGTACTAATACATCTTTATTTTTCATTTTCCTAGTAAAGGACTGTTATTCCTATTCCCATATCTTTGCTGAAAGCCCCTTAATTTCAAAATTACAATAATTTGGAGGGAGAGTGTTTACACTCTCCATTCCAAGGGAAGCCCCAGCTTTCCCTGGCAGGCCCCTCTCTTTCCAAACCAGGACAGCATGAAGGGACCAGAGGAATCCCCCCGGGTGGCAGCAGTGGGGGGATGGCTGGAGGGCTCACCCAGGACGTCCCTGGTGGCGTCGGCGTGGCCCGGGAACAGCGGCACGCTCTTCATGTCCGTGGGGAAGGACAAGTCCGGCAGGTTCTCCCCTCTGTGGAGGCTGAAGGGCTCTGGCAGAGACACAACCAGGCAGGGTCACCACAGGGAACACGAGTGGAACCACAGGATGGAGATGCTCCAGGTCCCAGAGCTGCACTTCCAAGCAACAGCTGCTTCTGGGATTGTTCACCAGGAGCAAACCCCTCTGCGATCAGAATTTACTCCCAACAGTAACACCCAGCTGCTCAGGGTGAGTTTTGGGGAAAGTGGATCATGACTGGTTCTGGAGAAACTGTGCCCTCCCCTCCAGGAGGAAGCCCTCCCCATCCAGGAGGATGTGTCCACCCTGCTGGACACATCTCAGGAATGAGGGCTCAGCTCAGCCCAGAGCAGGGGAAGGAGTGGGACCTCGCAGCTCTCCCAGCCAGGAACTGCATCCCAGTATGAACCAGGGTGATGGACTGGTATTTTAACCAAGTTGCTGGGAAATGAAATCATCTCCCAGTGTCCCAGGCACTGTCCCATACCTGGCAGTGCCCAAGGCCAGGCTGGATGGGGCTTGGAGCAGCCTGGGACAGTGGAAGGTCCCTGCCCATGGCAGGGGTGGATTGGGATGAGCTTTAAGGTCCCACCCAGCCCTGCCCTCTGGCAGTGGGAGCCATTCCCTGTGTCCTGTCCCTCCAGGCCTTGTCCCCAGTCCCTCTGCAGCTCTCCTGGAGCCCCTTCAGGCCCTGCAGGGGCTCTGAGCTCTCCCTGGAGCCTTCTCCTCTCCAGGGGAACACCCCATTCCCAGACACTGGGATTTCCTCCAGTTAAACCCAGTTCAGAGGGATTTGGTCGAGGGCTGTGGCTCATTTTCATGCCAGATGTGCTCCCTGCAGGGCTGACAGCCAACCTGAGGTGTTCCCATGCCCACAGTGTGCTGGGATGTCAAGATCAGGTGAGCTGAGTGAACTCCTTTATAAACCTGTCAGATTATTTGAGATGCCAAGACAACATCTTGCCTTGAAGCAACGTTCAGAATATTTTGATTTCAAGCTGTTTAGAACAGTATTGCCAGGTCTGAACAACTGCCTTCCTTCCAATTAAAAAAACAACCCCCAAAAAACAAGGAGGAAAAAAAAGGTCATGACTGAAACCAATTTAAAACTAAAAGAGATCCTGCTGATGTTCCCTCTGTTCTCAGCAGCTGGATGATGTGGAAAAATGGGCAACTCTGATCTCAGAGGGGAAAAGGAGGAGTGGGAGAGCTGAAATTTCCTCTCTTTCTGCCCAAGGAACAAGGAATTACAGGGATGGTGGTCAGGAGATCCTTTACACCACTGGCCACAGAATGCTCTCCTTGGGAGGGAAATGATCCTCCCAATCTCCAAAGAGTGGGCACACAGATACTGAATAAACCCCCAGACTTCCCTGAGCCTGATGTTCCCATTTTTCTCCTCTTGGCAAGTCCTTAAAGCTGCTCTGTGCCCCCTGATCCCTCTGCTCCATTATGGGAACTCTCAGCAGAATCTCATTTACATCCAATTGAACACAGGGGACAGCGATCTGAACTTTATGTGGTGCCTGTACAGGTGTGCAGGACACTCCAAGGATGTGAAACCTACAGAAATGTGGTTTCATGCAACAAATAAACGAAAATATTCCTGTTATTCAGGCCAAAAGAACACTGGGTGATGGGCCAGGTATGTAAATTGTTCCTAATTAACAAATGTGACATCTGGCTCTCGAGCAGAGTGACATCAGTGTCCCATTCCTGCACACACCCAGCAGACCTGGGGCTCCTCCAGTTCTTCCATCACTTCTTATCCTTGTAAAATGCATCAGCTCTTCACAGAACCTCTTACAGACATTCAGTCAGTAAGAAAATCATGCACTAAGCAGGTCCCCAGTACTCAAAAATATATTCAATAAAGAAGTTCCATCCTGTATCTTTCAAGGTTGATTGCCTGGGATAATCTGGGCAGGACAGACATTTCTCAGGTGCTCCTGGAGCCAGCAAGCAATTTAATTTCAAAGAATGAGGGGAAAATAAAGAACATTGAGGGGAGGCTGCAGTGAGAGTGTGTCTGTGTGCAGGGCTGGGTGACACAAGGTGCAGCTCGTGTTCAGCAGTGCCAGCAGCTGCAGAGGCTGCGGGGACAGGGTGGGACAGAGGGATGGGCACTGCCAGGAGCCTGGGCACAGCTCTGGGGAGGTTTGCACTGGAACCCACAGTGCTCACAGCAACCCCCAAAAACTGCTCTGGGCACAGAACCCCGGGATTGTAAGAGCTGGAAAAGACCTCCAAGATCACCAACTCCAACCTTTGAACAAATACCCCTAAAACACATCACAAAATGCTGTGTCTGCTTGGGTTTTGAGCACCTCCAGGGATGGGCACTCCAAACCTCCCTGGGCACTTCCAAGGCCTGAGCTCCCTTTCCATGGAGAAATTCCTGCTGCTGTCCCCCCTGAGCCTGCCCTGGCCCAGCCTGAGGCCGTTCCCTCTCCTCCTGTCCCTGTTCCTGGAGCAGAGCCCGACCCCCCCGGCTGTCCCCTCCTGTCAGGAGCTGTGCAGAGCCACAAGGTCCCCCTGAGCTGCCTTTTCTCCAGGATCAGCCCTTTCCCAGCTCCCTCAGCCCCTCCTGGGGCTCCAGCCCCTTCCCTGCACACGCTCCAGCCCCTCCAGGGCTCTGCTGCTGGGAGGGGCCCAGAGCTGCCCCCAGGGTTCCAGGGGACAGTCCCTGCCCTGGGCTGTGCCCACAAGGGGGCTGGCACAGCCCAGGGGCCATCGGCCTCTTGCCCACCTGGGCACCCCTGGGCTCGTGTCCAGCCACTGGCACAGCACCCCCAGGGCTTTCCCAGCCCCTCTGGCCAGCCTGGAGTGCTCCACGAGGGGACAGTGCCCTGAGGGCAAGACCTGGCCCCTGGCCTGGCTGACCCTCACCCTGCTGGCCTCAGGCATGGACCCCCTGCCCTGATATCCCTGGGGGTCCCTGTCCCCATGCCCTGGGGATCCCTGCCCTCATCCCCCTGGGGATCCCTGCCCTGATCCCCCTGGGGATCCCTGCCCTCATCCCTGGGGATCCCTGCCCTCATCCCTGGGGATCCCTGCCCTGCAGCAGATCCACGTCCCAGCCAGCTCAGGGCTCACTCCATGCACATTCAGATCCCAGGGAGCAGGAGCAGTGCAGGGCTGTGGAAGGCAGAGGAGCACAGGGACAGAGCCAGGGATGGAGCCAGGGATGGAGCCAGGAGTGGAGCCAGGGATGGAGACAGGGATGGAGACAGGGATGGAGCCAGGGATGGAGCCAGGAGTGGAGCCAGGGATGGAGCCAGGGATGGTGCCAGGGATGGAGCCAGGGATGGAGCCAGGGGTGGAGCCAGGGATGGAGCCAGGAGTGGAGCCAGGGATGGAGCCAGGAGTGGAGCCAGGGATGGAGCCAGGGATGGAGCCAGGAGTGGAGCCAGGGATGGAGCCGGGATGGAGCCAGGGATGGAGCCAGGGATGGAGCCGGGATGGAGCCAGGGATGGAGCCAGGGATGGAGCCAGGGGTGGAGCCAGGGATGGAGCCAGGGATGGAGCCAGGAGTGGAGCCAGGAGAGGAGACAGGAGTGGAGCCAGGGACGGAGCCAGGAGTGGAGCCAGGGATGGAGCCAGGAGTGGAGCCAGGAGTGGAGCCAGGGATGGAGCCAGGAGTGGAGCCAGGGATGGAGCCAGGGATGGAGCCAGGGATGGAGCCAGGGATGGAGCCAGGAGTGGAGCCAGGAGTGGAGCCAGGAGTGGAGCCACGGATGGAGCCAGGGATGGAGCCACGGATGGAGCCAGGGATGGAGCCAGGAGTGGAGCCACGGATGGAGCCAGGGATGGAGCCACGGATGGAGCCAGGAGTGGAGCCAGGAGTGGAGCCAGGGATGGAGCCAGGGATGGAGCCAGGAGTGGAGCCAGGAGTGGAGCCAGGGATGGAGCCAGGGATGGAGCCAGGGATGGAGCCAGGGATGGAGCCAGGGATGGAGCCAGGGATGGAGCCAGGGATGGAGCCAGGGATGGAGCCAGGGATGGAGCCAAGGATGGAGCCAGGGATGGAGCCAAGGATGGAGCCAGGGATGGAGCCAGGGACGGTGCCAGGAGTGGAGCCAGGAGTGGAGCCAGGGATGGTGCCAGGGGTCCCTGAGGTCCCCCAGCTGCTAATCCAGGGATGCTCCAGCCCCTGGGGTCCTACCAGCCATGTCCATGGGTTTGAAGCACAGGTCCCTCTCCTCTGCTGCCCAGGAGTCGTTGCGGTCCAGGAACTCTTTGTAGGACATCTTCTCATCCATGATTTCTCCTGGGAATACTGACAGGGGAGAAGACAATGACCCAGTCAAAAGCAGTCACTGAAATCTGTAAAATGGATGGGAGCACCATTGGGATGTGACATCCCCAGGTCACAGGGACTGGCACAGACCCTAATATTCGCTTTTTACTGGTTTGATGCAGCTCTTCAAACACAAGCCAGTAATGGGGATTTCTGTGTCCTGATGCACATGGAAGATCAGGAACAGGCTCACATGGAGGTGCTGTCCTGGTCCAGAGCCCCCAGGTGTACAAAAGGAATAAAACCCTAAGTCCTGAGGCTTCAAACAGGACAAAAATCAGCAGAGGGGTTCAAAATGAATACCCAGACTAATGACTTTTAGCTTTATTTCCATTTTAAGGGGGCCTGAATTTGTCAACTCTTCTGAGGACAACATCAGAGTTTTAACCTGGTTCCAGTTTCTTCTGGAAAGAAACACAGAAATATTTACAGTGACTCCTTCTCTCACCCCCAGTACAACATTCTCTGCTCTCTGCCAATACATCTCTTTATGCTTTGAATATTTTTACCTTCACTTAGGCTGGCAATACCTGCAAGCCCGGAGCTTGAGAGATGAAATTCATCACCAAATATCCCTGGATTTAACCCTTAATTCAGTGCAAAACTGCAGTTAATAAAAACAACCCCAATGTTAAGGCACAGAAGGACCAGAAGGGAAGAATTTGTTAAAAACACGACCCTGATCTGTAAAATCAACAACCTGGAGGTGTCAGGGGGGCAGAGATCCAACTATCATATTAATAGTAATAATAATAATAAAAACAATAATAACAGTAAAGTGACTGAGAAAGAGTAAGATGAAAAATGGCTTTTGTGGGGCTTGGAGTTTGTTTTACATCATAAAACAAGGAAAGGCCACCAGCACAAACCATCAGTGGGTTCAACAGTTTGCTCACAGAGTTTGGGTTTAGGGGAGCAGGGGGGGACTCCTTGGGGTTCGAAACATGTCCAAAACTCTTATGAGGGGGAAATATTAAATATTACTTCTAAGCATACATATAATTCATCACATAAATATTTAGTCATAATTTAGTCAATTATTGTAATAATAATACAATTTATAATAACATAATATATTGGATAATTTACGTTATATATGTTATAAATAAATGTAACATAAATATATAGCATATATTATATAGCACATACATAATATATATTATATATTATCTGTAACATAAGATATATAAAACACATACATTATATATACTTTAATATATTTTATGTTTTCATGCACTTAGTACTATATATTATAATATATACTTGATAATGTATAGTTTATATATTTTCATGTGTTTTATATTATATACCCATATATTATATAATTTACATATATTTATTAATATATGTAAATTATGTACTATACATTACTCTATAGATATTTTTATTTATACAGACACACAGATTATATATATAAATATACATATAAAAATAAAAACTATATATTAAAAATATATAAAAAATGAGTATGTGTAATGACTAATACAAATAATGTAAATATTACTTCCAGTCAGACTCTGGAGCTCCAAGCACCGCCGTGTCCCCAGGGTGTTGCCCTGTGAGCTCAGGGATGTGTGACACTCATCACATCAGTCACAGTGTGTGACACTGTGTGTGTGACACTGTGTGGCACTGTGTGTGACACTGTGTGGCACTGTGTGTGACACTCATTGCGTGTGTGACACTCACTGTGTGTGACACTCCCTCTGGGTGTGACCCTGTGTGTGTGTGACACTGTGGGTGTGACCCTGTGTGTGTGACCCTGTGTGTGTGACACTGTGTGTGACACTCTGTGTGTGACACTGTGTGTGTGACACTGTAAGTGACAGCCCCTCCGTGTGTCCCCGTCCCGGCCGTTCCCAGGCTCCCCAGCTAATCCCAGGAATGGCAGGAGCTTCCCAAGCCCTGGGAGGGTGACACGGAGGGCAGGGCCGTGCTCAGGGACACTGCTGGGCTGGCACCGTGTCCCCAGGGCCACCCTGGGCCAGAGCAGGACAGCTCTGCTTGTCCCTGGGGTGTCCCAGGACAGCACACAGCCCTGTCCCTGTCCCTGGGGTGTCCAGGACAGCACACAGCCCAGCCCCTGTCCCTGGAATGTCCCAGGACAGCACACAGCCCTGTCCCTGTCCCTGGGGTGTCCAGGACAGCACACAGCCCAGCCCCTGTCCCTGGAATGTCCCAGGACAGCACACAGCCCTGTCCCTGTCCCTGGGGTGTCCAGGACAGCACACAGCCCAGCCCCTGTCCCTGGAATGTCCCAGGACAGCACACAGCCCTGTCCCTGGGGTGTCCCAGGGCAGCACACAGCCCTGTCCCTGTCCCTGGGGTGTCCCAGGGCAGCACACAGCCCTGTCCCTGTCCCTGGGGTGTCCCAGGGCAGCACACAGCCCTGTCCCTGTCCCTGTCCCCAGTTCCCACTGGGTGTCCCAGGACAGCCCCCACCCCTTCCCAGCAGGCTGTCCGGTCTGTCCCCTTTGTCCCAGGCTGTCCCAGGCTGTCCCAGGCTGTCCCAGACTGTCCCAGGCTGTCCCAGACTGTCCCAGGCTGTCCCAGGCTGTCCCAGACTGTCCCAGACTGTCCTGTTTGTCCCAGGCTGTCCCAGGCTGTCCCGGGCTGTCTTGGGCTGTCCCGTTTGTCCCTTGGCTGTCCCAGGTGCAGCACAGACCCCAGAGATGCTGATCCAAGCCCACACGGATAAGAAATGGATTTTTCCCCTGTCCCGGGAAGCAGAGCTCCCTCCCAGCCTCCAGCGGGCACTGCCCGGGCGGCACCGCAGCCCCTCCGGCCCGGAGCACCCCTGGAGCTGCTCCGTGTCCCTGCAGCCCCGGGCACAGGGCTGGCACTGCCACCCTGCCCGGCTGCCAGGTTTGGCCTTTCCTCTGCCACATGACTCCGTCTGGCACGGCTGACTCCAGCAGGAGCAGCCGGGAGCTCCCAGGCTGGGCACAGCACCTCTGCCCCCGTGACAAAGGACAGGGGACACGGGGCAAAGAACCCCCCGTGTGTCCCGTGGAAAATCCCTGGGCAATGCTGTCCCAGCCTGCAGCAGCTCAAAGCCTGCTAATTGCAGGAGAAAATATTTTATTAATATTTGATTTGATAATAGATCGGAATTTTGGTAATATTTTATTTAGCTTTGCAAAGTGCTTTGGAGATGAAGTGCCACTGCAATGTGTCAAGAGACATTATTATTATTTACCATTATTTGTGGAACAGAACAGCAAGGGATTTAATTAGATTCCACTGTAAATTCCTCTAGACAGGAGCCTGTCATTTGCATGTCTATAAAACTATTTAAAGCAAAAAAAAAAAAAAATAGAAGACACTAAAAGTCCTTGACAGTGTGAGGAAGAGCCTGGGAGCAGTTAAAAACATCCAAGAACTTCTTCAAAGATGATATTATGATATTGTGATTAACAGAGTGCTGGGTTGGACTCCCACTGAGGCTGATGGAGAGCACCCACAGCTTGAACTCAAAATATTTGTAACAAATCTATTTGTTACTACTAAAATATGTATTGACATATTGCATTGATTAAAGATTTCACAGGGAAGAACATAAAATTAGGGTCAGAAAGGTAAACCTGGAAAACCCCCTCCACTTTGGGAGGTTTTTTAGCAGCCAGGTTGTGTTCATGCCTTCAAACACAGAGGGGAAGCACAGGCAGGAGGGCTGGAGGAGGAGGGGGCAGCGGGACACAGAAGGAATTGCAATGGGCAATATTTCATTTGACATCAGATGGAACCGAGCTGAGCAAAGCCCTGGCAGTGTCTGCTCAGTGCCCTGGGCTGCAGCGAAGCCCCAGAGCTGCCTGGAAGCTGCACCAGGAGCAGTTGGGAGCTGCCTCTGCCAAATCCTCCCAAATCCAAACCCAGATTTCTGCAGTGTTCCTCACACAATATTCCCACAACAGATGCAGATTAAAAACCCCAAGCAGGCGCTGCTTCCCAGCAGGAATCCTGGTGCAAGGAGGGAGCTCTGGAGCAGGGAGAGCAGGGCCAGGAGCAGCCACCCCTGCCAGAGGCAGGACAACAAGGATTTCTGGATCACATCACCGTCAGCAAACCCCCTCTGCTTTCCCAAAATGATCTCCAAGTTATTTGCCACAGAGTGGACACTTCCAGCTTAGTTGTTGTCCCCACCCCATCCCAATATTCAGCTTTCCCTTATCAAACCTGGACCACAAAACGAGATCTCAGATTTCCCAAGGGCTGGGAAATGAGGATTTTTCAGTTCCAAACCCAACCTCTCCAAACACATGTTCTGCCTCTGACCTACCAACAAAAGACACAAAAGCAACAAAAAGGAGAAGCCAAACTCCTCCAAGGCCAGTGCTGCCAGTGCCTGTGAACGTGCACCAGCAGCAGATAATGCACTCCACAAAATGCAAATCTGACAGATCCCACAGACCTGTAAAGCAATTTTAGCAAGTATTAAAGCTGGCTGATAGCTGAAAATCCGGTTACGAGCCCTGATAATATAAACCAATGTAGGATTAGAGCTTACAAAGTCTTGCTTAAAGGAAAAAAGACCATTAACAACATACTTACAAAGCAAACTTGCTTCTGAAAGTAAAAACAAGGATCCCATGCAAGCAGCACCTTCCCTGCACTGGTCCCAGGGCAGGATGAGGGTGGAACATTTAGCAGGGCTGCTGACAGCGTGGAATTGTTTGTTTGATCATCCCTCTGCAAAGGTCAGCGCGGTCACACCAACCAATTCCCAGCTAATCCAGCCCAAAGGGCCCTCGTGGCCACCAGCCGCCGTGCCAGGCTGGGAGCTGGGGCAGGATGGGCTCCTGGAGCTGCTGCCACCAGGACATCCCACGGGAATGTCCAGCTCCCCTCTGAGCACAGGATTACCCTCTAAAGCCCTGGTGCTGCAGGACACGCTAATCTTGGGAGGTCACTCCAGCCCGGGGTTAAGGATCCTCAAAGTGAGTGAGTGAGCAGCCAGGAGAGAGCCCTGCCAGCACCCAGCAGGGAAACGGGGAGAGGAGGCCTGGGAGCTCCATCCCTGCAGGGATCTCCAGGGGAATGGGCTCAGATCACCCCGGGGTGGGTGTCCCTCACAGGCAGGCACCGCTGGGACCCCCAAAGGGCAGCAGTGTGAGCAGCCGTGCCAATGAACCCCACCAGCCTCACAGGGCATGGCAGTGCCCCCTCACAGCCCCCTCTGTGGGGAGTGGTACCTGCAGCCTTGAAAAGCAGCTCCAGGATCGGAGTTATGGCATGGCTGGGCTGGGCAGGACCTGACAGCCCCTCCAGTGCCACCCCTGCCATGGCAGGGACACCTCCACTGCCCCAGGCTGCTCCAGCCTGGCCCTGGGCACTGCCAGGGATCCAGGGACAGCCACAGCTGCTCTGGGAATCCCAGCCCAGCCCCTCCCCACCCTCCCAGCCAGGAATCCCTTCCCAATCTCCCACCCAGCCCTGCCCTCTGGCAGTGGGAGCCATTCCCTGTGTCCTGTCCCTCCAGCCCTTGTCCCCAGTCCCTCTGCAGCTCTCCTGGAGCCCCTTTAGGGTCCAAGGTCTCCCTGGAGCCTTTCCTTCTCCAGACTGCAGGCTCTCAGGATTCCACAGGAGATCCAGACTCTTATGGTGCCTGTGTGAGGAACTCCTGTGCTAGGGAGGCTGCTCCCTCCTACTCTCATCCGAGGGATTCATGAGAACCTTGCCTGCACGTCCTGTCTGATTTTCAGGCACACACCCCTTCAATCTGCTGCCCAGCGGGGTTGTACAGGCTGGGATGTACCTGGAACATCAGGCAAAAACCCCAACAGGCAGCCAGGACATTCCAGGGTCTCCTTCCCTTGCTCAGGACATTATTTCCAGACATTATTTGGGCTAAGGGAGGCAAAAGTTTCACCTGAAAGGTCCCAGGGTCCCTCCCCCAGGATGCTCAGGCTCCCTTTGTGCCTGTTCTAGAGTGACCATGGAGTATCTTGCAGGAATATCCCCCCAGCTTTATTATCAGTCTCATCATTTTGTAAAATACTGTCCAGTCCAGTTCAGAGTGAAGGGTCTGAAAATGCCCGAGTGAGTTTTGCAGACAAGCTTCACTGATTCCCAAAATCTCAGGGATAAGCACAGACAGGAACTACATGGCAGAAGATGTCACCCAGCCACCCAAAGGGAGACTGTACATTTTTATCTAAGGGGATCAGAGCTCAAGATCCCAAGAAGTTTTTGCATTTAATGAATATCTAAAGCACTAAGCTGGCAGCCCTGATGGAGGACAATTCACCCAGAGCAGAGCTGTCAGAGCTGGTTACTCCCTCCCTTTGCTCTTGTCAAAGTGAGATGCAGCAATTCCATTTTATTGGAAACTAAAATCAGAGGACTGGACACTGGGCAGGCTGGCAGAGAGGCTGTGGAGTGTCCAGCCCTGGGGTAACTCCAAACCCTCAGAGCAGAGTCTGCTTTCCGTGTTCTGGGCAAAGGGGCTGGGCTGAGGATGCCAGAGCATCCTTCCAGCCTCCTGAGCCCTCACAGCCTCCTCAGATCCAGCTTTTTGGAGAAAAGACATTTCTGTCCTTGCAGAACAGGAAAGCTGAACTCCCAGAAGCCAGTGCTGAGCCCAAATCCAGCTGAGATTACACAAAACACTTTAATTTCATAGAATATCAGAATGGATTGGGCTGGAAAGGACCTTAAAGATCACCTCATTCCAACTTCCACTGTCCCAGGCTGCTCCAAGCCCATCCAACCTGGCCAATCCTTCCAGGGACCCAGGGGCAGCCACAGCTGCTCTGGGAGTTCCATCCCAGTCTCTCCCAGGGAACAATCCCTTCCCAGTCTTCATCCACCCCTGCCCTCTGGCAGTGGAAGCCATTCCCCCTTGCCCTGGCGACTCAAGTCCCCGCAATGAGAAGCAAATTAAATTCCACCACAGAGTTGGACGGGAAGAAGAAGAAGATCAAGAATCTATTAAAGGCCCTCAAGACACTGCAGGGCATTTCAGAGGGTGCTGACAGTTCCAGCAGGGTTTTGCAGCCTTCCCTCTGAAATTCCAGGAGGTTACATAAGCCTGACTGCTGAAAGGGCTCCGTGCGTACGACTGTCAGAACCGCTACTGCAAACTCCAGAGATGCAAAGTCAGGAACTGCAGAGTTCAACACAAGGTTCATATTCTGCCTTGGAAAAAAATCTGCAAGGCAAAAAAAAGTGCAGTTGCTACAGTTTTTTGTCCAGCTTTTTCCCTTGTTTCTCCTTCCCAGAGGGAATTTTCCAGCAGTGATTGCTTTGTCATCAGCTGGGAGGTGGAAGCATGGAGGTGCACAGAGCTCCCCTGTCCCACCTCTGCTCTACCTGGCCCAGGTGTGTTCTGCTGCTCCTGCTTCCCACCAGGAATGCCAGAAGTGAGTAACCCTTAGCACAGCTCACATTTATTCCTTCACATTTATTCCTCAGAGCCCTGAAGCTCAGAACAGCTCCCACCTCTCCAGATCCCACCTGGAACACCCTCCACAGACTCATTTAGTAACAAAGGCACCTGAGGCTCTGTTTTTAAACAAAAGACTCACTAAAGACTGATTTCCACTGCACTGGAAACACACCAGGGCTTGGGAGCTGGACAGGGACTGGGGACAAGGACACAGGGAATGGCTCCCACTGGTGAGATGGGATACTGGGAAAGGATTCCTGCTGGGAGGGTGGGGAGAGGCAGACACAGAATTCCCAGAGCAGCTGGGGCTGCCCCTGGATCCCTGGCAGTGCCCCAGGCCAGGCTGGATGGGCTGGGAGCAGCCTGGGACAGTGGAACGTGTCCCTGCTGGGCTTTTTGGTTGGTTTTTCTCAGCCAAGCCAACTAAGACACTTCTCCTGTTTCACTTGGGGTTCCTTCCCGAAGCCACAATCCCTCTGCACATCTTTAGCAGGGAATATTTCAATCCACAGCCAGGCAAACCCCCCAAACCTGTTCAGCAGGCCCAGGTGATGCACAGAAATCTATGGAAACCCCAGGGCAGCAACGCCAGGACTGGGGCAGCTGAATCCCTCCCCATCCCCTGGCCTTGCATCCTGCCCAGAGCTGAAGAGAAGAACCCACAGGAAGGGCTGTGGGCACCCTGCCCAGGCTGCATTCCCTGGAATGAGTGAAGCTAAAATAGGATCAGTTCTGAGGCAAAGAATAATGAGCAGTGGGCACAGGAGGCCTGTCCAAACCCCATTGTGCTGGCACAGCGAGAGCCCCAGATGTTCCAGAATCTTAGAATCATTCAGGTTGGAAAAGGCCTCCAAGGCCATGGAGTGCACCCTGTGCCTGATCCCCACCTTGTTCCCAGCCCAGAGCACTCAGTGCCACCTCCAGGTGTTTCTGGGACACCTCCAGGGATGGGCACTCCAAACATCCCTGGGTATTTCCAAGGCCTGAGCTCCCTTTCCATGGAGAAATTCCTGCTGCTGTCCACCCTGAGCCTGCCCTGGTCCAGCCTGAGGCCGTTCCCTCTCCTCCTGTCCCTGTTCCTGGAGCAGAGCCCGACCCCCCCGGCTGTCCCCTCCTGTCAGGAGCTGTGCAGAGCCACAAGGTCCCCCCTGAGCCTCCTTTTCTCCAGGCTGAGCTGTGAGCCCCAGCCTCAGCCTCCTCCTCCCTGTGCTGGCCTGGCCACAGCTCTGGGCACGGAGATCTCACAGCCATGAACACACAGGGCTGGGAGTGACAAAGATCCCGAGGGACAAGACTGGGTGTAAAATACGGATCACCTGCACTTCCAGGAGATCTCCCACCCAGCTGTGTTGCTTTAATCCCCTCCTGACTCCCAGGGCAGCCTGGCAGGAGCCCCAAGGAGCTCTGGGGGAACTGCAGCCCCCCCATGCCCTCTGTGCCACCCCGGGCAGGGACAGTGTGTCCCTGTGCTGGCAGCACGGTGACAGTGCAGTCTGCAGAGCGGTGACCCGCAGCTGTCAGCCCTCGTTCCCAGCAGGGAAAGGCTATCTCCCCTGAAAGGCTGCTACCAAAAACCAGCTTTACCCTGACTCAGGCAATGCTGCTCTGCACAGGCTGCACCGTGAGCTGCTCAGGGGGCAGGCCTGAGCCTGGCACAGCTCTGACCAGGCAGGGCAGCAGCAAGGCTCCGGCACAAGGACCCATCCACTGCTGGCCTCAGGGCTGACACCTTTCCAACAGGGACACGGGGACAGCAACTGCCACCCCGGAGGGGACTCCAGGCAGGTCTGCCAGCTCCCTTCCCACGGGAAAACTGAAGCAGTCTCTGGGACAGGAACACAGATCTCTCCTGAGCCTGAGGGTGAGCAAACATCACGAGAGCCACACCAGAGCCAGACAAGGAAGCCTGGGAAGGTGAGCAGGCCCCAGGTGAGCAGGAGCAGCTGAATGGAGCTGGGAGCTGAGATGTGCTCTGGTACCCCCAGGAGGGGGGGAATCCCTGGGGCTCAGGAGCACAGGGCTGGCACAGGCTGTGCACTGCAGTCCCTGGCAGTGCCCAGGGCCAGGCTGCACAGGGCTTGGGGCAGCCTGGCACAGTGGAAGGTGTCCCTGCCATGGCAGGAACCCTGTAAGGCCCACACACACCAAGCTGTGACTCCTCTCTGGCTTAGCAGGGGCCCAGGAACAGCCTCCAGTCCAGCCAAGATCTGGGCTGGTACCAGACACAGTTCAGGGAATCCTGAGCTGCAGCCTGGGCTGATGCCAGCACCTACAGAGGGTTCAGGACACCACAAACACAGACCAGCAGCCAAACCAGCATCTGCTGCCAGGCTCACACAGGACTGGGGCTTGCAGAGTGCCTCCTGCTCCCAGGAAATCCAACAGGCACAGAGTGGATAAAAAAATACCTGAGGAATAAAAGTCATCAAAATTCCAAAAAGAAAATATCCCCTGCTTCCCACTGATGATGATCTGGCACCTGAAACCTTCCCTAAGCTTTATCCTTCTGAGACCCAACCACATTTACCCAAACTACCACACAGAATAAACCTGCAGACTCCCGTTCAGCAGAACACCCAGTACTCCTTTATCTTCAGATCCTAGGGCAGCCCAGGATTTCTCCTCATGCTGTGCCCACAGCAGACAGAACAACCCAGCTCTGTTCTCTCTGAGGGAACTCTGACACCTGGGCTGTGTGTCCGAGGCCCAGGCAGACACCACACGTGCCCCGTGTCCCCAGCCTGTGTCCCCTGGCCTGGCAGGCCCTGGCAGCAGCAGGATCAGTGCCAGCCCCATCCCTTCCCTCTGGCAAGGCAGGGCGACGCTCCCGCGCTGAGCCACGGCTGCTGCCAACCCCAAACCCCCCTGACAACAGCCAGGAGATGAATTCTCTTTTGTTAAATGCAATCAGGGCCAGAGAAGAAAACAAAAATAAGTAAAAGCAGCACTTACAGCCTCTGCTGGGGATCACGAGCTCCACGTGTGTTCCTTTGAGGGTCAATATTTACACAAATAATAAGAAGAACAAGGTCCCACACCAGCTCACCTGAGCTAAGAGCACTTTTCAAGAGCTGCTCCTCTGGATGAGGAAGGCACAGAACTCTGACTCTTCTCCAAACTCACAGCAAATGAAACACATGAAGAAGACACCCTGACTGCTCCATGCTGTCGCTGCACCTCGTCTGCTGCCTGCTCACACTTCCATCACTCCAGCTGCTCTTTCTGCTTGTGGCACCACCTGTCCTGATCTCTTTTAATGAAACAGGTTACAAATTAATAATGCTTCACAGCCCTGCCCTCTGCATCACCTGGGAACAGCCATCCCCATCCCAGAGCTCCCCTGGGCCTGGATGGAGCCTGTGCTCCAATCCTTCCCAAATGATAAAAACCAGAACTAAAGCAGGCCTAGGGCTGAACCCTTGTGCCTCACTTTCCCCTCCATCTCCCTTTAAGAGTTTTCTTCCAACCTTCTCTTATCTCTAATAAACTGGAAATCCTCTTCTTTTGACTCCTGCACTTCAGTGCTTGTAAATCACTGTGCACCATAATCTGAGGAGTCCTTAAATCTCTCCAGCTCTAAGTCCTCCCTTCCATTTTTATTAATTTCCTCCCTTTTTCCCAGACTCTTAAAAGCATTTGACACAGCCTCCTTGGAAATGGTCTGTGAATGTCCTTCCTATCCACACAAACCACTGCCCTCCATTAGGTTTTTAGGACTTCACCTTCCCAACAGGTTTAACTCCTGCCATCCCTGACTGCCAAGATCAATTTAAATTTATTGTCCTTTTCTCCCTCCCACTCGTGTTTTTATTGCCTAAAAATAGCCAATTCTCCCATATTCCTTCTTTCCCAGCTTTTCTCACCCAGCTGTCCAAGGGAAACCATGCAGCAGCTCTGTGATTAACCCTGCTCCAGGCTCAAAACATCTCAGATCCTCAGTTCAGGTTGGGAGCCCACACCTGTCCCCAGGAGCTGCCCCTCTGAGGACCAGGAATGAATTATAAATAAGTAAGGGCTGTGGGAACTCTGGAAACCATCCCTGCAGTCCTGCCCCACAGGTTCCACCACACGGTATCAGGAATTCCAGCCCAGAATTCCAGCATTTGCTGCTTGGATGCAAAATGCTTCATTTCTTTTGACCCACATATTTTGGCACCTCCACTGTGCCTCACATGAGATGGAGAGGAGCCATTCAGAAGTGGCAGTATTTACTGTCACCCTTGAAACACATAAATACACACACCCATAGATCTGCATACACTCAGATGGATTTTTTTCTCCTCCTTCCTGGATCCCATCTGTGAGTGCACGGCCCCAAAGCTCCCCCACACACGCTTGTTGTGCAGAATGAGATGGTGATAATGGAAATAAGGGCTTAAAATAGCAGCTTTCCCTTCAGCACTGGAGCGCTGTTTGTTTGTGGCTGTGATTCCAGCCCTGTTCACACACATCCTGACCTACTTTCAGCTTTCCCAATCCTGTGGCACAGGCAGCGAGCTCACAGGAGGATCAGGAGCAGTCAGGAGAAATCTCTCTGCCACGTCTGTAATAGAGTTTTATGGCCATTAATTCCAGCTAGTGTCAAACTAATGACACGAGGGACATCAAAGCATGAAGCATTTACATAATACCAGAAGAATCTACAATTCTATTACTGTTTATTCAGGCAGCTTCTGCTTGAGAATGAGGAAGATGACACGCTGTCTGTGCTCTTTTGAAAGCATTCTAATTTACAGCCCTGCAGAGAGGCAGCCAGTTTTCTAGGAATTCTTTAATTCCTCACTAAGGAGTTTCTGATGTCTTGAAACAAACCCTGCCAATTTTATTTTCCTCTGAAAATCTAGGAGATGAAGTGCTTCCATTGCTGTGTGAGAGCCTCAACCTGGCCTCTGAGGGAGTGGCTGACCCCAGGGCAGGGCTGTTCCATGGGAGCTGCCACCAGGCACCACAGGCACGGGAGGAGGGACAAATCCTGGGATTGTGGCTGGGCTGTGAGCTCTGGAGCTGAGCTGTGTGCTCTGGAGCTGAGCTGTGTGCTCTGGAGCTGAGCTGTGTGCTCTGGTTTGAGCTGTGTGCTCTGGAGCTGTGTGCTCTGGAGCTGAGCTGTGAGCTCTGGAGCTGAGCTGTGTGCTCTGGAGCTGTGTGCTCTGGTCTGAGCTGTGTGCTCTGGAGCTGTGTGCTCTGGAGCTGAGCTGTGTGCTCTGGTCTGAGCTGTGTGCTCTGGAGCTGGGCTGTGAGCTCTGGAGCTGAGCTGTGTGCTCTGGTCTGAGCTGTGTGCTCTGGTCTGAGCTGTGTGCTCTGGTCTGAGCTGTGTGCTCTGGTCTGAGCTGTGCTCTGGTCTGAGCTGTGTGCTCTGGAGCTGAGCTGTGTGCTCTGGTCTGAGCTGTGTGCTCTGGTTTGAGCTGTGTGCTCTGGTTTGAGCTGTGTGCTCTGGAGCTGTGTGCTCTGGTCTGAGCTGTGTGCTCTGGTCTGAGCTGTGTGCTCTGGTCTGAGCTGTGTGCTCTGGAGCTGGGCTGTGAGCTCTGGAGCTGAGCTGTGTGCTCTGGTCTGAGCTGTGTGCTCTGGTCTGAGCTGTGTGCTCTGGTCTGAGCTGTGTGCTCTGGTCTGAGCTGTGCTCTGGTCTGAGCTGTGTGCTCTGGAGCTGAGCTGTGTGCTCTGGTCTGAGCTGTGTGCTCTGGTTTGAGCTGTGTGCTCTGGTCTGAGCTGTGTGCTCTGGTCTGAGCTGTGTGCTCTGGTCTGAGCTGTGTGCTCTGGTCTGAGCTGTGTGCTCTGGAGCTGAGCTGTGTGCTCTGGTTTGAGCTGTGTGCTCTGGTTTGAGCTGTGTGCTCTGGAGCTGTGTGCTCTGGGGCTGTGTGCTCTGGAGCTGAGCTGTGTGCTCTGGTCTGAGCTGTGTGCTCTGGAGCTGAGCTGTGTGCTCTGATCTGAGCTGTGTGCTCTGGAGCTGAGCTGTGTGCTCTGGTTTGAGCTGTGTGCTCTGGAGCTGAGCTGTGTGCTCTGGTTTGAGCTGTGTGCTCTGGAGCTGAGCTGTGTGCTCTGGTCTGAGCTGTGTGCTCTGGTCTGAGCTGTGTGCTCTGGTTTGAGCTGTGTGCTCTGGAGCTGTGTGCTCTGGAGCTGTGTGCTCTGGAGCTGTGTGCTCTGGTCTGAGCTGTGAGCTCTGGTCTGAGCTGTGTGCTCTGGTCTGAGCTGTGTGCTCTGGTCTGAGCTGTGTGCTCTGGAGCTGTGTGCTCTGGTCTGAGCTGTGAGCTCTGGTCTGAGCTGTGTGCTCTGGAGCTGAGCTGTGTGCTCTGGAGCTGAGCTGTGTGCTCTGATCTGAGCTGTGTGCTCTGGTCTGAGCTGTGTGCTCTGGAGCTGTGTGCTCTGGTCTGAGCTGTGAGCTCTGGTCTGAGCTGTGAGCTCTGGTCTGAGCTGTGTGCTCTGGAGCTGAGCTGTGTGCTCTGATCTGAGCTGTGTGCTCTGGAGCTGAGCTGTGTGCTCTGGTTTGAGCTGTGTGCTCTGGAGCTGTGTGCTCTGGGGCTGTGTGCTCTGGTCTGAGCTGTGTGCTCTGGTTTGAGCTGTGTGTTCTGGAGCTGTGTGCTCTGTGCTGAGCTGTGTGCTCTGGAGCTGTGTGCTCTGGTTTGAGCTGTGTGCTCTGGTCTGAGCTGTGTGCTCTGGTCTGAGCTGTGAGCTCTGGTCTGAGCTGTGTGCTCTGGTCTGAGCTGTGTGCTCTGGGGCTGTGTGCTCTGGTCTGAGCTGTGTGCTCTGGTCTGAGCTGTGTGCTCTGGTCTGAGCTGTGTGCTCTGGTTTGAGCTGTGTGTTCTGGAGCTGTGTGCTCTGGTCTGAGCTGTGTGCTCTGGAGCTGTGTGCTCTGGTCTGAGCTGTGTGCTCTGGTCTGAGCTGTGTGCTCTGGTCTGAGCTGTGTGCTCTGGGGCTGTGTGCTCTGGTCTGAGCTGTGTGCTCTGGTCTGAGCTGTGTGCTCTGGTCTGAGCTGTGTGCTCTGGTCTGAGCTGTGTGCTCTGGTCTGAGCTGTGTGCTCTGGTCTGAGCTGTGAGCTCTGGTCTGAGCTGTGTGCTCTGGTCTGAGCTGTGTGCTCTGGGGCTGTGTGCTCTGGTCTGAGCTGTGTGCTCTGGTCTGAGCTGTGTGCTCTGGAGCTGTGAGCTCTGGTTTGAGCTGTGTGCTCTGGAGCTGTGAGCTCTGGTCTGAGCTGTGTGCTCTGGTTTGAGCTGTGTGCTCTGGTTTGAGCTGTGTGCTCTGGAGCTGTGTGCTCTGGTTTGAGCTGTGTGCTCTGGTCTGAGCTGTGTGCTCTGGTCTGAGCTGTGTGCTCTGGTCTGAGCTGTCTCACCCACATGGAGCTGACAGCGGAGGCTGTGCCGCTCTTTGACAGTGACACGAGCCGACGGCCCCGGCTCTGGAGCTGCTCCCGGCCCTGCAGCCCCAGCCCTGCTCCCCCTGCAGGGCTCAGCCAGCCCAGACAGCTCCCCGGGCTCGGCCTGGCTGGGGACAGCTCAGCACAGCTCCCAGTGTCACCTCCAAAGGCAGCCAGGGACAGCTCAGCACAGCTCCCAGTGTCACCTCCAAAGGCAGGCACGGAACACGAGGTGCCACCGACACCATGAAAGGGAGAGGCTGGGGCAGCTGGGAGTGACTGCAGAGCACACCAAGAGGGACAAAATCCTCAATTCCCACCCTCCAGGTATGCCCTGGAACTGGAATTCACCACCAAAGAGATCAGCACTGAGAACAGATCCCTGAATGGTTTGGGTGTGCAGGGACCTTCTGGATCACCCAGTGCCACCTGGGCAGGGACACTTCCCACTGTCCCAGGCTGCTCCAGCCTGGCCTTGGACATTCCAGGGATCCAGGGGCAGCCACAGCTGCTCTGGGAATCCCAGCCCAGCCCTCCCCACCCTCCCAGCCAGGAATCCCTTCCCAATCTCCCACCCAGCCCTGCCCTCTGGCAGTGGGAGCCATTCCCTGTGTCCTGTCCCTCCAGCCCTTGTCCCCAGTCCCTCTGCAGCTCTCCTGGAGCCCCTTCAGGCACTGCTGAACCTGCTCTTGCTCTGATTGTCTTCAATTCATGGAGGTTTAATGCTGAAAACTCCTGATTTTAGCAGGACTGGAGACATCCCTGGCACAGAAAAGTAGCACAGGACTCGGAAGGTAAAAATCTGATGTGACCCCTGTGACCAACAATTCTAAAATCACCACAAGAAACACAAGTCCCAGCTGAAACCTCTCAACAGCTCATTTGTATTTATGTGTTTTTAGATGGAAATCTGACCAGGTAAATCTCATCTTCCTCAACTCCCAGAAACAAAATGGGGCAGATTACAAAATTCTAACTTGGATCTTTCCATGATTATCAGGTTCCCATTCTTACTGAATCTGAGATCATCTCTGGTAGAATACAGAGCTGCACAAAACTGCCTGAAACTTTCAGTGATACACACAAAACTGAAGATTTTTTTTTTTTTTAAGCAGAATCAGTAACTTTGGTTGTAAGATTGGGACATGGAGCCCCTAAATCTTGCAAAACTGCCCATGAGTGACATTTTGCGTCACTGGGAAACAGGAGAGTGTTAACGTAGGAGATGGAACATCACAGATTTTCCAGGCAAAGCATGGAAGGCTTGATGAAGCTGAAAGCAAAGTATTTTTATCTGTAGCCAGGGGAAATGTTAGGGAAAGTGGAGACACAAGGAAATGACACCAAGGTAAATAAAGAGCTGGCTAAGTGACAAGTGGCAAGGCAATGTCAAAAGGGGAATTCTCTTCCTGGAGGAACATAACCAGCTATTAGAGTGTGAAGATCAAGGATCCAAATTAACCCCTGCTTGATGTTTTCATTTTTAATCCTAGAAATCAAAAAGTTCTGATGAAATGAAGTTAAAAGTTTCTTTGCTCAGAGAAAATATTGTGCCTGCCCATCTCAGGACTCCACTGAACAGCCCAATTTCTGTCACTGGTGTGTGCTGGAGGAACAGGTCAGGTGCTGCTTCCCCATGATCAGAATCTGGAGAGTCTGATGATCCCTGCCTTTCCCTTCCAACCCAGGATATTCCCATTTTATCATCTCTCTTGGCAGATTCCATTCCCCAGCACTGGGATGGGAGATTCGGAAGCACAAAAAGCTGGGCCCCAATTAAGGCAGAATTGGTGGCACCCTGTCAAGAGCCCTGCATGCCTCCTCCTGTGCCAAATGCCATTAACAGGAGTGTCACAGAGCCCTGACACTGCCACATCCCTGCTCCCTCTGCTCCCACTGCCACATCCCTGTTCCTGCTGCTCCCACTGCCACATCCCTGCTCCCTCTGCTCCCACTGCCACATCCCTGTTCCTGCTGCTCCCACTGCCACATCCCTGCTCCCACTGCCACATCCCTGCTCCCTCAGCTCCCACTGCCACATCCCTGCTCCCACTGCCACATCCCTGCTCCCACTGCCACATCCCTGCTCCCTCAGCTCCCACTGCCACATCCCTGCTCCCACTGCCACATCCCTGCTCCCACTGCCACATCCCTGCTCCCTCAGCTCCCACTGCCACATCCCTGCTCCCACTGCCACATCCCTGCTCCCACTGCCACATCCCTGCTGCTCCCACTGCCACATCCCTGCTCCCACTGCCACATCCCTGCTCCCACTGCCACATCCCTGCTCCCTCAGCTCCCACTGCCACATCCCTGCTCCCACTGCCACATCCCTGCTCCCACTGCCACATCCCTGCTGCTCCCACTGCCACATCCCTGCTGCTCCCACTGCCACATCCCTGCTCCCACTGCCACATCCCTGCTCCCACTGCCACATCCCTGCTGCTCCCACTGCCACATCCCTGCTCCCACTGCCACATCCCTGCTCCCACTGCCACATCCCTGCTCCCACTGCCACATCCCTGCTCCTGCTGCTCCCACTGCCACCTCGGGAAGCAGCAGTGGGAATGGCTGGCTCAGGAAACCTGAGCTCTCCTCCCAGCCTTGCCACTGACCCACCATGACCACCAGTAAGTCCCAGTTTTCCTCCTGGGGCTCAGAAAGAGCCATCTGACACAGTAAGCTTTAGCCTGCACAGATGAAAAAGGACCCCAGAAGAATGAAATAATGTTTTTCAGTCCTTCAGTCATCTCTGAGGGAACTCCCAGCCCTCTGAAATCCAAGTCACTGCTGAATCCCCTGGAGATCAGAAGAACAGGGAAAGACAGTGTGAGTTTGGCCAGTCTGGTTTTTCAGGAAGCCAAACTGAGGGCATGGCAAACACGACTCCACAGAACCACAGAATATCCTGAGCTGGAAGGGACCTGTGAGAGCCACCAAAGGCCAGCTCCTGGCCTTGTCACAGAGAACCACAGGGAATTCTCTTTGAGAAGAGACAGATCCAACCCCTACAGCTCCACAGCTCCTGACAGGAGGGGACAGCCAGGGGGGTCGGGCTCTGCTCCAGGAACAGGGACAGGAGGAGAGGGAACGGCCTCAGGCTGGGCCAGGGGAGGCTCAGGGGGGACAGCAGCAGGAATTTCCCCATGGAAAGGGAGCTCAGGGATTGGAACTGCCCAGGGAGGTTTGGAGTGCCAATCCCTGGAGGTGTCCCAGGAACACCTGGAGGTGGCACTGAGTGCCCTGGGCTGGGGACAATTTGGGCATTGGGCACAGCTTGGACTCAGCAACTTTGGAGCTCTTTTCCAACCTCAACAACTCCATGATTCAGTCAGATGGAGCGTGCTCTCACTGAATGGAAGAAGGTCAAACAGCATCCCAAGTTATGTGACAGAACAAAATCAAACATCCCTCCCAGATATTTTTTTGGGGGGTGGTGAACTGTGCTTTGCTCATGTCCTGCAGTCTCCTGTCACTTCTGTGCCTTGCCAAGTCACTTCTAATTCCAGAGGTGCCTCCAGCATCAATTGTCCACAGAAACAGCCCCAAAGTCCCAGAACTGTTCCCAAGGGAGCTGTTAATCCTGCACTATTTAGCAGGCATTGATTAATGCGGAGAGAAGCAGGGATCCTGCCTGGTCACCTCCAGGAAGGAGCTTCCTTTGCCAGAATGAAGGGGCAGCTGCATGGGAAAAGCCTCATCCTCCAACACACAGAAATCCCAGTCCCACCTCGCCTGCTGCACTGGGAATGAGCAGCTCCTGGACAGGAGGGACCAGCTCTGCCCCACTGAGGGGAGCTTTTACCCACCAATGCAAGAACAGGAGCACATCCTCAGAAAAACCACCCAACACAGCATTTTCCACCTTTTGCAAGGGCAGGGGGAGCCTGGCCTGCAGCCAGGAGAGGAGGCTGCTCCCCAGGGACCAGGCACAGCTCCCTGGGCTGGGAGAGGGTGAGGATCCTGAGCATCTCTCACACATTATTTCAGTTCCATAACTCCACAAAGCAGCAAAGCTTTCCTGTTCTGACACTCAGCAGGAATTCAGAAGGTTTTATGCCACGCTTGCCAGAGTGTTTCAGACACACCAACTCCACACAAGGTGTACTCAGTATTTCATGGGTCAGAGTTGGAAACTCTGCAGAAATTGCACCAAAATAGCAGCAAAAAAAGGGCAGGTTACTGCTGAGGATATATGTAATTTACATCTC
Source organism: Prinia subflava (assembly GCF_021018805.1). Taxonomy (NCBI): domain Eukaryota; kingdom Metazoa; phylum Chordata; class Aves; order Passeriformes; family Cisticolidae; genus Prinia; species Prinia subflava. The sequence goes on along the minus strand of NC_086247.1, from coordinate 153,132,247 downwards.
AGGGACTTGCTCAGGCAGGACTAAGAGAGCTGAATTTGTCCAAACCTCTCTCCAGGGAGAGCCCTTCTGTGGGTTTAGTGAGGAGGCAGCACAGCCCTGCCCAGCACTGCCGAGTTTCCCTTTGCTCAGCCACTCCAAAGCTGCCCTTGCTCCGAGGTGTAGATTTGCTCTCAGCCCCAACCACCAAACAGCTCCTGAGCAGCTTCACAGTATCCAATACGTTCCTTAACTGTAAAATTCTCTTTTTCCAAAAAAAAGGTCCCATTAATCCAAGATTACCCCGGAGCCAACCCACCCCGAAACGAGAACGCTCGAGAACAACAGCTGGGGTGCAGCTAGAAAAGATAAAATGCACAATATAATCAGCCTTACCCTATTTGCAGTGATGGGACTGAACTGGAAGAAGATTAGAGAGCTCAGGCCTCCGAGGGAGCCACAAGCAGAGCCAGGATTAGGGAAGTTTCCTATCCCCAGGTTCAGATTTAGCCTGTGTCACACGACCTCTCAAAGCCACTCTGCCATCCCAGCACACGACTCTTCCCGAAGGTTTTGTAAGCAGGATAAAGCCCCATCCAATCCCTTCTTACAAGCAGAACCCCGGGTTCAGAGGGGGAATACAAGGTGGGGAAGGAAGGCTGAAAAGGGAGAGGCTGGTGGGGAGGGGAGCCCACCCTCCCGAGGGTCCTGCTGCTCGTGCTGGGAGCGGGGTCAGCAGCTCCCAAACCTCCTCCCAGCCCGAGCTGGAGATGAGCAAAGCACTGCAGAGCTCAATCCCTGCTGCTCGTGCTGGGAGCGGGGTCAGCAGCTCCCAAACCTCCTCCCAGCCCGAGCTGGAGATGAGCAAAGCACTGCAGAGCTCAATCCCTGCTGCTCGTGCTGGGAGCGGGGTCAGCAGCTCCCAAACCTCCTCCCAGCCCGAGCTGGAGATGAGCAAAGCACTGCAGAGCTCAGTCCTGCTGCTCTGTGCTGCCAGCCAGGAGCTGATCCCGGGCTCAGCACAGCAAATATTCACCCCAGGGCTGGAATGGCAGAGATCAACTCCTGTTTGAAGCCAAACAATGAGCCCCACCCAGCAAAAGGGTGATGATAAAGGGTTTAGACTAAGCTTAATTTTTTGTGTCTTTTACAGTGCTGCTCTTTGTTTTCCTTTGACAAGCCTCTCACTGAAATTCCCTACATTTAATCTGAAGATCACTGCAAAGACTCCCCAGGAGCTACTGGAGTAAGCAAGGGAATAAACATGTTTCAGGCACTGAAGAAGGAGGGAGGAAAGTATCTTTTAAAGCTGCAGTTAAGTTGCAGAGAGACGAATTCAAGGCAAATTGGGTAATGCAAGTGCAGGATAGCAGCAGGGCTCTGGGCGAGGGGCAGTGAGGGTCAGCTAGCCTCGCCTGCAGCACTGCTCTGTCTCTCTTCTACCTGCCTCAAAACCTCCTGGAAACACCCAGAGTTTCAAAAGGCTGCCTCGTTATGTGCCCAGAAACATTCCAGTTCCACAGAAACAGTTCTGAGAAATGACAAGTCCAGTTTGTGTAAAGGCTGACGAGCTCCAAGGATGGGCAGAGAAAAGGGTTCACATCTTCCAGGAGGTCCCAGCCTGCAGTTCTGCAGCACCTCCCCAGACAAGGCCGTTTAAATGTACTAATAACATATTAAATGCAAGGTACAAGCTCCAAAGTTCATGGCTTGAATATTTTAAGTCCCAGCTACTTGCTCAGGAAATTCAAGCCTTGGAGGACCCCATTAATTCACCCAGCTGTCAGATCCTTGCTAGAACAACTCCTGAGCATGCTGCAAAACAGAGAGGGTTTGTATTCCCAGTTTTTAAACCTCACTAAGCCTCCCTGTTAAGCTTTTAATAGACTTCTCGACATATGTATGACTTCATTATAATCCTTTTAATTTCCTATTCAACGAGCCAAGTCAGGGACATCCCACCTCTGAAGCAAAGTCTGAAACAAAAAAAGAAAAGCCAAGCAGCAGGTTGGTGGGGAAGCAGCATCTGAGAGAGACCCAGCATGAAAACAGCATTTTGTACACACAACAGGTCCCTGCCTTTCCCTGCAGCCACCATGGGAGCTGCCAGGGCATCCCCAGGCTGCAGCAATTATAACGAGGATAGCCCTTGGGGACACGCGGTGACACCGGGACAGCACAGGGCTGGCCTCCTGTAAAACCTGCATCCCAAGTCCCAGCTCCTCATCCCCCATCCAGGGCTGTCTCTCCACACCACAGGGTCACAGAGCTCCAGGGGGCTTTGGCTGGAAAGGATCTGGAGCCCACCCAGTGCCACCCCTGCCATGGCAGGGACACCTTGCGCTGTCCCAGGCACTCCAAGCCCTGGCCAGCCCAAGTCCCCATTCCATCCCCAGCCTGGCAGGAGCTGCAGGGCAGTGCTGCTGTCCCTGGGGACACAGAGAATTCCCTGCAGCCCTTCCAGGGGGGCTGCCCCGCTCTGCTTCCCTGCAGCAGCAGCGTTACACAACAGCCTAAGCTGCCCTGACACCAGCAGGGCTGGGCATGGCACAGAGGCTCCCTGAGCACGTCCTGCAATGTGGGAAAGCTGCAGAGGCTTCGGGGCACAGCTGCAGCAGCTGGGGCATGGCACCTTCCCTGGTTTGCAGTGCCTTTCCCTCAGGTAACAGAAATGAGGGATCAGGAATTCATGGGATGGGTTGGGTGGGAAGAGACCTTAAGGATCACCCAGTGCCACCCCTGCCGTGGCAGGGACACCTCCCACTGTCCCAGGCTGCTCCCAGCCCTGGCCTTGGGCACTGCCAGGGCTCCAGGGGCAGCCACAGCTGCTCTGGGCAGCCTCTCTGTCATTCCCAGTGTTTATCAGCACTGCAACACCTGGGAAATTTCTCCAGGCTCTTTGAAGGGCTCAGGAGCAGCTCAGGAGCTGAGATTGTGCAGCTGCTCAGCTCCTGAGCCGCAGGAAGCCACAAATTCCTCATCTGAAAGAACACCAGGACCTGCAGAAAACCTCTCATCCCCCTCTCCCCCCAGGAGCTGGGGAAGCTCCACATGCCCTGGGAGGGCTCTGTCCCCCCAAGGGTGCTCACCAGGGCCAGGGCCAGGGACCGCCCCGATGCCACATCACCTTCCCCCCAAAACCACCACCCCAAAGCTCAGGGAGCCTCACACAAACCCTCTGAGTCACGGAGGGACTCAGCAAAGCTGCTGAATTATTCACTTGGCTGCTGTTTTTAGACTGGAGCCACGGGAAACGTGAACTCCCCAGCTGTGAGCATGGCTGGATGCAGCCCCCTCTGAGGAGCCTGAAAAGCTCTGCCGGAACCCAGGAAGGATAAAAGCCTCTGTCAATAAAAACTTGCACCAAGAGGGACAAACACAGGCAGGTGAAAGAGGAAAGCCAGTAGAAAAGCTCTAATTAGAAGGGCACACCTGTAGGTGTCCTATTTACAAAATGCTACACAGAATAAACAGCTTTTGGGATGGTTTTGTTGGGTTTTTTGTTTGGATTTTTTTTTTTTTTTTTTTTTTATGTTTTCTCCCATAAATCTTTCTCCTCAGAGCTCTCCATCCCCTCATTCCCAGCTTGGATCTCTGCTTGGGATTGTCCCAGCCCAGGTGCAGAACTTTGCCCTTGGCCTTGTGGAACCTCCTGAGGCTGGGACAGTCCCACCTGTCCAGGCTGGCCTTAAGTTTTAGCTTTCACATTTTCCAGATTCTGTACTGCATCAGTATACAACTCTGAACTTTCTATAAAGTGTTAGCAAATTCTCCTCACAGTACAGTCAGACAAAACAACCTTTTTCCAGCCTGAGAATCAAGGACACCATTACAGCTCTAGGCCCAAGAAGCACAAACAACAGTGAATTGAGGAGAGCAGTCTGGGAGGATGGGACTGCATAACCTGAAGCTGTAATTGGACAATTAACCCCAATATGTAAATGGACCAAAGCTTATAAAAATGTGAGAATTCATCACTCAGAGTCCATCTTGGGTGCAGCCTCAGCCAGACTCTTGTACTGCCCAAGGTGTATCCTGTAAAGGCCTTTTAATAAATACCTACTTTATTCCTTTAACTCTGTCCAGCCTCTTTAGGCACCAGCCAGGTCCCTGTGGATGCCCCATCCCTTCCCTGCAGCTGTGACAGCACCCAGAGCTCGGTGGCACCAGCAAAGTGCCCAGGGTGCCCCAGTGCCACTGCCCCTGGCACCCACAGAGGCTGGACAGTGCTGGTGCCACCCCTGGGCCTGAGCAGTCCCCCGGTCACCGAGCCAGTGACCACCACTGAGTGTGACATCCAGCCCCTTCCTTATCCACTGAGTGCTCCATCCAGGAAATCCCTGTCCCTCCTTCCATGAAATCCCTGTCTCTCCTTCCATGAAATCCCTGTTCCTCTATCCATGAAATCCCTGTCTCTCCTTCCATGAAATCCCTGTCTCTCCTTCCATGAAACCCCTGTCTCTCCTTCCATGAAATCCCTGTCTCTCCTTCCATGAAACCCCTGTCTCTCCTTCCATGAAATCCCTGTCTCTCCTTCCATGAAATCCCTGTCTCTCCTTCCATGAAATCCCTGTCTCTCCTTCCATGAAACCCCTGTCTCTCCTTCCATGAAATCCCTGTCTCTCCTTCCATGAAATCCCTGTCTCTCCTTCCATGAAATCCCTGTCTCTCCTTCCATGAAATCCCTGTCTCTCCATCCATGAAATTCCTGTCTCTCCTTCCATGAAATCCCTGTCTCTCCTTCCATGAAATCTGTCTCTCCTTCCATGAAACCCCTGTCTCTCCTTCCATGAAACCCCTGTCTCTCCATCCATGAAATCTCTGTCTCTCCTTCCATGAAATCCCTGTCTCTCCTTCCATGAAACCCCTGTCTCTCCTTCCATGAAATCCCTGTCTCTCCTTCCATGAAATCCCTGTCTCTCCTTCCATGAAACCCCTGTCTCTCTATCCATGAAATCCCTGTCTCTCTATCCATGAAATCCCTGTCTCTCTTCCATGAAATCCCTGTCTCTCTATCCATGAAATCCCTGTCTCTCCATCCATGAAATCCCTGTCTCTCCTTCCATGAAACCCCTGTCTCTCCATCCAGAAAATCCCTGTCTCTCCATCCATGAAATTCCTGTCTCTCCTTCCATGAAATCCCTGTCTCTCCTTCCATGAAATCCCTGTCTCTCCTTCCATGAAATCCCTGTCTCTCCTTCCATGAAATCCCTGTCTCTCCTTCCATGAAACCCCTGTCTCTCCTTCCATGAAATCCCTGTCTCTCCTTCCATGAAACCCCTGTCTTTCCACCCAGGAAATCCCCGTCTCTCCAGCTGGGAGACAAGGGTGTCGTGTGGGATGGAGTTGGACACTTTGCACATCACCCTTGTCTTTGAGGGTTTCCAGCCTCTGTCCAGGCAGCAAAGGATTCCAGTTCCAGCATTTCCCTTGCAGCCACGGCAGCAGAGCAGCTGATCCAGCACATTCCCTGCAGGAAGCAGCCCAGCCCTGGCAGCAGGACCCCGCAGATTCTCACCACAGAACAACTCGGGAGGGGTTAGTTTGAGACGTTTATTAGGGAGATTTATTCCACAGCAGTTACAGCTTCACATGGTACAGAGCATTGCAATTAATAATTCAGCATCAGGAGTGACAACAGACAGGGATGGGAGCACAGGGGTGTTAGAGCAGAGGAAAGTACAGCATCACCTCCAAGGGCTGCAGGGTATCAGGAAATGTGAGCACAGAGCACTCCTGGAGCCTCCCTGCCCATGGGGCTGCACAAGGACACACACACTCCCCACACCAGCTCTCAGGGGGACACAGGGATGTTTTCCAGGAGGGACAGGAGATCCAACACTCTGCAGAGAGCCCCCATTCCCTACAGCCCCCCTGGATCCACCTCAGTGCTGCAGGACGTCCTCCTGAGCCCCACAGCACAGCTGCCCTTCCCCCAGGAACCTGCTGGCACTCACACACACAGGGGGACAGACATGGGGACAGCGTGGGGTGCCAGGGATGGATGAGCCATGTCTGCAGCGGGGACAGCAGAACCTGGGGCTGCAGGAGCTGCCCCTGCCCTGCCCCTGCTCTGCTGGCCCAGCCAGCCCCACCCCACTGCCTGGGGCTCCCTGCATGGGCACTGGTCCCAAACTCCTCTGCCCACCTCACTCTGGCTACCAGTCCCTCTAGACAAGACTTTAAAGCATTTTTACCTTTCAGTAAAGTATCCGTGGGAGTGGGCAAAGTCTCATAGTCAGGTAACCTGAAACCTGCTATAATTCAATCTGCAAATACCTCTCAGCCTTATATTACTTATTCTCTGTTTCTAGGGCACAGGAGTTAAGCCCACTTAAGGCAAAAGGTGAGAAAGAAATTTGAGGAGCCAAGTTAAATTGATGCTGCTTTGCTTCAAAAGCACATTTTTAAAAAAATAATAGCTATGAAAAAGTCTTGTAAAGAAAGCCAAGAATGCAAGAATCTCCTTTTATGGCCACAGACAGCAAAAACCCAGGGGAAAGCACAACATGAAGCACTCCCAGGTTGATCTCAGAGGTCATTCCCAGCCTGAACAATGCTGTGAACTTGGTGGGGCAGGGAAGGAGAGCCCAGTCTGGGAGCCTCCAGAACATGGAGCTTTCCCAGGAACACAACAGTGCACCTGGAGGAGCAGCCCTGGGGTCACCTGCTGGGAACTGGCACCACAAGGAGCTCAGCTCCTAACCAGGCCTCGAGAGGGGCACAAAGGGGGAAATTGGCACCAAAGTGGGGAGGAAAGTGCCAGCTCCTGCTGCCCAGGCCGTGACTCAGCGCTGGCACCGCCGCCGGGAGCATGTGAGGCCTCCCTGGGGAACAAACAACAAAGCAAGGCTGGCTGGGGGACATGCCCAGAGAACCCCTCTGGTGGCACTGGCACAGCTCTGGCAGTGCCACTCCAGCTGGGACAGCCCAGAAATCCTGAGTGCACAGGGACCCGGGGCAGCTGCCACTCACTGCCCTACCACAGGGAAAGGCCATTTGTAGGCAGGGGAAGCTCCCAGGGGGCTTGTCTGGGGCAGTTCAGCCTCAGACTGCATTTGGCTTTAAATAAATCCTTTCCATCAGTGCCCTGAGCTGATTCTCCTCACTCAAAAGGGTCCCTCACCTCCCAAAGGCCAGGCTGAGCCTGGCTCAGGTAAAATACTGCATTGTCTCTCTAATTATCTCCTCCTTTCACAGTTTGTTTCAGCTGTTGATGGAAAAATGAGCACTTCTGTCTTTGGAAAGCTTGGCACCTCTATGGAGGCAGTGGGAATCCCACTGGACATGTTCCTGTAGCTCTGGTTTAGGTCAGAACAGGCCTGCTCCTCCTGGTGTTGCTGGAAATGGTCAGGATTATTTCAGTACAATTTCACAGCTCAGTCCTTTTGTTTCCCTCACTTTTAGCAGGGACAGATTATTTCTCATGGCAGGTAAAATTCCATCCCAGGCTGTCATTCCCCACAGGAAGCCAGAGGTATGAAGTTTAAAAAAGGCAATTTCCTTTCTTATTTCTAAGGTTTTTGGGAAGGAGTATGAGAGCAAAGCCACGCCCTAAGGCAGGAATTTGGGGCTGGCTGTTTTCCTTCACACTCCCAGTTATGGCAAGTGCTTGGACCCCAAAATCCACCCCTCAGACACCAGAGATGATCCACCTGCACCTCAGGAAACCTGGCTTTCCCTAATCTGTTTCTCAAGTCTGCAAAGTGCTGAAATGATCTGAACCCACCGGTTTGGAAGAAAACAACATTGTTACAGATCAGAGCCTGGTGTGAGAGGGTCTCAAAGCAGCAAGGACCAAGGCAGGAACTCTCAAAGGCTGTGGGAGAAGGGGAAGGGAGCTGCAGTCATGGTGGACCCATCCACTACGGAAGCACAACTGGAAATCCCAAACCTTCTCTTATGGAGCACCATGAAAACGGAGAGAAATTAAATTTAAAGGTGATGAAACTAAAAATGGAGCCGTGGTCGTGATTTCAAACCAGAGGCATAGTGCAGTTCAAACCCAGGGTGCACTGGTGTGCTTACACAGAGAGAGGAAGGTTTCAACAAGCACTGCAGAGCACGGGGAGGAGGAGCAGGAGGAGCCACCCTTTGCTTCTTCTACAGCCAAGTCCAAGGAGGTAAAGCAAGAGCTCTGTAAAATGCTGCAGATTTTAGAAGTGTAATGGCAGGTAGAAAAGGACACTGGTCTCGTGTCAGTGGCAGCCCCAGTGTTAGGAGACAGTCTAGGCTTCTAGGAGGAGAAAATAGAAGAGAGGAAAAGAAGTAGGAGAGGGAAAGGGGATGGGGAAGGGGGCAAGAAAGCGCAAGTCATTAGTAAACATCACCATGGAGCAGCACAACACCAAACACTTCATTAGGGCAGCCAGGAGATTTGCCAAAAGCCAGTTACAGACACACACACGAGTTGTGCTCTTAGAGGTGCCTGAGAGCTGTCACCAGTCCCCACGTGGGGCCACGTGTCACAGGGGCCAGGCCAGGTCACCACCAGTGACAGGCACGGGACAGCAGCACCTCAGGACGCTGCTCACAGGCACAGCACTCAAATCCAGGAATTTCTGTGCCCCAGAGGGGGGACAGAATTCCAGCAGCCTGGCTGAGGGAAGGCCCAGGCAGGGGAAGGATGAGACCCAGCAGGGACCTTCTCCCCTGCCAGCAAGAGCATGAGCAGCATCTTGGGCAAGAGGCACCCACATCAACCACGTGATCATCCTTGATGGATTTCTTTCCAGAAATTTGGTTGGGTTTTATTTTTAAATATGTATTTCCTTTGAACTCTAGGCAAATATCCTGCGATGAGTTGCAAATTGAAAATTACACACCAATTTTTGGCTCTGAACCTGCTGCTGGCTTGAGCAAGCCCTCCCTGAGCTCTGCCTGGTGAGGTGAGCAGTGAGCTGCCTCCCCAGCACCTCCTCCCATTCCAGAACACCACGGAATTCCCAGTTCCCCAGCTGCCTCACAGAACCCTGCATCCCCGGAACGCTGCTCCAGCCTCTCCATTTATCCTTTTAAGGAAGAACAGGATTAGCAGCGAGCCTTCCTTCCAGGGGATGTGCCCGGCACCCAAAGCCAGAGCTCTCAGATTGCCAAAAACAACCCCCACAGGGCCAGACAGCGACGGGCACGTCGGGCTCAGCACTGCCAGGGACTGAGCCCTTTGCAGGAGCTGCCAGGGTTCCCTGCCCCAAACCCCGGCCTGCACACAGCCCTGAGCAGTGCTCTGAACACAGCTCTGCCAAATGAAAATAATTCTGCGCTTGATGGAGGGTTTGGCCCCGAGCTGGAGGGGTTTGGGTCGCTGCCATCTGCTGCACTGGGGGTGTCTGGAGCGGGCACCGCTGCCAAGGAGTGCCAGGAGCTCAGTCCTGGCTGATCCCAGCCTCTGCAGGCACAGCCCACGTGGCTGCAGATGTAACAAAACAAGGTCAATCATCACCTTGTTTTATCTGATGGGTGAAGAAAACCGTCCAGCAGCGCTTCCTGAGCTCCAGCCCAGACAGAGCCACATTTGGATTTGCAAATAGCTGAACTACCCCTTTTCCTTGGAGTCTGTTTCAGAATCAGCTTAAACCCAGCTCTGCTCTTTAAAGCTCTCTCTGAAGCTTTTAACACCGGTTTTTTAGCAAAAAGCTGGTTTGCCTGAGCATCACCTTCCTCAGTCCTCTCCTGGCTGCTCCATTTCTCTGCACTGGGCTCACACTCCACATCCCTGAGAATCACCTCAGCTTTCAGACACAGGGAATGGATCCTGCTGAAAACAAACCCCCAGCTGGAGGAGGTTTAGAGCTGGGGGTCCAGGCTTTAGGCAGCAGCACCTCTCAAACGTGGAACCAGGCACTGCTGCAGGCCATCCCACAAAACACCAGCTCTGAACCCCTCCAGTGCCTGGTGGGAATCCAGCATTTCTCCCTCCTCTCCCACGGAGAACCACGGATATTGCAAGTATTCCACAGGGAAGGGGGTAGGGAAGGAGGCCATGAAGGAATTGTGTCATGTAAATCTTCTGTTACTCTGGCTAACCTAATTAACTTGATGGCCACGGCTCCTCATCCTGACACGCTGCTCTGCCACTTTGATGTCACTTTTAGACAGACTTGAACAAGAGGAGAAAGAAAATCAACTCTACCCCACAAAGAGGGAATGTATTAATAAATTAAAAAGCTCCAGACACATAAAAGTATCTTTGATCAAAGTTAGCATTTAGTGTGAAGAGTTAAACCTCCACAAAGCAAGAGTGAGGCAAGTAACGAGGAATTGTTTAAACACAAACCAGAAGTTCAATACAAAAAACCCGATGCCTTTCATTATTCAGACCATAAATCTGATTGCATTTCTATCTCCTTTGGTTATGAGTATTAAAGAAGAGGGAGGAAATATCCTTAGGAAGGTTCCTAATTTCAGTTTGTACTGAATTGTAAAAGATGCACAACTTCCTTTTGAGCGGATTTCCAACGGCAAATGAAGCACAAAGATCGATTTTCCTATTCCCATCTTCACTAAGGACATGAAACTCACTCACACTAAACCAAACTCTAAAATCCTGAAGGGAATTATAGCAAAGGTGTTTTAATTCATCCCCATCTCCCAAATGTTCAGCATTATTTCCTGAGCTGGTTTTTAACTTGGGGCTGCATCCGTGGATTCGGAGGGATAACACTGGGAGCACCCAGACAATCTCAGCAATGATCTGGAGCTGGGGCCATCACAAGGGAGACCAAATGAAGTCTTCACCCACGCCAGGATGACAACTGACTCTGGAATATTCCATCCCCAAGAAAAGAGAGGTCCCACAGCCAAAGTCCTCATGACAGAAGGGAACAGATGGGCTGAATTTGGTAGGAACCCAAATTCCCAGTCACAAAGGCTCAAGGGGAAGGGAAGCAGTGCTCACTACTAACTGTGACTAAGAGAAGACCACGCTCAGCACTTCAGCCTGACTGGAAAGGTCAATTCTTTTCCAGGTTCTGCACAAGTCTGAAATATTGATCCAGTTCCACCACAAGCTGCTGGCAGTCAAAACTATCCTGATGCTATGGAAAAGGCTCCAAAGGCTCGGTGTCACCTGTGCCACTGCTGGAGCAGGGGTGGGGACACGTCCATGGAAGGGGAGGCTGGGGTGGAAGGACACAGCTGGGTCATGGCAGTGAATAGAAACTGCTCCAAGGGATGGGGGACGTGAGAAAACACCACTGTGGGTCTCAGGGAACAGAGGCAGTCACAGGACAGGGGACAGTTCACCTGTGGGCACTAGGGACTCTCTACAAAGCCATTTTCATCAGCTGCCCTCCCAGCACTGACCACGGATAAAGAACAGCACATCCTCAGAACAAGCTTTTACCCAAAGAAGCCGCTTGAACTCCAAAGAAAGCAAAGCTCTGTTTTGTTGTAGATTCTTTGAAAGCTCACAGAACCCACGCCCAGCCCCTGGGAGGAGCCCAAAGCAGCTGGATGTGTCCCCAGGGCTGCTCAGAACAGAGGGCAGAGCTGTCCCCTGGCATGCAGGACGTACCTGTGCGGTGATCCTGCAGCCCGTGGTCGCCGTTCTCCACCACCATGGGCCCAGAGGCTGAAGAATCTGCAAGAAATCAGAGCAAGGGTTAACATGGATGGAATTCATCTTATTCCAGATATTAAAAACAGCACTGAGGAACTGTAGAATCACTGAGGTTGGAAAAGAGCTCCTAGACTGAGTCCAAGCTTTGGTCGATCCCCACCTTGTCACCCGGGTGGTGATCCTAAAACTAACAAAAGAAATGATCAAATTCCACCCTTTGGAGCACACTCACTGAATCCAGGATCACTGAGGCTGGAAAAGCCATCTGGAATCATCAAATCCACCCTGTGACTGATCCCCACCTGTCCCCAGAGCACTCAGTGCCACCTCCAGGTGTTCCTGGCACACCTCTAGGGATGGGCACTGCAAACCTCCCTGGGCAGCCCCTGCCAAGGCCTGAGCTCCCTTTCCATGGGGAAATTCCCCCTGAAACACCAAACATTGCTAAAGCAGGGATCAGGGGAGATTCAGAGGAGGGTGGTCAGGGTGGAAGATCACCAATTCCAAAAACCAGCACAGAAAATCCTGATCACTGTGAGATTAAGTCCATCTTGTTCTGACACTGACAGCTAAAATTTTAACCATCACCACGACTTACACACTGAACTTGAGAAACTTGGCAGCAGTGGACAAGGGGGAACAGTTTGAAGCTGCAGGAGGGTCCATTTAGATTAGATAAAAGAAGAAGTTTTACACAATGGGGGTGGGCAGGCCCTGGCACAGGGTGCCCAGAGCAGCTGTGGCTGCCCCTGGATCCCTGGCAGTGCCCAAGGCCAGGCTGGACAGGGCTGGGAGCAGCCTGGGACAGTGGGAGGTGTCCCTGCCATGGCAGGGGGTGGCACTGGAGGCTTAAGTGCTCCCCCCACCCCAAACCAGTCTGGATTCTGTGACTTTCTGACCCCGAGCAGTTCTAGTGAAGCAGAACAAGCAGCACCAGCTCTGCCAGCAGCTCCTCCCTGGGCCCTCAGACAGTGAGGAAATGCTCATTTTATAAATAATAAACGTTTCTCCCGAAGAGACACACACTCAGTCACCTGGAGCTGCTGCTGGCCCTCCCTGAGCCCCAGTTTTATAACAGAGCCACGTTGTCAGAGTCCTTCAGACACAGCACCTCAGGGCTGAACCCAGCCCTCAGCAAAGCAAAGGAAAATCTTTCCAGCTCCAGCAGGGGCTCATCCCGGTGTTCTACAAAAATTCCTCATGAACTTGCCAGTTTATAGGAAAACACACCCCTACATCCTCCTGGAAGGGCTGGGAATACCAGAGGGGTCCCTGGAGCTGCTCCTCAGCAGCTCCACAGCCCAGCCCCCTGTGCCAGGCTGTGTCTCCTGGGGCTGGGGAATGGGCTGGAGCAGTAACTGGGGAGGTCCTGGCAGTCCCTGAGCAGCTCAGGCAGGGAGAAATCGGGGTCAGTGTGGTTTATACAACACTGGGACACAGCTGCCCAAAGGCCAGGAGCAGGAACAGGGTCCTGCAGGGGGATCCCTGAGGAATTCCATGCAGGAGGTCCTGCTGAACCCAGGGAGTTCAGCCCAGCTGCAACAGCTACACTTTTCCTTAAGTCCTGAAGAATCATGGAATCTCCTGAGTGGGAAGGAACCCACAAGGATCATCCAAGTCCAGCTCCTGGCCCTGCAGAGGACAGCCCCAAGATTCCCTCCATGATCACATCCTGCTTTCATTCTCCTGGCAGAAACGCCATGCCTCTCCTTGGCAAGGATGGAGAGCAGGTAAAATGGGTTTCTTTACAGTTTCAGCTTTTTGGGAAGACAAGCTTCCAGAAAAATCAGGTCATATCACACCAACTGCAGGCAGCACGAGTGGTTGTTATTTTTAAGTCTCTGAAGGTCAGTGCCTTTGGAGCAGATCAATGTGAGTTCGCTCTGCTGAAGCCCCAGTGTGAAAGCACCCAGCAACCTGCCCAGGGCAGGGCTCCTCCCCTCATATTCCAAATTGCATAAACCCAAAACCATGTCAAGATGTTGTAACTACCTAATCCTCATCAGAATCACAAGATAGTATTTGCATCTGGCTCGTGGATCAAAGGATTGTTTTTATATAAACAAATTTAAGGCAGCACTGGCTAAACCGATAATCTGGAGCAAATGGGCAGTGCCAACATAACCCCCTAATCCCAGGGGGGCGGGCAGGGCACAGGGGACACCACCAGGGCCAGCACGTCCCACAGGGCACCTGCAGGTGCTGCAGGGCGGGCAGGGCACACCTGGGGACACACAGGGCTCCGGGCAGCCCGGCTGGGGGTCAGCAGTGCCTGTGCAGCTTTGGCACACGGTGTCAAACGCTGACATTCGAGGGGAAAACGTGAGCAGAAACGCTGATGGACAGAGTCTGAACCAGCTGGTGACTCTGAAACCAGGAGCCTAATCTCCTTCTATTCATTCATTTAAATATTCTGCCTCAAAATCACCTGCAGAGCTCCAACAGCCCTGCATCCAACAGCAGCAGGACCTGGAGCTGCTGCAGAGACTCAGAGGAGGCCCCGGAGCTGCTGCAGGGCTGGAGCCAGGCTGGGAGAGCTGGGAATGTTCCCCTGGAGAGGAGAAGCTCCAGGGAGAGCTCAGAGCCCCTGCCAGGGCCTGAAGGGGCTCCAGGAGAGCTGCAGAGGGACTGGGGACAAGGCATGGAGGGACAGGACACAGGGAATGGCTCCCACTGCCAGAGGGCAGGGCTGGGTGGGACATTGGGAAGGGATTCCTGGCTGGGAGGGTGGGGAGGGACTGGGCTGGGATTCCCAGAGCAGCTGTGGCTGCCCCTGGATCCCTGGCAGTGCCCAAGGCCAGGCTGGAGCAGCCTGGGACAGTGGGAGGTGTCCCTGCCATGGCAGGGGTGGCACTGGGTGATCCTTAAGTTCCCTTCCAGTCCAAACCAGTCTGGGATTCTGTGATGTAACAACTGTGGGGCAGGAATGGGGCTGGACAGACTTGGAGAGGGAAGAGGTTTCATGTCTCATCTGAGACAAAAATGCAAATCTCATCATCTGCTGATTTATCTCCGATCCCTCTGAAACTCTGGAGTGTGTGGAACGTTCTCCATCTCCACTTTCATACCTGACCAAGTGTCTGAATTCCCTTTGGCTAAAGCCAATCCTGCTGCAGCAAAAGCACTTATTCCTCGTGTGGGAAGGGAGGGAAAAGCCCAAGGACTGCTTCGGGCTCGGGTTCCAGCTCTGGAGCTGCGGGGAGGGAGGGCAGCAGGCCGGGCAGTGCCAGCAGAGCCACCTCGTGGTGACACCGCCGGTCCCAGCGGGGCTGAGTCAAACCCAGCCCATCCCTCCCGGCTGTTCCAGTCCTGCAGGTTCATCCCACGGGAATGGGGTCCCAGTGAGGTCCCAGTGAGGTCCCAGTGGGGTCCAGTGGGGTCCCAGTGGGGTCCCACGGAGCCACCCACCCACTGCCCGGCCCTGTGCAGAGGGGAGGGCAGGGGAATAAACCCTGGGCTCAAGGACAGCTTAATGAATGAAAGAAAAGAAAAGAATGGAATTATAATAATGAAAAGTGAGAGGGGAATTGCTGAGCCTGGAGAAAAGGAGGCTCAGGGGGACCCTGTGGCTCTGCACAGCTCCTGACAGGAGGGGACAGCCGGGGGGGTTGGGCTGTGCTCCCAGGAATAGGGACAGGAGGAGAGGGAACAGCCTCAGGCTGGGCCAGGGGAGGCTCAGGGTGGATATTGGGAAGATTCCTTCCCCAAAAGGGCTCTCCAGCACTGGCAGTGCCCAGGGCCGTGGTGGAGTCCCCACTGGTGGGGGGATTTAAAAGCCCTGTGGATGTGGCACTTGGGGACATGGATTGGTGGTGGCCTTGGCAGTGCTGGGGCACAGTTGAACTGGATGGTCTCTGAGGGCTTTTCCAACCTCAGCAATTCCTGATTCTGTGAATAAACCCCAAGAGGAAGCAGTGATGCCCAGTCCCGGGGTCAGCAGGCACTGAGTGATGTCCAGCCTGTCCCCAGCAGGGACTGCCAGCTCCTGGCCAGCTCTGCCCAGTTCAGACTGGGCAGGATGCTCTGTCCTGTGGGATTTCCCTCTGGCCAGCTGGGACCAGCTCTCCTGGCCATGCCCCCACCCTCCTGCCGCTCCCTGGCTGAGCCTGGGAAATCACAAAGTCCTTGATCCAGAGCGGGCAGGGCTCAGGAACAACCAAACCAGCCCTGGGTTATCAACACCACTCACACCAATTCCAAACACAGCACTGTCCCAGCCACCAGGGAGAAAATTAACTCCATCCCCCCAAAAAACCTGTATTCAAGGTTAAAACTCACCAAGGGGTCTGTGAGCAGTGCAAGAATGCAAAACCCAGGCACTGAGCACGAGGCCACGTCCCGCCAGCACAGACCTGCCCTTTGGGCTGTGCTCACAATTCCTCCCCAGTCACACAGCTCCTGCCCAGTACCACCACTGCAGAGACAATACTGGTCCTCACTTCAGCTAAAACATCCCCCAGGAGCTCTGCTGCAGCTTGTTAAACCCAAGTTAAGTGTTTTTCTCTCTCTTGGAACGTGTTCCCAGCTCAGATCCCTTCCTTCACCCCATCGCACGAGCACCACGATGTAACTGCTGCTGCAGCTCCTGCACGGTGCCTGGAAGCTCCAGAGTGTCCTGGAGCCTTGGAATTGCTGAGGAAAGGCAGCTGCAAGCGGGCAGCAACACCCCTGGCCATCCCTGGCTGTTATGTAAGGCCCACAAGGCCAGCAGAGGATTATCCCAGAAATTACCATGTCCAAATGACCATGTCCAGCCAGGTGTGAGCAAGAGCAAACCCATTTCTTCCTAATATTATATCAGTTAATCATTATTAAAGCTTTCCTCTAGGACAGATCTGTGGGTGACCAAACCACTGCTCATCCCATGTCCCTGCTCTTCTCCAGCCCTCTGTACTCACCCAGCCCCACACAGGGGCCCAGCTCAACCTTCAATGTGCCTAATCTGGCTCCTGGTTTTAGCAAAAAAGGGAAAGAAAACCCTGGAGCAGAGCTGGAGCAGCTAAAGCCTGACAGGATGGAGGATGAAACCTCTTCTGACTGGGGAAAGACAATCTCAGGAGCACAGACCGTGATGTCAGAACACATTTGAGCCTTTTAACATAAATAAATGAACAAGTGGAGGCTGAAAAGCCTGAGCTCTGCAGGCTGCTCCTCTGCCTCAGGAAAGCCAGGCTGTTTGGAGCCAGGGACAGGCAACTCCTGCTGCTGCTCCCCAAAATCTTGGTGTTACACTCAAACATGGAAATACAACACCAAGACCCCTCAGGACCCTGCACATCTCACCCAGCGCTCATTTATTCTGCAGCCTCAATAAATGAAGCTCATTCAGCTTTACCATCTTTTTAAACAGTTACAAATATTAAATAAACTTCCTGGAAGAAACAGGTATCCTCAGCACTTTAGTGAAAAACAGATAGGAGAAGTGAGGACATCCAGGCCCAAATGCTAAGCCTGGTCTAAGGTAACTGGTCTGTTTTAGGCTTCAGCCCTTCCCTGCTGCTGCAGGAGAGCTGAACAGCTCCATCAGGGCAGCTTCTCCATCTCCTCACACAGGGTCTCATCTGCACCCTGCCAGAGATTTAGATAATGCTCCTGACTGCTCTCCAGCTCTCCCAAAAAAGGGAAAAGCCAATCTCCAAAGCCAGAGTAAGGAACTGCATCCCCCTTCTTGCCACGTAGGAGGGAAACGAGCTCTGCTCGAGCAGCCCCATCATGGGTGAGCAGAGAGGGGAGAGGAGGGGGCTGGAAAAGCCAGGAGACCCCAGAATCCCTGAATTACTGAGGCTGGAAAAGCCCTCCCAGCCCAGGGAGCCCCAGCTGTGCCCAATCCCCACCCTGTCCCCAGCCCAGAGCTCTCAGTGCCACCTCCAGGAGCTCCTTGGGCACCCCCAGGGATGGGCACTGCAAACCTCCCTGGGCAGCCCATTCCAATGTTTAACAGCCCCTTCCATGAAGGAATCCTCCTGGAATTCTGCTTCTTCTCCCCCAAGGATTTCTGCCTGAGCTCTGCCCACAGCACCCAGCCCTTCTCTCACTGAGAGTTTTAATTTAACTGAGCAAGCCCAAAAGGCCTCGTTACCCCCAGCCCAGATCCTGGAGTTGTGTGAAATGATGAGTTGGGATAGCAATGCCCAAGGATGCACAGCTGGGAGGACACACTGAAGGGACCTGCATTTTAAACCAATATTGGGTAATGATTTTAGCACTGAGAAATCTTGGAGCTGAGATGGTTTGGGATCTGCAGCTTCTACAACAAAGGATTGCTTTAAAATATCCTCAAATCATACACATAAAAAGTCCTCTTGTCTCTGTGCTCCTGCAATGCAAAAATATAAATGAAATAAATAATGCACATCTGAGCTGCCCAAAGTTCCAAGTTTTATAATAATCTCTTTGCCCATTCCCATCCTTCCTGCTCGTTTGTACCATTAAAAAACTGTGTCAGCATGGAAAATTCCAAGTTACATTTTGTGTGTTACAAGGCACCCGAATCACTTCTAAACAAAGCAAATAAATGCGTTGAACAGACCAGAATTGCCCATGCTGGAGGTTCTGTTTATCCTGAGGAATCACATCCCACCTCCCTCAACACTGATGAGCAGCAGGATTAAGGCAACAAAAGAAAACTTCTGAAGGAAATCATCAGGTTACCAAAGGTTTTCCTCTCCTACATGGCACAGATCAAGGCCACAAAACAAAATCATCAAAACACTGCAGGTCCCAGGTGACAATTCCCACTTGGGGAGGGAGGAACAGCACACAAGCAAAGGGAGCACTAATTTAAATTGCTCACTGGGAAAGAAACACATTGGATGACCCCCAAACCTCACTCTTTTCTCTTTCATATAAGGAAGCATCTGTTTCTAACTCTCCTTTCCCCAAAGAACTTTTGATAAAGCTCTTAACACAAACAAATTGGTGATGTTCCACCTCAGACTCCTGGGGCAGTTCTGGGGTCCCCAGGTCCAGGACAGACCCTGAGGGAATGGAGCCTGTCCAGGGAAGAGAACAAACCTGGAAAAGGGTCTGGAGCCCCAGGAGGGGCTGAGGGAGCTGGGAAAGGGCTGAGCCTGGAGAAAAAGAGGCTCAGGGGGACCCTGTGGCTCTGCACAGCTCCATGAAGGGACAGCCGGGGGGGTCGGGCTGTGCTCCAGGAACAGGGACAGGAGGAGAGGGAACGGCCTCAGGCTGGGCCAGGGGAGGCTCAGGGTGGATATTGGGAGTATTCCTTCCCCAAAAGGGCTCTCCAGCCCTGGCACTGCCCAGAGCAATGGTGGAATGCCCATTGCTGGAGGCATTTAAATCTGTGTGGATGTGGCACTTGGGGACATGGTCAGGGGTGGCCTTGGCAGTGCTGGGAGAGCTGCTGGGTTTGATGAGCTCAAAGATCTTTTCCAACCTCAATGAGTCCACGATTCTAAATATCAGCTGGGCTGCAAAGTGTTCAGCAGCAGCAGCAGAGACAGCAGAAGTTTTGGTGCCATGCTCACAACCAGGACATCCAAAAGAAATCCAGGTAAATAAAGATCAGAACCATGGGATTTAGCTGTTAAACATTTGGGAGTGAAGCTCCCAGACAGAGGATGAAGATTCCCATCTGCTGACCTCAGCAGCAACAGCTCATCAGCCACCTTTCCTCCTTGGCTTTGCATCCCCCAGAGTGGTGGCACCCTGCACACTCTGCTATTTTGGGACACTGTCTGTGGAGCAGGGCAGCCCCAAAATGTGGTCAGTGCTTTCTCTGAGAGCCCTAAAACACCCAGCCCCAAATATTAATGTGAAGCACAGCCTCTGCTGCAGCCCAGCAGGGAGAGGCTGGAGGACCAAAGGGCAAAAAGCAACAAACAGGGCTTGATGTCAGTGTTGGCTTTTGCAGAGATGGCTCAGACTGAGGCCAGCACCCGAGGAGGTGCTGTCCAGCAGTGTCCCAGTGGCAGTGTTTGGGACACCTGGGACACTTACGTTCCACGGGAATTCCATCCACGTGCCCTTTGCCTTTGGGCTCCTGGCTGCCGGGCTTTGCACCGTCCTCATCATCCAGCAGGGGCACGTAGTCTGTCTTATCCACGGTCTCCCCGACCACGTCGTCGAACTTCTCTGCCTCCAGGGTAGCGATGAAGTCTCTCTTCACCTCCTCCTCGATGTCGTGGGCCGGCTCCGTCAGAGCGTCGGCCAGGCTCAGGTTGTGCTCCAGCTCAGCCATGCCTGAGCTCCTCTGCACCTGCAGCCAGCCAGGGGAGAGAGAGACAATTCAGAGAAAGCTCCAGAACCTTCCTCCCTTTGCTGCTGACCTCTGCTCGTCCCCTGGGCCTTCACAGCACCTTTGCTTAGCACTCAGTAATTCCCAGATGTTCCTGAACCCCCCCCACCCAGAGCAGAAATAAAGCGGGATCATCTAAAGCGGGCTCAGCTCGTGGATGTCACATTTCATGGGGTCTTTTATCAGAACTTAAACAAAAAATGGAAACAATAACAGCTGGTACCTGGCCAGGGCAGCCACGGTGTGACATTGGCTCCTGCCCTGCCCCAGATCTGGGGTTAATTACACCCCTCAGCAGCACAAATGACGCAAGGGAATTTAGTGCTGGGCTTGGCTCCACCCAGCCTCCCCTATGGAGATTAGGATTTTACATAATCTCTGATGTATACTTCAGTGCTGCTCCTGATCCCTCCCAGAGGGTCCTGCAGCGCTCATGTCCTCAGCAAACCCTGCTAATCCCAGCACATCCCCCCAGCCCTGGGATTTGGGAGGGAAAGTGACGTTTTAATAATGTTTACATGGAAAAAAATACAGCAAAGTGCACACGTAGGCATTCTATCCACAGCTACGAACTGGAAACAGAGGAGAAGTAATCACCAGTTATCCCTCCTTGATTTGCATCCCTGTGTTCAATTTAAGTGCTGGCACCAAGCTGAATAAATGCACCTGAACTGACTCATCTCCAGCCCTCAGGTTGGCACAACACACACCCATCACCAAGTCTTTATTTTTCCACGTTTCAGCCTTTTGGAGTTATTCTTGGGAAGAAGAGCCCACAAAAGCTGCTGGAATGCACAAAGGGGCTCTGTGCTGGTCCCTGCCCAGCTCTCCTGGAGCCCCTTTAGCCCTGCAAGGATTCTCCCTTGTCCAGGTGAGCGCTCCCAGCTCCCCCAGGCTGGCTCTGGGCAAGCAGGAGCTGCTGACACAGAGCCCTGGGGACACAAGGGACACTTATGTGTCAGGAGGGTGGCCCGAGTGGCCACAGAGCAGCAGCCCAGGCCTGTGCATGGGCTGGCAGAACACTGATCCTCTTGTTCCCAAAAAACAAAGGCTCCTACTCCTTGAACTCCAGGAAATTCTGTGTCAGCACTGCAGGGCCACCACATACCTACAGGCTGCAGCCTGACATTCCTCAGGAACAATGGGCTCCCACTGACAGTGGCGTTTCTGTCCTTCCAGGCAAGTCCATTATGGAAACTAATTCAGGTCAAGCTCCTCTTTTTTATTCTTTGAACAATAAAAGGTCAGTGTTGCAGGCAGACCACACTTCAGGCAGCAACTGCAGTTCTGGGTTTAGACAAAGGCCCTGAAGCACAGCTTGGAAAGCCAGAGGTGAAAAGTTTGGAGCCCTTCACCCCCTGTGCAGGGTCACAGTTGAATGAACCACGGTCAGTAGAAAAAAAATATATATATATTTAAATGAAAGAGTCTTATCAAAAAGGCTTCTTTCAGAGTTCCTGACTATTTTAAGACAAACCATCATCCAGATGTGCACACAACTGGCTGCATTACCCTGCAGGGAGCAGCCAGGGAAGGCACTTGCAGAAGTTTAATCCCTGCACTGACCAGTCTCCTTCAAGGAACAAATGGGCTCAGAAAAAGCCAATTTTTCAGGCACATCCTCCTTTGCTTTCAACTCACAAGTGAACCTTTGGCGTTAGGTCAGTGAGTCTCAATGTGCAGCGACGAACACTTCATCATCATCTTCTGAAAATGTCATTTAGCATCAGAAAGGAAAACAATGCTTAGATTTCCCAACAAGCTGCACCACGAGCACAGAGTGACTGAGGCTGGAAAAGTCCTCTGAGTCCATCCAGCCCACCCAGCCCCCAGCACTGCCAAGGCCACCCCAACCGTGTCCCCAAGTGCCACATCCACAGGGGTTTTAAATCCCTTCACCAATGAGGACTCCATCACTGCCCTGGGCAGCCCTTTTGGGGAAGAAATTTTCCCAATATCCACCTGAACCTCCCCTGGCCCAGCTGGAAGCTTTTCCCTCTTGTCCTGTCCCTGTTCCTGGGAGCAGGCTGCACTCCCTGGAATAGCTGCCATAAAATAAATGGCATTTGGGGGGTCTGTGGCACTGGCAGTGCTTCTATTTCAGGGCTGCACAGGAACTAGGACACTGGAGTGATCTGTTTTCTGGGGGAAAATAATAATGAGGCTGTGCAGGACATTTCCTTGTCCATATTTAGCTAAATAGGGAATGTAGAGACGATGTATAAAAATAAACCAGTGTAACTAAGAAAAGCCATTTTAAATCCAGCCCTGGTGTCCCGGACATGCAGGAGCACCTGGCACAAACTGCAGGGATCCCTCCTAAGCCCAGGTGGGCTCCAAGGACAGCCACAACCCCCTGGGAGCGCCTCCTTTTCCCTCTCTGCTGTTACAGCTGCCAAAATACACCAATTCCCACATTCCCAGGGCTTGTCTGCTAACTAAGGCAAGAGGAAAATGAGGATATTGCAGGGATTGTGCCCAAGGGTAGAGAGCAAATCTTGGAGCATATTCATGTGTTGATCAGCTTAGAGACAGCTGCTTCCTACCCCATTTCCATTCACATAGAACAGAGCTGGCTGGGAAGCATTAAAGAATCCTCAGCAAGATGCACCTTAATCCCCTCCCTCCACAGCTCTGGGAATCAGAGATGGAATTTACAGAGCACAGGGAAGATGAATTCTGACATTAATCTTGGGATGAAAGAGAAAAACTGAGGAGTGACAGAGATTTCTGAAGGCAGAGGTTTAAAAATGCACTGTAACTCCTTCCTGAAAGGAAAGGGTGAGCAGGCACTGGAACTGCCCGGGGAGGTTTGCAGTGCCCATCCCTGGAGGTGTCCCGGGAATTCTCGGGAGGTGGCACTGAGAGCTCTGGGGACAGGGTGGGGCACAGGGGGGACTCAGTGGGCTGGGAGGGCTTTTCCAGCCTCAGGGATTCGGGGATTCAGAACAATTCCTCAGTGGAAGAGCTGCCAAGGGTGTTAAATCAGCAGAGGGAGCGGAGAAAGCGTGGTGACACCAACCTGACTGCAGGCTTGTGTCCAGGAACAGTCCCCAGGGCCAGCCCAGCCCTCCCTGCAGCACCTCTGGGAGCAGCCTGCTCCAGGAAAGGTGTGGAAGGAGCAGGGAGCACCCTGCCAGTGCCACAGGGACAGCTGCAGCACGGCAAGGAGAAGGGCTTTCCTGGAGCAACACATTCCAGGAAACCTTCAAATTACCCCAAAGCAATCAGTCATGTTCCTTTCACTCACACATTATTTTTACACAGGAGGATTGTTTAGCTCTCTCCTGTTCCAGGCACAGCTGATCTGTTACACTCAGGGTTTGCTCCATCTGTTCCTCTCCACGCTCAGAATCTCTGTGTACTCAGTGAGTAACCTGTTTGTTGGGATAAATAAAATCCATCTCTCCTCAGCTAATCTGAAAGATTCAGCAGGGTTATTTTAACCCCTTACCCACACCACAGACCCTCCGTCCTTCTGTCTTGTTCCAAAGAGCTCCAGCTATTCACTGGATTTTAGTCCCAGCTGCCCCATCCCTGGAAGTGCCCCAGGATGGTTTGGGTTGGAAGGACCTCAAGGATCATCCAGTGCCACCCCTACCATGGCAGGGACACCTTCCACAATCCCAAGGGGCTCCCAGCCCTGTCCAGCCTGGCCTGTGACACTGCCAGGGATGCAGAGGCAGCCACAACATCTCAGGGTGTTGAGAACTTCTCTTCAGCAACTTCCTTGCTCAGGTTTTACTTCAAGGAACCACCTGGAACAACTTCCCAGAGCCATCATCCCACTCACCACCCTCTGGAAATGAGGCAAATCAAAACCTGCATGAGCCACAGCCTCCAGCTTCCCATCCAGAAAAGAGTGGAATTTATTTCCTGAACTTTGTGCTTCCATTTTGCAGCTTCCCTGACTGCTCTGTTGTGTTCCTGCCTGCGGGCACGCACAGGCTTGGAATTTCAAGTTATGATCAGTCTGACCCAGATTTTGTGTGTCTTGTCTGCAGACAGAGAAAGAGGAGAGTGGGCACAGGGATGCTGCCCAAAAGCCCAACGCTGAAAGCCTGTGAGCTGTCCAGACACAATCACAGCGAGTGCAGGACGCTGCCTCCCTCTGGGGATTTCTGCAGAGGGAACGCTGCTTTTCCCGCAGGAGCACGCCCAGGTACGGTGACAGTGACAGTGACAGTGACAATGACACAGCATTGCAGCCTGCCCCAGAGCCCTGCCAGGCAGCAATCCACAGCTCCATCCTGCTCCAAACACGCTGCACTCAGCCCCTGGCCCAGCAACCCTCCTGCCAGAGAGGGAAGGGAACCCTGCTCCACCCAGGAGGAACGGGGCAGTAACACCTCCTCACTTCTGCTGGTTTAAAGGACGCTCTGACGCCCAGATTTATGAGAAGCACATCCATTATTCCATCAGATCCACTTGCTCCTTTAAAATTAGCTCCTAACTCCATCCCAAATGAAACGCCTGGCTGGGAGGAACAGGGACAGCTCGGTCATAATTCCCATTTCTCCTGGCTAAGTCAGGTTGCTTTTCTTAGCTGGAGCTGTTGGGAGCACTCGGCCGTGGCTGCTGAGGCGTGAGGAAACAGGAGAGCAGAGATCTGCTAAGTCATGCTCCTTCCCAGAGCCCTGGAATCCATGGAAAGATTTCTGCATCCATCCTCCCAAAGGAGAGGACACAGCCACCGACGGAGCCGCTGGCGTTCCTTACATTCCATGGCTGGGCACAAAAATCTGTGACCCAACTGAGTTTTTTATCATTTTTTTGGCACAGTCTAAACCAATGGGATTCACTTATTTATTGTTTTATAGCTAAACACAGCCAGAGCTCTGCTTCATGGCTGTTTCTGGAGTCACAGGAAAATCCCACAAATCGCCAGAAGCTTCTCAGAGGGAAAGAGATGGAGGCCGAGAGATCATCAATAAAATCTTTCCAACAAAAGCTTCTCCAACTTAAAATCACACTCGGCTCAAGTGCTGGAAAAACCAGCCTCAGAAAGGGTGACCTGGATTCCAGAATTACAGCCAGGATCAGCTCCCCAGGGAGTCCCTGATGTGCAGGCAGCACCTCCTGGCAGAGGGAAGGTGTCCAGCTCTTTGGGATGCTCCAGACCTGCTGGACCAGCCCAAGCACCCGATGGAATCATCAAACCAGGATTCATTAGGAGATTCCAGATACTTCCACAGCCAAATCAACCCAAATTTCAGCTTGAGGGTGTTGTTGAGACCAGAGTGAGCTGGCAGCGTCCTCAGAGCTCCTGGGAGAGCAGACAGGGAGGCAGCAAATGGAATATTCCTCATTTCTAGTGCACATTTGGACTTTCAGCAAATGAGGATTTCAGGGAGAGTCCCAGAGCCACGCTCTCCTTCAGACAATACATAAATACAGCAAGAAATTTCCCAGCTATTATTTACAGGGCTTAAATGATTGCTGTGGTGGGACAGGACCAGAGGATGCAGATTTGGGGACAAAGAGAGCAAGTTTGGGTGCAGAGGGGGCAGGTTTGGGGTGTTTGATGATTTTAGGCTTGGACTCCTAAAACAGACAAAGCACTTGCAGAGTTGTCTCCCTTCTCAGCACAAACAGCCCGAGCCTTCTGGCTCACTTTAATTACTCAGAACAAATTCTGTCAGCCCCAGAGCCTCCAAGCTGCTGCAGGAAACAAGCCAGAAATGCACAAGTAAAGAGAAAACAGTTCCTACTATTGCCTCCACGAGGGAACACAGGCACAATACAGGTAATTCCACTCAGAAATCCCAGATTCCTCCTGCCAGGGCCTGAAGGGGCTCCAGGAGAGCTGCAGAGGGACTGGGGACAAGGGCTGGAGGGACAGGACACAGGGAATGGCTCCCACTGCCAGAGGGCAGGGCTGGGTGGGAGATTGGGAAGGGATTCCTGGCTGGGAGGGTGGGGAGGGGCTGGGCTGGGATTCCCAGAGCAGCTGTGGCTGCCCCTGGATCCCTGGCAGTGCCCAAGGCCAGGCTGGAGCACCTGGGACAGTGGGAGGTGTCCCTGCCATGGCAGGGGTGGCACTGGGTGATCTTTAAGGTTCTTTCTAACCCAAACCAGTCTGGGATTCCAGGACTGTAACCATGAAATAGCTCTGCAGGCTTCATGCAGATCCCAGGTCACTTCCACAATCCCTTTATGGCCACACCAGACAATAAACAGAAGTCTGAAGTTCTCCTTTCAGCTGGGGTTAATGAAGTTTCAGCATGACCTCAGAGCCGAGGCAGAACTTCAGCCCCAATTGCTTCCTCCTCTCACTGTCTGCCCCAGGCACTTCCCCTCCTGTGTCTGGAATCTCCCTGGATCAGGAACAACCCCTGCTGCTCCCCCTGGAGCACCCCTTCCAGGAGTGGGGCAATCTGAGCCTCCCCAGGGGTGTCCATCTGAAACTGTGGGGTTTCATTCCTTAGGGAATGAGCCATTTCCAGTTCCAAGCATTGTGTTTGCTCTTTTGGTACTGCAAATAAACTCAACTTGCTGCATTGAGTCCTTAATGATGATTTCTGCTCCACAGTCAGGGACGTGTTCATCAGCTCCATTTCCCTCAGGAAAGCACTGATAAAGCCAATGAGCTGTGCCTTCCCCGTCATCAATTATGCAAATGCCACATGAATTACCAGAGCCAGGCTGCAGACAGTCCCCAGCACTCCTGCTGTGCTGGGAATGTTAAAAAGATCCCCTCAACTTCTGGAGATCTGAGGAAACTTCTGTTCTCTTCGTGGTTTCGAGAGCTCACGTGGAACGATGAAGTCTCCAAGGACAACCAGGCAGAAATCCCACAGCAGCCAAGGGCAAGGTGTAAAACAAGCTCCTCTCTCCACGTGTGCAGCTCCTACTCACTGTCAGCTCAAAAGCCACTACTGAAGGTGGCCTGAAGGCTGCCAGGTCAGCATTTCCCAGCTTTATAAAGCAGTTCCCACCTGCTCTTTTTAGATGTGGATATTAATGAATATTGAAATTATCTGTATTTGATTCAACAAAAAAAGAAGGAATTTTTTTCTTTAATGTAAAGGCACTTTATGGAAAGTGCAAGACCAGAAGGGCACCCAGGGGAGGCAACAGCAACCAGGAGGGCTCAAGGCTACTTGAGTTAAACTGTGGATTAGCTGATATGGGGTGTCAGTCAAAGGCTGGACTCGGTGATCTTGGGAGTCTTTTTCAGCCTTAAAGATCCTGTGAAACTGCAGAGTGCATCCCAGGAACGTCACACAGTCCATGCAGTGCACGAGGGAAAAGCTCCCAACACCCACAAAAACTGCACTGGAGCTGCAGGACTGCTGTAGGAACTACAGCAACACCAAACCCCAACAGGACAGTGCACATTTACAGCTGGAACAACAAAAAATGCACTGGAGCTGCACAGCTGCTGTAGGAACTACAGCAACACCAAACCCCAACAGGACAGTGCACATTTACAGCTGGAACAACAAAAAATGCACTGGAGCTGCACAGCTGCTGTAGGAACTACGGCAACACCAAACCCCAACAGGACAATGCACGTTTGCAGCTGGAACAACAAAAACTGCACTGGAGCTGCAGGACTGCTGTAGGAACTACAGCAACACCAAACCCCAACAGGACAATGCACGTTTGCAGCTGGAACAACAAAAACTGCACTGGAGCTGCAGGACTGCTGTAGGAACTACAGCAACACCAAACCCCAACAGGACAATGCACGTTTGCAGCTGGAACAACAACCCACGATGCCAGGGCTGCTCCAGGAGAGGTTTTCCAAGGAACTCAGCCTTATCCCAGTGAGGATGGATCAGTGCATGCCCCACACAGCCTCAGCTTTGCACCTGCCCTGCAAGGAGCCCTTCCAAGAGGAGCTGGAGGCTCTGCACGGCTCCCCCAAACACAGCCCGTGCCAGGCAGAACAGTTTTACAGGAGTGAGGTCCTTGAGGGACCTGGGCACTCCAGCATTTGCCTTGGCTGTGATTCTGTAATTCCACAAGGAATCCATCTCACCACACATCCCACCAGTCAGAGCACTCTGGCGATCCTGGCACAGGCCAAAAGCTGCCAGCAGCCACAGGCTGTGCCACTGCTGCTCCCCATGGTGGTGCCAATGCATCCACACAAAATTCCCTTCCAAAGAGCCGGGGCACAGCCCCAGCAGCCAGGATTCCACTGAGGAATCACCCCCAGGAGGAGCTGCACCCCCAGTGCCACCACACCTCCCCTCTCATCCCCAGAGAGGAGTGATGCCATCATTCCCACCCATCCTGGAAGCTTCCAGGCCTCCACACAAAGGGAACAGAGAAATAAATACCAGTGCTCCAGGACTTCGAGGAATTCCAGTGGCGGGTAACGTCAATATTACATGTCCCTGATTAACATTATTTTCAACTCAGTAAAAGCAGTTTAAAAATAAAGTCTACATTCTGCACTTATGCAAAATGTAAGTAATTAGCTGGAGCCAGATCTGTGTCAAAGATCAAGGCAGAAGGAATATCCAAGTGCAAGAGAACCAGGGAGAATTCCTGTTTATATGTGTGCAGGTACCTGCTATCATGGAATGGTATCAGAGGATGGTTTGGCTTGAGGGATCTTAAGGACCCTCCAGTGCCACCCCTGCCATGTCAGGGACACCTCCCACTGTCCCAGGTGCTCCAATATCCAGCCTGGCCCTGGGCACTGCCAGGGATCCAAGGGCAGCCACAGCTACTGTGGGCACCCTGTGCCAGGGCCTGCCCACCCTGCCAGCCAGGCTGTGGAACTCAGCATTTCCACAGAGTCCCCTGCGATCTCAGCTCCGTGTTCAGCTGCACTGAGGGCTCTGCAAACTCTCATTTCAGACTCTCAGCTTTCCCACCAGGTCCCTTCTGGCCTTGTGTCAGGCTCCCCTGCTCAGGGTGAGGAGATTGAAGCACGAGTCTGTTTTATCAGGGCTCTCCACACAACTCCTGCTGCTCCCAGGCTGGAGAGCCACACTCTGCCCACAGAACCAGGAGACAGAGAACTCCAGACACCCAAGAGAGCAGCCCTGCTGCATTCCTGGGAAATGCACTGCAATTGCTCTGCACTTGTCCAAAAGCCTGAGGGTGTTTTGCAATTTCCAGTGGAAGGCAGCTCAGGAGAGGCAGCTCAGCTCTGTGAGGGCCCTGAGCCACCTCCCAAACCCTCCACTGGCACCACACTGATCATCAGAGCTGCCCAGAGCCACCAGACTGACAACACTGAACTGAGGCAAAGCTGCTCCAACTCCTCCTGCCCCAGCCCCTGGGAGGAGAGCGGATGGAAGGAAACCCACCTAAGGCAGCCTGGAGCGCTCAGAGCAGCGTTCCTGGGAGCAGCGAGGGATGGTGGGGAGGGGGAGGCTCACGTAGGAGAGGGCCAGACGCCAGAACAGCCACAACTGGACAAAAACCAGAGCTGGGAGGCTTTAGGAATGTCAGGCTGAGGAGAGGAAGAGCGATACAACTGCAGAGAATCACCCCAGCAGCCCACTTCCAGCCCTGACTCTGCTTCAGCTGCACCCATGCCCAGAAAAGACCTGTGGCACGCACTCGTGCCTGCAAAGAACATTTTACTATTGTAATTATGCCTGAGATGAGATAAGAGCACAGCAGCCTCCTGCATTCCCTCCCTTTGGGCAACCTCAGTGCCATTAAGCACTCAGCAGGATGGGGTAAGACTGTCCAAGTTGGATTGCTCCATCCAGAGCTGTATCCTTTCCAAGCTGATAAAAAGTCACATTAATAAACTTGCCTTAAGTTACACAGAGAGATGCTCTGCCAGAGCAGCTTCACTGGGAGGACAAGAATAACTTTCCTCTAAGCCCCAGCAGGGATTAGGGACTCTAGAAGGTGGGGATTAATGCTCTTGGCTGGCCTTCAAAAAAGCCACATGGAAGATGAGTTCATAGATAATAACTGTGAGGGACTTTCAAGCGTCGAGCTCGGCACAGGCCTACAAGCACTCAAGGGAGAGACCTAAAAAGGACTCCAAAAATCACAAATATTTATCTAAGGAAAAAAGAAGAGTCTGCCCACCTTCTGCCCAGCCCTGGAAGTTTTAGCTCCAAAAAGCCCAGTCTGAGCCCAGCCCCAGAGCCCAGCTCACCGCTGGGCCGCAGTGCCTCGCAGCAGAGGGGATTTCGTGCGCCGCTTCCCCGACAGGCAGCACCAAAAAAGGAGAGTTCATCAATCATGGGGAAGAGTCTCCTCTCCTCTCCTGGCACAGGGAAGGAGCAGTGGGGGCAGGGTAGGAAAGGGCTGTTTGCAAAGCACTTTCTCCGGAGGATGCTGGGCTGAGCCCCAGCCCCAGCAGCTGCTCCCGTCAGCTGCTTTCCTTTCTTAGCACCGGGCCCAGGGAGGAGCCTGGATCCACCTCCCTCCCACAGCAAACACACAGCAAAACCCAAAGCAAAACCCACAGCAAACACACAGCAAAACCCAGAGCAAAGCCCCCAACACTGCCCACAGCACTCCCTGGGCTGCCAGGCTCTGCCCAGAGAGGGAAGGATGATGGCACATCACTGACAGAGTGGATCACCCAACAATTCTCCTCTTTACCCCCTCATTTTTCTCCCTGCAGCCTCACCTCACTGCCACAGCCTGGGCACAACAGCTGAGTGCACACCAAGGGAGAGGTTTCACTGCAAAAGTTCACCTCAGCCCCTCAGCCCTCGTGCCAGCTCCTCTGAGTTCATCCCATTCCATGTTTGTCTTACATACATGTCTCCCAGAACAATGGAGTTTGTTCTCACGTGAGAATTTGGGCGTTAATTTTTAAGAAGGGATGAGAACTGTACAACACAAACACTGGAAGGACAAACCCAGAGACGAGAATGAGTTCAAGTCATGCTGTGAGAAAAAAATTCAGAGGTTTAGTCCAGCCTAATTATAGTTTGAGTACCACTGTGCAGGCCTCAGTGCCTTCATCAACTCACAGTTTTGCCTTATGTATATATAATAATATATAAATATGTGTATGCACACATCTGAGAGCGTAGGAGGGAAAGCAAGGGCAGAGAGGACAAATTCTGAAATTAAGCTGGGATCAGGCACAGGTTGAACCATCCCTGTTCCAGCCACTCCACTTCCACACAGGCTCCACTCCTTTCCCTGCACGGAATAATTCCAGTTGTGTCAGTGACTCTATCAGAGCAGCTACCTCACTTTTAATTAAAAGAAGCCCTTCTCCTGACAAGGTAATTACAGAGCACCAGAACCTGCCCATCAGGACACAGGACTGGAGGCTTCCACGTGAGAAAGTTCAGTGGAGAGTTGGTTTTATTCATGGCAACTCAGCACCAGCCTGGTGTTCCACAGGAGTGGAACAGCAAACCTGGCACTGCTTTTTCAAGGCAGCTTTGAAAGAGAAAATAATATTTTGTCAAGAGAAATTTGTCAAGAGAAAATTTGTCAAGAGAAAATTTGTCAAGAGAAAACAATATTCTAAAGCTTTCAAACACTACTGGAAGGTCACAAAGCTCTGGAAGAATGGACCAAAGCATTTCTATACCAAGAAATGAGTTTTAGCTATTTGTAAATTCTGCAAGATCTTGGCTACAGCAAGGGAGAGACTTTATGCACTCATCAGCTGCCTCTGAAGATTGTGGCTTTTGCAGACTCCCAGAAATGCCCCCAGAGGAACCTGGAAATGGAACAGACACCTTGGGCTGGTGCAGAGATCAGGGGCTGCTGTTTGGAAACCACAACAAAGCCTGGTGGAGGCAGATGTTTAACAAGGAAAAGCAAATGCTCTCAGTGCCCAGCTCTGTGACCACACTGGGGAACTGCTCCACGGGGACGTGCCCAGGGACCATGCACGAGCACCTCCCTCTCCATCCATGGGGATTTTCAGGGCAGGAACAAAGTTCCCTCTTTTTCTGGCCACTCAGAAACCCATGGAGAATTGAAGTCCCTAAGCACATTCAGGGTGGGAGCAGAACACACCTGGAAGGCTCCAAGCTGTGGAGCCTGTTCCTGACTGCTCTGGGATATCCCTGTTCCTTACCCTGCTGAGGACACTTTGGGATATCCCTGTTCCTAACTCTGTTAAGGACACTTTTGGGATATCCTTGTCCCTCACCCTTTCCAGGACAGCTCTGGGATACCCCAGGCTGCCTTCACACACTGGTGTGTCACTGGATCATGCTCAGAAAGGGCTTTTTGCACCACCATGGGCAATTCCATGTGTGGATTTTGTTCATCTCGGGGCAACCCCACATAGATGTAATAGGAGATTAAACATATTCCACCTTAATAGGAATTACCTCTAAGCAGGGATATTTGTGCCTACACACAGGTGAGAAAGGCAGAACTCTGCAATCCTCTTAAAGCAAGGTAGAAGCCTTTAGCTTTAAAAGCACTTCAAAATCACTCTTGGGCCCCTCTGCAAGCAGAGCTGAACCCATGAGCTACAACAGCTCAGGGAAGGATTTGTTGGAAGCTTGGGAAGCAAGACCTGCCTGCCTGTGATCCAAGGGAGAAGGGCCCTCCTGGTGGTGATGGTGCAGCTCCCAAGCACAGGGAGAGGGGTAACTGAGGCAGGGAAAGGTCCAGGGAATCACCCCAGGGAGAGCTCAGGATGCTCTGAGGGACCACGGGGCAACTCCTGGCTCCAGCAGCAGCTTCAGTGCAGAGAGGGACCCTCTCTCTCCCTCCCCAGGGAATTCCTGGGGAGATGAAAGAGCTCAGCACCCCTCGGTGCAGAGCAGGAGCCACGAGGCAGCATCACCACCCTGCCACGCCAGCCCTGCAGCTCCTGTGCTGCCCAGGGCAGGGACAGCAGAGCCAGAGCTGCAGAGCAGTGCCTGGAAACGTGTCCAGTGGCACATCCAGCAGGAATCCAGCTGCAGGGAGCTCCACCAGCCCACAGGCTCGGCAGGAACATTCCCACCTCCCCAGACAAGGACTTCCAGGTTCCTGATTTACAGAGAACCCAGCAGGCTCTGGAAGCCCCGTGTCACGCTCAGCAGCAAGGAAAGCTGAGGCCAGGCCAGCCCCTCCTGTGGCCCTGCAGCTTATCCCTTCAGCCAGGGGGATGCCAGCCCAGCCCTTAAGCTGCTGCCTCCCAGCACAGCACGTTAATTGTCCCCAGGCAGGGGGACACTCCTGCTCTCACGTGATGTTTATCCTTAGAGAGGATCCCGGGGATTTTTCTTTAGCTGCTTCAGCCCCACCGCTGGCGCAGGGCCAGAGGAGCGGCCCTGAGCTCCTCAGCAGGGACAGGGAGCAGCCTCAGCCTGCTGCAGACACACCAGGGGCATCTGCCGTGGCAGCTCAGGCAGGAAAGGCCTGGAGACTGAGGAGAAGGAACTCTGCCCACAAAGTTGTTCCTGCCACACAAAGCTCATGACAGACTCAGTAAAAAAAGCAGATGACAGGCACAGAGTGACTGCTCACATCCAACAGCTGAGCCCAATTCCTCCCCAGTGAGGCCAAAGAACAAATTCTGCACTGGAGCTTTTCTGTTGTCCTGACCTGGTTTTAATGACAAAATTCCTGCTGACTGAGAGATCAACCAACATTAGCTCCCAGTGAGCAGCACAACCACACTTGGGCAGCAGCTCTCAAAAACAGCTGCAAACTTAGGGCTGGGAGACCCAGCGTGGTCAAGGCTCCATCTTTTCAGTTTTTCTTCTAGGAAATGAGCTCAGATGTTGCAAGCAGAAGAATGCAGTCTTAGTTCAAGTAGAACAGTGCCTGTGTGGCTTATCTAGTGAAAAAATGGGATGTGCTGGTAGGCAGGAGCTTGGGGAAACGCCAAGAGGAGCCACAGCACGAGGCCTTGTGTTCGCTCTTGGTCTCAAGGAGAGAATTGTCTCTCTTGGAAATCTGATGGGGTGGCAGCAGGGGGAAGAACAGTCCTTTCTGAAATGAATTAGTGCAGAAGAACAGCTCCCCCCTTCCCAAGTGCATGCAGGAAGGCAGGGGGAGGAAGGGAGGAGCTGCTGCAGCCCAACCACCATTGTATTTACATTTCCGTGCTCCTGATAACAAACACATTCAAGGGTGCCTGGAAAATAAGGCTTTGGTTAGACAACAAAAGCTGAGATTTCATGAAAGAAAGAGCAATAAAAGACATTCCAGGTGTCCCTGCAGTGTTATCAGGCATGGTGTGGTGGTTTCCTCAGAGAACGATTCACTTTCTTATCACAGGTGCAGCATCCAGTGCCACACTGAGGTGCCCTGGGACACAGCAATTCCCTTCCAAAAGGGAAAAAAGAGGGGAATAAATAAATAAATATTCAGTGTAGAACTGGAAAAAATCTTTTGATTTTAATCAAGGGTGCTTCCCACAACACTTTAAGAAAGTAAAACCCTGAGTGGTAAAGTGACTCAGAATCCTCAAATCCCAGAATGGTTTGGGTTGGAGGGACCCTTGCCAGGACCCTCCCCCTGTCCCAGGCTGCTCCAGCCTGGCCTTGGGCACTGCCAGGGATCCAGGGGCAGCCACAGCTGCTCTGGGCACCCTGTGCCAGGGCCTCACACCCAATAAAAGTGACCCTAAAGGTGAGTTTGTGGGTGTTTCTTCCCAGATAGAGCCATTACACAACAAAGTATAAATTTACCCAGCAGGTAAGGTTTGCAGAAGTGTTTTCTCCCCACGTGTACACGTGGAACCAGCACAAGAACCAAACAAAGATCCAGGTGCCACAGTCATGGTCAGTGTCTGCACTTTAAGAGGGATGACCAAACATTGCCATGGACTTGACTGGAAGAGCTCCTGATGGAATGAGCAGGAGGAACTGGGGTATTCCCTAGGGACAATCTCAGAACACAGGCTCAGGGTTGTAAAGAAGCCCAGATATTCCTCGGGCAGGTGAATCCAAGCAGGGCAGGCAGTGCCCAGCTCCCACCAACATCTCCTCCTGCCTGCCTGCTCCCCCAGCTTCCCAGAGGGTATGGGGAGGAAGCTGCCCCTATTCCTCCTCACACTCAGTGGGCCTGGATGAAACATTCCCGGATAAATGACTGCAGGAAGCACTCGGAGCTGCTCAGAGCAGTCTGTGGGAAACACCTGGCTGGTCTGCATGTCCTGAACTGTGGAACAGCCAATGTGGAGAGGCACATGGGACTAAGGAGGCAGGTCCTGCCCAGCTCCCAGCTCTGTACAAGGGACAAATGCAAGGAGGAAAATCCCAAAGGCAAAGTCCCCTCTCTAGAGAAGCTGTGAGGTACAGCAGGACCTGCCAGAGTGCCAGGGGTGCCTGGAGAACGCTCTCAGCCATGGGTTTAGTCTGAGCAGCCTGTTGGATTCAATGATCCCTGAGGGTCCAACTGGAGATATTCCACAAAGTCTAAATCCAGTCCAGACATCCCAGGAGCCTGGAAGACCTTCAGAGCACACCGGGCCAAGCCGAGAGAGGTAGAAAAGAGGAAAAATGAAACCCACTCAAAACTGGCAGGTGCAGGAAAGGAAACACAAAGCTCTCCCATGGCCCTGTCACCGTCCCCATGCGGCCTCGCCCTGAGGAGAAGGTGACACTCCACCTCCTGTGACCTCTGCAGGTCCACTGAGGCCACGGGGACAAGCACGTGGGGCAGTCTGGGCACGGCCCCCCTCCCTCCCACCAGGGGAGATAAGCCATCTTCCTTGGCTTCTCTTCAAGTGGCTTTGAGACAACGACTTAAGATGGTTTGGCCAGCAGCCACAGCCCTGGGACCGCCAGCAGGAGCTGGGCACACCCCAGGAGCCTGGGCACAGCCACCCCAGGAACAGGGAGCACCCTGCAGCCACCCCAGGAATGAACAGGGAGCACCTTCCAGCCACCCCAGGAACAGGGAGCACCTTCCAGCCACCCCAGGAATGAACAGGGAGCACCTTCCAGCCACCCTAGGAACAGGGAGCACCTTCCAGCCTCCCCAGGAACAGGGAGCACCTTCCAGCCACCCCAGGAACAGGGAGCACCTTCCAGCCTCCCCAGGAACAGGGAGCACCTTCCAGCCTCCCCAGGAACAGGGAGCACCTTCCAGCCACCCCAGGAACAGGGAGCACCTTCCAGCCACCCCAGGAACAGGGAGAACCTTCCAGACACCCCAGGAACAGGGAGCACCCTGCAGCCACCCCAGGAATGAACAGGGAGCACCCTGCAGCCACCCCAGGAATGAACAGGGAGCACCCTGCAGCCACCCCAGGAATGAACAGGGAGCACCCTGCAGCCACCCCAGGAATGAACAGGGAGCACCCTGCAGCCACCCCAGGCACAGGGAGCACCCTGCAGCCACCCCAGGAATGAACAGGGAGCACCCTGCAGCCACCCCAGGAATGAACAGGGAGCACCCTGCAGCCACCCCAGGAATGAACAGGGAGCACCCTGCAGCCACCCCAGGAATGAACAGGGAGCACCCTGCAGCCACCCCAGGAATGAACAGGGAGCACCCTGCAGCCACCCCAGGCACAGGGAGCACCCTGCAGCCACCCCAGGAATGAACAGGGAGCACCCTGCAGCCACCCCAGGAATGAACAGGGAGCACCCTGCAGCCACCCCAGGAATGAACAGGGAGCACCCTGCAGCCACCCCAGGAATGAACAGGGAGCACCCTGCAGCCACCCCAGGAATGAACAGGGAGCACCCTGCAGCCACCCCAGGCACAGGGAGCACCTTGCACCCACCCCAGGAACAGAGACACAGGAGCCTCTTCCAGTCCCACCATGAACAGGAGCATCAGCCCCACTGAAAATAAAGGACTCTGCACCTATTGTGTTATCTCTGCGTCTGCCATTAAGGGAACCAAAGAAAAAGGCACCTGGGGAACAATTTTATCCCATAACTAGATTTTAGGAGACCTGTGAGGCTCCTGACACCTCCAGGCAGTTGCAGGAGACCACAGTGAGCAAAGCTGGTGATGTGAAGTCGAGGTGTGAGGAGCTCCACCCACGGCACTGCTCTGCTCTGCTCACTGCTGGTACCAGCACTGCCCCTCACAGCTCCAGCCTGATTTACAGGATGCACCAAACAGTGAAGGAAACAACAAATATTCCTCTCAGGACTTCAACACAAAACAGCATTGGGGAACAAACCCAAACTGCTCTGCAGAAGACACCTGGATCTCTGAGCCCATACAAGAATCAGGAATAAACTCCAATTCCACATTGTGAGCACTTCAAACACCCCGAGGGCAGAGCTGATGGCAGATCCCAGTGCAACTGCAGCTTCACTGTGCCTCCCCCAGAGGCCAGCTAGGATAAAAAACTTGGATGATCTGCTGCTCCCAATTCCCAACAAATCAAATCTGACTTGTTTTCCTTAGCCTAGTTTACCCATTTTAATCTTTTGTAGTCCTCTTACTCTGATAAAAAGAAGATTTGAGTGACCAAGTTAAACAAGATGTGAGCCCTTTGAAGCAGAAAAGGCAAAGAAAGAAAGTCCAAGTGGCCAGAAAGGATAAGCCTGGAATTCCACACCAGCCCTGTTATCCCAACCAGAACTCCAGCAATGTCTGAAACTTGAATAAATACCTGAAAGGCTGGAGCCCCTCTGCTCTGGAGCCAGGCTGGGAGAGCTGGGAATGTTCCCCTGGAGAGGAGAAGGCTCCCGGGAGAGCTCAGAGCCCCTGCCAGGGCCTGAAGGGGCTCCAGGAGAGCTGCAGAGGGACTGGGAACAAGGCCTGGAGGGACAGGACACAGGGAATGGCTCCCACTGCCAGAGGGAAGGACTGGGTGGAAGATTGGGAAGGGATTCCTGGCTGGGATTCCCAGAGCAGCTGTGGCTGTCCCTGGATCCCTGGCAGTGCCCAAGGCCAGGCTGGAGCAGCCTGGGACAGTGGGAGGTGTCCCTGCCATGGCAGGGGTGGCACTGGGTGATCCTTGAGGTCCCTTCCAACCCAGACCTTGCTGTGATTCTGTCTGGAAGGATTTGAACTGGAAGGATGTAAAAGGAGCAGTAATTAGAAGGTTTAATAGAACAGAATGGAAAGGTGAGGGCATTCCAGACGTGTCTGCTCCACAGAAGTTCCCAGTGGCAGAACTCTCATTCAGATCTCTGATGGTGGCTGCAATTCCCAGCACAGCTGTTCTGGTGTGCACACACAGCTCTACCCAACCTCTGCTTTTGAATTAAACACTTAGTGTTGGGTCATTAGAAAATCAGTTCCTACCTCACAAGCAGGTGTTCCCTGGGCAGGTCCTTCAGTCCTCAGAAACTGCTTATCTGCAAGACACAGAGCAGAAGGAATTGTGATTACAGAGCCCTGGGATGGCAGGGAATTAGGGATGCTGGGCTTCCTTCTGAGTTACTCAGAATTAGCTGAGACTTGGGAGATTTTGCTGCAGTCCCCCTCCAGTGATCCTGGCAGGTTTTCTTGGTGTTCCCTCCTCAGCAGGAGTAAGATCTCAGTGTTGCTGGGATCAGGACTGAGGGAGGGGATCCTCCCCTCTGCTCTGGAATATCCTGTCAGTGCTGGGCTCCTCAGGACCAGGAGCTGCAGGAGAGGGTCCAGCAGAGCACGGAGATGTGCAGGGCTCTGGGGCATCTCTGAGGAGCAGAGGCTGCAGGAGCTGGGCCTGCTCACCCTGGGGAAGGGAGGCTCACAGGGGATCCCAGCAATCCACACCAATCCCCCAGGGCTCTCAGAGGATGGAGCCAGGCTCTGCTCACGCTGCCAGAGACAGGGCAAGGAGCAGTGGCCACAAAGCAAAGCACAGCGAGCTGAAGAGCTTCTGCATGGAGGGGCAGAGCCCTGGAGTCTCCCTCTCTGGAGCCATCCCAAACCCCCTGGACACATCCCTGTGCCACTGCCTGGCAGGGGCTGGCCTGGGGGGTCTCCAGAGGTCCCCCCACATTCCAGCATCCTGTGGCTGCTGTTTCCCACCAACACTTCCTCAAGCTGTTTAGGATATTCCATGAAAACTGAGAGCGGCTCCTCCCTGCTTACACACCTTAACAGGTTTCCCCAAGCACAGCAGCAAAGCTGATTTAACCCAGGCTGACCAGGACATCCCTGCCCTAAGCAGCATTTCAGGTGCTCAGTGAATGGCTTAGGAGCTCCCAGGGCCCTGCCAGTCCTTGTCACCTGTGCCAGCCACATCCCAGTCACGAGCCCACCTCTCGCTGCTCCTGCTTTGTTCCTGACTTTTGCCATGATTCCAGTGCAGCTGCTCCCACCAGGTTTACCAGGGAACATCTCCTCACCTGGCTGTCACATTCCAAATTTTTCTACCCAATATTTTACATTTGTTGATAATGTTTCTTAATTGTGATGCAAACAATGCTGTTAAAAAAATTATTCTATCCCAATAATTCCTCCTTATAGCCCCCTTGGAGAAGAGAACATAAACTGAGCCATGAGGCTAAAGTATTTCAATCCACACGGAGATCTAAATGTCCAACTTGTTCTCCACCACTGCAAGTCATCAAGCCAGTCTCACAGGAAAATATCATCTCAGAACCTGCTCAGCAGTCAGACATAAACACTAACCCATGTTCCTCTCCCCACAGATGGACATTTCGTGTTCCAGGGAAGCAAAATGCCAGAGCTTTCAGCTAAATGAGGAACCAGCCCAGTGAAAAGTGTCATTTTAGCTTCAGTAAAGCAGCGATGCACTCAGGAGTGAGAAAAGCTTCCAGAAGAGTCCTGCTCCCTTCAGAAGGGCTGGGAAGGAGTTCCCACATGAATTAGGAATGGAGCAATGTCTGGAGCAGGGTTCAGCTGCACGAGGTGCTCAGTGCCAGCTCCTGAGGGGTAACAGAGGAGGAGGATAACACTATAACACCCTCCACAAACCCACACCTCTCTGCACATCTTCACTTCCAGGGGAGCCACCCTGGGACCAGCTGGGCCACCAGGGCCCTTCTCCAGCTCCTTCCCACGGGAGAACACCCACACCCCCTCCCAAGGCACCACAGCCCCACTGGCTGCTCCCCTGGCATCCATCCCACACTTCTTGCTGTGATCCACTCTCACACAGGAGATTCCAATCTCTTTGCACAGAAACCACCAAAACTTTACCTTATTTGTTAAGACAAACGACCCAGAGACCTCTCATTTCGGGCAGAATTGAAGAAAATGAGAAGCAGGAGCTCCTTTTTTAGTGCTGCTCCAGTTCAAATGGGCCAGTGCTGGGTCAGCCTGGTAACTGTGAGGTTAAATCCACCACAGGTTCTTGGTCTGGCCAACCCAACTTTTTCTTTGGTAAAGCTGCACCTCTGGTTGCTCTCTAAATAACTCCTGAAGGGCAAAATTCCTGTACTGTGGGGGTCTTAACTGCCCCCATTGTAAAACTGATGCTCTAAGTTAGGGGGTGTTCTCACTGACAAGCAGAAGTGTTAAATATCTGTGATTCTTACCCCAAACTGACAGATTTGCTGAAACTGAAGGTGTGGCTGCAAAGATTTTTTATGTTGGGTCTTAAAATAATCTGAGGGACTTCACCCCATCCCCTCACGTGATAAATTGAGGAAGACTCCTCTGTTGCAGAAGCCTTGCTGAACAGCAGGAGAAAACCCATATATCCAGCAAATCCCATCTCACATGGCCCATGACTGACCAGGAGTGTTCTCCAGTGTGGAGAAATACCTCTGAGAAGTGTTTTAATGACTAGAGATACCTGGCCATGCATTGTGACCCCAAGTTCCCGACTTCCCTCCTCCCCTGCACTGTTTTCCCACAGCTGGCAGGGAAAGCAGCAGCAGGGAAAGGCAGGGATGTCATTAATGCCACTCCCCAGCAGATCCTGCCTGCACTGTCAGAGCAGGCACTGCCTGCCATGCACTCTGCTCATGTCTGCTGGCCCGGTAAGATCCAGTTCCACATCCTGCACCAGCAGTTCTTGTTCCTCAGCTCCTCATCCTGTCAGTCCAGAACACTCCAAGGGCTTCTCCAGCTTCAGAGATTCCCCTCCCGGAAAAACTGAATCCCCTGCATGCCATTAACACTGCCTACTTCCAGGTTACACCCAGTCTCTCACCTGAGAGTTCACCAAACACACTCCATCTGCAATGCAATTCCAAAATCACATTTCAGGGCAAACATTAACAGTTCCCTTCAGGCTTTTATAATTTTGGAGGTTCTTACTACTTTTAGTAGCACCTACTCATCTCTACCAGCTTCCAGTGACAGCCCTTTGGAGGATGAGCTCCCAGCTCATCTTGCTAAGCCACCCAAACAGGATGTAAGCAGCAACTCCCCACAGAATGATCACTGCCAGTCTCCAGGGCCAAGGATGCAGGAGTTTGAGTGCCCAGAGCTCGTCTAAGTGCCTGGTTGTGATGCCAGACAGGGAGCAGAGCAATGCCCTGGATTATCCCTCTGATTCCAGCCAGGTGGAATGCACTTCAGTGCCCCTGAGTTTGTAACAGACAGGAAGAATGTGCCCTTCCCCAGATCAGAAGCCCTTATCAGCTCCCTTCAACTCCCTGAACAAGCAGCACTTGCTGTTTCCCACCCCAAATTCAGGGCTGTTTCCCGTGCCTTGCAGGAGAAAGCCCCTCAGCCTTTGAGTTTCCTGTTCTCTCCCCCTTCAGGCCTGGTTTCCAAAGCTGTGGATAAACAGCTCCCTTTAAATAGCTCCCAACACTCCCACCGTGTCTCCAGCACATCCAGGGCATGAAGATCACTTGACAGGAGAAGCTGGGAGGCGTTGCCCACCCCAGCTCCAGCATTCCACATGCAAAGCAGCCCCAGGGTGTCGAGCTCCAAAGGCAAAGGCTGGTGAACCCTGAGCTAAATATACCCCGTGCCTCTGAAATGCAGATTGGGCAGCTCAGATTTCCATCCCAGCTCTTCCCACAGCAATAACTACAACAACCTGACAAGGAATCACAGAGCCACAGGATGGTTTGGGGAGGAAGGGACCTTAAAGATCTCATTTCAATCCCTGCCACAGGCAGGGACACCTTCCCTGAGAAGGAAAATTGTCTTTATGGCCACAACCCCCCACGCTGTCTCCTTGACTGTTCCTGAACTCACCAAAATCCTAGACAAGAGTTTATTCACAAATACATGATGGACTTTTTTCCTCAATGGGCACCACAGCCAAATAATCAATGAAATTTTGTTCAGCATCAAACTTCTGCTCCCAGGGAACGGGACAGGAGGAGAGGGAACGGCCCCAGGCTGGGCCAGAGAAGGGACAGGTTGGACACCAGCTGGAATTTCTCCATGGAAAGGGTGCTCAGGCCTTGGGAGAGGCTGCCCAGGGAGGCTGTGAGTTCCCATCCCTGGAGGTGTCCAAGGGACACCACTGGATGTGGCACTCAGTGCTTTGGGGACAAGGACGGGGCCGTCAGCTTGGACTTGACGGCCTTGCAGATCTTCTCCAACCCAAGTGATGCTGGGATTTGAAAGAGACTGCTTTTACATTTAATTCCAGGCTTCAGAGTGGAGCTTCTCCCAAGAGAAGTTAAGACAGACTAATAATTTAAAGAGTCTTCAAAACACAGGATGCATTTCCACTGCACTTGAAGAGCGAAACATTTTCTAGGGAAATATTCATGACCAGCAAGTCAGAGCTCGGTGGCAGTCACGCAAGTCCTGCTGCTTGGAGAGGAGAGGATCCTCCCCACCCCAGGTAGCACAGGGAAGAGTGAAGGCCTTCCACTGCAAAGCAAGCAGACACTCCCTGGCAGCATCCACATTTCACCCTTATTGGAGGGGACAGACTTTAAAATGAGAGTCTTGGGCAGCGATTCAGGTTGACAAAGTTAAACCCCAGTGAGGCTCATACAATCAGACAGGAAATAAGCAGCTGCACAAGCGGGGCTGTTTTTATAGCACCGCGGATTTGGGGATGTCAGGAGCGATTTGAAAAAAAGAAACAATGTGCAATGACTCTGGGAAGTTGGACGAGTGACTCATGGGTTGCCACAGCATCAAGGACCAGCCAAGGACCTTCCCAAAGGGCTCTCTGGAAGGCTGGGCAGTGCAGCAAGGGCTGCACTCACCTGGGAAGGAAAGTTCCAG
Organism: Prinia subflava; assembly: GCF_021018805.1. NCBI lineage: Eukaryota > Metazoa > Chordata > Aves > Passeriformes > Cisticolidae > Prinia > Prinia subflava. Next base: position 153,089,576 of record NC_086247.1, on the reverse strand, counting down.
AAGCCAGAGCCCTCTGGTCTGTTAGTGCCCAAGAGAGGAACGTGGGACAGGCTGTGTTACAAACTGTATGTGACAGGAGCCTGGAAACACCCAGAGGAGGCTGAGATGAAGGACTTTGACACAAGCCTTGCATAGAAAAATTGAAAGATCTTTCTGAAGTGTCAAAACAAAACAAAACAAAAATCTTAACATCCAGATGCACACCAAAAAGGAACCCAGCACCAAAACCCAGGGCAGAAATTGCCCTTGGTGACAATCAGCAAAGCCTCTCCCCGTTGAGCAGAAGCTCAATAAAAAAAGAAAGTGATTTAAGCAAGAGCGAAGTGTCTCTTTTCACAGCTGAAGGATTCTTCTGCTCACAGGACTGAATTAGCTAAAATTAGCTCTCACAGTTGCATTCTCACCAGCACCTCGAGCCTCCCGTGGATGAGTAGTTTTGGTGAAAGCAGCTTTAATTTGGATTCAGAGCATGCAAATTTTAGGAGAATAGTGATTTCTGACCAGCTCCTTCCATGAACACTGATGCATAAAAAACACTGTCTTGCACATTCAAGTTTAATCCTCTTCTGAAATATTTATTTTTGGAACAATTCAGGGAACAGAAAGCCTTCAGCCCAGACGAATTACATCTAAAAATAGAGGGTTTAAAAATCCAGGAATTCTCCCTACTGTTCTGTCTAATCAATACACATCCACTGTGACTCCTGTCATCTGCTTGACTTGTCAAAGCACATCCCCACACCCACCCCTTGCCAGCATTATCCAACCTGCATCTTTTGGGATACTATAGGGTACAAACAGCATTTTTACAGTTTGAGATTCCTCAAGACTCACACACACTTTATACAAGGAGCAGCAGGAACAGAGGCAAGTCTTGAACTATGAAATCATCGTTCAAGGCTGGAGCCCCTCCAGGGCCCGTCCTGCCTTAGCTGGGAGAGCATTAATGAACTCTTTGATGGCAACAAGGAGAAGAAGCAGCTTGCATTATCCAAATGTCATTTGTCCACTAATGAGGGGCTCTCAGCCAAGTGACCTCCCTGAGATGCCTTCCTGCATCAGGGAGGAATAGGAAGGAGCTCCCCAGTGTCACAGCTGAGTTACAGAGACCAGAACATTCTCACATCTGAAATCCTGCTCTCCTCACCAGGGGTGCTACAAGCAAACAGATCTGAGACTGGAATTCTGCTCCATGGCAGCTCTGGAACAGCACCCACCAGATGTGGGAGAGGACTTCTGCCCAGGGTCAAAGGCTGCAAGAGCAAATCTCCTGAAATAAAACATCCCAGCACTACCAGAATCATCAAACATCACCTAACCCAGCAGCATGAGGGCAGCCAGAGACACAGACTGTGAGCAGCTCTTACTGAACTCTTTTTATATTCCCATCACCCCAGCCTGCTGCTCCCCTGCCACTACACCAGGGGAAACCACTACAAAACCTCCCCAGCCCACAACTGGAACAAACAGGGCACATTTGCAAGGGCTTATCTCTGAGTGCCTTTTTAAAAGTTGACATTTTTGCTGGTTTTTAAGAAGTCCTTCACGCAGTCTCTCGGCCAAGGTACACTCACCACACCCAGAGCCCAGGAGAGGACACGGCTGCTCCCCCACAGCTCCTCTGGAAGGCTGGAGCTGCTTCCAGAACAGCCCCTGGGTTTTATTCCACTTTCACCCACCACAAACCCCCGCTGTGCACATCAAAGGCTCAGTGGAATACTTTTGATGTTATGGACATGCAAAAACACAGCGTGAAGCTGTGTCCTGCCTGTGCCTAAAGGGGGCTTAGACAAAGACAGAGAGAGAAGGTGGTGATAGAACAAGGGGTGATGATGTTAAACTGAAATATCAGATATTGGGAAGGGATTCCTGGCTGGGAGGGTGGGCAGACCCTGGCACAGGGTGCCCACAGCAGCTGTGGCTGCCCCTGGATCCCTGGAAGTGTCCAAGACTGGACAGGGCTTGGAGCAGCCTGGGACAGTGGAGGTGTCCCTGCCACGGCAGGGGGTTTGGAATGGGATGATCCTTAATGTCCCTTCCAACCCAAACCATCCCATGATTCTGTATCAAACATACCCATGCACCCCTATGGAGAACTCCCTCATCCCACTGGAACCACAAAACATTGTCTTTGCTCAGCTTTGGAAAAGGAAACCCAGGAAGGAAACTGCAGGCACCAAGAGTGATTTTACCAAGTTACCCCAGATTAAAGAATGTTGTCTGCAGTGTCAGCTCAGACCCTGCTGTGGGCAAACAGCAAAGTTTGGATTTCCCACCTCCATGGGGCCCTGCAGGCTGCCACAGCAACAGCTTCAAAGCCAAGCAGCTCCTGCAGAATTCCCAACCACCTCTGACACTTTATTAGTGTGAGAAAGCACGGAAATTCATGGGACTGAAATCTCTGTACGTGTCAAGGTTGGTGCCTGCCAGGTTTCACAAGTGCAGTGCCCGAGCTGCCCGTTAATGTCTCCTCACCTGCAGCAGGTCACAGCTGCTCCTGGGGCCTGGAGCATGGAGGGATTATCCCAGGGGATGTGTGGTGGGCAGGGAGCTGCAGGTCTCACTCAGGGACTGAGCACTTCAAAACCCACCCAGCAGGGATTTTCTGGGAAGGGATCCATGTAGAGACCACTGGGTGCTCCTGGAGCTGAGCTTTGCTTGGTGCTTGTGAAGGGAGCATTTACAGGGACAGCAGCGTGGTGGAACCACTGACCTGTGCTGCTTCACCCCACACCACAACTGCCCCACTCCTGACCTAACAGTACAACAGAGATTTGGGATTTATCTAATTCCTGGCTTTTCAGGTTGGAAACTTATAATGGCAGTAGATTTGACATGGATGCTTTGGAGAAAAAAAGGAAAAAATACCAAAGTTCAACCAAATATAGGCTGGCAGCATGACCAGGACACTGGGTAAAAAGCTCTGAAAATACATATTATTTGGTTAATATATGGAGAAATATTTCCATGCAGAAGATCATCTATATATATTTCTATAAACCCGAGTCTCATGCCCAGATGTGCTGTAAATAAAGAGCAGCATCTCAGCAGATCAGTGTGACAGGTTTAATAAGCTTTGTATTTGAGGGGAAACATTTCAGATGTGCAGGAACACACGAGGAACAGGATCCAGGCATTCCCCATGTCCCCAGCAATCAGTCCCACCAAAGGTGAGGAACACTGCACAGCAAATTCAGCATCTCCTCTGCTCAGTGATGTTTTTTATGAGCTGACAGAGAACAGGTTTGGATGGGAGATTGGGAAGGGATTCCTGGCTGGGAGGGTGGACAGGTCCTGGCACAGGTGCCCAGAGCAGCTGTGGCTGCCCCTGGATCCCTGGCAGTGCCCAAGGTTGGGCTGGATGGACCTGGAACATCCTGGGACAGTGGAAATGTCCCTGCCATGGCAGGGGTGGATTGGGATGATACAAGGCCCTTTCCAACACAAACCATTGTGGAATTTTAGGATTTTGCTTCTACCTTTTCCTTTTGAGACAATCATGATACAGCAGATGCTTCATTGCTCTTTTTAGGCAGAAAGATTAAAACTTTTGTCTTTCAAATGATGTCAGACATCAACACAAGCAGTGTTCAAGGAATACATGAAAAACCAAACAATCCCTATTTTTTACTGCAGAAACACAACAGGTTTAAAGTCTCAATCATCAGCTGATTTCTCTGTGAATTCTCAAGAGCAAAACCACAAATGTGGATCAGAAAAAAAGGAAGGTATAAAAGGCATTTACACCCTGTGCAGCTTCAGGGCTGCAAATCACTGAGCTTCCCTGCTTATTTTCTGCAGTCTCCTGCTGCTGAACCCCCTTGCTCCTTGCACATGTGGGACACCAGTGAGCTCCAGCACCGAGTCACACCAAGCACAGCTCTCCCTCATTTCTTCACACACGAGGACCTCCCCCAGCTCCTGCCCGTGGTGCTGGGACCGGGGCTCACAACCAAGGACAGATTCCCCTGCTGAGGACAGAGTCAAAACTGTCCAGGGCTCAGGGAGCCACTGTCTGACAGCTGAATATTTCAGATCTTGCTATTTTAGAGCCTGGGCTGCACAGTGAAGCATTACAGCTCCTCCTGTGCTTCTAGAGCAGGGGACAAGCTGAGCCTGCCCTGCTTGACTGTGAGACAACCCTGGCATGGGGTTGTGCCCAGGTTGGGTTTTCCTTCCCCTCCTTCTTCCAGCTGAAAGGCTTTTCCAAGAGCCAGGGCTGGTCAGCAGCACGGAGGGGATATCATTTATCTAGTGGCAAAATACATCAACCACAGAATCAGAATTCCAGGGACACCTCCCACCGTCCCAGGCTGCTCCAGCCTGGCCTTGGACACTGCCAGGGATCCAGGGGCTCTGGGCACCCTGTGCCAGGGCCTGCCCACCCTCCCAGCCAGGAATCCCTTCCCAACATCCAACCTAAACCTAACTCTCTCTCAGTCTGAACCACTCCCCCCTGTCCCACCATTCCAGGCTCTTAGTTCAAGTCCCTCTCCATCTTTTTTGTTGGCTTCTAGACTACAGACTGTAGTCATAACTGCAGAAGTTAATGACACTCAAAATCAGTGCAGAGACAACAGGAGGGGTTAGAATCAACCCACACCAAACCCAGGCAGAATATTGAGCATATTCCAGAAGTCTGCAGAGGATTTTTTACCTGAAAGTTTTACATGGAAAAGATCAGATTAGCAAGAATTAAGCAATGTCTTTGTCCTGAGATACCAAAACTACTAAAATATTAAACTGATTACACACTGATTTTGTCAGGACCCCACTGTGATCCCAGCTGGGCAGAAGTCACTCAAGGAACATCCCAAATTCTCCTGGCAAATTCAGGAGAAGCCTCAAAACATCACTTGACCTCCCCCACGTGGGGACAGTGCCCAACACCTGACAGAAGTTGCACCTCAGCTTAGGCAGAGCTTTGTTAGGTCAGCTCTGGGTGATCCCCAGCACAACCATCCTCTCTCCACCACAGAAACAAGAATCTGGGCATTACCAGGGGGCAGGAGAAGGAGAGAAAACCAACACTCTCCTGTTATTTCCCACTTGCAGCTCAAATCAGAGCAGATTTGTTGTGAGGTGCAAGCAGAAAGTGATACCTGTACCTGGGGAAAGGGGAGATGGGAGACAAAGGTCAGGGCAGTGCAGCTAGATAGGGTTAAGGTCATTAACATTTATTTCTTTGCCTCTTAGCTCACAGATCACATTTCCAAGGCATAAAGACACTCACCTTACCCAAGCTTTTCAGACTCAGATTGAAAAACAAACCCACTAGCAAAAAAAAAAAAAAAAAAAAAAAAAAGTCCATTTATAAGGGGTAAGTTTCCCTTTGTTAAAGGTGCATTGGAAAACCAACCAGCCAGAGTAAGCCTCAAAGCCATGCTGTGGATAAATTCTTGGACTGAGCTGAACACATTCATTTATCCTGCATCAGAACTATGGCTTTCAGGGATTTTTAAGCAGTGTCACTTCTTAGCAAATTCAAAGCAACAGTGGTTGGCCCTGAAATTACCTGATAAATCCTTCAGATGTTTATTTACAACTGGAGTAGAGTAATTAAGGTTTCTAAAGAAAAAAGTTTCTAAAGCCAACAAAAAAAAATAACTGGAACAGAAGATGAGCAGTCACTTCCCGTTATGCAACTGCCTGAAAAACAGATTTGTTCAATTCAGTGTGAAGAACTGGGCTGGAGTCCGAGCACCCCCCATCAGCTGCTGACAGGTTCCAACAAGGTGTAGACAGCTGTGTTAAACCAGACCAGGAGCAAACTGCTGCAGGGCCTGGGACACGGGAGGGGAACAGAGCCCAAACTCAGCCTGCACCAGGAGTGGGCACTGCCACCCCCAGCCCTCCACCCTGCCCAGACCTGCAGGGAGCTGCTAACATCATTTCATTTTAAACCCATCCCTGGTTGTGGTCACGGCAGGACCAGCCTGGGGGTGGAGGGCGTGAGCATCTCAAAATTAAGAAAGAGCTCCAAGGTCACCAAGTCCAGGCTGTGCCCGATGCCCACCCTGTCCCCAGCTCTGAGTGTCACCTCCAGGTGTTCTGGGACACCTCCAGGGATGGGCACTGCAAACCTCCCTGAGCCTGAGCACCCTTTCCATGGGGAAATTCCTGCTGCTGTCCAAGCTGAGCCTGCCCTGGCCCAGCCTGAGGCCGTTCCTCTCCTCCTGTCCCTTGCTCACCACAAGCTCCTCTCACACAGCTGTAGACAGAGAAGGTCCCCCTGAGAGTTGTGACTCTTATTTTGCTGCATTTTTGCAGGTTCAGCCACAGTAAACAATGAGCTGGATAAGAACTACAGGGAAAATAAAAAAGAAGGGAGAGATTGAGCATGTTCATGGTGTCCCCACGGCCCCCCTTATCCTGGGAAAGCAGAGGAGCAGCTCTCACCCTGCCTGTGTTATCAGAGCAGTGACAGCCTCAGCCCAGGGAGCTGCTGCAAGTGTTTTCTCTGATCCTTGCTCCGTGCTTATCAAGGAGAGTGATTCCTGCCCTGAAAATGCAGCAGGACCAGAGCAGTTTCCTCATCAAGATTGGAACCAGTACAACGTGTGTTACTTCACACCACAGCCAAATAAATCAGTGCAGACTCACTGCTCAAAACCCTCAAATAATGCCTCCAGAAATCAAAAGCTGCATTAATAAATACTAAATTATCACTGAATGAAAATGCTTCAGACATACTCCTTAAATGAATTTCCAGCACTATCCTTAATCCACCTGACTTCTATTTCTCTCAGCAACTGGAATTCAGAAAGTTGTGTGGTTTAATGCACTGGTTCTTACTGCAAAGACCAATTAAAAAATAATTATACCATCCAGCTTTTAATCTGGACTTAAAACTGTTCAGCTCAGACTCATTAAGGAAAAAAAAAAAAGCCCAGCTGTTCATATGGAAAATGATCCATCCACACTTTCACTCGTTCCTGGCTGAGACAAACACATTCCTGCTAGGGGTCACTCACCAGACCCAAAAAACCAGGAGTGCCAAGGCCATGGGGTGTGGGGATGTGAGAGAGCTGTGCCTGCAGAGCTGCCCCAGAGACCCAGAGGAGCCCCTCTGCTCTGGAGCCAGGCTGGGAGAGCTGGGAATGTTCCCCTGGAGAGGAGAAGGCTCCAGGGAGAGCTCAGAGCCCCTGCCAGGGCCTGAAGGGGCTCCAGGAGAGCTGCAGAGGGACTGGGGACAAGGGCTGGAGGGACAGGACACAGGGAATGGCTCCCATTGCCAGAGGGCAGGGCTGGCTGGGAGATTGGGAAGGGATTCCTGGCTGGGAGGGTGGGGAGGGGCTGGGCTGCGATTCCCAGAGCAGCTGTGGCTGTCCCTGGATCCCTGACAGTGCCCAAGGCCCGGCTGGAGCACCTGGGACAGTGGGAGGTGTCCCTGCCATGGCAGGGGTGGCACTGGGTGATCCTGAAGGTTCCTCCACACCCAAACCACTCTGGGATTCCAGGATCCAGCAAAGCTCCTTCACTGCTGCCCTGTCCATGTGCAGCCCTGCCCTGCCAGGCTCCACTCCCAACACTGCATTCACTCCTCAGGGAATGCACCCAGGAGCAGGGAAGGCACCCCCGGAGCCGGGAAGGCACCCCCGGAGCCGGGAAGGCACCCCCGGAGCCGGGAAGGCACCCCCGGAGCCGGGAAGGCACCCCCGGAGCCGGGAAGGCAGTGACACTGCCCTGTGCCCTGTACACCACCTCTGACAGCCACTGAGGACACCAAACCTGTGCCCAAGCTGTGCCCCTGAGCCCACCAGGAGCTGGGCATTCCTGAGTCACCCCCACCACCATGGGTTCAGTGGCTCCTGCTGTGGTCACCTGCAGGAGCTGTTCCAACTCCAGCTCTAATTCATTCTCCCATAGCTTCAAAGAAAACTCCAATGGCAGTGGAGACAAGTCTAACACATTGTCTCACATGCAGTTCTGTTATTTTTGCAGTTCTCAGCATTTCTTCAGTTGGCAGAAATAAAAGATTTGTATTGGAGTTCCAGCAGACTCCAAACCTTCCGGCCTCCCCTACACACAGATATTGCAATTTAAACTGGAACCAGCATGAGGCTCCCGGTGCCTCCAAGGACAACAAAGCAGCTTATCAGGGTGAGAAACTGAAAGAACAATGAATAATACAACTTCTGGTGTTTAAAGTTGACTTAGAATGAAGCAAACTCTGTGTTTCTGGCACATCACTGAATTCCCACTCAGCAAGATCCCAGTGTCAACCCCCACCATTGCACAAGTTCAGTATTCAGGGTTTGCCCTTAGTATAAGTAGTTTTCCCAATCAAATGCTTATTTTAAAGCAGCAATTTTGTAATTTTAAAACCAGAAACGGGTAGGAAGCACAGAAGGCACACTGAACCATTGAACGAAGTTTTAAAAGGAGTAACTCAAAGTTATGAAGCCAAGAGCCACTAATACACAATTTTTAATTTCCATCTTGCTTCACTCCACCTCAAGACCTAAGTGATGTTTTTCAATGAAGATTGGGACCACATTTCTTCACTCTTCTGTAACAACCTTTCATTAGAGGTTTGGGTTGGAGAGACCATAAGGACCATCCCATTCCCACCCCTGCCATGGCAGGGACACCTCCCACTGTCCCAGGCTGCTCCAGCCCTGTCCAGCCTGGCCTTGGGCACTGCCAGGGATCCAGGGGCAGCCACAGCTGCTCTGGGCACCTGTGCCAGGGCCTGCCAACCCTCGCAGCCAAGGATTTCTCCCTAATAAACCATTCAAATCTGCTCTTCTTCAGTTCAAAGCCATGCCCCCTTGTCCTGGCACTCCATGCCCTCTGTAAAGAGCCCCTCTCCAGCTCTCCTGATGCACCTAAAATCAATGCAGTTGCCAGAAAAATAAGTACAGCAAATCCACCCCCCAAATTCTGAGCTCACCTGGAGGTGGAAGCTGGGACGGCCCCACACTCCCAGCACCACCCCACAGCCCAGGCTGGGCTCAGCAAACAGCTCCAGCCCTGCCCAGTGCCCAGCTGGGCACCAGGGTGAGCTCATTCCCAGCAGCAAACTCCATCAAAAAGCTTTTTGTTACGAGCTGCTGTCGTTCAGTTTGCTCCGTTTTTCGATTAATTAGTAAAGATGTTTTACAGAAAGATCCACTTTATTATTCAGAAAATGTTCAGTACTTCCCCTCCACTTTATTATTCAGAAAATGTTCAGTACTTCCCCTCTCTTTCTCTTACACTTCTACCTCTTTAGATTTAGAATATTTCTAAGACATTTTTAAATTTTTTAGCCAGAGTATTAGATTCATGAGGGGGTGAATTCTGGAAGGGCTGGAGAGGGGCTTTTTCTTTGGTTTGTTTGGGTTTTTTTCCCTCTTTGGTGTTTGAAAGAAGAAATACTTTCAGGTTCTACTTTCAGGTCTGGCCATCGCCTCCTAACCAGGCATTCCAGGTTCTGACTTCTGTTTCAGGAACTGCTTCTGTGTTTCATGCAAGAAAATTTCTGGAATAAAACAAAAACAATTCTACATGGTTTGGGGCTGGAAGGGACCTTAAAAAACACCCAGTGCCACCCCTACCATGGCAGGGACACCTCCCACTGTCCCAGGCTGCCCCAGCCTGGCCTTGGGCACTTCCAGGGATCCAGGGGCAGCCACAGCTTCTCTGGGAATCCCAGCCCAGCCCCTCCCCACCCTCCCAGCCAGGAATCCCTTCCCAATCTCCCACCCAGCCCTGTGTCAGTTGAAATGGTGCAGAATTCAGATTTGCCACTGTAGAGCACAGGACTGAAACCCCAGCACAGGGACATTTATCAAGAGCCAGGCCTCAGGAACGAAGAGGACACAAACCAGAAGCCCTGCAGTGTTTAGGAATCAAAGGATCTGTGATCATATTCTGTGAAATGCCCAGTCCTGCACATCCCCATTCCCTGTTCCCTTTCCAGAAGGAAGCTCGGATGCCTCAGAGAGTTTCACCCTGAGCTGGGTTTGTTTTTTCCTCCACCCCATCATGTGCTGCTGGAGCTTCCTTGGCCTCTGCAGCCCCAGCCAGACTGAATGAATGAGTCACTTAATTAACCCAGAATTTACACAAAGGACACGTGAGAGCAAAAGCCTGCCTTGAATCTGGTCAACCCGGTGAGCATCTTAAAACACTCCATTTTTCTTTCTTCAAAAATACATTTAAAAAATAAATTATTAGAATAACAGAATTTAGTAAAAACTTGCTGAGGGAGAACAATCCACATGCAACTCCCGGATTAAAAACTGTGAGACTTCAGTCAATTCCATAAAATACAGCCTACATCCCTGCTTAGTAAATGAAAATGCTCCTCCCAGTACTCAACCCCCTTTTCCAGTATTATGCTTTGAAAAGCCCAATATAAAGTATTTTATCTAGAAATCCCAGCTCCTGAACTGTGAGAGCTTAACAGAAAAACTCTCACAGGAGATAAGCAGGGAGAGGAGTGTTTAGGGTGAGCTGCAGGTGTGAAGCCTTGTGCTGAGAGGACAAAGGTGACAGTGGCAGCCACAGATAATCTTTTTTTATTTGCCAGTACTTTAGAGCTGGGTTATTTCCTTGGCACCACCAGTGCTCACCTGTGCACAGAGCACTTGGCTTTGAGGAGGGAAAGGCATTTTCTGCTGCTAAGATGGATAGACTGTGAAAAAGCCAAATTAAACATGTGGCATCGGGGCACCCTGGGCACTCTGCTGGTGCCACCGAGCTCTGGGCGCTGTCACAGCTCCAGGGACGGGATGGGGCACTCACAGGGACCTGCCAGCCTGTGCCAACCTCAGGAGGTTCCACAAGAGCAAAGTTCTGCATCTGGGCTGGGACAATCCAAGCACAGATCCAGGGGATGGAGAGCAGCCCTGGGGAGAAGGACTGAGGGGCCTGGGGGTGAGAGGCTGAGCATTGCCTGGCCAGAGATCCCCTGTGCTGGGCTGAGCCCAGCGTGGGCAGCAGGGAATGGGGGATTCTGCCCTGTTCAGGTGAGTCTCCACCTGCAGAGCTGCCCCAGCCCTGGATCCAGCAGCAGCAGGACCTGGAGCTGCTGCAGGGCTGGAGCCCCTCTGCTCTGGAGCCAGGCTGGGAGAGCTGGGAATGTTCCCCTGGAGAGGAGAAGGCTCCAGGGAGAGCTCAGAGCCCCTGGCAGGGCCTGAAGGGGCTCCAGGAGAGGGCAGGGTGGAACTGGAGGGTCCTTAAGGTCTCTCCCACCCAGCCCAGTGTGGATTCTTGATCTGAACCCCACACAGCCCCCAGGACTCTCAAGGCTGCAGCACAAACAAGGAGCCAAGGGGACACAGCCCACACTTCCCCACCACCCAAGAGTGAAAACCAAGGAGATGAAAAAAGGGCAGAACAGAAAGCAAACCCCTCTGCACAAACCCACACACGTGAACCTCTTGCCTGCTCTGTTGTCACAGTTCTGACATTCTGATTTAATACTACAAAGTGGGGAGTGCAATGCTGTCCTGCTGCCTTACAAACACACATCACAATAACTGACTCACCTCACCCTCCTGCTCTGCTGTTCATGCTGAATTATTTACATTTATTCCTCTGAATTGGCTTTTTTTTCCTCCTACCCCTAATCCCACAAAAAAGTTTAGGCTTGAATTTAAAGCATTAACAGGATTGCTGAAAGAAAACTACTTTGAAAAGCCTGTTATCAGTCAGCGAGTGCAGCTGGTGGATACCCAGGCTCCCTTTGTAGCTGGAATTCTCTAATAAAGGAACATCTGAGCTTAATCCAAAGCTACTGTTTCATAAATAATGAGATACTACAATCTTCCATTTGAAAACTAAACTAATTTAAGGAAAAAATGCAGGTCCTCCGAGGCACTTTGGAAATTTCCTTGCTTTGAAGCAGGGGTTAAAAATTCAGTATGGAAAATTAAACTGCTCAGGGTGATCTGCGTTAAACAAGATATTCATCAACAGAGCCCCCCTGTTTCCCTTCTGTCTTTCAGAGGATCATTTCCCAATCTGTGTTTATATTTCACTCCTCGGTTTGTAAGTTGGGAAGTTGCTTTTTAAGTAATACAACTATTTAGAATAAAGCAGGGTGTTACACTTGTACAACCAGGATGCTCTGATGCATTTCAATTTAGATTAACTATTTTCATTACTCCTCGTGCTCCCCCCACACATTTGCAAAATGAGTTCAGCACCATGTTTAATTATTCAAATAGAGCTGAAAAAATAACCCCCACTGAAATTTTGATGAGGTGTTAAGGATCTGTAACATGGGCCCTGCTCCCCCCTCCTCAGGCATAAACTGACATCTCCTAATTAAAAAATGAGCAAAGTTACTGAATAGCACTGACAGCTACACTAAAAATACACAAAAGTAACAATCACACTTGAATTCCACACGGATCTGAAGAGCAAACTTTGCACTACATAATTTCTTGTTGAGTTCACATCCAACCCTTTGATTACATCAGCACCTCCAAATGATCCTGGAAGAAGTGAGGCTTGCCAGGGAATTTCACTGGGGAAACGTAACAGGCACAGTCAGCATATCTGGCTGCTGAGAAATGATTCTACAGATAAATTACATACTAAAAAAATAAACATACCCCAGACTAGCAAGAAAACCAGCTTAATTTTGATGAATCGTGGGCATTTTTCGTGTTTCTGTAGCATATCCCAGACCAGGGAAATCAATATTCCATTTTAAATCCTTGGGGAGCTCAGGATTCAGTGTCTGGGGGGAGTGTGGGGTGTGTGCAGGGCTGAGTTTGAACTCAAGGGCAGGAACTACGAAAGCTCAGTGAGTTCAGTGACTCCCTGCCAGAATCCAGCTGGACTCCAGTTTGGGCATCCAAACTTCCCCAGGAGTTTGTATCCCTGCCTTCCAAAAACCCCTGCTGAGGGACACCCAACTGCTTTGGAAACTTCCATTTTGACCCCACCACCAGCATTAAAGGGCTTTTTTCAGTTTTCCCCCTGACTCCTGCATAGTCCCTGGTGAGGGGGACACAAAGGGCAGGTGGAAGGAAGGAAGGAAGGAAGGAGTTCCCTGCTCTGGCACTGCTGGGGACACAGAGACAAAGCCACAAGCACAAATCCAAAACCAACTTCTGCTCACGGCTTCAAATTCAACAGCCAAAGCCAGCACAGCTCTTGGAGGGTCAGACTTGGAGGCTGCTGGTGCTGGGGAGCAGCTTATGGAGGAGAGGAGAAGAGTTTGGAAAGAGTTCAATCCTCCAAGAGGAACCCTAGCCCTGCACTGCACAGCTCTGTCCTCACCAGAACCTTCCTTGCTGCTCTGCCCTGGTCAATCCCTCAATTCCTTAAATGTGTTCTTCTCACTTTCCCCAGAGGACTCGAGTTACCAGTGCCCTCCTGAGCGAATTTTCTATTCTCTAACAGTCAGCCACCAAAATAACTTCTCTATTCTCCCCGTGTCACTTTTGGAGTATTTCCTTCTCTCATTATATAACCACGGAGCTCTGCTTTAAAAGGGAATCTCCTTTTATCACAGGAAGTCAAACCCCAAGGGGAAAAAACATCAAGTCTGTGGTATGTTTAAACAAGACACCATCAGCTGATGCCAGCCAGAGTCAGGATTTCTGGGAGCAGTGTGTTAAATTCTGTGCTCCAATTACCCCTCCAACAGCCTTTTTAAAAGGTCTTTGTAGCAAAAAAAGAAACCCACCCTACATTGAATATGTTCAGATGGCTTTAAACAGGATCTGAGCAAACAGAAATATGGGAAATAAACCAGCAGCTGGGAGCTCTGGAGAGCAGCAGGGAAGGAGGAGCAGAGGGAAACCTGTGGCACAAACACAGCTCGGGGTAATTATGGGCAAAAATGCAAAGGGATGCTCAGAGCTGCAGGATTTGGGAATCCCAGCCTTTCACTCACCCACCACCACCCCAAGGGACAGCCAGGCTCTCACTGCCCCCAGAGCCAGCCAGGAGCCCCCCAGAGCCCCAGACTGTGGCACAGGCAGTGCCAGGCTGTGCCCAGCGAGCAGCACCCGGGATGTGCCCACGGGCAGAGCCTGGCAGCAAGAGCAGCAACTCCTGCTCACCTGGCACCTTCAAAACCTGCTGCAGAAAACTCAGCTGGGAGCTGCGAGGAGCTCCCTTTGTGCCCCCAACGCCTCCAAATTCACTTTCATTCCTTCCAGGAGAGGGAAATCCCACAGGAGCTGCCAGCTGAGGGACACAATACACAGAATAACACAGAACACCACCAGTGGAGGAGTTGTTACAGTTTTAAGGACAGTGACTGATGCAACTACAGAATCTTGGGAAGTTGATAATGATAAAGGGTTTTATTCCACACCATTAACACCCAGAGGGCTCAAATGTGCAGCTTTTGGGATAAATTTGGGGTTCAGCCATCAGACAATGCTGTGCAACACTGCTCTACATTCATACTTAGAGCTATTAAATCCTGGTAAAGTCACCGCTGCTTTTAAGGGAAAATACAAGCAAATTATAGCATCCCTCCTTAAAAGTGAATTCCCCAAGCTGAAAATAGGTTGGACCAAAAGCAAATCAGCTCGAGTCACATCAAACCAGAGCTAATGCAGAGATACATCCCTATAAATCCAGTCATTCACCAATTACACCCATGCAAGCTCCTAAGAGGGTCACTTCAGGACAAATATGTAATCCCAATGTGACACTTGATCCTATTGCCCTACATGCTCTGTCCAAATCCCAATGCAAAAAAAAAAAAAAAAAAGTACATTTTAGCTAAAAAAAAAAATAAAACCCCACCCAGTTAAAGAAAATCCAGCCCTCAAAACACGAGATGGAAATATCCTTTAATTCTCATGCCGTAAACGCTTAAATAGGTTAAAATACAGCCTAAAGAAAAATAATATGTTTGCTTTAAATGTGAGATATCCCGGTAAAATGAACCCTGCGGATTACATACACTGCAGTTTCATATAGAAATGCAAATCTGTGATATCAAATACAGCTCGAGCCACCACAGCATCCTACAGCCCCACCTCAGTGGTGTCCCAGACCGCCTGACAGGTATCCTGTGAGCCAGGCCCAGATCACAGCATCCCAACAGGATTCCACGCAGGACCAGCCCCAGTGACATCCTGAGGCTGTGTCCCCTCACCCTGCACAACCCTGCCCACGGAGGTGGAACCAGCTCCCACTCTGGGAGTCCCATCCTGCAAACTGGGCAGGAGCAGACACTCAGATCACCTGCAGCAGCTGCTGGGCTGAGCAAACACTCCCAGATCCAGAGCCCGGGGATGGGTTGGGTTGGGAGGGACCTTAGATCCCATCCAGTGCCACCCCTTGGACAGGCAGGGACACCTCCCACTGTCCCAGGCTGCTCCAGCCTGGCCTGGGGCACTGCCAGGGATCCAGGGGCAGCCACAGCTGCTCTGGGCACCCTGTGCCAGGGCCTGCCCACCCTCACAGGAACAATCCCTGCCCAATGTCCCACCCAGCCCTGCCCTCTGGCAGTGGGAGCCATTCCCTGTGTCCTGTCCCTCATCCCTTGTCCCCAGTCCCTCTGCAGCTCTCCTGGAGCCCCTTCAGGTCCTGCAAGGTCACACTGAGGTCACCCCAAACTTCTCCTCTCCAGCTGAACATTCCCAGCTCTCCCAGCCTTTCCTCCCAGCAGAGCTGCTCCATCCCTGGGATCCCCCTGGAGCCTCCTCTGGGCTCTCTCCAGCAGCTCCAGCTCCTTCCCGTGCTGGATCCAGGGCTGGGGGCTGCACTCAGAGTTATCAAATCAACACTTCTGAGGCTGTGCATCCACAACATCCCAGGGAATCCAGAACAAGGCCATCACACAACCTATTTCATTTACTGCTGCTTATTTGAATCACTGAAATCCACACTCCTGCTAAGTAAGAAGTTTGAATGATCCACCCATTAACATCCAGAACCCTTTTGCTAATTGCTCTGATTTATGACTTAAAACAGAAACAATTCACTCCCACCACAAGAGTCGAAAGGAAGGAAGAGAGGGTGACTCAGTTCTTTGTCTCATTCTCTGCCTCCCCTGTCTGCAGAGTTAATTCTGAGCCTCTGCTGGAGCTGCTTGGGGATTTTTGCCTTTGCTCTCCTGGTTTGGAAGTCTCCCATTGCCTAATTAACAGCAGTGAAAGTATCCATGGACAGCAGAAAAACTTCTGAGGTGCCTGAAAACCAGTGCAGATAAGCAAAGGAGCATTTTTTAACAGGACACTGCACTTCATAAAGATGCAACAGAGAACTGGCTGAAATTGAGAGGTTAAACACAGAAAAAACCCACAAAGAAGAATATAACTCATCAACAACATCAAAATCCTCCATCCCTGGAAGTGTTCCAGGCCAGGCTGGGACAGTGAAGGTGTTCCTGCCCATGGAGGGGGTGGAATGGGATGATCTTCCAACCCACACCATGCTAGGATGCTGGGAAGTTCACATTCCAAATTCAGTGCTGTTGTGTTTGGGGTTACCATCACTCCAGTGCACCCGAAAGGGAACCTGGGTGTGGAGAGAGCAGGGAGGGTACATGCAGGAATTAAGCCCTTGGAACTGCTATAAAAAGCACCAACAATCACATTAAAACACTTTCTTTAAGCTGTTGTTTACAATTGGGTTTTCCTCAGTATTTCCAGCAGCATTTCACATCCAAATCATTGCTGATTTCACTTCATTGCTGATTTTCTCCTTGAGGGTGGATCAAGCTGCACTTACCCACAGGGAAGGGAGCACATGAACTTCCTGAGCAGATGTCACTGCCAGGAGCACGTCCCAGGCCACAGAGACCCTCAGCCTAACCCAGGAGCACCCTTCACCAGTGTGCCTGAAACCCAGGCTGATCTGAACTGCTGAGAGCCAGGTGCTTAAAAACGGCCAGTGCTTTCCAGAGGGGACTACAGCAACACTGTCAGTGAGGCACAACTTTCAGATTTCCATTTGCATCCTGCTCACAGCAGCTCCCAGTGCTTCATTCCTGCCCTATCCTCACTGCTGTGTGCCCTCAGGTTCCCTTTCTGATGAGCTGAAATGGAGTTAACACCAAACACAGCAACAGTGAGTTTGGATTCAGGGTCTGGCTTTGCTGAGGGGACTGAAGCATTTCCCAGATGAGGAGAGATTGTGGGAGAAATCCCCCCATGGGATGCACGAGTCCTACCTGCTCTGCTCAGCCCAGCTTTTCCAGCATCTCCCCAGAACCTGGCCCAAAGGACATCCACCCTTCCTTCTGGAGATGAACTCCGTGGGGGTGACGCTGAGGATGGAGCCAGGCTCTGCTCACGCTGCCAGAGACAGGGCAAGGAGCAGTGGCCACAAAGCAAAACACAGCGAGCTGAAGAGCTTCTGCATGGAGGGGCAGAGCCCTGGAGTCTCCCTCTCTGGAGCCATCCCAAACCCCCTGGACACATCCCTGTGTCACTGCCTGGCAGGGGCTGGCCTGGGAGATCCCTTCCAGCTCCAGTCACTCTGGGATCCAGGCAGCCTAAGCCTTTCCAACGAGTATCAGCCAAGGATTTTCCACCCCAAGCTCTTGCTCATGCCACTGACAGCATTTCCCCACCACGTTTTCCCCAGCAAAGCCAGTGTGATGAGTGCTTGGCATCCCCTTCTCCAAGCAGTTGTTTCTACTTCCCCTTTAACAGAATTGATGCAGCTTCTAAAATTAGTGGTGGAAATCCCACCTGAGCCCCGACCCATTTCTCACTGCCCCATTTCACTGCACCGAACTCGTGGCACAACAACCTGCTCGAAAGCACGAGGTGGAGGAGGGCTGGAACCTCAAACGAGTTTTGTTAGAGAAAACAGAAGTCATAACATGGAAACAAACCCTCAGTATCAGCTCCTGGAAGGACAAACTGCCGGAGTATCTCCAGCCAAGAGCCAACACACCACAGTCCCTGCAAGGAACACGTGGGAGGCGGGAGAAACAAGAGCAGGTAGAAGCACCTGGATGTTTCTGTGCCCGTTCCAGGGGATTTGAAGCACTTCACAAACATCGTTTAAGTTACATGGAGATGTTTGCCCCAGTCCTCAGTGTGAGAGCTGAGAGTTTCCCCTCCCAAGAACGAATTGAGCTCCGGCACTTCGGGAGTCACAACTGCAGAGCATGTAAACACACTTTGAAATTGCCCTGATAAATGCTCCCATCCTTTTACTTTGTTTAGAGCAAGCGTCAACACCCTAAATTCAGCTGAAAAACAGCTTTTGGGGATGATGTAGCTCTAATACAATTTTACAAAAGACAATGACTCACTCCCAGGCGGGAATGTGTTGGAAGTCTATGACCTAATGCTCAGAGACGTTTGCTTTTCCAAAAGGTCCAGTTTGACTCTGTACAGTATCTCCCCAAGCAGTGAAGTTTTTAAAAAAGAGAGGTTTTGCACACAGGAATTTACACAATTACCTCATTTTTTGTCTTTTTTTTCCACTTCTAGTCAAAATCCAGCCAGCTGATCTGCAGTTTCCCTAACCTCACTTTCAGCCTTGCCTTTCCCCATCACCCCATCCCTGGACTTGTTCTCCAGCCCCGAGGAGCCCTGCCCCAAGGTGCCAGGCAGCCCCGGGAGCTCCTCAGCACACAGGGATGGAGAGGTTAAAATTCAAGCGTCAGGACACACCAGACATGGAAGATGAGCCAGCCCTGAGCACCTGACAGACGAGCAAGACCAGCCTACTCCATGCTCAACTGGATTCCCCACAGGCCTGCTGAGGCTCCTCCAGCTGTGAAGGGCTGGTTTTTCAGATGTTCTCCTCAGCCAGCAGCTGGGAGAGATTCCTGAGGAACTTTGTCCCAACACAAAGCCCAGAATCCTGGGATCCATTCATGGTTCCAAGCTGCTGCTCACACTTGCAAAGACCCGGATAAAAAGGGGCGAAGTGTAGGAGGAAAATGGGAGTGAGTGACACAGGCTAATCAGGATTTCCATCATGCTAATGGATGTGATTAAGTGCATACTTCTCCCAGAAGGCTCCTGCAGCTCCTGGAGCAGCCTGCTCGGCAGCACGCAGCGCTGCTCATCCCGCTGTAATCCACTGCTGCCCCGTGGGTCACGCCACCCGCCCAGGGACACACCTGCACCCAACCTTCCTCCCACCACCCTGCCACCCTGCCACCCTGCCACCCTGCCCCTCTGCCACCCTGCCCCTCTGCCACCCTGCCACCCTGCCCCTCTGCCACCCTGCCACCACACTCCTCTTGGGCAGGGGACAGAGCCCAGCACGGTGTCTGTGCTAAACTCTCTTTCTGAGGGGAGTTCCAGCTCTGAGAGACTGGAAATCCAACCTTGGCAAAGGAGAGCTAATCCAGGGCTGCTGTGTTACACAAACCTCCCTCGATAACACAACTACAACCACTGTTTGTGTTTGCCAGTTCTGTTCAAATCACAGGGACACTGTGAGCTTTATCTCAGGGCTGGTATCTTGCTACTCCCCGGAGGAACTACCCATTCAGCAGTGGCCACTCTACCCAAGAAGAGTTCTGAGAGGCAGAGAGTAAAACAAGGCAAGGATTAGAAGAGCAGCAAGGAGCAGCCTTTCCTAAGAGCCAGGGAAGGAGCCAGCCCCTGCCCTCCCTGTCTCCAGGGGAGCACAGAATAAATAACCCAGCACCCTCCCACCTCCCAGCAGACACTTCCAGGGAGCAGTGTGCATTGTGGAATTGGGATACACCATCATTTACCTGTACAGCCACTTTTATCCAGGGAGTAACCCACACTTCCCATTAACTCCTGTGTTTTCTACAGCAACAACTGCAAAAAGTTTTGCTGTCCAGCATTCCAAAATATGGGCTTTTATGGCAACATAGAAAAATGAGTAACTTACTCAGAGGATCCAAGACTGACCTTGTTTGGGGCAAATCCTCAGCACTGTCCTTACATAATTTTTAAGAGTGCTAGAGAGTCACACCAGTGTCTGTTCATAATCCTTCAGGGTCAGATTTCCCAATAATTTTAAATAAATTTAATATTTCATAATTTCTAACATACTATTAAGAACCCAGAGCAACACAGGGCACCAGTGTGAGCCACAAGTATTTCATTCTCCTCATTACCAAGTTAAAATCTGCATGACATCTACAGCAACTGATTTCACTGACCTTTTCTTCCCACGAGAAATTCCTTCCCATGTGCGGAACACTAAGCCATGGAATCGGTTTCTGAGCCGTGGGAGGAGAAACCCCTCCCACAGGGCACAGGAGTCCTACCTGCTCTGCTCAGCCCAGCTTTTCCAGCAGCTCCCAAGAGCCTGCTCCAAGGGACATCCACCCTTTCTTGTGGGGATGAACTCTTGTGGCTCTGGCTCAAGGCTCGAGCTCGCTGCCACCCTCCCGTGTGCTGCAGTCACAGACCCTGGCTCCTCTCACCTACAGCTCACTACCATTCATTTGTCTTCAAGGAGGAAAAAGACAAAGCACAGAAATTATCAGTTCAATTGCTGGTAAAGCACAAGGAAGCTGTGGACACAGACATTTGACTAAGCGAGAGATTCATCTGTTTTATTCGGGACAGGAAGCACAAACACAGAGTTCCAGGAAATAACTCTGCCTTTCAGAGCACTATCAGCTACTTCAATTTGCCTTTGAAACTCCACAAGTACCTACACAAATTATAATTTTGTTGTCTGCAATCTGACTCGCAACAACACGATGAGTAACACGCCTTGAACTCCTCATTCTCAGCGGAGGAGACTGGAATTTTATCTTCCAATCTATGTCTGGCCTAGCAAAAGAAATTATTTGGGGTTTTTCTGGACCAAACCAAGGTACAGCCACACGTAACTTCGCTTTCAAGTAACCACCACTTTCATTTGAACTGCAAGTAGCTTGAATTCACCCTGACAGACTTAAACCCTGTCTGACCAGTGGCTTCCCTGAGTCATAAGTTTGGTGTGGGGCAGAATTTGAAAGCTTGCACAGTGCAGAGAGACAAATGCAGCCCAAGCAGTGAGTGATGGAGACACGACTGGTTCAGCAAACAGCAGGTGAGTTTAAACCTCAGGTACACAACAGCAGGAACATGCAATGGGTGCAAACCAGAGCTGAACTCTGCAAGAACCCAGAGCTCACTGAATGGCTCAGATCCATTTATTCCTAGGGAGGAGAGGCAACCACTAAAATACTACAGGGGTTGGGACCTCAAATATAATTACAGCTCCATTGGCTGAAATTACAGCTGTGTCAGCCCTTTTACCAGCAGGAATACGTAATTCATTTGGTCCAACTGAGCTTCATCAGACTTCACATAACGAGCTTAAGGCTGGAAATCCAGTCCTGCCCCAGCCTCCACTCAGCCTCACCTTCTGACCCTCCAGAACCCCAATTTGCTCCTGTTCTCACTGCTGCTCAGGCTGTTGGAGGTGTGGGGGTGTTTAATATCATCACAGAACAGTTTGGGCAACTCTCTGGGACTTAAAACCCTGGCTTAAACTGCCTGGTGTCCCTGAGAGGGAACAAACGAGTGCACTGAGCCCAAATACCTCAGAATTAGCACTTCCACCTGTAAATGGCACTCCCCAGCACAGCCTGCTCCCAGAGCAGCCCAGCTTTGGGGCAGCAGTGTCTGGCAGCCTGTGGGGTGCTTATCCCACCCCAGTGCTCACCCAAACAGGGTGACCAAACTCATCACCTACCACAGCACCCACAACCTGCAGAGCTCCCCACAGACAAAGTGGGCACCCTGCCCCAACAGATCTCCAGAGACCCTGCCCCAGCACAGCCCCACACACCCTGCCAGGGGAGGTGTGCAGCTGGCAGAGCACAGCACGGGTGTCCCACGGTGTCCCCTACCCCAGCGGGCAGCACAGGGACAGGGCCTGGCACAGCCCTGGCTTTGGAGGAACAAGCTGATAAAGGCAGGATCCGCTGCCATAAGCGTCCTCCAGCAGCCTCCCCTTTGGTCTTTAAGGACAGGAGTGACATAATCCTCTCCTAATATCAGCTGAGGGCTCGGGGGGAACAGGGGTGACCCACAAACTGTCCCCATGGCAACACTGGGCTCTAGCTGAACTCCCCGGGCTGGCATCTTCAAACCACTGACACTTCTTTGTATTATCTGATCTTTCCCTGATGTCATTTCTGCAGAGACACATAAAAACAGATTTAATAATATCCACGGCCTTCAGCTTCACAGTCAACAATCACAGTCACAAACAGATCAGCTACTCTGCCTTCAAGCTTATTATTTGTCACTAACATGTAATTATTACCAAACTAAACAAAAGACACAGGATACTGCTGCTGTTGCAACAGCGAGTAAGTTCAGCTCTTTTTCAAACTGAAAAAGCCCATCTCTTCTGATGCAAGAAGGCACAAAAGAATAAAAAATGAAAACCTTTGAAAGAGGCCATGAATCCTCCAAAACGCATCTGGAAGGATAATCAGAAATTTCATCAGTTCTTGCAAAGAAAAACAAACAAAAACCCAGAAAGTAAATTTGACAGCTCTGTCCAGCCAATGTCACCTTTATCATAATTGTCTTGTCAACCTGAATAATTCTGAGTTACAACTTCTCTTTCTCAAACAAAGGAGGAGTTAATCAAGCAGCACCTTATAGATACAATACCAGTAAAACACACCAGATGGGACACCAGGCCCTGGCAAGGAGAAAAGAAGCTTTAGAGTTGTAAAACTGCAGGGCAGTCCTGTCTTTAGTTTACAAAATGAAGCTCGAGCAGCATCACAGGCAGAGCAGGAGGAGGCCCTGAGCAAGGCTTTACTCCACACTGAAACGCTGAGCAGCACTTGGATGGCTATTGTGTTACTCGAGGAGCCTTGCAGCTGGAAGAGTGAGCTGGGAAGAACACGGTTCACTGAACAGATGATTCCAGCTTAAAAAAATAAATAAAAACTTTTTTTAAAACTCTAAAATCAATGGGTTAAACTGCTAAATCCATAGGGGAATTAGGGGAAGGAAATAAGCGAGGGAACAACCAAGTAAGAGAGACCAAGAAACACCTAAAGTAGAGAGAACTAACCACCTAAATTCAGGTTCAGCACGTTCACAGACAGGGCTTTTAACACACCCCTCTAAGAGAGGGAGAGCGTACAACACTCATACTACCAGGATACACTTAGAACCAGCTTCTGGCAGCAGAGCAGCATCTGCAGAACTCCACCGTCCTGAGCCTAAACTTATTAACAGCAGCCCTGCATGCCGCCGTGGCGAACATGTGTTTAATCTGTACCTCAGGCCGGCCGCGCTGTGCAGAAGTTTGCTCATCCCGAAAGCGGGCCCGCTCCGCAGGCACGGCCGCCGATGACTGAGCACAGGCCCGGAGCCTGGCGCATCCCGGCCCGCCACACCCAGCGCTGCGAGCCGCTCTGCCCGCTCATCCGCACCCCGCAGCCTCCTTATAAAGCCGGCACTGCGAGGGATCCAGCGGGGGCACGGCGGCGAAGGACGGGGAGAAAAGGCGGCACGGAAAGTTTCGAGGCGTCCCAAGGAGAAGTGTGGAACCGCTGCGTCGCCCTTGAGCGAAACGCGCGGGTCCCTGCGCTCGGGGGAGCCGGATCCGACCGGGGCCTGCGGGAGCAACGCCCGGGAACGCCGGGGGCCCCCGGACCCAGCCCGGCCCCTGCCCCCGAGCAACAAAGCCGCGCCCCGGCAGCGCCCGCTCCCTCCGCCGGCTCCCCCGGGAGATGCTCGGGGATGCTGCGGGCGCTCCCCGCGCGGCTCCCGCGCCCCGCAGCCCCTGCCGCCCCCCGGCCCGGCCCGGCCCGCCCGGCCCGCCCGGCCCCGGCCCACCGGACACCGGCGAGGCCGGAGCCCCCGCTCGGCCCGCGCCGCCCCTCCGCCGCGTCGGAAGGCGCCGCGCCCTTAGCGCGGTGTCCCCGCGCCCCGTCCCCGGCCGCAGCCCCCTCCCCGCGGCCTTACCGAGCGGCGGGGGCGCGGGGCAGCGCCGGGACGGAGGCGCCTGGCGAGTGTCGCTGTCCCCTGCGGGCCCGGCGGGAGGAGGAGCGGGGAGCGGAGCCGCGCTGGCCGCGCGCCGAGCGCACTACCCTGCTGGCTGAGGAGGCGGGGCTCGCGCCGCCCGGCCCAATCAGCGCCGAGCCGCGCCCAGCACCGACCAATCAGCGCCAGCGCGGGCGGCGCGCGGCCGCGCGGGGCGGAGGCGGCGCTGCGGTGAACGGGCAGAGCGGTTGGGTGCGGCGCGGGGCCGGGAGGGGGCGGGGCCAGGGGAGGGGGCGGGGCAGGGGCAGGGCCAAGGGGCGGCGATGGAGGACGGGGCTGAGGGGACAGAGGGGCTGAGGGAACAGAGGGGCTGAGGGGACAGGGGAGCTGAGGGGACAGAGGAGCTGAAGGGACAGAGGAGCTGAGGGGACAGAGGGGACAGGGGGGCTGAGGGGACAGGGGGGCTGAGGGGACAGAGGGGACAGGGGGGCTGAGGGGACAGGGGGGCTGAGGGGACAGAGGGGACAGGGGGGCTGAGGGGACAGGGGAGCTGAGGGAACAGAGGAGCTGAGGGAACAGAGGGGACAGAGGGGACAGGGGAGCTGAAGGGACAGAGGAGCTGAGAGGACAGAGGGGACAGAGGGGCTGAGGGGACAGAGGAGCTGAGGGGAAAGAGGAGCTGAGGGGACAGAGGGGACAGAGGAGCTGAGGGGACAGAGGGGCTGAAGGGACAGAGGAACACGGCTGAGAGGGGCTGAGGGGACGCGGCTGAGGGGATGAAGGAGATCCCTTCTGATGAAGGGTGAGGTGGGGCAGGAAAGGACGATATTTAAAAGGGAAGAGGAGACGCTGGGAGCGTGTGCACAGCTGTGTGGCACGGAACTCGTGGCTGCGGAGGAGCTGCAAGGAGTGCGGTGATAAAGCAGTGCCCGGGGACAGATGGAGCGCCCAGCCGCCCTCCAGGTGGCCGAACAGCAGGGACCACTCGTGCTGCTGCTCATAATCCTCCGTGGCCCTTCTGGCCCACAAAGACAGCCCTCTGCGCCTGCAGGAGGGCAGGAGGAGAGCAGGGAAACAGGATAAAGGGATGAAGTGTGCGTAGTGAGGGAGGAAAGGACATGTTTTTACAGCAGGCACAGCTGCAGAGTCACAGAATCACAGGCTGGCTTGGGTTGGAACCGACCTTAAGGATCATCCAGTGCCACCCCTGCCATGGCAGGGACACCTCCCACTGTCCCAGGCTGCTCCAAACTCCATCCAACCTGGCCTTGGGCACTGCCAGGGATGCAGGGGCAGCCACAGCTGCTCTGGGCACCCTGTGCCAGGGCCTGCCAACCCTCGCAGCCAAGAATTCCTTCCCAATAAACATTCTAAATCTACCCTCCTTCACTTTAAAGCCATTCTCCCTTGTCCTCTCCCTCCATCCCTCCATCCCTCACCCCAAGTCCCTCTCCAACTCTCTTGTAGCCCCTTTAGGCCCTGGAACTCCCCAGCCCAAGAGTCCCTCTCGTCACTGCTCTGCCCTGGGACACCAAGCCAGTGACCACAACTGAGTGTGACATCCAGCCCCTTCCTTATCCACCGGGTGCTCCATCCATGAAATCCCTGTCTCTCCTTCCATGAAATCCCTGTCTCTCCTTCCATGAAATCCCTGTCTCTCCTTCCATGAAACCCCTGTCTCTCCTTCCATGAAATCCCTGTCTCTCCTTCCATGAAACCCCTGTCTCTCCTTCCATGAAACCCCTGTCTCTCCTTCCATGAAACCCCTGTCTCTCCTTCCATGAAATTCCTGTCTCTCTATCCATGAAACCCCTGTCTCTCCTTCCATGAAATCCCTGTCTCTCCTTCCATGAAATCCCTGTCTCTCCTTCCATGAAACCCCTGTCTCTCCATCCATGAAACCCCTGTCTCTCCATCCATGAAATCCCTGTCTCTCCTTCCATGAAATCCCTGTCTCTCCATCCATGAAATCCCTGTCTCTCCATCCATGAAACCCCTGTCTCTCCATCCAGGCAATCCCCATCTCTCCAGTTGGAGACTGGATGTTGTTTGGATGTTGTTTGGGTGTTGTGTGGGACAGTCGGACACTTTGCACCAGTCCCAGCGGGTGACACCGCTCACTGTTCCCTCACCCACCACCACCGTGGCCTCCAGACGAGCAGAGGGGACACTGGGTTGGTGCAGTGACAGCCACCACTCCAGAGGAGCATTAAGCCTCATTCCTCATGGATAAACCATCACAGTGTGTTTTGGGAGTGAACAGGCGGCAGGGAGGGAGGGACACTGTCCCCTGTCTGCTGACAGCAAGGCTCCTGCATGTCCCCAGGGCTCTGTGTCACCCGTGTGCCCAGAGGGAGCTGCAGGGCTACCAAATCATGAAAATATGGGACACGCTGGCCTGCTAGATAAGAAAATCAAAGCTTGTGACTAAGTTAAAACAAAAATAGGTGTGTCTCATGTCTGGTCACTGGAGGGAGGAAACACCCTTGGCATGAGGTGTGGGAGGGGGCACACCCCATGCAGGCAGGGTTCAGCTGCACCTTCTGCCCACCCCTCTGCCAGCCTCCCAAGCCTGGGTACCTTTCCAGGGCTGGAGCTGGTGAGGGGAAATCCTGTGTCCTGCTGGAAGGCAGATCCATAACAACTGCTTGTACCATGTGCTATTTTTAACCTCCGAGATAAAATAGCATCCTGATGGCTTTCTTTGGAAGGATTGGGCAGTGGTTTGAATTTCAGGGCTGTCCCAGCCTACCCTGATCATCAGACACTTAAAGATCCCTCTCTCTCCTCAGGAAATCCACCTGTCTTCCCTCTGGAGCCTTTCTGCTGCCTGTCTCCAGACAAGGTGCACCCTGTTCCTAGAGCAGGGCGGTGCTTCCTGTGTGTGTGGAACAGACCCAGTCATACAACAAAAAGCTGGGGTTAAAATTGTAATACAACAAAGGGCAGGTGTTACACCAGTGCACATCTGATCACTGGGCTGACTGCCTTTGGCTTCAAAAGCAGCTTCTGGGTCATTCCTCCTAAATTCTGAGCCTAGAATTTATTCCTCAAAAGGAAAACCCGAGAGCCCAAAGCCAGGCCTCCGCTGGACAGCGACCACAGGAGCAAACCTTTGGTGGGTCAAGGATATGGTGTGCCCAGGCCTCTCCCTGTCACACAACAGCTCTGACACCTCACCCAAACCCCAGCCAGGCACACCTGAAATCAGAAAGCAGAGCAGGCAGAGCCCTGCAATGCCATAGGTGTGTCCATTGCAAAGTACAAACTGCAGCAGGGAACTGTCCTCGGTAATCCAAGCATCCCCATGGAATTACACGAGGGCTTCCGACCTCCCCAAGCCTGGCTGTGCGACCCTGGGCTCCCAACAGCACCACAGCTTCGGGTTTCCTTCCATGAAACCAAGGAAATCATGGAATAGTTGGGAGGGAGGGAGGGAGGGAGGGAGGGAGGGAGGGAGGGAAGGAGGGAGGGAGGGAGGGAGGGAGGGAGGGAGGAAGGGAGGGAGGAAGGAAGGGAGGAAGGGAGGAAGGGAGGAAGGGAGGAAGGGAGGAAGGGAGGAAGGGAGGAAGGGAGGAAGGGAGGAAGGGAGGAAGGAAGGAAGGAAGGGAGGAAGGAAGGAAGGAAGGAAGGAAGGAAGGAAGGAAGGAAGGAAGGAAGGAAGGAAGGAAGGAAGGAAGGAAGGAAGGAAGGAAGGAAGGAAGGAAGGAAGGAAGGAAGGAAGGAAGGAAGGAAGGAAGGAAGGAAGGAAGGAAGGAAGGAAGGAAGGAAGGAAGGAAGGAAGGAAGGAAGGAAGGAAGGAAGGAAGGAAGGAAGGAAGGAAGGAAGGAAGGAAGGAAGGAAGGAAGGAAGGAAGGAAGGAAGGAAGGAAGGAAGGAAGGAAGGAAGGAAGGAAGGAAGGAAGGAAGGAAGGAAGGAAGGAAGGAAGGAAGGAAGGAAGGAAGGAAGGAAGGAAGGAAGGAAGGAAGGAAGGAAGGAAGGAAGGAAGGAAGGAAGGAAGGAAGGAAGGAAGGAAGGAAGGAAGGAAGGAAGGAAGGAAGGAAGGAAGGAAGGAAGGAAGGAAGGAAGGAAGGAAGGAAGGAAGGAAGGAAGGAAGGAAGGAAGGAAGGAAGGAAGGAAGGAAGGAAGGAAGGAAGGAAGGAAGGGCTTCCCAGGGCACTGTTAAATATGAAACTTGCTTGGTTTAGTTTAAATTCTGATGTCTATTCTCTGCTTCCTGGGAGCAACCTCAGGCCACACTCTGTTTGTTGCCTCCCCACATACTTCACCTGTGCAAAAATTCAAAGCATCTCCTTTATCTTTATTTGTCCCTCTAAAGAACATAACCTATTTCTCCACTTGCTTTTCCAGACTCCAAGTCCTCTCCATCTCCATGTGTCCTGGAAGGGAGGGCAGTGTGAGCCAATGTCCTCGGTGTGAGGCAGACAAAATGTGTGAGATGTCACAGGTGTGTCTGTCCTTGTCCCAGCAGAGGGGGGATTTTGTTTGCTGGGGTTGGTGGCAGGACAGAGGGTGTTTAAGCTCTGCCCTTTCATTAAGCCAGACAGGGAAAGTGGCTTTGGAAAAGGGAAAGGGCCTGGCTCATCTCCCTGAGGAGTCACTCTTGGCCAGCCCCTTTAGCCCAGCAGGGCAGGTGGGGCAGCCAGCACCAGGGCTGCTCTCGGCGTGGGCTGACCGTGCGGGGTGAGTCACCCGTGGGCACCGGGAGAGCTGCAGAGGGAAAGCCCAGAGCGGGGAACGCTCGTTTGTCACCGCTTTGATGGGAGCCGTGCAAATGAGGGACGCCGGGTGACACAGCCATCCCAGGGCACTGACAGCACAAGGGCTGGAGATAAGAGTAATGACCGGGCAGCTCCCCTGCCCGTCTGGCACCGGCTCGGCATTCCCTGCGCAAAGCACGGGATGTGGCAGCACTGTGGGGCCTGTCCGGGTCTGTCCTGGCTGTGGGGTCTGTCCTGGCTGTGGGGTCTGTCCCAGCTGTGGGGTCTGTCCCAGCTGTGGGGTCTGTCCAGGCTGTGGGGTCTGTCCCAGCTGTGGGGTCTGTCCAGGCTGTGGGGTCTGTCCCAGCTCCGGGGTCTGTCCAGGCTGTGGGGTTTGTCCAGGCTGTGGGGTCTGTCCCGGCTGTGGGGTCTGTCATGGCTGTGGGGTCTGTCCCAGCTCCAGGGTCTGTCCCAGCTCCGGGGTCTGTCCCAGCTCCGGGGCAGCGCAGGCTGAGCTGTCACTCCTCACATCCCTCACTCATCCCGGGCAGGCAGCAGAGCTGCTGGGCAGGGGTCACGTCCAAAAATGAGTGCCCAGCAGTGCTATCAGTAAGTAATGAACACGAACTCTATCAGGGAGAAAAACTCAAGAAGCAGATCTGGATGGGGTTTGAGTGAGCAGGGAATTGCCTCCACACTTGGAGCAGCACCCACGGACTCTCATTTTCGGGAAATTTCAGCTCATTCACTTTTGAAAATGAATGTCTGTGAACAGCTTAGAGAATTTGGATGCTGTTACAAAACAAACATCTCATCACTCCTGTATCATGGATCAAGGATGCAAGGACAAGGTAACTACTCAATGAGGCAGGACGCGGCTCCGGAGACAACAAAAGCCTCGTGGGTCACTGCCAGACATTTGCCAGCCAGACGAGGCTGCTCTGCTTATCAAAGCTAACTCCAGCACAGTGGAAGGCGTGGAATTTCGGTCAGGGATCCCTGCCATCCCAGAGACCTGTCAAGGCTCTCTGGCTGGTCATGGGATTTGCCTTGCAGCTGGCACACCCCGTGATCCCCTGATCGGGGATCTCTCCGTCAGCTGTAACCTGCTGTGGGGACACAGAGGAGGAGGAGGAGGAGGAGGAGGAAGGTGGCTGGGGCTGCACTGAGGCTGGGGCAGTGACTTCCATTGCTGAGAGCTCCATGGTCCCAGAAAACAGCTCCTGCTGCTGCCCTGCACCGCAGGACCTGCTGTGAGTGACCTGGGACACTTCCCACACCCGGCACAGGGACAGGAGCTCGGGATTTCCCGTGTGGGAAGAGGAGAAGCTGCAGAGGCTTGTCAGGATGCAGTAGCTGATACCTGCATCGTCCTTTCCCCAAGCACAGCCTTGTCCTGGGGCAGCCTGGCCTCCTGGAGGGCTTCATCCTGCTCCTCTGCAGAGGGCTTTGGGTATCAGAGCTGATCTCTTCTCTAGCCTGGGCCTTCATAAGCCCAGCCCAATTATTCTGAGGCAGAAAAATCGAGTCTGTGCTGTAACGACAGAATGAAATGTCCTCAGGAGTGTGCGCGTAGCCTTAAGTTACCTTTTATAAATAGGTTAACAGCTGGAGGGCCCGTGCTTGTTTAAAGGGAAAAGACATACAGGACATGCCCTATATGATATGTTCCATCCTAAGCAATTCTGCCACTCTGCTGATTTATATCTGCAGATTAAAGGATTTGCCTTTCAATCAAATCATTCTCCTCAAACTCCCAAGTGGGGGACAGAGGGGACTGTGACATTCTGCACCCGGTGCAGCTCTCCCTGGTGCAGCCACGGATGTTTCCTTCCTTGCTGCTCCCAAATTCCTCCTGATCACTCTGATGGTGATTTGCTGTTTCTTGGGGGACAGGAGAGGGTGAGAGGGTTTGGGCCCTGAGGAGCTCCCAGCCTGAGCTGGACAGAGCTCGTAACCAGGAGTGACAAAAGCTGCCTGATGAGACACCAGACAGTGCTCTGGGGAAAAGCCATCTGCAGAGAGCCCTCCCCAGCGGGCCTGAGGTCTGCAAGAAGTTTTGTGCAAGTCATAAGGACAGCGTGTCAGGGACAGGGCCGGCGCTGGTTTCATTCACTGCTCCCTCCTCGGCCGAGCAGGTCCAAAATGAGGGGCAGGGAGCAGCACAGGGGACAGCTGTGACCGCTCACCTGCGGGCTGGAGGAGAGGCTGGGGTGTGACACAAAGGACAAGGTGTGCAGGGGATTGCCAGGCTCTGCTGTGACACCTGCTGTGACACCTGCTATGACACCTGCTGCCACTGCGGGGACACACCGAGGGACCTGGGAAAGGCAGCCAGGGCCACCTCTGGTGTGGGGCTGTGTGTCTGGGGACAGCTGTGCCAGGTGAGCAGTGCCAGGTGTGCTGTGCCAGGTGTGCTGTGCCAGGTGTGCTGTGCCAGGTGAGCAGTGACAGGTGAGCTGTGCCAGGTGTGCTGTGCCAGGTGAGCAGTGACAGGTGTGCTGTGCCAGGTGAGCAGTGCCAGGTGAGCAGTGACAGGTGAGCAGTGACAGGTGAGCTGTGCCAGGTGTGCTGTGCCAGGTG
The DNA here is from genome assembly GCF_021018805.1 of Prinia subflava. Lineage (NCBI taxonomy): Eukaryota > Metazoa > Chordata > Aves > Passeriformes > Cisticolidae > Prinia > Prinia subflava. The sequence continues at coordinate 153,058,477 of NC_086247.1, read as the reverse complement.
AGCTGTGCCAGAGCTGTGCCAGGTGAGCTGTGCCAGGTGTGCTGTGCCAGGTGAGCAGTGCCAGGTGAGCAGTGACAGGTGAGCAGTGACAGGTGAGCTGTGCCAGGTGTGCTGTGCCAGGTGAGCAGTGACAGGTGTGCTGTGCCAGGTGAGCAGTGACAGGTGTGCTGTGCCAGGTGAGCTGTGCCAGGTGAGCAGTGACAGGTGAGCTGTGCCAGGTGAGCAGTGCCAGGTGAGCAGTGACAGGTGAGCAGTGACAGGTGAGCAGTGCCAGGTGAGCTGTGCCAGGTCAGCAGTGACAGGTGAGCAGTGCCAGGTGAGCTGTGCCAGGTGAGCAGTGCCAGGTGAGCAGTGACAGGTGAGCAGTGACAGGTGTGCTGTGCCAGGTGAGCAGTGCCAGGTGAGCAGTGCCAGGTGAGCTGTGCCAGGTGAGCTGTGCCAGGTGTGCTGTGACAGAGCTGTGCCAGGTGAGCTGTGCCAGGTGAGCAGTGCCAGGTGAGCAGTGACAGGTGAGCTGTGCCAGGTGAGCAGTGCCAGGTGAGCAGTGACAGGTGAGCTGTGCCAGGTGAGCAGTGACAGGTGAGCAGTGCCAGGTGAGCTGTGCCAGGTGTGCTGTGCCAGGTGTGCTGTGCCAGGTGAGCTGTGCCAGGTGAGCAGTGACAGGTGAGCTGTGCCAGGTGAGCAGTGCCAGGTGTGCTGTGCCAGGTGAGCAGTGACAGGTGAGCAGTGACAGGTGTGCTGTGCCAGGTGAGCTGTGCCAGGTGTGCTGTGCCAGGTGAGCTGTGCCAGGTGAGCAGTGACAGGTGAGCAGTGACAGGTGAGCAGTGCCAGGTGAGCTGTGCCAGGTGTGCTGTGCCAGGTGAGCAGTGCCAGGTGAGCAGTGCCAGGTGAGCAGTGACAGGTGAGCAGTGACAGGTGAGCAGTGCCAGGTGTGCTGTGCCAGGTGAGCAGTGCCAGGTGAGCAGTGACAGGTGAGCAGTGCCAGGTGAGCTGTGCCAGGTGAGCACTGACAGGTGAGCTGTGCCAGGTGAGCAGTGACAGGTGAGCAGTGACAGGTGAGCAGTGCCAGGTGTGCTGTGCCAGGTGAGCAGTGCCAGGTGAGCAGTGCCAGGTGAGCAGTGCCAGGTGTGCTGTGCCAGGTGTGCTGTGCCAGGTCAGCAGTGACAGGTGAGCAGTGACAGGTGAGCTGTGACAGGTGAGCTGTGCCAGAGCTGTGCCAGGTGAGCAGTGACAGGTGAGCAGTGCCAGGTGAGCAGTGACAGGTGAGCTGTGACAGGTGTGCTGTGCCAGGTGAGCAGTGACAGGTGAGCAGTGACAGGTGAGCAGTGACAGGTGTGCTGTGCCAGGTCAGCAGTGACAGGTGAGCTGTGCCAGGTCAGCAGTGACAGGTGTGCTGTGCCAGGTCAGCAGTGACAGGTGAGCTGTGACAGGTGAGCAGTGACAGGTGAGCAGTGCCAGGTGTGCTGTGCCAGGTGTGCTGTGCCAGGTCAGCAGTGACAGGTGAGCAGTGACAGGTGAGCTGTGACAGGTGAGCTGTGCCAGAGCTGTGCCAGGTGAGCAGTGACAGGTGAGCAGTGCCAGGTGAGCAGTGACAGGTGAGCTGTGACAGGTGTGCTGTGCCAGGTGAGCAGTGACAGGTGAGCAGTGACAGGTGAGCAGTGACAGGTGTGCTGTGCCAGGTCAGCAGTGACAGGTGTGCTGTGCCAGGTCAGCAGTGACAGGTGAGCTGTGACAGGTGAGCTGTGACAGGTGTGCTGTGCCAGGGGAGCAGTGACAGGTGAGCAGTGCCAGGTGTGCTGTGCCAGGTGAGCTGTGCCAGGTGAGCTGTGCCAGGCCCCGGCAAGCCCAGGCCAAATGGGGGTGATCTCCTCACGCTGAGTCTCCCCCTGGGCTGGCTGGAGCTCTGGGACAGGACTTTTACAGCACACACCTTTCACAGCACACACCTTTCAGAGCTCACACTTTCCAGAGACACATTTTTGAGAACACACACTTTTCAGAGCTCACACCTTTCACAGCACACTTTCAGAGCACACACTCTTCAGAGCTCACACTTTCAGAGTTCACACTTTCAGAGCACACACTCTTCAGAGCACACACTTTTCAGAGACACGTTTTTGAGAACACACACCTTTCAGAACACACACTTTCAGAGCACACACTTTTCAGAGCTGACACTTTTCAGAGCTCACACCTTTCAGAGCTGACACTTTTCAGAGCTCACACCTTTCAGAACACACTTTTCAAAGCACACACCTTTCAGAGCTGACACTTTTCAGAGCTCACACCTTTCAGAACACACTTTTCAAAGCACACACCTTTCACACCTCTCCTCAGCACTGCTCTGGGCAATCCTGGGACCCAGCAGTCCGTTCCCTTTCCGAGTCCTGCTAACCCAGGGACAGCACATCCTCTGGCTATAACTTACAGAGGGCAGTGCTCTGCCTTCTAATTCCTCTGTTTCCAGAGGAAACAGAAAAAAGAATGGAGGCATCCTGCTGCACCTTCCCTTGGCCATTCAGAATTTGCTCTGGTTCCATCACATCGTTTTTCACATCACCCTGCTCCCAGCCTGGGCATAGGTCAGGACACTCCGTGTTCAGCAGTGTCTGATTTTGGAAATGCCACCTAAAAACCTGACTCTTGTCATGTTCCCTGGGTCATGGAGATGGCTGGGGGTACTTTGGCTGCCCAAACTGGGCATTTCCTGGGAATTGGGAAGAGTTCCCGGGGCATTTTCTGCTGTGTATTTTCGTTTGGGCAGCCAGGCCATTTGCATGCACCCCGTGAAGGACGTGAGTGCTGTGAGGACACGTGGGATGCTCCTCCTGAGCCACTGCTGCTCCTTCCTGCACACTCAGCACTTCAGGCATGCAAATAAAGGCTGTGTGGCTTTCATGCAGATGCTGCAGCTTTAAATATGAGCTGTGCAGGAAAATGGCATGAAAAACACCTTTTCAGGCTAGGAGCAAGGTCTGTGTGTGGATTAAAGGCCGAGTCACCTTAGCAGCAAGGGCAGAGTAGAGAATTCCAGCTCTGGGAAGGGCCCTCGAGGATGATCCTGCTCCACCCCTGCCACGGGCAGAGGGCCGGGCCCTGGGAGCAGCTCCGTGGCCTCCTCTGGATGCACCCAAGGAGCCAGAGCTGGTTCCTGTCCCTGACACCCCTCAGTCCCAGCTGGGCTGCACTGGCAGCTCCCAGTGCCACAAATCCCACAGGGCTCTGCAGCCCTGGAGCAGGAACCTTCCACACCAATGCCCCACCCAGGAAGGTTTTCCAGGCTTGGAAAAGTTCCCTGCCCCTGCTCCCAGGCTGCCAAAGCAGAGCAGAGTGAATCAGCCCCTGAGGCTGGAACTCCGAGGAGCTGCCCCACATCCACAGCTGGGCAGGGACAAGAAGGAAGGGCTGGGCTGAGGTGAGGCTGCAGAATCTGGTCCCAAGGAGCACGGGGAAGGTGCAGCACAGGCTGCAGCAGAGCTGCTGCACTGAGAGCTGCACCAGAGGAATTCAAAGTTGCCTGGAAATGCTGAAGGATGAAACTCAATCTGTCATCTGATTTAATCACCACGCTGTTAAGGCTGAGCTTTCTGGAAGAGACAACACAAACACAGGCTCCAGAAGGCGATTTCTTCCCTTGGGACTCCACAGCAGACCTGGAGACCTGATTGTGAAATTCCATCATTGCAGGGAGGAAAAAAACACCGATGATATCCAAAGCTTGTGCTCAAAGGCCACAAACTGCCACGATTCCTCTGCATCTCTTTCTGCTCTTGCTTTTAAAAGACACGAGAGCTGGGGAAATGACAGCAGCTCTCAGTATGGTGGGGGAGAAAGATTTAAATTCTTATTCATCTCCCAAAAATGAGCGACTTTCAGGAAGGGGGTGGAGGGGGGAGTGGATGCGCTGCAGTTGCTTGGAATAGGAATACAACTCGTTCATACAAAGCATGGAAAATAATGTTAATCCAAGGGGAAAAAAATCTTGGCAGGCTATGAAATTCAAAAAAAGGCAGAAAACTAGAAAGTCTGAGCAATGGCAGAAGCAAAAAGCCTGAGAGACAGCCCCTTTCCAGCCTTTGGAGAGATAAAACAGGCCTTGGGGAGAGCAGGCAGGTCCTAGGGCCCAGCAAAGGAGGCTGTTGGCAACTGATCTTAAGCCTTATCTTGGCATTTTAATTTTTGCAGCCAAGAGGATTTATCACAGAAAATGGCAGGGCAGAGACAGGCAGGAATTAAGGGAAATTTAGGCCCCCACCTCTGTGAATTGATTCTAATTGGAAGCATCCACCAGCCAAGGATCCAGGCAACCAAACAGCCCAATTCAGCTATTCTCAAGTTTTTGGTAAACTGAATGAATCCCTAATAGCAGCACTCAGCTGTGGAGTGGTGTCTGCATTAAAAACTGCTTTTAGAGGGGAAGAAAACAAACTGTGAAGGAATCAAAGCCCCCCTTGTCCAAACTACTCCCAGATTATCTGGTTTGAAGAAGGTTTGTGGCAGCTGGGAAAAGGAGGGGCCTGAAATGCCACACGAAGTAAGTGATAAAGAAATAAGGGCTGAAGACATCTATAAATAGAGGTGTTCAGCATCAGTGACTGAAGAGGGAATTGCACAGGCACAGCAAGCTTGGGAAGAGGCTCCTGGAGAAGATGACAGGAGAGTCGTGAAGATCACAGGGCTCTGTGGCAATTAGCTCATGTCAGGGACAGACACAGGCGTCGGCGACAGACAAGCAAACCCTGGGGACATCAAATGCCACGTGAAAGGGGGGAGATGCTGGCTGGGAGCCTGAAGGACTCGAGGATCCTTCCCCAAATTAAAGCCAATCCCCAAAGGTGGTTACACTCCATAATGAAACACCGAGTGCGCTCTGTGCTCAAGAGCAAATCCTGTGGGCCTCAGCTGGCCCTGCGAGCCACAGAGGGCACCTGGGGTGGGCTGAACCTGAAACTGAGGCACCAGGAGAAACTGTGGAGGCACCAGGAGAAACTGTGGAGGCACCAGGAGAAACTGTGGAGGCACCAGGGAGTTTGGGAAGCTGTGGGGTCACCCAGTGCCCACACAGACGGGCCAAGGCATTCGAGGTGCCTCAGCACACCCCTGAGGGTGACCTTCAGGCCATCCCTTCCAAGGGGAGCTGCTGGAGTTCTCCTCCCCGTGGGAGAAGCCTTTGCTGCGTGCAGTTCTCCCAGTACTAAAGCAATAAAAGATTTTAGCTCAAATCCAAGCTGAAAACCCTGCAGACTGCTTGTGGCTTCCATAAACCCCATCTGAACCCGGATGAGGCCAGGACAGCGTCCAGATCCTGCTAGGAGAGCATTTGGAAACCTTCATCGTGCTTAACTTCAGGGAGCAGAGAACCTTTTAATCTCTCACTGCAGAGGGAGTTTTGGAAAGGGAATCTGCTTGAAGTCGTGTCCCATGTGGACATCACTCCCTTTTTTGTTAATGGATGACTTCTGTCAGAGTTGGCCTCAGAGCAGTTTTCAAAGTCAGTGAATTAATTCTCCTCCCTCTGAGAAGAGGCTCCCATGGCTGTTGTCTCCTCTCCTTGGCCACGGAGCCTTTGGAAGGGAGAATTAGGGATAATCAGTTTGTCACAAGTGTCAGGAACGCGCTGCACGGAGCTTTACATGCTGACAGAGTAGTGCTGGTTGTAACCAGCCCGAGCATTTCACTAAAATTAGTATCTAAATAAATCCATTCCTTTGGAAAAGCATCTGCTTTGGAATTAAATTATTCCAGATCTGAACATTAGCAGCATTTTTGCTAAACTCGAGCTGTCACCCTACCAGAGCATGATTAAACAATAACTCTGCAACAAATTCCTCAGGAAATCTGAGAAGTCAAATGTGAAACCACTGAGAACCAAATGACTTCAATGTCAAATTGCTGCTTCAGCAAATGGAAGCAGATTTGGGGCACTGGGGGAAGATGCAATTTCTGGCTTGAGAACATGAGCCACAGCCATAATGAGTGTTTTGCCAAGCCTGGATCTGGTTTCAAAACCATCCCACAGTCATCCCAAATAAGCACTGGTGGGAGAGAGTTATTAAAGAGGGGATGGACTGAGAGCAGCCTGAGCATTAATGAATGAGTGCAGCTTTGCAGAGCTGGGTAAATGGGGGAATTGCTCAAGCTCCCAAATGGACACGGGGCTCCTGCACAAGCAGGATGGGGAAAGCAGCTGGAACGAGCCTGTGCTGGGTGATCCCAGCAGGGCCCCAGAAGCTCTGCAGCCCCACAGCACTGTCCCTGCTCCCCAGAATGGTTTGGGATGCAAGAGACCTCAGGGATCACCGAGTGCCACCCCCTGGATGGGCAGGGACACCTCCCACTGCCCCAGGCTGCTCCAGCCTGGCCTTGGGCACTGCCAGGGATCCAGGGGCAGCCACAGCTGCTCTGGGCACCCTGTGCCAGGGCCTGCCCACCCTCCCAGCCAGGAATTTCCTTTTAATAAACATTTTAAATGGACCCTACTTCAGCTAAAGCCATTCCCTGTGTCCTGTCCCTCCATCCCTTGTCCCCAGTCCCTCTGCAGCTCTCCTGGAGCCCCTTCAGGCCCTGCCAGGGGCTCTGAGCTCTCCCTGGAGCCTTCTCCTCTCCAGGGGAACATTCCCAGCTCTCCCAGCCTGGCTCCAGAGCAGAGGGGCTCCAGCCCTGCAGCAGCTCCAGGTCCTGCTGCTGCTGGATCCAGGGCTGGGGCAGCTCTGCAGGTGGGGACTCACCTGAGCACAGGGGCACAGTCCCCTCCCTCAGGATCACCCACAGAGCACCAGGGTTCCCTTCCCTGCTGCTCCGTGTGTCCCCAGGGCAGAGCTGTGCCCATTCCCACGGGTGTGGGCTCTGTGCCCCTCTGGGGGTCCCTGTGGCACCTGCAGGGCTCCCACCCAGCTGATCCCAGCAGGGACACCCCAGTGACTCCTGCCCAGCAGGGACACCCCAGTGACTCCTGTCCAGCAGGGACACCCCAGTGACTCCTGTCCAGCAGGGACACCCCAGTGACTCCTGCCCAGCAGGGACACCCCAGTGACTCCTGTCCAGCAGGGACACCCCAGTGATTCCTGTCCAGCAGGGACACCCCAGTGACTCCTGCCCAGCAGGGACACCCCAGTGACTCCTGCCCAGCAGGGACACCCCAGTGTCCCTCCAGCAGCCCCACGGGACAGCCCTGGCTCCTGCAGAGGAGCTGCGCAGAGACAGGAGAGGAGATAAAAAGGAATTGAAGCAGGGGATCAGGGCCTGTCTGGAGAACTGCTGGACAGGCTCTTCCAGGAGCTCTGGGATGTGACCAAGGCTCCAGGGAAAGGTGACAGAAGGGCAGCAGTGGCCCTGATTTCCCCCTTCACTGCAAAAAGCCATGAGTGTAATTATGGCTGCACTGCCCTGTGTTAACTAAAGCCCAGACTCGCTGCCTCCACAAATGCACTCAGGTATTGAGGCAGAGGTGACTCTTTCTTCATTTCTGGCTGGGCCAGAGGAGCAAGGCCTTGCTCTTCCTCCCCAGCTTTAAACCTTCACCATGAAGTGAGAGGCTGATAAAACACAGAAACACTGAAAGGAACTTTCCTTACTTGTTTAGAAACTGAAATTCCAGCATAGCCCCCCCAGGTCCTCCATGGAGCTGCCAGAAAGGGCTGGAGCTGGGGAGATCCCAGGAACTGGGACCTGCAGCTTCCCAGTCCTCTCCTTTCACTGCAGGGACGGTGCCTTGTAGGCAAAATAAATAATTTTTTCCTTTGCTGATGGTTCTGCTGACAAGGTCCTGCACCAAACTCTCCATGAGCTGCTGCCAAGTCGGGCTTTGGTCTGGGAGAGGAGAACCAACAACAGAATTTGGCACTGGAGTAAGGATTGTGTCCAAGGTTTCTCTAGGATTAGATTAGAAGACAAGAAATCCTGGCGGGTTTGAGATGAAAGAGAATTTTTTTTGTCTGCGTGGTAAACATTATTAAAGCGCATTAGGATGTGATTTGTAACCAAATATTACAAATATGGCTATTTATTACCAAATTATCCCGTGGTAATCCCTGGGGCCTTCCCAGCCAGGACGCTCTGGCATGGAGATAATCTGTCCTCTGGCAGGTGCCAACAGACAGGCTCTGCCCAGAGAGGAAAACCAGGCCCAAAGTGCAGGAGGAGCTCAGGAAAAGGAAGGCTGTTCTCAGGGAGGGCTGGAAGAGCTCAGGAAAAGGAGGGCTGTTCTCAGGGAGGGCTGGAAGAGCTCAGGAAAAGGAGGGCTGTTCTCAGGGAGGGCTGGAGCATCCCTGACCGACTGCTCCATCCCAAACAAGGCATGGATGGGGGCTTGGCTGCTCTTCATTTATCACTGCAAATGCACCGAGCTGAAAACAATCAGCCTATCTGCAAACACTGATGTTCATTAGAATGAAATTATTTCCTTTTCAGCCAGGCCAGCAGAGGAAATGGACCCAAACCCTGAGGTGGCACCGTGGTGTTGTGCAGAGCTTCCCCACAGCCCTGTGGCGGTTCTGTCCAGTTCTGATCTCTCCAGGCCATTAATCCTGCAGCAGCTCAAGCTGCTGAGCAAAGGGACAGCATGAAGCAGACATTTGTGCATGTACAGCTCTAGAACCACGTGCAGGAGGAGTTACTGCTGTGGTTTCTTCACGGCGCCATGGACCCGTGGAATCCCAGGATGGGGTGGGCTGGAGGGGAGCTCAGAGCTCATCTCCCCCACGCCCTGCCCTGGGTGTGGAAGTGAGTGGGTGACGCTGCTCTCTGTCACCTGTGGGTGGCTGTGGCAGGTGACGCTGCTCTCTGTCACCTGTGGGTGGCTGTGGCAGGTCCTGCTCCTGGCTGCTGTGTGCCACGGGAGGTGTGGGGCTGGAGGAACACCGGGGGTGAAGGGCAGGGATTCAGGATGCTGCCAAACCCCACATTTCTAATAAAACCAGGCCTTTCATCCCTGCAGCTCCTGTCCCCACCTTGAGCATCCCTGATTCAGGAGCTGGACTCCATGGTCCTTGTGGTCCCTTCCAGCTCAGGATATTCCATGATTTACTTGTGGGAAAAACACTCAGGGGCTGCCAAAAAGCACCTTCTGCCCAGTTTGTCCCTATAAACCCCACAAAGGAACACGTACCAGTGCTGAAATAATCCCAGTGGTACCAACCTTGGCTGCTGTTATCTGAATACTGAATCTCTTCTCACAGGAAGTCTGATGAAACGTGGAAGTGCCTCAGGGCACTGATTGTGCTGGGGGAGAAGATGTGAAATCCTCGTGTCTGCCGGGCTCCTTGCAGTGTTACAGACTGAGCATCCCTGCACAGCAGCCAGGCCATGAAGTGCTGACCTGTTCTGTTCTCCTCTGCTGGGACAGCTTCTCCTCCTGGGCTGGTTAAAATGCCCTGCACTGGCTGCTCCCAGCACCCCGACCCCTCTGCAGCCAGCCCAGGAGGGCCGGGCTGCCCTGGGGAGGGAGCAGAGCTCAGCACAGCGCAGATCCACCGGGAATCACGGCAGGGCCCGGCTCTGCTCGGCACTGACCCAGTCACTCATGAGTGGGTGAGCGTCTCCATACCTCTGTCAAAAGCAACATCATCCCACAGAGGGGAAACACTGTTCTGGCTGTCCGTGGTGAGGGAGGAGAAGGAGCCTGGCAGGGATCTCCTCATCACTTCCAGGAGGAAGAAAAAGCTTCCAAAGCCCGGTTCTGCCATCGGTATCCAGCAAGGCAGGGAAGCTCCTCCTTGGTTCCAGCCAAGAGCGGGGTGGGAGATGAAGCTGCTCCAGGGGCTGTTAACCAAACACTGTGTGTTTTCCTGGGGCTGCCCTGCTGCAGGCCTGGCAGGAGGGTGCCAATGTGGGCAGCAGCCAGTGCTCCTGCCCGTTCTGCTGCAGAGCACAGACCAGAGCTGTGCACCCACCCGGGAGAAAGCGCCTGGCTCCGACTGCAGCTCCTGCTCCACGGGTGGGGAATGGACACCACAAATTCCCTGCTGTGCTCAGCCAGGCTCGGGGCAGCTCCTGGAGCAGGGGCAGAGCTGCCAGGAGATGCTGTGTGGGCAGGAGCGGTGACTGTGAGCGTGTGTGAGTGTGAGTGTGTGAGAGTGCGTGAGTGTGAGTGTGTGTGAGTGTGTGAGAGTGAGCGTGAGTGTGAGTGTGAGTGTATGAGTGTGAGTGTGTGTGAGTGTGAGTGACACTCCCAGGACAGGGTGACCACAGGGCACACAGAGGCACCGCGCCTGTGACCCAGAGGGATCCGGGGCTGGAAGTGCCCACCCTGTCCCTCAGCCCTCTCCCTCCCACGGCCCGGAGGGATGGCACAAAGGGCAGCCCTGAGCACCCCGCAGTGCCCACCGGGCACCCCGCAGTGCCCACCGGGCAGCCCAGGAGCGTGGGACGCTTTGTGCTGGCACAGACAGGCCGGGGACAGGGACACACAGCCCTCGGTGCCGTGTGGCGGCTCCCCGGGGTGGCTGCGCCCCCTCAGCCCGGGGCCAGCGGCTCTGCCGGCAGCCAGCAAAGCCCACGCTGGAATTCCCGCAGTTTTCCTGGGAGGCGCTGCTGGATGCTCCCCTCGGCACCCCGGGGCCAGCCCCGCTCCTCCCTCGGTCTGTGCGGCAGCTGCAGCGCTGCTGTGCCCGGTGCCAGGCGGGCTCCGTGCCCGGGGCAGGCCCCGGTGCCCACGGCCCCATCGGGCGATGTTTTCCCCGGGCTCCAGCTGCTGTTTGGCAGCGCCCAGAGGCGCCGGGAGCGGCCTGGGCCCCCCCGAGCCCCGGTGCAACAATCGCCCTTTGTCTGCGGGCTCCGGCGGCTCCGTGGGCTGCATTCGCTGTCAGCTCCGCAGGCAGGAGCCGCTCCCGGGCCACGGGCACGTTCCCTGTGCAAACAGCCGCGAATTCCCTGTGCAGGGAATGTCCCTGTGCAGGAAATGTCCCGCTGCTGTCCAGGGCATGTCCCTGTCCAGGGCATGTCCCGCTGCTGTCCGGGGCATGTCCCGCTGCCCCGGCTCCCTCCCGAGCGGGCCCTGCAGCTCGGAGCGGGCCCTGCTCGCCTCCCAACCCCGGCCGGGGCTGCCACGGCCCTGGAGCTGGGTTGGAATGATGGATCAGACCCCGGCCGGTGTGAACGTGGGGTGAAGCCCCTCTGGCTGTTCTGAGCACCAGGGAGCGCAGAGAGCCCCGGCCCCCCACAGCCCCAGCACCCCACAGCCCCGGCTCCCCGCAGCCCCGGCACCCCAAAACCCCGGCACCCCAAACCCCGGCACCCCAAAACCCCGGCACCCCAAACCCCGGCACCCCAAAACCCCGGCACCCCAAAACCCCGGCACCCCACAGCCCCGGCACCCCAAACCCCGGCCCCCCACAGCCCCGGCACCCCAAACCCCGGCACCCCACAGCCCCGGCACCTCAAAGCCCGGCACCCCACAGCCCCGGCCGCCGGGCAGAGAGCTCCTGGAGCACGGCTCCTGACAAAACCCACGCTTTTTTTCACTTCACTTGGCGTTGTTCACACCGTGAACAGCTTCCCCGGTCCCACCAGCACCACGGCCAGCCCGGAGGGCAGCTGGGAGCAGCTGGAATGGAACAAACACCCTCGGCAGGGTCCAAAGCCCTGTGCACAGCCGGGCTGTGTGTGCCCGTACCCGTGTGCACAGCCGGGCTGTGTGTGCCCGTACCCCGGGGCACAGCCAGGCTGGGAGCTCGCCCTGTGCCCAGGGACTGCCCCAGCAGTGCCAGGCTGTGCCCCAGGGATGGTGGCTCTGCCTCTCCCCTGGCCAGGGCAGGAGCAGGTCCTGCTGCTCCCCACGGGACATGGGGGGTGAGGGGAGCAGCTCTGCTGTGGGGACAGGAGGGGAGGGCTGGGCTGTGCAGCCTGGGGAGCTGAAGGTCATTCCCCCATACCCTGTCACTCCAGACCCCTGTCCAAAGTCCATCTGTCTGGTAGCTCCTTCAGGCACTGGAAAACCTCAGTGAAATCACCCCAAAGCTTCTCTTCTCCAGGCTGAGCAATCCCAATTCTCCCACCCTTTCCTTGCGGCAGAGCTGCTCCATCCCTCTGCTCACCCCGGTGGCCTCTTCTGGACTCGCTCCAGGAGATGGAGCTCAAGCTCCTCACCCCATTCCAGCCACACCGGGTGGAGGGAGAGGAGCAGCCGAGGGCCGGCAGATCTGTGGGGCTGGTGGGGATGTCACCAGTTCTTCCCAGTGCAGAGTTGTGGCACCACTCCTGCTCCAACAGGAAAACATCCAGGACCAAATTCATCCCCTCTACACACAAAACACCGGCTCTGCACCCAGGAGAGCCCCAAATACAGCCCCAAAATCCACTTGTGCTCACTCTGCTGGGGCAGACCCCACATTTCTTAGGACCGTGGTGATGCTGGGAGAGTTCCCATGAGCACAGCATTCCCCCATGGACCTCAGTGCCTGCCAAACTGGTTCGGTGGGTTTGAATCTTTTGTCATGCAGCTTCCCAAAGCACAGCTCAGTGCCTCAGCCTGACCCCCCAAAGCAGGGCTCTGCCCCCCAAAGCATGGCTCAGCTCCTCAGCCTGACCCCCCAGAGCAGGGCTCTGCCCCCCAAAGCAGGGCTCAGCTCCTCAGCCTGCCCCCCAAAGCATTGCTCTGCCCCCCAGAGCAGGGCTCTGCCCCCCAAACCAAGGCTCTGCCCCCCAAAGCAGGGCCCTGCCCCTCAGCCTGCGTGCCAAGGGCTGCAGTGGGTGCTGGCAGTCGGGACCTGCGTGGGCCCAGCTGTGCCTCTGGGACTGCCCAGCCCAGGGAGGAGGAGGATGGTGGGAGGAGGAAGCAGGGCTGAACCAGGGACAAACCCCGGCAGTGCTGGCACCTGCTAATTTCAGCATTGGCAGTGCCACCTCTGTCACTCCCAGCCAGGACCGTGGCTGCCCAGGGCTGTTCCCAGGGCACAGCCCAAACCCTGGCACCTCCTCGGCCCTCTGGACAGGCCAGGGCACAGCCACCTCCTGCCACGGGGAGCCTGTGCCCAGAAAGGCTCCTTGAGGAGCTCCCACTGATCCATGCTGGGTGCCACAGAGCCCTGATGGCTCATGGATCAGCCCCTGGCACCCCCAGGTGCCAGCCACACTGAGTCCCCTGTGGGGGTTTCCTGGGGCAGGAATTCCGGGTGAGGAGCTCATGGGGTTGGGCACCACAGAGCTGGGGTTGTGCCTTCCCGTGGCACCTGGCAGGGGTTGCCTGTGGGGTGTTTGCACCCATTGATCTCCCCACAGAGCAGCCACCATCTCCTTCCCCACCCTGCTTCATTCCTTCAGTGGAGACTCCCAGGATGCAGCCACAGAGCCCCTGCACTACCAAGCACATCCCACCAGAATCCCACCTTCCCGTGGCACCAAAGGCAGTGACAGAAGCCACCCCAAGTGGACAATCCCCCAACGGAGGGGGAGCTCCAGCACAGTCCCATCCTGGCTCCACCAGGAGCTCCTCCCTGGGCCCCTCTCCCCGTTCCCTGCCCTCCCATCGTGGCCGTGCCCATCGTGGCCGTGCCCGCCGTCGTGTGGCCCCGTGGTCCATGTCTGGCACGGGGATGTGCCACAGACTGGGGGATTTCCCACACGGAGTGAAAGAGAAAGAAGGAAAGGGCACTTGGCCACCTTCCTCTTGGCTTCCCTCCACTTTCTGCTTTTGATGTTCTGTTTTTACGGCTCCTTGCCCGAGCCTTGAGCCCCGGCAGGCCCCGAGAGTTCATCCAGCAGCGGCAGCGGGGCTGTGGCTGCAGGGGGAGGGCAGCACAGCCCTGGCCAGCACGGCCTGAGCCCCAGAACACACAAACCCCAAGGCAGCCCCTGGCTGGGAGGAGATCTCAGCGCCATCCCCTCCCCAGGGCTGCCTGAGGCCCTGCAAACACCAGGAGGGAGTCCTGGAGCAAGGCACGAGGTGAGGCTGGAGGAGCCTGGCTGGGACACGCAGGGCCTGAGGGGCTGCCTGCCCCACAGCCACCTGCACTTTGCCCCTCCAGGGGAAGGATTTGGGGTGAGGAAAACCCCGCCAGTGCCACCCCTGCCCGCTCCCTGTGCTGTGTGGGGTCGGTGGCAGTGACAGATCTGATGGCACCGGTGAGACAAGGGCTGAGCAGGGCCCGTTCCCCTCAGGAAGGGGAGCAGGGCGCTGTGGGGGAACCCACGGTTCCTTCATGCTGAGCAAGGCTCTGTGCCACCCCCAGGTCCCGCCGTGCCTTGGAGCAGCAGAGCCCCAGGGCCAGGGCAGCCCCCAAGGCCCCTGGAAGCACGGCAGGACCCCACAGGCCAGCACAGCCTGTCCTGGGAGCACAGAGTGACCCCATGGCCAGCACAGCCTGTTCTGGGAGCACAGTGACCCCACAGGCCAGCACAGAGTGACCCCATGGCCAGCACAGAGTGACCCCATGGGCAGCACAGAGTGACCCCATGGACAGCACAGAGTCCCCATGGCCAGCACAGAGTGACCCCACAGGCCAGCACAGAGTGACCCCATGGCCAGCACCGTGTCCCCATGGCCAGCACAGAGTGTCCCCATGGCCAGCACAGCCTGTCCTGGGAGCACAGAGTGACCCCATGGCCAGCACAGTGTCCCCATGGCCAGCACAGAGTGTCCCCATGGCCAGCACAGAGCGGCCCCATGGCCAGCACAGAGTGGCCCCATGGCCAGCACAGTGTGACCCCATGGCCAGCACAGAGTGTCCCCATGGCCAGCACAGAGCGGCCCCATGGCCAGCACAGAGTGGCCCCATGGCCAGCACAGTGACCCCGCGGCCAGCACAGAGTGTCCCCATGGCCAGCACAGAGTGGCCCCATGGCCAGCACAGAGTGGCCCCATGGCCAGCACAGCCTGTCCTGGGAGCACAGAGTGTCCCCATGGCCAGCACAGTGTCCCCATGGCCAGCACAGTGTGACCCCATGGCCAGCACGGTGTCCCCGTGGCCAGCACAGTGTCCCCGTGGCCAGCACAGAGTGACCCCATGGCCAGCACAGTGTCCCCATGGCCAGCACAGTGTCCCCGTGGCCAGCACGGTGTCCCCGTGGCCAGCACAGAGTGTCCCCGTGGCCAGCACGGTGTCCCCATGGCCAGCACGGTGTCCCCATGGCCAGCACAGTGTCCCCATGGCCAGCACAGTGTGACCCCGTGGCCAGCACAGTGTCCCCATGGCCAGCACAGAGTGTCCCCATGGCCAGCACAGTGTCCCCATGGCCAGCACAGAGTGTCCCCATGGCCAGCACGGTGTCCCCATGGCCAGCACAGAGTGTCCCCATGGCCAGCACGGTGTCCCCATGGCCAGCACAGCTCCCCACGGGCTGGTTCAGGGCCCTGCCGGAGCCGCTGCCCGCGCCGGGGCTGGCACTGCCCGGAGCTTGGCTCGCCAGCAGGGGATTAGCTTCCTTTCCAGCTTTGCCTGGATTTGGTGACCTGTGACAAGGACCTTCCACCCTGCCTGGCAGGGCCTGCCCGGGGATCTCTGGGGCACTGGGACTGTCCCCTCACCCTGCCTGGCTCTGACCGGCCCTGGGTGACACTGCGGGCTCACCCCGTGCAGGAAAGGGGCTGTGGGACTCCAGGGTGTGATGGAGCCCCGGGAATGTCCCTGTGGGAGCAGTCACCACCATTCCAGTCCCACAGAAACCCAGCTGCCAGCCTGGCCCCATCCTGGTACCAACATTGCCAGGAATTCTGGGGCACTGCTGCCACCCCACAGCCAGGGGACAGGGGCCAGCTTGGTCACACTCAGCACTAAAGGCCACTGCCAGGACAAGAAGCCAATGATTTTCTTAACAAACAAAGCCACATGAATCCTCCTCAGAAAACAATGGAGTCACCGAGGCCCAGCCGAGATTTCATCCAGGGCAATTCCTTCTGTGTCCTCTCCCTGCCAAACCCCTCAGCTCGGGGAAGAGGGGCTCTCCCAGCCACTGCCTGACACATCTGGCAGTGCCACTTGCAGAGCTGCAGGAGCTGGGCTTGTTGGGGAATTCCAGTGAATTTTACCTGATGTGAGCCTCTGCCTCAGCCCAAAGCAGCAGCTCTCAGGCCCTGCAGAGATCCTGCTTTGCCTTTTCCTGGTTCTCACTCTGTGCTCCTGCCTCCAGCTGGGATGATCCCTCCTGGCCCAGCAGAGCCTCAGGTGGGGCAGCTTCACTGGACAAATAACTACAGAAAATTCCAAGTTTGGGATTCACAGGGGGCAGGGCAGGAAGAGGGATGTGGGAAAGCAGCAGGGATGTGGGAACAGGCTCCAGGAGGCCTGGGAAGAGCTCTGCTGCACAAACAAAACAGAGGAGGCAGAAAGGCAAAGACAGGTTTGTTTGGAAAGATGCAAAAGGATTTAAAACCAGGGAATTGCCTGGTTATGCCTAAAAAATCACCTTTTGCTTCTTCTTAAGGGAGCCTGAACGCCAGTGAGGCAGCACTGGAGGGATGTCCAACACCCAGTGCCAATTCCCCAGGGAATCTGAAGCTCCAGGAGCTGCTGGCACAGCAGGGCAGCTGGCCCTTTGCAGTTGGCCTTTATTAGCCCCAAAGACAGCATGAGAGTCCTTTAGGCCACAAAGGAAACGTGGGCTGGGAGGAAACACCGAGCTCTGCGGTGTTCAGGAGCTGGGAGTGAGGCTGGGGGAGGTTTAAGCTGCTTTCAACATCAATTTTCAGGGTGACAGATGGAGGGAAGGGGGAAAGAAAGCCCACCCCGTTCTCTGCTGGAGCCTCTGGTGGCTTTGGAGGCACCGTGCTGTATTTCCAGGGACGCTTTTAAATCTGCCCCCATTGGTGGCCACCTGCCAACACAACACAGCCACAGCCCCAGCCCCCTTGGGTGCTCCCTGGAAAAACCCCAGCACAGAGCAGGGTCCTCAAGGACAGCTGTGACAGCATGGAGGGGACAGTGAGGGGACAGCTCTGGCACAGCTGGCTGCAGCCCTGAGTGGGGAATCCCAGGATGGTTTGGGTTCAAGGGCCCTCAAAGTCCATCCAGTGCCACCCCTGCCATGGCAGGGACACCTCCCACTGTCCCAGGCTGCTCCAACCTGTCCTTGGACACTGCCAGGGATCCCGGGACAGCCACAGCTGCTCTGGAAGCTTATCCTGGAAGCAACAGGCAAAGACACAAAAAGCAGCAGCCACCAGCCTGGGGTTCTTCTGCCACCACAGTGACAGCAGGCAGCTCATCCTGTGCTGCTGCAGGGAGAGGGGCAGCCCAGTTTGGATTTTTAGGGCTTTATTCCCTGTGCCCATGGCCATCTCTGAGTTGGATCCTGTTGAGATCCCTCTCCTTCCCCACACACAGGAGGAGGTGGGCTGGGATGGGGGGGTCTCATCTGCACCCCTGGGGTTTCAGAGATCCCCAATCCTGCCCAGGGCTCCTCCCCAGCCACACCTCTCACCCCTGGCTTCGGGGGAAGTGCAGCTGTGAACCAGGGACTGCTGCACTGGCTTTGCCCCAGCTGAGTGACCTTGGGAAGGAGCGTCCTGAGCCAGGCCAGGCTCCCTCTGCTCTCCCTGCACACAGAGAAGTTCACACATTCCCAGGAGCAGAGTGGGACTGAGATCCTGCCCAGCCCCTGTGGTGCTGAGCTGGTGCCTCCCCCGGGGCACTTTGGTCACTCAGGTCCCTGCCTGGACGTGTCCTCCTCCCACCCCACAGCCCCTTCCCCAGGCAGTGGGGGAAATCTGCAGCCATCACTGCTGATTTAACACCTCCTCATCTCCCCCTTCAAGGGATTCAGCTTCGAGGGAAAACAGCAAATTCCGATTTTTTTTTTTTTAAAAAGAAAGAATTCCAAGTTTAATCCTCTTGGGAGCAAAAGGATTAACAGCAGGTTTTAAGAAATAGGTTTCCAAAACCAAAAAAAAAAGGCAAGCTAGTATTCCACATATGGCACCTCCATTTCAGTACTTTTTGACATGGATAGAACAGATGAACCAGGAAGTTCCCAGGCCCGTGGAGCTTCCCAGGAGCACCAGTTTTCACCTGGAACTTGGTGTGAGGAAGGTGGATTTAAGAGCTGGGGCTGAAGTGACCCCAAAACCAGCAGCAAAGCAGTTTGGGACTGCAGAACCTCCTCAGCTGGGGGATCCAACATAGCTGAGGAGGTTCAGGGATTAATTCCACCTCCTGCCCTTCCCAGCTGATGGAGAAGTGGCCACAGCCACCCCCAGGGGAGCGGTGTCAGAGCAGCTCCCCGGGATTCCTCACAGCCAGGAGCTGCTCTGGACACGTTTCAGGGCAAGAACAACTCACAGGCTCAGGGGCAGCAGCGACACTGCTGAGAACCTGGGATCACCCAACTGCTGAACCCCCTCAAAACCCTCCCTCCACTGAAACACCAGCACCTCCGGAACCAACAAAACAGACCATGAAACAAAGCACCCTGCAGTAAGGAAACAAGGTGAACGTGATGTTTATGAACAATAAGCAATTTCCCCTCAGATGGGCTCCCAGGGCTTCCCGCAGCGCTCGCCCAGGTGGGAATCTCAAACGGAATATTTCCCATTTTCCTTCCCCACAATGATACACAGAACCAAAACTGCAGCTGAGAAAAATACTGACCCCCAACACCCCCCAGCAGGTCACCCTGCAGCAGAAACAAGGTTTAAGTACAATCCAGATGATCCAACCGCAGCGGTATTGGCTTCATTTGACTGTATTTAAATAAAATTAAGCATTTAAAAATTAACAGGCACTACAATTCCCTGGCAGTGCTGACACCACCGAGCCCAGCCCCACGAGGCTGCGCCCACCCTCTCGGGGTGACCTGGGGGTGTCACACAACACAAGAAGCCACAACATTTTCACCAAGCAACGTAACCAAAAGAATCCCAAGGCAGCTCCCAGCCGGCGTCCGGCCCTGGGCCAAGGTCCAGGTGATCCCAGGGAGGCAGCCCAGGGCAGTGGGAGCACAGGAACGCGTGGCTGTCCCCCTGCAGCCCCAGGCTGGGCAGTCCTTGCAGTCCCTGCTGCCCTCAGAGCTTCTTGAGCCGGCTGTACATCTCCCTCTTGCTCTTCTCCCCGGCCCAGGTCCGGCTCTTGGTGCGGAACCTCTTCAGGTCCTCCTTGAAGTCCTTGTGGTGCATGGGGCGGTAGCTCTGGGGCTCGCAGAAGCTCTGGGGGAACAGGAGCTGGGGTCACCTCGGTGTCACCAGCGTGGTGACCCCAGCACCAGCAGGAACACAGGGACAGACCCCCCGCTCCGGGCAGATGCACAAAGCCTGGGGATATTCAGGTTACAGCCATCAAAACCAGGGCTTTGTGTACAGGGCTGTCATCCCAAATTTCCTGGCAGACAACACACGGGCTGAGCTGCCTTACAGCTCCCCTGGGAACTGTGCAGTTCACCTTGGGATGGCACACACTGGAAGGATGTTCCAGCTCGTTTGGTCAGAGCAGGGTGCTGATCACGCCAAGGGCATGGATTCCATCAATGACCACTGCGGGCCCCCTCCAGCTCAGAGCATTCCGTGATCCTCGGGACAGCTCCCGGCTCCCAGGGAGCCGCCCTAGGCTGTCCCCTGCTGCCACCTTGAGGCCTCGGTCCCCCTTCCGCAGGACAAGGCAAACCCCGCGTGTCCCTCAGCAGGGAGAGCCAAAACCCCGAGCCAAAACTGCCATCAGCATCCCACAGGGAAGGAGCCACAGCCCCATCCAGCTCCTTGGGCAGCCCAGGTCTCTCCCAGCTCCCAAGGGATGATTTTTGGAAGGCCTGTTTGTGTCACAGCAGCAGGACAGATCCCAGGAACCGTGGAAATGCTGCAGGAGCCAAGGGACAGGAGAAATCCCACCCCTGAGGTGCTGGGAAGAGCTGGGGGTGGGTTTTAAGTTTCCTTGTCTCAATTAGAGGCTGCAAACTCCAAGCTGAGGTTTTCAATTTCGCTGGTTTAGGACTGTACAAGTCCTCAGGTTTCCACTTATTATCCAGCAGTTACTGTCAAGCTTTGTCTTCCCCCCTGCTCTGAGCAGGCTGAAATCCCTTCTCTGAGTGACAGTTTGCTCTAAAGGGGCAGAAACCACTTCTGTTTTACTCTCGAGGCAGGTGGAAAAGCCCTTCAGGTATGGCAGGAAGACAGCTCTGAGACATGGAACAGGCTGAGCTGCTCTGGGAACAGCCCCCTGAGAGAAAGAAGGGAGGAAAAGCCCCCCAGCCAAACCACTCTGCCCCAAAGAGTAGCTTGAGGAGGAATAAATTAATATTATTTATCTATTGTTTCTTCTCTGAGTGTGAAAGAGACCATAGAAAGGCTTGGGTTGGAGGGACCTAAAAGATTTTGTTCCACTCCCTGCCATGGGCACAGACACCTTCCAGGAGCCCAGGCTGTTCCAAGCCTGTCCCACCTGGCCTAGGACACTTCCAGGGCTGAGGAATCCACGTTACCCACCTGGCACCTCGAGAAGAAATCCTTGTAGCCCCCCTTGAGCACGTAGAGCTCTGGGTAGTGCAGGTTGGGGTACTCATTGCTCAGCCTGTCCTGCTCCCTCACAAACCGGCACCTGCAGCAGGAAAACCCCGGGTTCAACCCCACACTCCACCAGCAGCTCCAAAAACCTCAAACCTGCTCCCCAAACCCCATCCCTGCACGGAGGAGCTGGAGCTGCCTGTCAGGGAGAGGCTGAGGAGCCCCAAGCCACAGTTCAGAGCTTTTCCTTCCCCCTCTGAACTCCCAGTGCTCCAGCCCAGGCCCAGCACGGCTCCTCACAGCCCAAACCCTGCCTGAGGTGCCAGCACGGCGTGCACAGCACTGCAGCCCCCGTGCCCATGCCCCTGGCCCGGGGGGAGCTCACATGCGAGGGCCCCGCTCCGAGGAGAACTCGCAGTGGAACACCACGATCACCCGCTTGTTCTCCGACGGCTGGATCGGCTTCCTCAGCAGGAAATTCTGCACCTCCTCCTCCATGTGGAGGTTTATGGCACCCTGCAAGGGCAGAGGGCGAGCAGTGAGTGCAAGGGAACAGCCCTGAACTCATCCCAATCCCTTGGGAGCCAATTCCTCATCTGGGTTTGCTGGAGGAGCTCTGGGACCCTCTCCCAACACAGCTCCAAACCCCACCAGGACAGTCTGGGAGTGGCTCCGTCATTCCTCAGCCAGGAACTCCTTCCCAATCTCCCACCCAGCCCTGCCCTCTGGCAGTGGGAGCCATTCCCTGTGTCCTGTCCCTCCAGCCCTTGTCCCCAGTCCCTCTGCAGCTCTCCTGGAGCCCCTTCAGGCCCTGGCAGCGTGTCTGGGTGACCTGCTCCTGGTTCTGTTTTACACAGCCATTTGTTCTTTGAAGTCTGTCATGGAAATGAAGTTTAACATTCCAGTTTTAGCTTCCTGAGACATGAGGATGCTGGACACTGAGTGTCACATCCTGCTCTGGAACCTCTGTCACCCTGAGGCCCCTCCTCTGCTGACAATGTCCCCTCTTTGGGAACAGCCACTTCATGTGAGCTCAGTGTCCACACCCAGGCAGGGCTGAGCATGACAGGATCCTGGAGGGGGCCCTCAGGAATAACATATCCACAAGATAAGAATAAAAATATTGGATATTGGATAAAAGTCAGCCCCACAGGGATCCAAGTGACCCCAGGCTCAGCTTCAGACCACCTGCACTGCTCTTATGGGGCCAACACACCTTGATGTGCCCCCCTTCATACTCATAGGGGTATCTGCAGTCAATTATCACACACTGCTTGATGAAGCTCTCAAACTTCCCAGTCAGCACAGACACCATCTGAGGAAAAACACCACAAAAAACAGAGTTCAGTTGTTTGAAGCCATTTTTGTGCTGTTCCCCAACCCCCACTAAAGAATTTTTCTGGCTCCCGTGGAGCACTCACCATTTCTGAGTCGATGTATTTTAAATCTTGATGTTTCCCATCGACAGTGTCAAATAAATAACTCTGGAAGAGACAAGATTGAGAAAATTCCAGCTGTGAGTCACATGGTGACAGCACAGCATCCAGCAGTTCACTCTCTAACAGAGACTCTGCTGGCCACAATCCCTGCAGGAGTCAAAACTCCTGAGGATGCTAAAATCAGGCACAGAATTTAGCTTTTGGCTCCTACACCAGAGGGATTTTATAGGGCTTTAACCACAAATGGATCACTTTGTGTCTAACCTGGGACATCCCCTTCTCACCAACAGCCTCTCCTAGTTGTTTGAAGATGAAGGAATTGTTAAGGTTGGAAAAGACCTCCAAGATCAAGCCAAAGAGGCAAGGCAGGTTTATGAGAGAACAGAAAAGCCTCTACAAAGGGAAGTGTTTTTCTGGGCTGGTTTGAGACATCCCCACCATGAGAGGCCCTTAAAGCACTTCATCCAACACCTGGAATCTCTGGAATTACCTTGGAGAAGTCCCCGATCAGGTCTCTCTGGTCACTGTCCAAAATGCTCTCGATCTCTGCTGTGGAGGGCTGGGTCCTCACCATCTTCAGGCTCTGCAGGACCCAGGGCAGAGATCCATGAGCACCCAGGGCAGGCACATCCCTGTTTCCCAGAGCTGACAGCTTGGAGTGCCCTCCCAAGCCCTGAACCGCCCCCTCAGCTCAGGGCAAAGCTCAGCCTCAGGACTGTGGAACTGCCAGCCCAACAATCCCCCTGGAAAAGCTCCCCCTGACCTTCCCCAGGCAGAGCCCAGCCCTCATCTCCCCTCCTCAATCCTCTGTCACAGGCTGGATGCTGAGCTACCAACCGTGGAGTCCTCGGAAGTGCCAGGCAGGCTTTTCCTCTTCTTGCTTTTCCCTGGGGAATTCTCCTCCTGGGATCTCTCCATCCTCTTCTGGGTGGTTCTTCCTGCAATGCTGGACATGGACGAAGAGCCAAATAACCGGCACCGCTTGGCCTGCGAGGGAGAAGAGGAGTTGAGTTATTCAGCAAAGGTTTATAAAAGAAAATAAACACAACTCAGATAGTGTCAGATTAGTCCAAACTTGGCTTATTTAAGGCACCACCACTGCACAGCAACAGGGGGCTGCTAATCTGAATTATGCGGGCTTTACATTTCCAGTAACACTTGTTACTGGGGGAGCTCGGAGCACCATGAGCAAGATAAAGAGCCAGCAAAGTACTCCACACCAATTAGCAGCCAATTTCTCAGCAGATTAAAGAGCTTTCTGTTGGAGCTCCTTTCCCAGTCTGTTATCAGAGCATCAGGTTACAGCGTTGCAGGTGAGTCTGTGCAGAGTGGATTCCACATATGCCAAGGTTCTGATAAGGGAAGTCAAGATCTCCTCACATTTATGAAGTGCAAGAAGAAATTCTGTGCCTGTAAACGCCGATTGTTCCACACTGACAAAGCCTGCCAGGTGAACTGCTCTGGAGATTAGGGGAGTTCTGCAGGGGGTTGTGCCAGGGCTTGTTCTGTTGCTGTCAGGGGGATCACCCATCCCAGCTGCCAGGACAGGCCTGTCCCTGTCCCTGTGTGGGGACACTCACCCGAGTGTCCGCTCTCCTCATGACCAGCGGCGCCGTCCACAGGCTGGACATGTCTGAGGGCATCTCCTCGTCATTCTGGAAGAGAGGGAAGCTCCAGCTCATCCATCTCCCCCTGCATGGCTCAGGCAAACAAACATCCCTGCTGGATTCAGCTGCCACAGCAGCCTCAGGGAGTTGACTCCATTGTCAGTGCAGCTCTCCAGGAAATAATGGGAATGAGCTGAGGCACGTTGGAGAAGGTGAGTTTATCAATTCATTGATTGATTTACAAGATGAGCCTCCAGAGCTTTGTGCATTTCAAGCTCCCTTGGAAACAATCCTGTATTAAGTGGCTCAAAGCAATCACCACCTCTGACTTTTTCAGCAAGTTTCTAAAGAAAAATGCCAACTGTTCAGATAATTCCCTCAGTTCTCAAACTAGAAATAATTCACTTGTTTACACCCCAAACAAATCCCACTGGCTGCACTGGGAAAGAGCACTCATAAGATAAAGACACCCCAGTGTGAGTTAGAAAAGATGATGAGAACTAATTAATCTCCTTGGGGGAGATGTCCCTGCCCAAGGCAGAGGGTTGGGAGTGGATAGACTTTAATGTCCCTCCAACCCAGAGCAGTCTGGGATTCTGTGATTCCCAAAAAACCCAGCGTGTTGCAGCTGGAGCACCCTGACTGCAGCCAGAACACACCAGACAGAGCTGATCTGGCATCTCCACCCTGCTCCCTCTGCACACACCTTCAGGTCCTGGTCATCCAGCAGCTCCAGGAAGCCATCGTCATCCTCGCTCTCCGAGGAGGGCAGGGAGTGCTGCTGCAGCAGGGCTGCCCTGCCCCTCTCCTGATCCCCCGAGGCTGTGTCCCCCACGGGCAGCTGAGAGGAGACACAGGCAGCTTCAGCATCATTCCCTGCTCCCTGCAGGATGTGCAGCCACGGAGGGGCTGCCACAGCTCTCTGCACTCCAGGGAACACCGTGGTTATTCCCAGCAGGGCTGGAATCAGCAGCATGAAAGGCTGCTGGATCCAAGACTTGGCCCCTCAGCTCTGTTTCTGTACAACGATTTTTCAGTTGCTTTTTCTAAACATCAGGGTATGAATAAGGTAAATTTTCTCCCTGGATGTCACATCTGGACACCAAATCCAGCTGCATTTACACAGTTGGGTTTGTTGTTCCAAATGCACCTGCCTGAACTTTCAGTATCAACTTTACTGATCATTTCAATCCCACATCAGTGTCCACCCTTCCTTCAGTTACTGAGCAGAACCTCAGCTCTGTGCTGACTCATCTTTCCCAGAACAATGTTTCAAGTTTCTCATGAGCACCTCAGGAGCCAAAGGTGAGAAGAATTTTCTTATCTGGCAGGTAAATAAGTTTTCCTATGTGGCACCCGACTGACATCATCACTTTAGAACCCTGATATAGTTTGATCCCAGAGAATTAGGTGAGAATTAGTTGAAAAGAACCAACTACCTGAGCTGGAGATGAATTCTGCCTTGCTGCAGGAACACCCCTTCCATCACGGAGGCCACGAGAAGCTGGTTTGGTTGGCTTCTTAAACTCAAATGATTCCTGGAATAAAAACCAGCAAAATGATCATTTTACCAAAATTACCAACTGTGTTAAGTTGCTTGCATCCTTTTATCTTTTCATATTTTTTTTAAACTGCCTGACATTTTGGATTTAAGCTCCCTGCTGCCAATAGGAACAGTCTGCATGTGAATGTTTTCAAACTGAAGATGTTACAGAAGCGTTTCTTTCATCTAACATAATCCAGCTCTTGGCATCACCTAGAGGCTTCAGGGCTTTTCTATTTCTGTCAGTCAGTTCTCTGCAGAATAAATCACTCCTGGGGCAGCCCAGGCTGTGTCCTGACACAGGATTCCAGGACACTGAACCCATGGCAGCAGTGGAAAGCAGGGGGTGATCCCCTCAAACCCCTTCTGGAGGCAGCTCCTGTCCACAGCAAGCAGTGGGAATAGATTTTCCTTTGCCACAGCCACAAAGGAGTCAGGGTCAGCGGCACGAAGGCAGAACTGGGCCAAGTCTTGCCAAGTTTTATTAACCTCCCAACAGTGTGCAGCCACTCTAATCAGAGCTGTGAGTTCCCTTCAGAACCGAGCTAAGGGTGGTTGTGCCTGAGGAACAGCCTGGCAGGGATAATTGGAGCCTTTCCCATCACATTCCCTGGGCAGGATGTGCTAATCCAGTAGTCCCTCCCCTCCCACCACAGCATCACAGGAAGCAGCACTTACATTTTCCTTGTCTTCATCCTGTTCCAAAGGCTGGAAAGCATCAGTGTCCAGAGAGTCAGAGTGGTTTCTCTTCAGAGCAGGGCTGGAGCCCAGCAGGCTTTGCTGCAACACAGAGGGAGCAGTTCAGGACTGTGCATCAAGCACACTTCAGGCACTAAAGGGGTTAATGAAGACTGGAAAGTCTCTGACTACAAACCCTGCACACCCTGTGCAGGAACCCTCTGCTGACACCTTGGTACAGGGACCAAAATGCTTCAGTGCACCAGTGGTGGAGCCACATCACGGAAATTTCACACTCCATTAAGTGAAATTGGGAATTTCCAAACTAAAATTTTGACATTAAGCACCCCAGCAGCTGGTGCTGAAGCCAGAAAATTAACAAGTATCCAACTAAATGTATTCACCCAAAACCATGCTAAATCCTTTAATATGTATAAAACTTCAATCCCACTCTCACTTACTGGCAGGGAATGGATTCTTCTGAAAGGGATTCGAAGGCTACAACGAAAAAGAACGAAAATTTATTTCAACATTTTGAACAGAAATCATCCTCTAATTCCATAATCTAGAAGAGTCATCGAGGAAGAATTTAAAACAGAATTTAAAATAGAGTTATACTTACTTCAGCCTGCTGGATTTGATTGCTTTCTCAAACCTGAAAGCAAAAGATCAAAGGTTGGACTTGAACGTCTTAGAGGTTTCCCAAACCAAATGATTCTGTGGCTCTTAAGGCACAGACTTCAACCAAATATTCAAATTGTGATTTATGGTGCAGCCCCAGCTGCAGGTAGGTGCCAGTGCAGTGTGCTTGGCACAATTCCCTGCTCAGAGCAGCGCCAGTGCCCGGGGCAGGGCCAATCCCAGCATTCCAGCTCTGGAGCACATGGAGAGGAGAGCAGGGAAAGCCCAGAGCCCACGGGGAGCAGGGGAATCCCTCAGCAGCCCAGCTTTGTGAACAATGCCACCAGCCAGGGATAACTCGGGGCACTCACGTGTCCTCCAGGCTGTCCTGGGAGGTCGCAGGGCCGGGAGAATCCAAAGCCAAACCTGCAGAGACACAGAATTCCCACTGATTCCCATCCAGGGATTGTCACACGCTGCTGCAGAGCTCCACAGAAAGAGCCAGGGAATTCATGTCAAAGCCCCACCTGCAGCCTCACCTCGGTGCAGAAGGGATAAGAGTTACAGCCACTCCTCACCGAGGGTTTGGCCCTGGATCATTGAGTGTCAGAGTTTGGGGCAAACAGGATAATTAAAAACAGCCCCCCAAGCCCTGCCTGGGCTGTCACATGGAACAGAGTTTATTTATTTATTATTTTTTATTATTTATTTATTTAACAGAGGCACTGTTTATTTCTGTTTATAATACTCTGTTTATCCACCACACACCTTAAGAAATAATTCAGTCCTTTAGGGTTTTTTATCTTTTAACCCATGCTTTTAGTTACTTCTCGTCCTATCAAGTAATGTTGGGCTCATTCCAAAAAATAAGCAGTCCAAAGGCCCTTCTGAATGCCCTGGAATTAGCAGGAAGCACTTCAGAAGCACAAAGCAAGCACAGCTTTGTAGCCCCACAGCATTTCAGCACAGACACAAAGTCACTCCAACACAGATTCCTGAGGAGCCACAAAAAGTGAGGAGTTAGCAAGGCTGGTTGCTCTGTCCTGCTCTGTGGTTTGTGAGCTGTACTCATGCTTTAGCACTTCACAGAGCTCTTCTTAGGCTGAAAATGCCCTCAAAATAGGGCATAAAACCAGGTGGGAACAGTGATTTCCCTGAGCTGGAGCAACGAAACACCAGAGGGAATCTACAAGTTATGGGGTGAGAGCTTATTTCATTTTCACTGACAAAACATCTCGTGTGAAAAACAGGAAACCCTCCCAGGAAGTATCAGAACTGAAGGGTTTCAGATCATCAGGCAGCCCTTGGTAAGAGGAAAACACAGGGCAGAGCCACTCACTGCCACAGTTTGGGTTTAAGGAGAGAACACACACTGAGGGCTTGCTTTCCTTCCCTACTGCTCACAGTCTGCAGGACAATTAAAGCAAATAAAACCCCAAAACCATCTAAAGCCCAGAGCATGAGCTGCAGAGGCTTTCTGAGGGGTTTTCCCTCCTTCCAAGGGCACAGGAATGAGAGGGGCTGCAGGCAGGGCCAGCTCTCTCTCTAAACCCTGGGAGCTGCTTGCAGTGGGAGCCATGTGAAAATGCATTTTTTTCCAATTCTTAATCCTCATTTATTCCTTGGGGAAGCCCCACCTGAGTCTGTGGACTCCGAAGACGCTGATCTGTGTAATCCATTTTTGGTTCCCATGTCTTGGTCCAGGTTTTCGTGCTGCCTGGAAAGGAAATTCAGGATTTGCTTTAAAAGCAAGAAATACAACACTGCAGGTAGGTACAGCACAGGTGGCCATCACCTGCATTTCCACCAGAGCCCTGCTATCCCTCCTGGAACTGCAACCCTCTCTTTGGAAGCCACTCCTTTGATTCAGGTTTTGCATAGAGAAAAATGCCCAATTTCTAATTCAAACTCATTTTGGTAAATAGTTACCACCAAAATTTTGTTTTAGCTGCTAAACCTCAGTGCTGAGAGAAAAGAAAATCATATGGAATCCCACGTATAAAAGCTACTTGAGTGAGGCTCCAGCATGTGGCTAATTTAAAAAAAAAATGTGGCAGGGCTACAAAATCAAAGGGCAGAGTAATTTCCATGGGGGGCACTGCCAATGGCTTGCAGGAATGCCAGGAATCTGAAGGAGGGAAGAAGCAGAAAGCAGGTGGTTGCAGAAATGAGAATGACAGAAAATCAACAAACAAAACCCAGGAGGGTCATTGAGACCTGAGTGGGCCAGGACAAAACAGGAGCCACAAAAGGGAGAAACTGTGGGAATAATGGGATTAGAGGAGTTAAGAGAGCAGCACAAGGGAGCAGCTGTGGCTGGAGTGGGGGGAACAGGAAAGGAGCTGCAGAGCCCAGGGACTGCAGCAGCTGAACTGGGGAGACAGAGCAGAGCACAGGGAGGCAGGAACAGGGCTGGGAGGGAACAGGGGAGGCAGGAAGGACACGGAAAGGACACAAAGGTATTTGTGGGAGGGAGGGAAGCCCAGGAAAGGGCTCAGAGCACAAGCAGGGCAGGGGAAAGGTGTCCCAGAGCAGGAGGAGAGGACAGAGGGGAGGCATCACCAGAGGGGGTGCGGGACCCTAAGGGAGCCCTGGAAGTTTGCAAGGTGGGAGGGATAAAACGGAGGCCTCGTGGGTGGGCGTGAGGAGAAGGAACAGCTCCGGGAGGCCTCGGGTTTGGGGGAAGGGATTGGCAAGAGGCGCTGCAGGCCTGGCTTTGAGCTGTGGGGAGGGGGCGCAGGGCGAGCCCTCAGTGCCTCACTCCTGGGGGAGAAGGGGATGAAAACCCCCCAAGACCTCCATTGAGGGGTGGGGGGAAAGGAAAAGGAGGGATCCACGAGGCCTCGCTGGTTTTTGGGGGGTGACGAGCACCCCCGAAGCCTTATTCCTGGAAGGAGGGGGGATAGGGAAGGAAAGGAGGGAATAAAGACTTTCCGGAGGGTCTGCAGAAGGGAAGGGTTAAAAGACACCCCTGGGGCTTTGGGGATTTTTAGTGGGGGAATAAAGACATCCCAGAGGTTTGGGGATTTTTAGTGGGGGGATAAAGACATCCCAGAAGTTTGGGGATTTTTAGTGGGGGGGATAAAGACATCCCTGAGGTTTGGGGATTTTTAGGGGGGAGATAGACATCCCAGAAGTTTGGGGATTTTTAGGGGGGGGATAAAGACATCCCAGAGGTTTGGGGATTTTTAGGGGGGGATAAAGATATCCCAGAGGTTTGGGGATTTTTAGCCGGGAGCGGGAATTCCATAAGGCTTCACTGCGCGGGAGAGAATTACGGGGGTGGACGGAACGGAAGGAAAACGACTCCTGGAGGCCTTGGGGTTCTTTATATATGGGGGAGCCTCCCTAGGCCTCGCTTCGGGTCCGGGACGGGGAAGAAAACGTCCGGGAGAGGGGGCAAAATGCCCTGGAGGGGGGACAAAGTGCCCTGGAGGGCTCCTAGGGGTGAGGAGGAAGGGGGCTCCCTTGGTACGGGAGGGGGAAGAGCCGGATAAGCCCTCCAAACCTCGTTTTTTTGGGGGGTCACGACAGAAGTGAGAAAAAAGGGGGTGCCCGGGCCCAGCGCTCGCAGGGCCCCGCGTCCCGACTCACCCGCGCCCCAGCTGCTCCATGGTGAGGCGGAGATCGGAGACAGGCGAGAGCTCATCCTGAAAGAGCGCCTTAACCACGGCGGGCGAAGCGGGGGACGCCGGAGAGAGAAGCAGGAGGCGGCGGCGGTGAGAAGCGCTCGGGGTGGGATCCATTGGAGTGGGAATGGGAATTGAAAGCGCAGCCGTCCCGTCCCTGCCGTCAACGCGGCCGCCGCAGCGTTTTGACCCCAACCGGTACCCGTCGCCTCTGTGAAGCTGGCGCCAAACCGCGGCTCAGCCAATCAGCGCGCGGCGTCCCGCGGGGGGCGGGTTGTTTTTTTTCAAACCTCCCCTCCCACCGCGCGCGCCCGGCCAGTAGGAACGGCGGCGGCGCGGCCAGGCCCCGCCCACGGCGGTTGCTTGGCGTCGCTCTGGACCAATAGGAAAGCGAGAAATCTGGGGTGGGGGGAATGCGCGGCAGTGCAGTGAGAACTACATTTCCCGGCATTCTTAGCAGGGGTGCCCCGTTATGGCTCTCTGCGTTGCGTGCTGGGGAATGTAGTTCCCGCCTCACCGCTGCGCCGCTTTTCCACCATGTTTCCCGCCGTCTCCCTTTAGCCTCGGCGTGAGGGGAAAATGGGGAAGATGAAGGAAAAAAGGCACAAACTCAGCAGATAACACGGCCTCGCTGAGACAAAGATTCCTTCCCACATAGTTTCTTATCAAAGAGCCCTTTCCCACATCATTGCTTATCAAATGAGCTCTCTATGAGAACAAAAGGCACTTCATGAGGTGTTTGGGGAGCAGCTGGGGCGATAAGGCAGTGCACATCCCTGCGACACCAGGATGGGGTTCACGGAGCGACGAGCAGGAGAAGGGAGGCTTGACAGGCCCCCACTTGTCCTCCCCATAAACTCTTTAGGACACGCAGCTTCTCGCCAGCTCAGGGCTGGCAGATCTGTGCTGTCCATGTCTCTCCAGTGGTTCTGGAGGCTGCTGTCTACAGCTGATCGCTTTGGATCCAGGGGATCTCTAGGACACGACCCACAGCCCGTGTCCCTCTGCCTGGGCCCTGCCACCCATCAGTCACACAATGCCCCTGGATTAGACAGTGGCGTGTTTGCTCCTTCCCTGAGCATCCCAGATCCCAGAGATCCCCACCACACCCCAGCTCCCGCCGCTCTTCCAGCCGTGCCCTCACTCCCACTCTCCTTCCCTGGACATTTTCTTTTTAACAATCTTTTTGAGCAGTTAGCACCACTATTATCAGCTTGTGGCTCCAGCCTGACTTCCTGTGTGTGGGGTGGCTGCATCCTCCGGCACGGCACGGCACGGCACGGCACAGCTGCAACAAGCCATGCAGTGCTGCCAAAGGCTGGCATGGACAATCAGAGCCTCTTCCCTCCTCCCTCCCGATTATTATATGGCCTCAGTGCCCACAGGGAGAGGTAGGACACCCTCACTGTGGGATCTAGCCAGGGCACACAGACACCCCCAGGCAGGACAGCACTTCTTTAATGCTCCAAAGGACTTAGCAGGACAAGATGCAGAAAACTGCAGAGGGGATCCAGCTCAGGCAGAGCTGCAGTGAGCGTGCAGTGTCATTCCCACACCTCCTCCCTGCTCAGCCAGCCAAGGGCATGGGCAGCCATCTGACCCCTATCAGTCACGCAGCCGGATCTGGGCTTCTACTGCATAGAGACAAAAATACGGGAAGACTTTCTCAGTAAAGGCAGTCTCAAACTGCAGATGTGCCTCATGTTCTCTGTGTTGTAGAAGGTCACTTGGCCTGCTTTGTAGTCCAGGTGGACCCTGATTCCCAGATCTCCTTACATGTGGGCATGAGGCACGGCTCCTTCCTCGGCAAGGACTCCAGGGCCACCCCCACGGCCCAGGCATTGTCTTTCTCGACCTCCACCTCCCAGTAATGCCTCCCAGACGTGAATCCCTGGGAGCCCAGGACCGTGGTGTTCGCAAACCTCTTGGAGATGTCAGGGAGGTTTTGATTTCCAGTTTTTCACTGGATGATTCTGTAGTCCTGCGAGAGCTCTACAAAAGGACCTGCCATCTCTGGGTCCAGCGTCACCTTCTCTAATGGATTAGAGAAACATCAGTCTGTGCCTGCTGAGAAGAGAACCAGCACCTCTCCACCCTGCACCACGGGCTGGGACATGTCCTGGGAGCACTCCTGCAGCCCCCTCGGGTGCCATGGGACACAGCACCCTTTACTGTCCCCACGCAGGGACCCAGGGGTGAAAAGATGCTCCCAGGGGCAGGACTGAGCCAGGCAGTGTGCCCACATGCAGGGGACAGACACGATGGGATCTGCTCCCAGATCTGCTGGCTATTGCTGCCTGTGGGGAGCAGTGAATCCCGTGGGTGTAAGGGCAGGCCAGTCCCTGCTCCTGTGACAGGCCAGTCCCTGCTCCTGTGACAGGCCAGTCCCAGCTCCTGTGACAGGCCAGTCCCTGCTCCTGTGACAAGTGCTCGCCCAAGAGAAAACCAGCTCGGAACCCTGCTGTGCTGAGCAGCCAGGCAGCCTCTCTCCAGAGCCGGAGCTGCCCATCCATGAGGGATGTTCTGCTGCCATCCCGTGGCCATCCCACAGGGCCGCACAGGTGTCACTGCGCGGTGTCACCACCTCAGACCCTCTGCTAAACCCACTCCTCGGGGGGCTGCAGGGGGGAAATTGAGGCACGGCTGTCCTGGGCTCAAGTGCATCATCCCAAAAACTGAGTGTGTGGAGAGCGGCCTCAGCACAAACGGTGCTGCCCAAACCTCAACCCAGTGATGCTGCATCACCTGGGCCCTGAGCACCTGCAAAAGCACTTCTGATCATCCCTAAATGTCAGCTAAAAACACGTACAGCCCCTCTGCTTAACTGCGCACAGCCTGACACAGCCTCCTGCTGTCCTGGCCCTCGCCTGGTGTCACAGGACAGCATCCCTGGTGCTGCCTGGCACGGAGACAGACCTAGATTTTTATAGCAGGCCCAGTCAAAACAATAGGACTCAGTTCTAGATGGATACTGGGTTTAGATGTGGTGTGAGCCTATCTATGCACCAAGGACATGAGGAAACTCATCCTGGAAAGGTTTTCCCCCTCAGTTGTGCCCATCAGCTGCAGAAACTTGCCCCTTTCCCCATCCATCTCACTCCGCAGGTTCACTGGAAGGCAAGGAAGATGCATGAGTGTCTCTCCTGTGGCACCTGTCCTGCTCCCCATCAGGACAGCCAGCCAGAGGTGGAGCCCCAGGCTCCAGCAAAGCCCATCTCAGGGATGGTTCCCATCTGGAGCAGGTGTTTGGCTCCTGAGCCCCAGGCAGAGGCACCAGGCAGAGAGGATTTCCCGCTGCCAGCCAAGCCCGGGGAAGCACAGCACGGAGCCAGCAGAGCTTTACCTTTGAATTTGACCACCATGTCCACAACCAGCTGGATCATCTCAGAGAGGCTCTCTGGGAAAACTGGCTCTGGGATCGGGGCCAGTGCTGCCTCACAGCTGAGGGAACACCAGGGAGAGGAGCTCTGAGCCCACCACCAGGCAGGGCCAGGAGGGAAATCCCTGCAGCCACAGGACGCGGGGGAGCTGTGTCCCAGCTATCAGCATAGGAACCCCATCTTTAGGTGGGGTGCAATGGCCCCTGGTTCCTGGTAGCATTGACATGAAATCCCAAACACTCAGCGGGGCAAACCGCCTCCCTCCCGGCTCCTGCAGCGCTCCCAAACCTGCCCAAAGGAGCTGTGCAGGAGGAGAGTGACACCAAGCCTGCTCCACACCTGCTGAGGATTTCAGCACCCTGGAAGAGAGGAAACAGAGAGCTCTGGCACTGCAAGGGCAGGGAGCTCCAGTGGCTGCCCAGCGGTGCGAAGCCGCTTGGGGGGCTGGGGTCACCCCACACCTCATCCCAGCCCTCCCTTCCCTCAGGGCCCTGACCCTCAGCGGGCACAGGGCGATGTCACAGCGCGGTGTCACAGGGCAGTGTCACAGCACAGCCCCCGGGCTGCACCAGCACGCAGAGGGTGCCAGCTGGGTGTCCCCAGCCCCACCAGGGGTCACAGTGCCCAGTGGGGGATGCAGCCTCACCAGAGGAACTCGACCCCTGGCTGGTCCTGCTTCTCCTGGATCTCCACAATCACCGTGTCCAGCAGCGACTCCCTCTCCAAACCCTGGAGCTGTATTCATCTCATTCCTTGACAAGCTCCTTGGACACCTGAGTGAGCTGTGCCAGCTGGATCTTCTCCTGCTCCTTCAGGAACTGCTGCAGCTCCTCAAAGGTCTCGGGCACACGCTGCAAACTCTGACACCAGCATCATCTGCAAGGCACTGCAGGGAGGCCCTGAGCCCAGCCAGCCTCCAGCTGCCTCTGCAGGGACACAGCTGCTGCAGGGAGGGGACAGGGTCACACAGAAGGGGAACACAGGTTTTGTACAGGAAAAGAACGTACCAGGAAAAATGGAGAGAGGGGCGGCAAGTTTGGATGTTGATGGGCCCAAGGAGGCCAGAGAGGGAGAGAGAAAAGAACATTGTCATGGATTAGGAGATAAATATACATGGGGAGAAGAAAAGAGGAGACATTTCTGGAGAGCCAGGTGGGTGAGCAGTGGAGGGCATGGAGAGGAACACGCACCAACAGGTCAACACTTTTCTTGTCTTCTTTGGGCTTCAGTTTTTCCTTCTGTTTTTGTAGAAAAAGCAGGTTGCTCTGGAGTGTCTTCTGCCGTGTGAGAAATGGATTTGTAGGGGATTCTCAAAGCCTGACAGAAGGCTCACACAGTCTCGTGCATCTGTGTGCAAACTTTAAAATAAAGTGTGCTGACTTAGAAAGGCCGTGGAGTAGGACAGACATTGTAGAGAGAGAAACTGAACTAGAATAAGTTTCAAAGGATGACTTTGCAAATAGACCAGATAGTTTGGAGAAATAGAACTGTGAAAGATGTATTGTAGCAAAACCCACATGGGGTATTTTAACCGATGATTGGCTCAGAAGCACATGGTGTGGCAAAAGCTGGTAGGCCAACAACCACTTATAATGTGTTGTAATTGGGAATTAGTTTGGCTTCTGATTTTTGATGGCATGAATTGTAACATCTGCACCATCTCACCCTTCTCATGAGACTGAAAGTAGAATAAAAGTCTTTAAAGCGCCTCTCAGGAGCCCCATCTCTGGGTCAGAAAAAGTTTTTCCAACACTGAGGCAGGGATTAAAAAAAGGCATTTTTAGTAGTTTTGGAGTGACATTCACAGGAGGGAGATGATGTCACCAAACAACTCCTGTGGGGACAATTGCCGTCTGGGGAGTCACTGGGGGTGACCCCTGGGTGCCTGGGAGTGGGTTTTGGGCTCAGAGACAGCACCCACCTCTCCAAACTCACTTAGTCAGGCTGGGGAGATCCCCATCCACAGCTCTTATGGCCAAAAACATTTCTGAAATAACTTCATGTGGAAACCCTGGAGTCTGTGGTTTGTTTGGGTTTTCTTTAAATTGTTTTTTAATTAGAAAAAACAACTTTTGACCTTGGAAGTGGGATTTCTGGGAAGAGATTTGCAGTGACAGTAGCACTGACTTAGACATGCTCCATAAATCTGCTGGAGTATTAAAAAACTCCTCATGCTCGGAGTCATCTCCTGCGCTGCAGTGAGCTGAGACCCCAGCCCACATTGTTGGGGAGAAACCCTGGCTGGGGACATCTGGGGCACAAGGGACCATGTGGGGGGGACACAGAGGGGTGAGCGGTGCCAGAGACGCGGGCTCCTGGGCGGGCTGGGGCAGGCAGAGGGAGAAGCAGCAGCCCTGGCAGGGTGGGACACAGGACCCAAACTGGTGCCCAGACAGGAGCCCGGGCTCAGCTGGGACAGGGACACACCCGAACCTGTGCGTGGAGGGGACCCAGACCCTGAGTGAAGGCCAGGCCACCCATGCATGGGGGGGACCCAGAGCCGAACCCAGAGGAGCTCATGCCCAGAGCAAACCCCAGACTGTCCTTGAAGGGACCCTGGATGTGTTCCCGAACAGGACATCCACCTGTGCCCAGAGGGGACCGCTGCCTATCCCTGCAGGAGCCCCAGCCCACGCGTGGGGGGCATCCCAACCTGTGGCCGGAGGGGACCCTGATCTGTGCCCCTCGGCCACCCCACCCGGGCGGCGAAGGCACCAGCCCCTCCCCAAGCCCCGGCGCCTCTCGGGGCAGGCCCGTGCCCGCAGGTCCCGGTGCTGCCGGTGCTGCCGGTGCTGCCGGTGCCGGGAGCGGTCCCGGCACGGCGTGCAGAGCGGGGCAGGGCTCGCAGCCGTGCTGGCGGCACCACGGCCGCCCCGCCACCTCCTCCAGGAGCCGCGCCGGCCCCGCCACCTCCTCCAGGAGCCGGGCCGGCCCCGCCACCTCCTCCAGGAGCCGCGCCGGCCCCGCCGCGTTGCCCACGAGCGGCAGGGGCGCAGCGAGCGCGGCTTCACCGTGCGCGGCACCGCGGGCGCGGCGGGGCCCCGGCACGGCCGCCAGGCGCTGCCGGCAGAGGCTGTGCCCGCACGCCGTGACAAACCCAGGCACAACGGGCTCGGCTGCTCGCACAGAGCCCGCACAGAGCCCGCACAGCCCGCACAGAGCCTCCAGCCATGGCTGCGACGGACCCAACGGACGGGAACGGGAACGGGAACGGACGGGGCGGGGCTGCGGGGCCGGGAGTGGGCTGGGGGCGTGAGCGTGGGTGTATAAGAGTGTGTTTGTGATTGTGTGTGTGTATCCGTGTTACACACACCTGCGTGTGTGCCGGTGTACATCCATGTCACTACACGTGTGTCTGTGTGTGTGCCTGTGTGTGTGTGCGTGGGAGTGTCCCCGTCTCTCCCCGTGTATATTCCCTGGAGCTCACAATACCCACATGCGTGTCCGTGTGTGTGCAAGCAGGGGAGGAACGAGCAGGAAAAGCCGGGGGGGACACGGGCAGGGGCCCGCTGTGTGTGCAGCGTGTGCCCGTGTCTGCCACACGCGTGGCCGTGGGCAGCCCACGCCGGCGGGGATGCGGCAGCGGCCGCAGAAGGGGAGGCTGCAGTGAGTGTGAGTGTGAGTGTGAGTGTGAGTGTGAGTGTGAGTGCGAGTGCGAGCCTTCATCCCAGCCTTCCCCCAGGGCGCAGCCGGCACGATCGGGCACGGTGCTGCCAGCACCCGCGGATGCCCGGGATGCTTAAATTAATTTAATCATTAATAACCTGGAACGCGTCCGGGGCTTCTCCCTGGCCTGGCCGCGGCGGTGGGCCGGAGCTGGCGAGCAGGAATGCCTTCCCCGGGCCTTGCACCGGGCTCCTTCCCGGAGCCGCTCCCGCCGGCCGGGCTGGGTTAATGCAGGGTTAGGGGATTGTGCCGGGCGGCAGCTGCGCCGTGCGGGGCCCGGGTAATCCTGCCCTGCCTCCCCGCGCTGCCGGCCCTGGCCTGCTCGCCTGGAATCCCCCCAAAGCCCCCGCTGCTCCTGGCCAGGAGGGCTCCAGCTCCATCCCCCGCATACCCCCATGGCTGCCGGCGCCCCTCCAGTGTCTCCTTCATTCTCAGCCCAGCTGGAAACACCCAGAGAGCGGCAGCAGCAGCAGCGCTTGGGGAAGCAGAGCCCCCTGAGTTGCCTCGTGTTTCTCCGCCTTCTGCGGGTCCTCGTTGTCCCTCCTGTGCTGCTGCCGTGGGCTCAGCGCCGGAGGGTGCTGCGTGCCCAAAACCAAGCCCCGTATTCAGCCATCGGTTCTGCTCCTCCTCCACCCTCATGTGCTGCCAGCCGGGGCCCGAGGAGTGTTTGGGGGGCACCATCCACCCCACTGCCCCAGTGGGTCCTGGGACCCCAGGAGTGTTTGGGGGGCACCATCCACCCCACTGCCCCAGTGGGTCCTGGGACCCCAGGAGTGTTTGGGGGGCACCATCCACCCCACTGCCCCAGTGGGTCCTGGGACCCCAGGAGTGTTTGGGGGGCACCATCCACCCCACTG
The DNA here is from genome assembly GCF_021018805.1 of Prinia subflava. Classification (NCBI taxonomy): domain Eukaryota; kingdom Metazoa; phylum Chordata; class Aves; order Passeriformes; family Cisticolidae; genus Prinia; species Prinia subflava. The sequence continues at coordinate 153,020,698 of NC_086247.1, read as the reverse complement.
CCCTGGTGGGTCCTGGGGCCCGAGGAGTGTTTGGGGGGCACCATCCACCCCACTGCCCCTGTGGGTCCCAGGTCCTGGCCAGCAGCTGTGACAGGTCATGATGGTGCTTCCAGCCCCCTGCCCACTGTCCCTGCAGCACCCCGGGGTGACAGCCTGGTGTCCCCACTCATCTGGAGGCTCTGGGGTGCTGCCCAGTGTCACTGCCCATCTCACACCCAGATGGGGACAGCGGTGGCTCTGCTCGTCCCCTGTTCCTGGAGCTGCTTTCTGGGTGCATCTGTGTCCAGTTCTTCCAGCACCCCAGTCTGGGGAGGGCTGGGTGAGTGTCACTGGCTCAAGCTCCAGGGACAAGAGCTGTTGAGTCAGTGTCCCACCATAGGACAATGCTGTTAATTGTCACCACCGTGCTTTTCAGAGTCCCTGCCACCTGCACTCAGGGCCACGATGGCCGTGTTGTCCCACTGCTGTCTCTGCAGACGGATTGGTGACATTTGAGCTGCTGAAGGTCACCAGGATGTTGTTAAATCCTGGCAGTGTCCAGTGACCGAAGCTGTCACATCCGTGTGAGGGGGGTGAGGGGCAGGGTGAGGGCAGGAGGTGCTGTGTGGGCCCAGTGACACAGAGCAGAGCATGGGCACTGCCAGTCTGGCCACACCAAGGCCACGCTTGTACAGGCACCTCAGCTTTTTTTTTTCTGAGAAAAAGCTGAATTCATCCATTTTTAGGGAAGAAAAAAGGATTCTGCCAGGTCCGTGTCGCTGCCAGTGTGACAGACAAGAGCCGCTGAGAAGCAGAATCAGTTCTGCTTTTCATTTCCTTTTCCCCCATAATTGCATTTAGTCCTGGTGAGGGGGATGCAGGAGGCTGCTGAAGGACACAGGGCTGCAGCCAGGCCCTCCTGTCCTGCCCCCACACCTCCCTCCATGACATCAGCCCCACCACTGCACTTTTCATGGAATCCCAGAATGGTTTGGGTGGGAAGGGACCTCGAAGCTCATCTTGTTCCACCTCCCTGGAAGGGCAGGAACACCTTCCACTATCCCAGGTTGCTCAAAGCCTTGTCCAGCCTGGCCAACTTCCAGGGATGGAAATGTCAACTCTTGTCAGGCAGCACGCCCTGACCTGAAACCCCGAACTTCTTCCAGAGAGTTGCAGGCACTGTCTCAGCAGTGGGAAGGCAGGAACCTTGGCAAGAGCCTGCCCCCGCAGCCCCAAAGTGCTGCCACCCACAGCAGTGACCAGCTGGTGGCTCTCAGCAGCTCCACATGGGCTGCACTGCCCTCTGGCACCCTCTAGCACAGAAGAGGCCACAAATCCCAATTTAGGAGGGGATCATACACCAGCAAAGTCCTGGATGAGGATTTAATTCTGCACAGGCATTGACAGGTCCCAACAACTTCTCCCATCGATCGGTTTATTGACGCCACTGTCCAACATGAGATCTGACAGCACCAGGAAGGAGCCTGGAGTGCTCTGGGGAGCCGGTGTCGCCACCCCAGCCTCAGATGCCACCACCTCAGTCCCAGCTGATGCCACCACATAGCCCTGGCCCAGCCCTTGGGATGGATCTCACCCAGCCAGAGCCCAGCCTCAGGAGCTGCTGCCAGGACAAGCTGGGAACAGAGCTGGTACAAACAGGAGTCAAACCACCAGCAGGGAGATGGATCGTGTCCCACCCACCCTGGCAGGCAGCAGGTGCCCAGGAGCAGGGAGGTCTTTCCTTGGAGGCAGCCTGGAGCTGCTCCTCCCCTGGGCAGGAATCCTGCCGCTCCCGGTGCCACCGGTGGGGCTCAAGGAGGGCAGAGCAGTTTAACACAGCCAGGTCCTGCTCTCAGTCCCTGCTGACCCCGCAGCACCCCACGGCCAGACCCACAGCGCCCCGGTGGCCTCGGTGGCAGCAGGGCCAGCCCCTGCTCGGGAGGATGGAGCGCCAGGAATGAGAGTTTGGAGGAGCCTTGCGGAGGGTCCTACCAGAAAAAGGGTCTTTTACTGCAACTAGAATTTTATTCTATTGTATAATTCAGGAGTGCATCACAGCCCCGCGAGCCGGGCAGGCACCTATCAGCGCTTCCAATCTAGACACACGAAGAACTTCCTCATCAGCTGCATCTGTTAATTACTCACCTCCCCCCGGCTGGAGCTCCTCCTGTCGCATCCAGCCCGGAGGCAGCGCCTCCGCAGAGCTCCTGGACAAAAAGTGACTGTGCCAGAATCAGCCTACAGAGCAGTTAACAAAAAAAACCAACAAAAAACAACAAACAAACAAAAAACAAAAACAAAAATAAAATCTTGCCCATCCTAAGGTTGCTTATCAAATAAAAGTTCCTCCACATTTATTAAAAAAAAAACAAACAGTAGATTTAAAAAGCAGTTACGAGTCCTACTCCGGCAAAACACCCTGTGTACAGGTTTCTTTTGTTGGTGGTGAGGATTCCCCCTAATCAGCTGCTTCTGTTAATTTTATATATATATAATCTTTTAATTTTGCCCCGCGTTGCTTGCTTTAATTCATTAATTTATTTCCAATCGGCCGAGTCTCCACCAGACCAGCGGCGCTACCACACAAAGCTTCCTTGACGTCCATGCCCTGAGCCGGGGTGGGGGAGACGGAGGGAGGGAAGGTGGGAGAGATCAGTGGAGGAGAAGGAGGACGAGGAGGAAGGGAGGGATGGAGGGAGGGAGGGAGAGGAAGCCTCGGCAGCCCCTCACTCTCCCATGTGCGTCCTCAGGTGGTACTTGAGCGACTGCTTGTAGCGGAAGCACTTGGTGCACTCGGTGCAGGGGTAGGGCCGCTCGCCGGTGTGCGCGCGCTGGTGCTCCAGGAGGTGATGCTTCTGCGTGAAGTTCTTGCCGCACTCGCTGCAGTGGTAGGGCCGCTCGCCCGTGTGGATGCGCTGGTGCTCCAGGAGGTGGTGCTTGCGGATGAAGCCCTTCCCGCAGACGGCGCAGGCGTGCGGGCGCTCCCGCGTGTGGATGCGGTAATGGTTGGTCAGCTTGGACTTCTCGCTGAAGGTCTTCTCGCACTGGCTGCACTGGTAGGGCCGCTCGCCGGTGTGAGTCCGCTGGTGCCGCAGCAGGTGGGAGGGCCGCGTGAAGTTCTTGCCGCACTGGGGGCACAGGAAGGCCATCTCGTTCTTGCCGGCGTGGATCCTCTGGTGCATGAGCAGGCTGATCTGCAGGCGGAAGCTCCTGCGGCACTCGCCGCAGGTGAAGGGCCGCTCCCCGACGTGCGTGATCTGGTGCTTGCTGAGGCTCGACTTGTGGCTGAAGCTGCTCTCGCACTCGGAGCACTTGTAGGGCTTCCCCGGGGGCGGCGGCCGCGCCGGGGGCTTGAGGCCGTGCTCGGGGCGCCGCGGGACCCCCACGCCGCGGCGCGTGTGGCTGCGCTGGTGCAGCAGGAACTGCTGCTTGTTGCGGAAGCTGAGGTCGCACTCGTGGCACTCGTAGGGCCCTTCCTTGAGGTGGTTGCGCTGGTGGATCATGAAGTTGATCTTGAGCATGAAGCTCTTCCCGCACTCGGGGCAGATGTAGGGCCTCTCCCGCGTCCGGTTGCGCTGCTGGCCGCCGGACGCCTTCATGTCCCCGGAGTCCCTCTCGCAGGCCGACGGCTTCCTGACGCGGGCGGCCAGGCCGCGGGGCTGCGCCTTGGAGCTGCACTGCGCCTCGCAGCCCAGCCCCGCCTCGTGGCCGGGGAACGCCGGCGCCTCGCTGCGGCCCGAGAACATGGCGCACGGCTCCAGCGCGTCGGGGTCATCCTCCTCCTCCTCCTCCTCCTCCTCCGTCTTGATCACGATCCCGTCCTCTGAGGGGAAAAGCGAACGGCGTTAGGGTCACCGGGTGGGATGGGGTGGCCTCTTACACCCCTGGGTGCTGCAGAAACACCTGCACGGGCTCCTGCCTGCTCTGCCCAGCCACTCAGACATGAGCTGGCTGCAGCTGGAGCCCGGAGCGCTGGGATGGGCCATATGCCCCCAGAACACAGAGCTCAGACAGACCACCCTGTTCAGGCTCCTCTGGAGGGTGCGCTCTCACCGCCTGCCAAACAGCTTTGGCAACATGGTGCTGCTGCAGGATGTGAGGGTTGAAAGCCCCACGGGTTCACCAGGGCTCGGTGGCCGAGTGATTTCAGAGCAGCTCCATCTGCTGCCCTTTCACTGGGCTACAACAACACTCCCGGCACGGCCCTGCTTGGCAGAAACAGCGCCGGGCTGTCGGATCTGCTGCAGGGACAGCACAGCCCCCCTGGGACTGCCAGCTCTGCTCTGGGGACAGCACAGCCCCCATGGGACTGCCAGCTCTGCTCTGGGGACAGCACAGCCCCCCTGGGACTGCCAGCTCTGCTGCAGGGACAGCACAGCCCCCTGGGACTGCCAGCTCTGCTCTGGGGACAGCACAGCCCCCTGGGACTGCCAGCTCTGCTCTGGGGACAGCACAGCCCCCCTGGGACTGCCCCTGTCCCCTGTCCCCTGTCCTCAGTCCTACTGCCATGTGGATGGAGAGAGACCCACCCTGCTCCTACCCAAAGCGCCCAGCAGTGGGATGGGTCTGCAGTGGGATGATGGCAGTGGGATGATGGCAGTGGGATGATGGCACTGGGATGATGGCAGTGGGATGATGGCAGTGGGATGATGGCAGTGGGATGATGGCAGTGGGATGGGTGGCAGTGGGATGGGTGGCAGTGGGATGATGGCAGTGGGATGATGGCAGTGGGATGATGGCAGTGAGATGGATGGCAGTGGGATGGGTGGCAGTTGGATGGATGGCAGTGGGATGGGTCTGCAGTGAGATGGATGGCAGTGGGATGGGTCTGCAGTGGGATGATGGCAGTGGGATGGATGGCAGTGGGATGGATGGCAGTGGGATGGATGGCAGTGGGATGATGGCAGTGGGATGGATGGCAGTGGGATGATGGCAGTGGATGGGTCTGCAGTGGGATGGATGGCAGTTGGATGGATGGCAGTGGGATGGATGGCAGTGGGATGATGGCAGTGGGATGGATGGCAGTGGGATGGATGGCAGTGGGATGGATGGCAGTGGGATGATGGCAGTGGGATGGATGGCAGTGGGATGGATGGCAGTGGGATGGGTCTGCAGTGGGATGGATGGCAGTGGGATGGATGGCAGTGGGATGGGTCTGCAGTGGGATGGATGGCAGTGGGAGGGATGGTAGTGGGATGGATGGCAGTGGGAGGGATGGTAGTGGGATGGGTGGCAGTGGGATGGGTGGCAGTGGGATGGATGGCAGCGGGATGGATGGCAGTGGGATGGGTCTGCAGTGGGATGATGGCAGTGGGATGATGGCAGTGGGATGGATGGCAGTGGGATGATGGCAGTGGGATGGGTGGCAGTGGGATGGGTGGCAGTGGGATGGGTCTGCAGTGGGATGATGGCAGTGGGATGGATGGCAGCGGGATGGATGGCAGTGGGATGGGTCTGCAGTGGGATGGATTTTAGTGGGATGAACTGCAGCAGGCCAGGCTCCCCTTTGTGTCACCAAGGCTGGAAGTGAGCCGGGGATTTTCTCTGGGAGAGCAGCAATCCCAGGGACACACAGCAGGACACGCGGCCAGCAGGGCCCAAGGAAAGGCCCTCATGTCACCCCACACTGGACTGTGAGCCAAGCCTAAAGACTCCCAGGAAGAGCAGCTACACTTTCCCAAGAAAAGGAAACCAATGGCAGTGGATGTGTCAAAGCCATGGCCCTCTTCCCTCCGAGGGAGGGGAAAACCCAGCTCCTTCTCCCTGCCCCTCTGTGGACCTGGGGGCTCAGCCCCCATCCCGGCCAGCACGGCCGCAGCTCCCGCCCAGCCCCACCAGCAGGGCCCCGTGTCCTGGCAGAGGCAGCGGCTCTCGGACAAGGATCAGCTCCAGCCCCTCTGTGGCTTGGCTGGTTTCCCTCACAAAGCCCTGAGCAGACCACAGGACCCACAAGACGGAGCTGAGGCCCTCAGGAGCCCAGCTCTCTGAGTCTGGGTTTGTGTTACACCACCGCAAAGCCGTCAGGAGGACGGAACCCAACCTCTCATCTCCCTGCTCTTCCATCCCCACCCCTACAGCACAGCTTTAGGACTTGGCCTCTATCTGCCACTGCACTGAATTCTACACACGAAACCCTCGATGCCATCATCCCATCTCCCCACAGATCACCTCATCCTTCCCCTTCCCTCCTGGCAGCCCGCAAATCAGAGCTCCAACCACATTCTTCCCTATCCTGTGGAGCTGCCCCGAGCAACTCCCACGCTTGGCAACCCGCAGGACGTCCCACGTTCCTCCAGCAGTGCCCGGTGTGTGACCATCCACTCCCCCACACCTCACACCAACGTCCTGCCCTCTGCCACAGCGGCATTTCGGGAGCAGGGCTCACCGTGGCCCTCACAGAACCCTGCCTGAGACACATCCTCCCTTGGTCTCTGTGGGTAACCAGGGTTTTTCCCAGACTCAGAGGACTGGGCCAGTGCTTGCTCTGCTCCTGAGCAGGACAGGAGCCTTCTGTGTCCACCATGGACACGCTGCCTCCTCCTCCAAGCTCAAGGCCTCACCAGAGCCACTCCTGGAAGCTGCTGCAGCCAGAAACTTCCCTTCTGGGGCTGGTTCTGGGGGAGATTGAACTCCCCCTGCCCATCCAACCCTTTCCCCCTTTTCCTAACCCACTGCAGCCCCCAGGGCTCCTGTCCCTGTCCCTCCCCGTGCGCAGAGCTGTCCCCAGCGCCTCACCTGTGCAGCTGCCGTGGTGCACGATGACCCTCTGGATCTCGTTGTAGTCGGCTCCGTACTCGGAGGAGTCGCCCAGGCTGGTCCCCGGGAGCTCCCTCGGGGGGGACACGGAGCCGTAGGGGCTCTCGCAGGCCGCCTCCTCGTCGGGGCTCTGGAAGCTGCCCTCGGACTGCCCCGACAGCCCGTGCAGCTCGGCGTTCTCGGGGCTGTCCTCGGGAAGGAGCTCCTCCGTTTTGATCACAACCCTTATTCCAGCTGCAGCAACGAGAGATTCCCGCCCGCCATCACTCCCAGGAGCCAGGACCAGGGAGCTGCTCCCGGCAATCCCTGCCAGCTCCAGCTGCTGATCCCGCTGAGGGCTTCCTCTGCTCGGCCTCTCTGCTCTCCCTTCAGCCCCTGCCCTTCACCTGCCCCTGCCACGCTCCCAGCTCCAGCCCAGGACCCTCTGCAGGCACAGGGAACTGGCTCCCCCCAGCCTGGGGCCTTGGTGCCACAGCTCAGCCGCCCTCGGCCACCCCACATCCCCCAGCTGCAGCTCCACGTGGGGCCGTGGTTTTCCTCTTCCCATTGGCCTCAATTTAATTTCAGGATCCTTGTGGTGGAAAGCACAAGCAGGGTGTTGGTGTGACCCCACATGCAAAGCCTGGAGTCAGGGATGGTGAGTGGAGATGACACCATCTCCTCCAGGCCCCCTCCTGATCTCCTGATCTCCGTATCAGCCCCATCCTCGCAGAGCAGGAGTTGCTCTGGGACTGGGGGTCACTGGTGCCCCATTCCCAGCCCAGCCTTGCCCCCAGCATCCCATTTCCCTGCACACAGCACGGCACCAGGCTTCCCTGCCCGGGATGATGCTCCAAGGATAAACCCAGGCACCATCCACCTAAGACAGGGTGGAGAGGATTTTCTGGGTGGATGGGCTCTCCCAGTGGGAGCCAGTTCTCTTTCCTTGCTGGGCACACCGGCTCCCTGAGGACCTGGTCTGGTTGCAGATGCCTCCCTTGCTGGGAAGGGCTCCCAGTGCCCAACTCTCCAGGCTGTGCTTGTCCTGGTTTCTATGTTGAGCTGTACCTGGACATTAAACCTCCCACCAGCCAAATTTATCCCATTCCTAGGCAAGGCTTCTCCTGATAAACCACATCGGCCCCAGCTCCCAGCAACATCTGCTTCAGCCTGGGGATGAGCAGCTCCTGGAACACAAGCCAGGGCTGCCCTGGTGCCAAGGCTGCCTCACCTGCCGTGGCATCAGTAATGATCTCACTCTCCTCCAGGTCCTGCTCATTCCTGCCCTGCGATTCCTCCCCTTGCTCGATCTGAGACAAAACACCGGGCTTGGAGATTGCATAGTCTGTGGAGAGACAGAGGGGTGGGAGACAGGGATTACTGCCCAGGGAATCTGACACTGGCTTCCTCCTCTTCCCAGTGCATGGGGGACACGTGAGGACACTCGGGAACACCCAAAGGTGCAAATCCCCCAGAGGGGTGCATGGGCAGCTACCCCTGCAGACCCAGAAGATGCAGGGAAGCCCTCCCAACAGCCACGGGGAAGGAGCTGGTTTTTGCTGGCATAAGTGTGGCTGGAAGAGGTTTGGGAGGTCTCCAACCCACCTGCCCACAGGGCATCCCTCACCCAGCCAGAACATGCCACCACAGCACGAGCTGGAATAAACCCAGACTAAAAACATCCTCCTGTGTCTCTAAGCCTTTCAAATGGGCCATTTGGGTCTCATCCAAGGGGATCTCCACAGAGGAGCCAGAAGGAGCCTCCTGTGCCTCAGCAGGGCGAGGACACCCCGTATTTACCCAGGGAGATCAGAGACTCGTAGTTCCCCTTCATCACATTCTTGTAGAGCTCCTTCTGCCACTCCTCCAGCTTCTCCCACTCCTTGTCATTGAAGTAGACGGACACGTCATCAAAGGTCACCGGCACCTGCATTGACACATGGACACAGCCAGGCTTCAGCTCCTGCCAGGCCATCAACCAGCAGCTTTGCACATTTAAAACAACTCCTGCACAGGTATTTCTTTGGGAATAAAGGACTCAACCAAACGGAGCGCTCCTAGGAATGAATCCAGACTGGGGTTTCCCCGAAGAACCCCGAGCTCCTCCTCTGCAGGGTGAGCAGGCTTGGGGGAGTGTAAGGGAGAGAAACCCCAGGAGCTGGGCTGGACTCATCCCTATTGATGAGCTGACGTTAACTCCCGGATCCAGTTACCCCAGAACTCCAGGGAAAGCTCTACCCAGGCCCACAGGGCTCCCCATTATCCCTGGTCACTGTGTGCCCACCATCTGCAGCTTCCCACCTTGTCAGCCACGGAATAATTCCTAAGGAAAAGTTCAGGATGTGCAAACTGTGCCGTGTTGGAGTGGAGCTCTTCAGAGGAACGCAGCACTCCAGTTCTGTCCCCCACTTATGGGGTGTCAGGGTCTGAGCCCACCTTTTCCTGATCCTCTCTGCTCTCTCCAGGGAGATTTCCTTTCCCATGTCCTACGTGGTCTCATTTGCACACACTGTTTTAGTAGGAAGGTTGTGAAATTCAAGTAGGATCTGAATATTGATGGTGGGCTCTTTCCAGAGCTCGGCTGAGCCCAGGGAGCTCATCTGCCTTCCTGAATCCCAAAGCTTCCCCCTTCCCTGCAGCAGCAGCTCCCATTTGCTCCTTCCCCAGTCTGGGAGACTGCAGCATCAAGGTGGTCAAAACGAAAGAACCACAAAATCTGCAGGGTTTTTTTTCAAATGGTGGCAAAAAAAAAAAAAAAGAACAAAAAAAGAGTCAGTGGCCCCAGGGCTGTGCAGCGCAGTGGAGCAGAACTGAAACCTCTGGCCGGAGTACCAGGATGTCCTCCCAGGCCTCAGCGCACAGGATTTCATCCCCAGCAGGGGATGTGCAGGGAGGCTGCAGTGGTGACACTCACCTGTGCCGGGGCTGTCCTGCTCACCCGCCCCGGTCCTGCCCTCCGGGAGCATTTCGGGTGCAGGGCCCGGCTCCCACCCCCCAGGACACCTTTACCTTGGGGACCTCCCCCTTCCTGCCCGGGGGCAGCCGCAGGATCCAGAAGTTCCTGTTCTTCAGGAGGTTCTCCATGTTCTCCAGGCGCCGCTGGAGCAGCCCGTACTCCTGGATGAGGGTGCCCAGCGCCGCGCACTTGCTCTCCAGCTGGTTCCCCAGCTCCGCCGCCGTCTTCTCACAGTCGATCAGCTTCTTCTCGGCCATCCCGGTCCGGCCCTCCAGGTCCAGCAGGCGGGTGGAGTGGGAATCCACCTTGCGCTCCACCGCCTGCACGGCCGCCACCACGGTCAGGGACAGCTCCGCCGTCTGCGTCTCCCGCTCCGAGGTGCGCTCGGGCCCGGCCGCAGCCCGGAGGGGCGAGGGGCAGCGCGGCGGCCGCGCCGGCTCCGGCGCCTGCGGACACAGGGGCGGGGGTCAGCGCGGGGGATCCCCGGGGGACAGCGACCCCGCGGGGGGGCCGCCGCAGGGCCCAGCGCTCCGCGGGGCGGCGGGGACGTCCCCGTGTCCGCGCTAAGCCGCTTATACCGGCCCCGTGCCGGTCCCACGGGACGGGCAGGACCCGCCGCGGCGGGGGCGGGGGGGAGGTGACAGCGCGGGGCCGGGAGGTGACACGGGAGGGGGGGGGGGGTGACACGGGCCCGCCGAGCCCCGTTGCCATGGGCACGGCGAGGGGACACCCGGGGGGCTGCGGGCGCCCCGTCGCCATGGGGACCGGGCGGTGACACGGGAGGGGGGGGCGGCGGCGGGGCCGTCCCGGGGGCCCGCAGGGCCCGGCGCGGGGGGGGGCGCGGCGGCCCGGCAGGCCCGGCCCCGACGGCAGCGCGGGCGCCGCCGGCCGCGGAGGCCCGGGCGGGCTCAAGCGGCGCCGCCGCCGCCCCCCCGGGGCCGCCCGTCCCGTCCCCGCCCGTGGGCGCGGGGGGCGGCCGCGGCCCCGCGCGGTGACAGCGCCCGCCGCCCCCCGCCCCCCCCGCCCGCCGCGGCCCCGACGGCGCGGCCCGGCAGCCCCGACGTGCGGCCCGCGAGCCGCGGCGGGCGGTGCGCGCCGGGCCCGGCCCCGCGGCGGGCGGGCGCCCTTTACCTGAGCGGGGGCCCCCTCGGCCATGGCCCTTTGTTCCGTGCCCGGGGCCCCGGGGGCCGCGGCCGGGAGGATCCAGCGCCCGCTCGCTGCTTCACCTCCGCCCGCCGCCGGGCATCGGGCTGGGCGCGGGGCGGCGCGGCGGGGCGAGGGGCGCGGCGGGGGCGGGCCGGGGGCGGCGCGGGCCTAGCGGGCGGAGGCGGCGGGGCGGGGGCGGCGGCGGCTCCGACACCGAGCGCGGCTCCGGGTCCGGGTCCGGGTCCGGCGCTCCGGCCGCGCCGCTGCCCCGCCGCGCCGCCAGGGGGCGCTGCCGCCGCCGGACCGCGCGCAGAGCGGGGCGGGGCGGGGCGGGCGCGCGCAGAGCAGCGCCCCCTGGCGGCCCGACGGCATCAGCGCCCCGCCCCGTCGGGGCCCCCCCACGGCACCGCCCGCACCGGGACTGCGGGGACACGGGGGGGGACTGCGGGGACACGGGGGGGACAGGAGGGGACTGGGGGGACCGAGAGATTGGGGACTGTCGGGGCTGGGGGCGTTGCGGCCCTGGTGGCACTCGGGGCATTGCCCGAGGAGCTGCGCTGGCCGCGGGGCCCGGGGGGGACCGGGGGCACCGGGGAGGAGCTGGGACGGCCCCGGGCTGCGGCGGGAGGGGCGGGTTTGACTGCGGCGAGCGAGAGGGGCGAGAGGGAGAGGCTGCGGGGGACTCGGCGCGACATGGCGGGGTAGGGGAGGCACCAGGGGGTCACTGTGGAGGCCCCGCGGCGGCGTCCCCGGCCCCGCCCGTCGGGTCCCCCCCGCCCATCCCTGCGTGCTCGGAAATGGCGGCCGGAGGCGGCGGCACCGTGGAAACGGAGCGACCCCTCCCCTCCCACTGCCTCCCCGCCGGACCCGAACGCAGCATCCCGTCCTGTCCCATCCCATCCCGTCCCGTCCTGACCCATCCCATCCCGTCCCATCCGATCCCATCCCGTCCCGTCCCATCTCCTCCCGCTGTCCCCTCCTGTCTCACATCATCCATTCCTATTCTCTCTCACCCCATCCCGGTCCATCCTGTCATGTCCCTCCCAGTCTTGTGCTGCCCCATTCTGTCTATCCCACCACGCCCCGGCCCGTCCACGCCCTCCTGTCCCCCTCCATCCACACTGTCTGATCCCATCCTGTCCCATTGCACCCCATTCTGTCCCATCCCATCCCCTTCCATGCTGTGTGTCCACTCTTGCCCCGCCCAGCCCCACCCTGTCCATCCCACATCTTGACCCATCACATCCCATTCCATCCATGTCTCATCCAGTCCCATCTCGTTCTGTTCCTCCTGTCCCACTGTATCCTACTGTATCCCATAGGCCCTGTCCCATCCCATGGATCCCATCCCATCCCATTATCCCATCCCACCGCCCCAGTGCCATCCCTGCCTGCTCTGGCACACCTTGGGGGGAAGCTGGTGACACTGAGCACAGGAAAGGGCAGGAAACCCTTTTGTCTGTGGGAAAAGGGAGAGGACCAGTGGGATGGGTCACCCGGGCTTTGGGGGGACAGGGGTGTGACAGCAGATGGGGACCCCCAATTAAAGATGCCCTGTCCAGGCCCCTGCTGGGCTGTCCCAGGGATCCACAGCCCCTGTCCAGGGCTGATCCATTGGAGGGGACACCAGGAGCAGCTCTGGAATGGAGGGGTCCCTCCCCATTTGTACATGCCAGCGCAGCCCCTGGCACAGGGCGTGCCTGTCCCTGGCTGTGGGAGGCCTGTGCTGTCCCTGTGGAGATGGGTGTGGATCACCAGGGGGATTTATTCCCATTGTGGACTGAGCAGGACTGGGATACAGCCCTGTCCATGGAGTGCCTGTGACCTGTGACCAGCTGTGTGTACACACAGAGCACAGGTGTGACCACAGAGGGACACTTGTGCGTCCTCATGGTGTCTCTGTGTGCTCAGAGCCCTTGGCAGCACCCGCCCTCGCCAGCCTGGGTCCCACAGGATGCTCCTTCCCTGAGCTTTTCCCTCTCCCTCTTTCTCTGCCCACATGGGACAGCCCCATTCCCATGGAGTGGCTCCAGAGTGTGGGGGGATTCCCTGGGGTCACCCAGAGATTGGGGGGATTCCCTGGGGTCACCCAGAGATTGTGGGCATTCCCTGGGGTCACCCAGAGATGGGGGGGATTCCCTGGGGTCACCCAGAGATTGGGGGGATTCCCTGGGGTCACTCAGAGATTGTGGGCATTCCCTGGGGTCACCCAGAGATGGGGGGGATTCCCTGGGGTCACCCAGAGATTTGGGGGGATTCCCTGGGGTCACTCCCTCCATCTCCCCAGGCACCCAGCACAGACTGGGATGGCTGAGGGACTCTGGCACTCCCCGGTCTCTGTGGACCCCAAGTGCCACATCCCCGTGGTGGCTCTGACCCACGGGCTGCCCTCTCCCCCTCCCACACCAGGTCCCAAAGCTGGAACAACCCCCAGGAGCTCCGGGGGATCCCTGCTGGGGAGAGGGAAGTGTCTCTGTGTCCTGGGCTCTGGCAGGGAAGCACCTGGGGAATGCTGGGCTGAGAGGGAGCCTGGAAGGAAAAAACATCCAGAGTGTGGCACCAGCTGGGCACCCCACGAGGGCCCTTCCAACCCATTCTTGGTTCCATGATCCCAGTTCCAAGGTGGCCACAGCCACCAGGGCTTCTCCCTCTCCCTCACCCTGGGCGTGGGATGTCCCAGCTCCATCCCACCACAGATCCAAGGATTCCTCAGCTGTCCCCAGCCCTGTCTGTGCGTGGCACAGCCTGGGCGGCACAAACCCAAATCCCAGCAGCAAAGTTAAACCCACAAATCCCAGCTGCAGCATCCCACAGCAGCCTCGCTTGCCAGGCCTGGCTCAGCTTGGCTCGTGCTGTTCACCTGCTCCACAATTCTCTGGAAAAGCTCCAGGAGCAGGAAGAGGGAGCCGCAGGCACCTGTGAAGGGCTGACACGGAGTTCAGAATGGAAACACTGTATTGACAGACTTTACAAAAGTTATTACAAAACACGGTCACGAACCAGCAGCTGACGATACAGAGCGAAGAGACACCACGTACAGCCACCTCAGAACAACACCAACAGCCCCAGAAGTCATCCAATATTTACACAAACGGCTGGAAAACTCCGGGCAGTTATCGCATACATGGAAGTGTTTTAGAGCAACTGTGAAATATAGTGTCACACCTTTCCTTGTAGTATTATCATCATCATAATTAATAATAATAATAATAATTAATAATAATAACAGACTACTTCTAGGTTAACTAAAAACCAAACAGCTCTTTACAGGGGTTAGGAGAAGCTGCTTTCACTCGTCTGACTTACCTGAGTGAGACCAAACCTAGTTAAAAAATAATAATAAAATCACCTTCATTGCCAGGAGTCCGCGTGTGGGCCCAGCGGCGCCGCTCCCTCGGCCAGAGGGGAAGCACGGCCCGGCTGGCGCCAGTGACGCCCTCCAGAAGAACGGAGACGTGTCCTCCTTGTGTGAGCACGCCTCCACACGCTGCCCTTCCCGACTCCTCCTGCTCCAATGTCCTCAGCCCCTTCTCCTGCACCTGCTTTATCTCACCCCGCTCTTTGCCACGCTCTCCTCTCCGCTTTCCCGCCTTGCCCGAGTCCCGCGCCGTGTCCTGGCCACCTCTCTGCCTCGCCTCTCCTGCCTTGCTCCCAGTCCTGGCCTCGCAGCCTGTCGGGACGCGGCGACGCAGCGGGGGCGGGCGGCCGGCCGGGAACGGCGCCTTCCTTCCCTCCCTCCCTCCTCGCGCTTCCAGCCTTGCAGTGAAACGAGTGGAAAAAAGAAAGCGAAAGCTTGTCACTCCTGAATATGCACAAAGATAGGTGGGGGAACACCTGCTAAATACGGACCCCAGAGAATCGCTCGGGATTATTCTCTACGGGCGGAATCCAACCCTGCGTAGGGAACAGCGAGCGCGGGGCCTGCGCCGCGGTGGAGGCGCCGCGGGGTCCCAGAGCTGGGCCGGCCGAGCAGAGTCTGTAAGAGGAATTCCTTGGATGCTTCACCAAAGCGGGCTTCGTAGCATGACCACACGGATTAGCTGCGATACAAGTCACCTGCCATCATGCTGCACGTCCACCTGCCGGACCGTGGCGGTCACCGCCAGCCCTCCTGCCCCGGCCCCACCACGGCTACTGCTTAGTCTCTTTCTTCACGCAGAAATGGTCGGTCTGGGTGCCCGCCGAGCCCAGGTTGTGCTGGGACTCCTCGCCGGGCCGCGGGTTGCGGGAGTGGATTTTCTGGTGGCAATTCAGGGACTCCTTGTAGCGGAAGTGCTTCCCGCAGACGGGGCACTGGTAGGGCGTCTCCCCGGTGTGCACGCGCCAGTGCTTGAGCAGGTGGTCCCGCCGGATGAAGCTCTTGCCGCACTCGGTGCACTGGTACGGCCTCTCCCCGGTGTGGATGCGCTGGTGGCGGATGGCCTTGGACAGGTCTCGGAAGTCCTTCCCGCAGTAGGTGCACGTCAGCGGCCCGTCGCCCTTCCCCGTGTGCAGCTTCTGGTGCAGGATCAGGCTCACTTCCAGGCTGAAGCTCTCCTTGCACTGGGAGCAGGTGTAGGGCCTCTCCACCATGTTGTTCACCTGGTGCCTGACGAAGCCGTACTTGAATCCCGAGCTCTTCTCCCCGTCGGGGCGCTTGGACGCCTTGGAGCGCGAGGGGCCCTGGCCCTTGGCCTTGGGTTTCTGCCGGAAGCTCTCGCCGCGCTCCAGGGACGTGCAGGCCTCCTCGCTGGCGTGTGCCTTCTGGTGGCTGGCGAAGAGCTGCTTGTCCAGGAAGCTCTCCCCGCACTCGCAGCAGATGTAGGGCCCCTTGTCGGCCCCCGCCTCCTCGGGCTCCTTCCTGGCCAAGTCTCTCCCGCGGCGCACCGAGCGCCTCAGCCCGTTGCCCGTCGCCGTTCGCTGCGGCGGGGCCGACCCGCTCTGGCTCTTGCTGCTCGACTGCACCTCCTCCTCCGGGTTGGAGAAAACCTCTTCCCACTTTCCTGTCAACGACCTGGAAAGCTCCAGGCTCTCGGAGCCCTCCTCGTCGCACGGCTGTTCGTCTGGCAGAGCAGAGACACTCGTGTCACTTGGGCAGGCAGGGAGTGGTTGTACTTACGCGGCTCCCTCGGGATGTGAGCGGTGTCTGCTGCCTGCTCCCAGCTCAGAGCCTGGCACTGAGTCCGGCTGGGAGCGCCTGCCCTGTCCTGGATACAGGCGAGGCCAGAGGGATTTGGCAATTCCGGAATCTCGGAATTGTTGAGGTTGAAAAAGGCCTTGGAAATCATCGAGTCCAACCATCCCCCAGCACTGCCAAGGCCATCCCTGACCATGTCCCCAAGAGCCACATCCACGTGGATGTCACATCTCTCCAAAGATGGGGACTCCAACACTGCCCTGGGCAGTCCCAATGTGCAACAGCCCCTTTTGGGAAGGAAATTTTCCCAATTTCCAACCTGACCCTCTCTGGCCCAGCCTGAGGCCGTTCCCTCTCCTCCTGTCCCTGTTCCTGGGAGCAGAGCCCGACACCCCAGCTGTCCCCTGCTGTCAGGAGTTGTGCAGAGCCACAAGGTCCCCCCTGAGCCTCCTTTTCTCCTTTCCCAGCTCTTTCAGCCTCTCCTGGTGTTCCAGACCCTTCCCCAGCTTCATTTCCTTCTCTGGACACACTCCAGCAAATTCCTGCCTTCAATTATATTGCAATATAATATTATATATATAATCTAGCTACCGCTAGGTAGCCAGAGGAAAAAAGAGGGTTCCTGAAGCAAGACAGGTCTTTAAAAACTTGTGGTTTAGGATACAGGCCAAAAAAACAGAGGAAAAGGGAATAAAACTTCTTTTCCTGATGGGCTTGTACAGTGCCTGAGGCTGAAGGATCTCCCATGGTATAAACCAGTTGCTCAAAGCAACTTCCTGACATTCTGGAAAAGCTGACCATCCAGACAAGCTGAGCTGCTCCTGGGAATGAGGCCGGGAAGCCAAGAGCACATCTAGGCAAGGGACACTTCCAAAAGCAGCTCAGTGCACTCACATGTACCAGGGACCTCCATGCTCTCCTCCTCCTCAGAGCCTTCGTGGCTTTCAGCCAGAGTCTCTTCATATTTACCCCATGAGCTGTCATCGGGTCCAGGGAAGAAAAACTCTGTGCATGAGAAAAGAGCAGGAGTTACACTCCAGCCTTCCAGCTGCTTTAGAGGATTCCAGGAGATGGATGCATCAGCTGGGAGACAAGCAGGAAAGAAAAGTCGCCCTATACCTGAGGAGAGAGCTGACAAAGCAGAGTAGCCTGCCCCACATCTGCCTCCACCTCCCCCCAGTCCCAGCAGTCTCATGGCTCACCAGTGTTGGGGTCCGTGGGGGTCTCTCCTCCCTCAGAGTCCTCCTGATCCTCAGTGTTGGGATCCTCTCCCTGCTCAATCCGTGTCAGCAGCTCAGGCTTGGAAATGGCAGCGTCTGCACATGAAAAGAGGATGAGGATGTTTCCCGTGCCCTGGCGGGAGAGCGACCCCGCAGCCTTTCCCCACCAACCTTCCTTTGCTGGGAAATAATCGAGAGGGGCTGAGGAAGCTGCTCTCACCCTGTGCCCCGCTCGCCTTGCGTGGGCCCTGGATGCAGGAGCTCTGCTCAGGTGAGCAGCACTCCCAGCCTGCAGCGTGAGCAGGACAGCACGAAAGGGCACCCAGGCTTACCTGCAGGCTCTCCTGTCTCCTCCTCTGCGCTAAGGTCCGCGGATCCATTACCATGGGGGCTTCAGCTCGGGGGGCAGCAGCAGAGCTGCCAGCACTGCCCTCCCCGTGCGGTTCCCTGCAGCCAGGACCGCTCCGTCCCGCTCGTCCGAGTCACGGGCTGCTCGCGGATTTTGGCGGGGGAAAGGGGACAGTCACCATCTCTCCTGGGCTGGAGAGCAGACAACTTCACTTCCACACATGTGGGAGGCCCTGGGGGTTAAGTTCCACCTCCACTCCGGTGGATCTGTTTGCCTTACACGGGAGCAGAGCCCTAAACCTCGTTTCTCAAGGGAAACCTTGGGATGAAGCAGAGCTCCATTTCTCTAAGCTCCAGGCTCAGATCCCCAGATCCCCTGCAGGGACAGCTGTGATCCCATGCCTCAGGAGCAGGACATGGCATTGGTTTGAAAACAGGAGGATGGGGGCTGTGGTCACCCTTCACCTTTCTCCCTGGCACACAGGGACTGCAGGAAACCTCTGTTCAAAGAAATAAGCAGGGGAAAAAAAGGCAGGAAAGGCCTGGACTGGGCAGAGCTGGATGGCAGGGAGGCAGATGAGCCTGGACTCGGCACAGGGAAGCACCCGGCTACCAGGGACGACGTCTGCGCTCCCACCCCCGGCGCAGCCAAGGCAAGGTCATTTCTGGAACATGTTGTGAAAGCAACATGTGAAAGTGTTCCCCAGAGGGAATTCCCGCGGCCAGGACTGGCAGGAGCGAGTGGAGCGCGTTCCTTTGGCTGGGAGGGCGCTGCCCTGAGCTGCTGAGGGGAAAGTGGAGGCAGAGCTCGCCCTCGACTGCTGCCTCTCCCCAGCTCTGCCCCAGCAGATCCCACAGCACCTCGAGCAGACAGGGTTGGACAGAGCACCTGGCAAATGTCACTCCTCCCTCAGGGGAGGCCCCAGGGAAAGGGCTGGAAGGAACCTCAGGGGCAGGGCACAGGGCACCCTCTGCTGCCCCAAGCAGCCAGCGGCTGATGCACCCAGCGCAGTGGATCTGTGGACCTTGGCGTGACAAAGGAACTTCCCTCTTCCCCAGCTTGGCTTGGATTGAGGGTCCTCTCACTTCCCTCCTCCTCCTCCTCCTCACAATCCCAGCACCCAGGGACCATCAGGGAGGCAGTGTCCCTGCAGTGACACTCATGACATCCTTCCACCCTCAGAGCGGCTGTGAGGGCTGAACTCACTGCCAGGGCTGTGTGACACCTCCCAGAGCACACAGCCGCTCCCTGATCCTGCAGGACACAGCGCTGCTTCCATCCACCACTTCCCAGGAAAGCTCTGTGCCAGCAGGGCAGACCCTGGCCCATCGTTCATTACCCATGGAGATGACGGCCTCGTAGTTGCCTTTCATGATGTGCCTGTAGAGCTCCTTCTGCCACTCGTTGAGGCTCTTCCACTCCTCCTCAGAGAAGTTAAAGGAGGCGTCGTTGAAGGCCACCGGGACCTGCAAGGAGCAGCACCACGGGGTTTGTTTCTCATTCAACAAAATATCTGGGGATGTTTGCTCATTCAGTTTTCTCACTCAAACTCCTCAAGCGTCATCAGGACAGCCCCAGGCAGGAACATCTGCTCCTTCCCACGTGCCTCATCCCTCAAGGGATGCGACAGGGATTTCCCCTGTCACTCGCCTGTCACCTCCCCCTGCTCAGCCTCCTCCTGTCACCGGCGGTGCCCCGTGCACAGCACCTGGCACAGACTCCTTTTCACCTCCTTTTTGATACAGTTCTGCTGCTCATCACCCCTGAACAGCCACTGGGGATGCTCCCAAGCCATCCCAGTTACACCGGGCTGAGCCACAGAATTCCATGTGACCCAAACACGGGAATTTGTGACATCCCTCCAGATCACACCTGCACGAGTGGTGCATGATCAACACAGCAGGACCTGTGCTGCTGCTTCTGGGTGCTGAAGGGAACACAGGGCTGGGGGGAGACATGCACTGCTCTCAGCACTGCAGCTGCCCCAAAATGGGGCTGTGAGTGCAGGGATCAGGCTGTGAGTGCAGGGATCAGGCTGTGAGTGCAGAGGATATGGGGCTGTGAGTGCAGAGGATATGGGGCTGTGAGTGCAGAGGATATGGGGCTGTCAGTGCAAAGGATGTGGGGCTGTCAGTGCACAGGATATGAGGCTGTCAGTGCAGGATATGGGGCAGTCAGCGCAGGACATGGGGCTGCCAGTGCACAAGATATGGGACTGTCAGTGCAGGATATGGGGCTGCCAGTGCACAAGATATGGGACTGTCAGTCCAGGATATGGGGCTGTCAGTGCAGGGATAAGGCAGTCAGTGCAGGATATGGGGCTGTACAGGACATGGGGCTGTGAGCTCAGGATACAGGGCTGTGAGCTCAGGATGTGGGGCAGTACAGGGCACAGGGCTGTGAGCTCAGGATACGGGGCTGTGAGCTCAGGATATGGGGCTGTGAGCTCAGGATATGGGGCTGTGAGCTCAGGATCCGGGGAAGTGAGCTCAGGGCTCTGAGCCCAGCCTATGTGCAGGACAGCCCCGTTTTGGAACCGTTACCTTGGGGACTTCCCCTTTTGCCCCCGGGGGCAGCCGCAGGATCCAGAAGTTCCTGTTCTTCAGCAGGTTCTCCATGTTCTCCAGCCGCTTCTGCAGCTGCCCGTACTCCTGGATGAGGGTGCCCAGCGCCGTCCACTTGCTCTCCAGCTGGTTCCCGAACTCCACCGCCGTCTTCTCGCAGCCGATCAGCTTCGTCTCGGCCATCCTCATCCTGCCCTCCAGGTTCATCAGCTGCGCGGCCTGCGTGTCCACCTTCCTGTCCACGGCCTGGATCTCGGTGACCAGCGTGAGGGAGATCTCGGCGGCCGGCAGCTCGGCCTCGCCGCCGGGGCCCTGCTCGGGGGCGGGCAGCGGCTGCTCCAGGCCCAGCTCCTGGGGCTCCATCATGCACTCCAGCTCCTGAGGGGAACGCGGCGGTGAGCGCGGGGGGGCGGGACGCGGGGCCGGCCCGGGGGGCGGCGGCGGGCGGGGGAGGCGGGGGCCGGCGGCGGCGCTTACCTCAGCGGGGGCCCAGTCGGCCATGGCGCGGGCGGCGGCGCGGGCGGTGCGGGGCGGCGGCGCGGGCGGGCGGCGGCGGGGCCGGGCGGCGGCGGCGGCTCAGCAGCGGCGGGGCGGAGCGGCCATGCCGAGGGCGCGGGGCGCGCTGGGAGCGGCGGCGGCGGCGCGCGGCGCCGCAGCGACCCCCGGCGGCGGGCGGACCGCGCGCCCATTGGGCGGCGGCGCGGCCAATCGGGGGGCGGAGCGCCGGGGGGGCGGGGCCCGGCGTCAGGCGCGCTCCCGCCGCCGGCGGCGGGGCCGCGCGAGGCGGGGGCGGCGGCGGCACCGGGCGGGCGGGAGGGGACGGGAGGGGACCGGGACAGGTGCGGCAGCGCCACCGCGGCCCGCCGGGGCTCGGCGGCCCCACCACCGGCCTCCCGCGCACCGCCGACGCCGGGTCGCGCCGCCCGGCCGCGCGCCGTCATCCCGGTGCGGCATCACTCAGTCACCGCCATCCCTCGCGCTGCTGAGGCCTCGGCGGGAGCAGCACCGGGAGCAGCTGCCGCCGCGTTTCCCGAGGACCGGGACGGTGCCGGTGCCATGAAGGAGGACGGCCAGCATCCCGTCGACCTGGGTGAGGCACCGGGGCCATCCCGGCACCGGTTCGGGCTCTGCCGGTCGTGGTCTGGCCATGAGCGAGACCGGCACTCACCGGGTTGGTGCCGGGAGCGGGAGGTCACGGGGCGGCCCTGGGGTCACTACGGGACCACAGCGGCTGCCTGTACCCGTCACCGCGGGCAGCCAGCACTGTCCTGTCGTGACCGATGCCATCACCGGTGGCATTTCCATTGGCATCGCCAGTGGCATCACTCCTCTTGTCTGCGACAGGTTACGCCATCACCAAACCCGACATCCTGGCCGAGGTGGAGCGAGGGGACGAGGGGACGGCGGCGGCGGCAGCGGGGCATTTCGGGGAGCACCAGAGCCCCCGGCCACATGCGGCACCCGCCGGGCCCCCCCAGGGTGAGCGGGACACGGGGACGGGCGGGATCGTGCCTGGGTGGGACCCGGGACAGGAGTCGGGCACTGGGCTGGATCCCGCCGAGCCGGGGCCTTGGTCCCGCGGGATTCCCGGTGCGGCGGCCGCTCCCCAACGCGCTCCTGTCTCCACAGGGGACTGGCAGGGGAAGGAGGTGAAGCGTGAGGACGGGGTGTCCCCACCGCCGTGCTCCCCCCCGTCCCGCCACACCGGCCCCGCCGACTTCCTCGCCCCGCTGCGGGAGCGGGGCTGCAGCTACTGCGGCGTCCTCGAGCCGGAGGCGAGTCCCGGTGCCGGTACCGGGGGCTTCATCGCCACACCCCCCGCCTTCGAGAGCCGCCGCTGCCGGCCCGGGGAGCCGCTGCTGGATTGTGCCGAGTGCGGCCGAGGCGTCGGGCAGAAGCCGGACCTGGTGCGGCACCGGCTGGGCCGTGGCACGGAGCTCGGCCACGCCTGCGGCCGCTGCGCCAGAGCCCTCGCCGAGCCGGCGGGGCTGGGGGCCACGGGCAGCCCCCACCGCCCGGGGCCCTGCTCCGGGCGCTCCCCGGGCGCGGCGGAGGGCGCGGCGGCGGCGCCGCGGAAGGAGCGCAAGGAACTGTCGCTGACCGAGAAGGTGCGAGTGCTGGAGATGCTGGAGGGCCCCAAGGTGTCGCAGAGCGAACTGGCCAAGCGCTTCGGGGTGTCGCAGCCCCAGATCTGCCGCATCATCAAGAACAGGGAGCGCATCCTGAGCGAGTGGCACCGCAACGGCGACCCCGAGCGCAAGCGCAAGCGGGAGGGGAAGGACGCGGCGCTGGAGGCCGCGCTGCTGCGCTGGGTGGAGGGCGCCCGCGCCGCCGACCTGCCCGTGGGCCGCCCGCTGCTGCAGCTCCGGGCCCGGCACCCGGCCCGGCCCGACCCCGAGCCCAGCGGCGGCTGGCTGGCTCGCCTGGGCGCTCGCCACGGCCTCGCCGGCAAGAAGCCACCGGCGGAGAAAGGAGACGCGGAGCAGCCCACGGCGGAGCACTGGGCCGGCGCGGTGCTGCCCGGGCTCCTCCGTAGCTACGCGCCCGCCGAGATCTTCGCCTGCGGGGAGACCGCGGTGCCGCTGCCGGGCGGCAGCCCCGGTGAGGGCGAGGGCCCCGGCGAGCGGCTGACGCTGCTGCTGTGCGCCAACGCCAGCGGCTCGGAGAAGGTGCCGCTGCGGGCGGTGGGGGACAGCCCCCGGCCGCGCTGCCTGCGGGGCGTCAACCTGGAGCAGATGCCGTGGAGCTACCGCGCCGGCGGCCCGGCCGGCCTGACCGCCCCGCTCTTCGCCGAGTGGCTGCGGGAGTTCAACGAGGGCATGCGGCGGCAGGGCAAGAGCGTCCTCCTCCTGCTGGCCAAGCACGAGGCGCACCCCTACCTCCCGCTGTCCAACGTCAGGATGGTCTTCGTCCCGCTGGCCGCCGCCCTGGCCCAGCCCCTGGACCGCGGCATCGCCACCGAGCTCAAGGGCCACTACCGGCGGCGGCTGCTGCGGTGGCTGCCGGCGGAGCGCGGCGTGGCCCAGCCCAGCCTGCTGGATGTGCTGCACATGCTGGCGCAGGCCTGGGGCGACGTCCCGCCGGGGCTCATCGCCGGCTGCTTCCGCGCCGCCGGCTTCACCCCCGCCGCCGGCGCCGAGGCCGTGTCCCTCACCTTGGCCCCCGGCCCGCTCAGCCGGGAGCGGCTGGAGCGCGACGGGGACGCGGCGGAGGCAGATGGGGACGAGGGGACAGCGGAGGGTGAGGACGCGGGCGAGCTGGCGGCTGTGCCACCCTGCCCCTCGGAGCGGGAGGTCTGGAGGAGCCTGGCCACGCTACGGCGGTACCTGGAATGCCAGGCCACCTCACCGGACCTCTTCCAGGCCTTCTACGAGCTGGAGGACGCGGTGCACATGGTGGCAGCCGGCGCAGGGCGAGCCTCTCTCGGGGACAGCCCTCCCCGGCAGTGACCGGGCGGTTGCGTGTGCCTGGGAGAGGGGCCGGCGCTCACCGGGGCTGTCCCCGGCCCGGTCTGGCCGCTGTTCCCTGCAGTTGTGCCGTGGGGTTTGCCGTGGGATGTGTGGCCCCATGGGATCACCGTGTGTGGGGGCTGTGCAGCCGCCACGCTCTGGGTGTCACCCATGGGGCGCTGGGGACACAAGCCTGCTGCCAGGACCTTCTCCCCGAGGGTGGCTGCTGCAGCCAGTGGGAAACGGTGTGGAGCTGCTGCCAGCAGGGATTTGCCCGGAGTGGGGTGGTTGTGACTGCCATGGGGGATGTGGGTGGGGCTGGGGTGTCCCCATGCTGGGGACAGCAGCTCCTTCCCACGGGGACATGGGGTGCCACCGGCTGCTGTCACCACGTGGCCCGAAGGAGTGTTACAGGTATTAAACAGTTGGAATTCAGCAAAGTGAGACACGGGTGGTTTTATTCCTCTGTCACATCTGCTGGGAGTGGGGCAGAGCTCCCTGAGGTCGCCAGAAGCAGTGGGGCTATCCCAAACCCCCCCTTCCCCTCCTGGGGACACTGTGGCCCCTGAGCTGTGCCACCCCAGCCGGGTACCAGGGCCGTGGCACCACCTGCGGGCAGTGAGGGCCTGGCTGACCACGCTGTCCTGACTGTGCCAGCCTTGGTGGCACCCACGGGCACCCTGGGGTCCCCTGCACAGCCCCCCGTGTACACTGTGCCCCACACCGGGGTCCCTGAAGTGGGGTGGGGTACAGGAATGACCCTGTGGTTGTCTACAGAGAGTCAGGGCAGCCACCAGGCAGGGACAGACATGTCCCCACAGGCCCAGGAGGTACAGGGATGGAGGGGACAGGGGGATCCTCACACAGATACATGGTCACAGGTGGGCATGGAGCACCCAGGGGAGGGGCGTGCAGGTATGGGGTGCAAAGGCGGGACCCCCACAAGGATGCACAAGGGTGGGAAAGTGGGGGGGATACAGGGACTCGATGCACTGGGGGCTCCCCACGGGGACACAGCCCCACGGGGCACCCGTGGCCCCCTCGGGAGCAGGATACAGGGATGAGTCACCCCGGGGGGACCCCCACGGGGATACAGCCGCAGTGGGTACCCGCCGCCCCTCGGGGTGGAATGCAGGGATGTCCCGTCCCGCGGGGATGTCCCAACCCGGTGGGAATGTCCTGTTCCGGTGGGATGTCCCTCCCGGTGGGATGTCTCGTACTGGTGGGCTTTCTCCTCCCACAGGGATTTGCTGTCCCCTCCCGGTGGGATGCGCTGCCCCCCCCCGGTATCCCGTCCCTCCCGGTATCCCGTGCCCCCGGTGGGATGCGGTGTCCCCTCCCGGTATCCCGTCCCCTCCCTGTATCCGTGCCCCGGTGGGATGCGCTGTCCCCTCCCGTTATCCAGTCTCTCCCGGTGTCCCGTGCCCCCGGTGGGATGCGCTATCCCCTCCCGGTATCCCGTGCCGCCGGTGGGATGCGCTGTCCCCTCCCGGTATCCCGTGCCGCCGGTGGGATGCGCTATCCCCTCCCGGTATCCTGTGACGCCGGTGGGATGCGCTATCCCCTCCCGGTATCCCGTGCCGCCGGTGGGATGCGCTATCCCCTCCCGGTATCCTGTGACGCCGGTGGGATGCGCTATCCCCTCCCGGTATCCTGTGACGCCGGTGGGATGCGCTATCCCCTCCCGGTATCCCGTGCCGCCGGTGGGATGCGCTGTCCCCTCCCGGTATCCCGTGCCCCCGGTGGGATGCGCTGTCCCCTCCCGGTATCCCGTGCCGCCGGTGGGATGCGCTGTCCCGTCTCTCCCGGTATCCAGTCTCTCCCGCTGTCCCGTCCCTCCCCGGGCCGTTCCGGGGCGCGGTGCGGCCGGGCCGGTGCGCGGCGGTGCCGCCAGGGGGGGCCCGCGGGCGGAGGCGCGCAGGGCCCGCGCCGGCGCTCGGAGGAAATGAAGGCGAGTTCCGCCGAGGCGGGAGCCATTACCCGCCGCCGGACCTGACCCCCCCTCCGCCGCCGCCGGGGCCCCGCTCCGCGCCCCCCGCGCCCCGCACGCCCGTCCCGGCGCAGGTAAGCGCTGCCCCGGGCCGGGGGGCCCGGCGGGGCGGGGGGAGCCTCGGGGCCGCGGCCGGTGCCCGCCCCGCGCAGCCGCCCGCAGCGAGATCCGAATGGGGGGGGGGTCCGCGGGGCAGGCCCCGGCCCGGCCGCTTTGTCCCCGGCCGGAGCAGCGCGAACAAAGCCGAGGGAGGGCAGCGCGCAGCCCCCGGGCCCGCGGCGGGCGCCCCGAGGCCGCGGCTGTGGGCGCTGCCGGGGGCCCCGGGGATGCGGAGGGGGCTCGGGGCATGGCAGGGGCGGCCGGGGCACCGCGGGCCCTGCGCGGGGCTGCTGCGGCGCTCCTGGGGCTCGGTGGGGGTGGAGGGAGCGATGGGAGCTGGGGTGGGAGCCGTGGTCTTTACTGTGGTCCCGGGGTCCTCGTGGGAGCTTGAGGTGCCCGCACCTGGCCCAGGTGTGCACCGTGGCCAAGGGCTTCGTCACGGCCGTGGAGCACTTGCTACGGCCGAGGGTTTTGACGTGGTCCCAAGTTCCTCAGGAGGAGTTAGGGGTGCTCACCGTGGCCACAGTGTTTACCATGGCCGAGGTCTTTGCCACGGCCCCTGGAGCTCACTGGGAGCTCCAGGTGTGGCCGAGGTCTCTGCTGTGTCTGCAAGGTCCTCGCTGGGAGCTTGGGGTGTTCACCATAGTCAAGGTCTTTGCTGTGGCACCGAGGTCCTCACTGGGTTGTTCAGGTGTTCTTCATGGCCAAGTCTCCATTGTGGCCTTGCAGCAGTTGCCATGGCCTTGGTCACTGCCCTGGTGCCAGGGTGCTCACCATGGCCAAGGCCTTCCGTGATGCCTTTGCCATGGCCTTGGGGCTCTCACTGTGGCCACGGGTTTCATCACGACCCCAAGGTCCTCAGCAGGAGCTTGATGTTCTCACTGAGCTCTTGATATTCTCACCATGGCCAAGACCCTTTCCAAGGCCTGCTTCTTGGCCAAGGTCTTCTCCATGGCCTTGGGGTGCTCACCATGGCCAAGGCCCCTAGACCTGTCCTTCAGGTCTTGGTCAGTGCTGTGGCCCTGAGGCCCTGGTTGGGAGCCTGAAGTGCTCATCATGCCCGAGACTTTCCCCTCCATGGCCAGCACTGCCATGAGCCCCTTGCCGTGGCCCTGAGGTGCCCCTGTCACCCTCAGCCTGGCCCTGAGGTGCTCTGAGGCACCCTCGGAGGCAGCGCCGTGGCCCCAGGGCAGGCGCTGTGCCCCAGGCGCTCACCACAGCCCCTCGCCATGGTGCTGATGTGCCACATGGCCACGTCCGTGCCCGGGGGCTCCCGGGCACCTCTGGCTGGAGAGAGCCGGGGGGCCCTCGCCGTCCCCCCGCGCTGCCACCAGCCACCGCTGCCCTTTCCTTTTCTCCCCTCCCAGGTGCCCTCGAGCCGGGCGAGGCGATGCGGTGCGCCCGTGCCGCGTGCTGTGCCGAAGCGGCTCTTTAGATCCTCCCCGGCCCAAGCCTCCCCTGCCATGGATGCCTCTGGGGCTCTTGCTTCGGCTCCCTCCTCCGCGGCTCCCTCGGGCTCCCGCAGCCCCATGTTGCCCCCAGGAGCTGACAGAGAGGAGTGGGGACCGAGGTTCAATTGTGCCCCTTCCACCTCTGCCGCAGCCTCGCAGGCGATGCCAGCGTCTGGCCGGAAGAGGAAGGCCAACTTCTCCAATGACGAGACCGAGACGCTGGTCTGGAATGTGGTCCGGCATTTCAGCGCCCTGTACGGGTCCGAGGCCCTGCGGGCGCACCCCGTGCGGCGGAAGCAGCTCTGGACACAAATCCAAAGCCGCGTCAACTTCCTGGGCTACACCGAGCGCTCCATCGACGACCTCAAGCACAAGTGGCGCGACCTGCGGCTGGACGTCAAGAAGAAGATCACCTCCAAGAAGCACCTGCCCGTGAACCGCGCCGGGGGGCCGCTCCACAAGCCGCGCCTCACGCCCCTGGAGAAGATGGTGGCTTCCACCTTCCTGCAGGCCAGCCACGACTCGGAGCCCGAGATCATCCTGGACCCAGGTCGGTGGTGGCGGCTCCGTGGGCAGGGGATGGTGGGAACGCCGGCTGCGCTCCCTGAGGGATGCCCAGACACGCTGGCATTCTGAGCTGGCTGTTGGGGATTGTGGAAAGAGACTCTGGGGTTGGTGTTGGGTTTGTGTTGGGTTTGAGCTGGGTTTGTGTTGGGATTGCAGCATCCGCTAGAGTGTCCTGTTGTACCCAAGTGGCAGCCACTGGGGTAGGGAGCTGCGTGTGCTGGGATTAGAAATCCTCTGTGGAAGTCACCTGAGATCAGCGAGTGGTAGAAATCCCAGAGTGGTTTGAGTTGGAAGGGATCTTAAAGCCCATCCTGTTCCACCCTGTGCCACGGGCAGGGACACACCTTCCACTGTCCCAGGCTGCTCCAAGCCCTGTCCAGCCTGGCCTTGGACACATCCAGGGATCCAAGGGCAGCCACAGCTTCTGTGGGAAAACTGCCAGATCAACAGGATTGGTAGGAACACCTCAAGCTTTGCAGGAGCGGGTCTTGTTTGTTCTTCTTTCTTCTTTTCTTTAATTTGATGTTGTTTGATCCCAAGGTGGCCTCTGGTTTCACTGGGGGCATCATGGGCTCAGTCCATGTGGGCCAGACTCGGCTGTCTCTGATTGAGATGCTGGTCATGTGCCAAGCACAGGGCTCTAGGCTGAAGGAAGAAATCCTGTGTAATGGCATGGAGCTGTGCCAGGAGAGGGTCAGGCTGGAAATCAGGGAAAAGTTCTTCCCTCAGAGGGTGCTGGGCCCTGCCCAGGCTCCTCAGGGAATGGGCATGGCCCCGAGGCTGCCAGAGCACCAGGAACATTTGGGCAGCGCTGCCAGGCATAGGGTGGGGTTGTTGGGCAGTCTGTGCAGGGCCAGGGGTTGAATCAGTGATCCCTGTGGGTCCCTCCCAGCTCAGGTTATTCCCCAAGCCATGATTCCCTGGCAGTAGGGGGTGCCAGCCCCTGAGGGTTCGGGATGGTGCTGGGGCAGGTGAGGCTGGGATGGCCTCGTGGGAGCTCCTGTGCCTCGGGGCCACGGCGTCAGCTGAGGCCGCGTCCCGTGTGCCCCGCAGATCTGTTCTTCCCCGGCGCCTCCAAGCAGCCCTTCATGCACCTGCAGCCCGGCGTGAGCCACCCCAGCATCTACATCGACACCAACGGGCAGCCCTCGGCCCTGCCCGACGTGGAGGGCTCGGCCGCGCCGCGCCTGCCCGGACAGAGCCCCGACGCTGCCGGCGGCTGCGAGTACGGCCGCGGAGAGGGGCAGGGCGGCTCCGGTACGGACCCGCTCGGGCTGGGGGCTGGCAGGGAGGGCTGGGGGCTGCGAGGTGAGGGGTCTGGGTGGGGACTGGATGGAAATCTGCGGGGTCTGGATGGAGATCTGCAGGGTCTGGATGGAGATCCACTGGGAGAGGGGTCTAGATGGAGATCCACTGGGAGTGGGGTCTGGATGGAGATTTGCTGGGACTGGGGTCTGGATGGAGATCCACTGGGAGCAGGGTTTGGATGGAGATCTGCTGGGAAGTGTGGGATCTGGATGGAAATCCTCTGGCAGCAGGGTTTGTTTGAAGATCCAGTGGCAGTGGGGTTCTGGATGGGGATCTGCTGGGAGTAGAGTCAGGATGGGGATCCTGTGACTCAGGATGGAGATCTGCAGGGTCAGAATGGAGATCCTGTGGCTCAGGATGGAGATCCACTGGGTCAGGATGGAGATCCACTGGGATCCACGTGCTGGGGAGGGCCTGGGGCCAGGGCAGCACCGTGCTCACCACAGGTTTCTCTTCTCTCGCAGCCGAGTCGGGAGCGGAGCTGCGCACCCCAGACGCCTCGGCCGTCTCCCCGTCCCTGCGGAACGAGTCCCTGGTCTCCTACGCCTCCATGTCGGAGGAGGAGGAACGGGAAGGCCGGGAGGTGGAGAGGGGCCACGGCGGGGCAGCGGGGATGCAGCCGGGGCCCGAGGCGCCCATGTCGGCGGAGGAGGACATGAAACTGTCCCGCCAGGCCATGCTGATCCGCCGCTGCAGCTCCCAGGGCTCCGTCACGTCGCTGCCCGAGGACTCCCTCAACGCCGCGGACGCTCACTCGGACTGGGGGCACGAGGGGGTGTCCGACCTGCCCGCCCTGGGCCGCGGGCTCGACTCGGCGCACCCCGAGGAGCAGGCAGGGGGCCCGGGCCCGGAGGTGGGCGCCTTGCCCAGGGTACTGATGGGGCCCACCTGGGAGAAGGCTCCGGCGGAGGAGGAGCCCCCGGCCCGCTCCCCGCTGCACGGCGCCCTGACCGAGGAGTCGCTGCCCTCCTCCGCCTCGCCGCCCGGAGACGCCGCGGCCGCCGCCGGCCCCGCCCGCGGGCTGGGCTGCTCCCGCCTGCGCGAGGAGCGCCGCGACAGCTGGAGGACTAGCATCCATCACCTGCTCGACCTGGAGGAGCAGTGGGACCAGCTGTACCACCAGGAGCTGGCCATGTGGCAGGAGGAGCGGGCCACCCAGCGCGAGGAGCGGGCGCGGGACCGCGAGCTGCAGTTCCGCCTGCTCGGCGTCCTCACGGACATCCGCGACGAGCTGCGCTACCTGCGCCAGGAGCGCGCCGGCGCCCGCCAGAGCCCGGCCCCGCCGCCCCCCGAGCCCCGCCGCGACCCCAGCCCGCTCCTCGAGCAGCCCAAGGCCGAGCCTGGCTTCCCCGAGCCGGCGGCCGGCAGCGCGGGCTGGGCGGACACCGCCGTGCCCAGCCGGAGCCCCTTCGGCGGCCGCGGCCGGGGCCGGCGCCGCGGGCGGCCGCGTGGCTCCGCTTCCCGACACAGACGCCTCTTCCTGGCCAACAGCTAGGGACGGGCGGGAGCCGCCCCGCCACGGACACCGAGTGCCCGCGGCCGCCCTGGGGGGACGGCGCGCGGTGACGCGGGCGGCGCCCGCACGGATCCCCGCGGGAGGGGACGGAGGGCACGGGTGGCCGGTGCCGCCCCGGCCGGCCGCGGGCTCGGGGTGCCCCGGGCCGGTGCCACCCGTCCCCGGCGTGCGAGGCACGGGAACGCCCCGAGGTGACACCGCCGCGCCCGCGGGGACACGCGTGTGACAGCGCGGTGACACCACCGCACCCGTGGGGACACACGTGTGACAGCGCGGTGACACCGCCGCGCCCGTGGGGACACACGTGTGACAGTGCGGTGACACCGCCGTGCCCGTGGGGACACACGTGTGACAGCGCGGTGACACCGCCGCGCCCGTGGGGACACGCGTGTGACAGCGCAGTGACACCGCGGGGACACGCGTGTGACAGCGCGGCGTGGCGGCGCTAGTCCAGTAGGATGTACTACCTGTCGGGGGGTGGGAGTTAGAAACACTTAGTCGCTGATGTGCGAACATTTTATGCAAATCATTTAATGACCTAATTTGCATATAACCATAAAACTTCTGTTTAAAAAAAAAAAAAGCCTCAAAAAAAAAGCCAGAAATCCTGGGTTTGTGTGTGATCTCTGTGTGGGGGCTGTTTGACCCATGGCTCTGCAGCCCGGAATGGGGACAAGGCCATGGGACAAAGGAGCTTCAGCCCATTCCTTTGGGGCAGCCCAGCACGCTGGGATCAGGGCTGGGGAACAGGAGCTGCGGTGTCCAGGCCTGGAAGCAGCAGCTCTGGGGGTCTGGAGAGGGGTGAGGGCACGCACATCTTGAGAACATGGAGGGTCCCCTGCCCAGGCGTGCTTGGGGTCCCCAGGCAGTGTGCAGTGTCCCCAGGGAGTTCAGGGGGTCCCCAGGAATGTGCAGGGCCCAGGCAGCCTGACCGATTCCAGGAGTGTGTAGTGTCCCCAGGGAGTGTCCAAGGTCCCTGGCAGTGTCCAGTGTCCCCAGGGAGTGTCCAAGGTCCCCAGCAGCATCCCCAGTGTGTGTGCAGGCTCCCCAAGCATTGTGCAGTGTTCCCAGAGCATGTGCAGGATTCCCAGGAAGTGTCCAAGGTCCCCAGCAGCATTTGGGGTCCCCAGGCAAGGTGCAGTGTCCCCAGCAGTGCTTGGGGTCCCCAGCAGTGTGCAGGGTCCCTGGCATCATGCAAGGCCCCTGGACAGTGTGCAGGGTCCCCAGGGAATGCCCAAGGTCCCCAGCAGTGTGCAGGGTCCCCAGGGAATGTCTGGGGTCCCCATGGCAGGTGCAGTGTCCCTACAGCAGGTGCAGTGTCCCCAGGGCAGCCCAGCCCTGTGTCCCCTCCATCTCCAGCCCACAGCAGGGTGACAGCAGTGCTGAACCCTCTGTGCTGTGTCCCCTGTGCTGTCCCCTCTTCCCACCCCCAGGGCCCCTTGACTGCCACGTCCTGCTCGGTGGCAGCTCCTTCCCCCCAGTTGGGCTGGGACAGGAGGGTGCAGCCCCCAGGGAGGGGACAGTGGGGCAGCAGGAGCTGTGGCATTTGCAGGGTCACCCAGCTCTGGTCGTGGCCTCCCAGGAGGATGATGCCACCCAGCTTGGGGACCGCGGGGTGCCCAAGGGAGGGCCCTGGATTCACGTGGCTGTGGGGAAAAAATCGTGTGAAATAATTCTCTCCCCAAATCAGGGCTAGGAGGGACCTGG
Organism: Prinia subflava; assembly: GCF_021018805.1. Lineage (NCBI taxonomy): Eukaryota > Metazoa > Chordata > Aves > Passeriformes > Cisticolidae > Prinia > Prinia subflava. The sequence goes on along the minus strand of NC_086247.1, from coordinate 152,988,546 downwards.
GAATGGGTCACGGACAGGGGACAGGAAGGACCCAGGGGTGGCTCGGTGACAGGAGTGGGGGTCTCCACACAGCCCCACCCAGCTGGTGACACGGGGACCTCCTCAGTCCCCACACCCCCGGCCCCACAGCGCTGCCATTCCCGCACCATTCCCCCTTTCCCACCCTGCTGCCGCTGCCTTCCCAGGGCGCAGGACCCCGGGCCGGGGCCACAGAGCACGGGGGACCCGCGGGCGGGGGGTGCTGACGGCTCTGCGGCCCAGCACGACTTTATTCCGTATCGCTTCTTCCATACAAAACTACACCCCAAGCACTGTACAGCGGGACGGCGCGGGGGAGGGGGGCAGTAAAAATAAGCAGCGGGGGCGAGGGGACAGAGCGGCAGGCGGGGGGTGGCGCGGGGGACACGGCGGGGGGCTGCCCCCACCCCGTGCGGCGACATCGTCCGTGGGGGGAGCGCTGGGGGTGAAGTGTCCGTCCGCGGCGGGGGACCCGGGGCTCGTCCTCCTCCCCCCGGGGCTCCCCGCGCCCCCCGCCCCGGTTTGGTCGGAAGCTGCGTAGCCGGGGGCCGTGCCCGTCCCGGGGGTGCCAGTCCGCGGCGGGGCGGCCCTAATCCCCGGGGGGCAGGATCCCGGGCGGCGGCAGCGGCGGCGGCCCCGCCTCGGCGCCGTGGACCCGCTGGTGGTCCTTGAGCGACTCCTTGTAGCGGAAGCTGCGGCCGCAGGCGGGGCACTGGTACGGGCGCTCGCCGGTGTGGATGCGCTGGTGCTTGAGCAGGTTCTGCTTGCGGATGAAGCTCTTGCCGCACTGGGCGCAGGCGAAGGGGCGCTCCCCGGTGTGCAGCCGCTGGTGGTTCTGCAGGTGCTCCTTGCGGCTGTAGCACTTCCCGCACTCGGAGCACTTGTAGGGCCGCTCTCCGCGGTGGATCATCTGGTGCCGCACCAGCCCCGAGTGGCAATTGAAGCTCTTGCCGCACTCGGCGCACGGGTAGGGCCGCTCGGCCGCGTGGCTGCGCTGGTGGATCCGCAGGCTCTTCTTGCCGCTGAAGCTCTTCCCGCACTCGGCGCAGCCGTGCGGCCGCTCCTCGGCGGGGCCCGGCGGCGCCGCGGGGACGCCCCCGGCATCGGCCCCCGGGCCCGCCTCGGGGCCCGGAGCTTTGCCCAGTCTGTGCTGCGCGGGCAGAGCCACCGCCGCCGGCACCGCCGCCTGTCCCTCGGGGGTCCCGAAGCCCCCGGCGGGGAAGAGCAGCTCCCCGGAGCCGCCCGGCAGCCCCACCTCCTCGGGGGGCTCGGCGTGGGGGCACCGCTCCTCCGTCTTCACCAGCAGCCCCTCGCCGGCTGCAGGGGACAGAGAGACCGGTCAGCCCCACCGGGGACGCTGGGGATGTCCCCAGGTCACAGCTCGTCCTGGGGCCGTGCTCCCCCCCACCCCTGCCCCACGGTGGGGGTCGCTCACCAGGACCGGGCCCCGGGGGCAGCATCTCCCTCTCGGGCAGCTCCCAGGGCTCCCGGACACAGGGCTCCTCCTCCTGCTTGATCCACGACAAGAAGTCGTGCGCGGTGATCAGGGCGTCCGCGCCTGCAGGGAGGGACGGGGACGGGGGCAGGGACGGGGACAGGGACTCAGCCACGCGGGGCCACTCCCTGCTCCGGGAGGCGGGGAGGGAACGGCTCCGGGGGTGCAGGCTCAGCCCCGCGCTCACCTGCGCAGGGGTCCGGGGGCATCCCCCGCTCCTCCGGGAACTGCTGCTCCCCCACGAAGGCCACCTCCTGCTTGATCCGGGACAGGATGTCGGAGGTGGAGATCAGCGACTCTGTTGACAGGGAGAGGCTTGGCCGGGGCCGGGATGGAGCCACACGGTGAGACCACGGCCACCACACCCCGTGGTGTGTGACCCCTGGACTCCGGCCCCAGGGGACATCCCCACCCCACAGCAGTTAGGGACATCCAGCACTCCCAGGGAGCTGTGGGGACAGGGTTAGGGTTAGGTTAGGGACAGCCCTTGGTGATGGGTGACCCTGAGATGGCCATGGGGATGGGTGACCTTGTGACAGCCCTTGGGGACAGGCACAACCCCTGGGAACAGATGACTGTGGCAGAGCCGCTGGGGACAGGTGACAACAACACAGCTGATGGGGCTGGGTGACTGTAACACAGCCCCTGGGCTCTGACACAACGTGGTGGCAGCAGGGGACACGGGATCTCCCAGTGATGGATATCCAGGATCTCCAGCACAACAGTCACGGATTTTCTGGGGTCACTCACAGCAGTTCCCAGTCACAGCAGGAGAACTGGGCCCAGCAGGGATGGGATGCTAGGGAAGGAGGAGGGGCGTCCCTGGGGAGAGGAGGGTGGGGGAGAGCAAGGTGGGGACAGCGGGGGACAGTGGGGACAGTGGGGACAGTGGGGACAGTGGGGACAGTAGGGGCAGTGGGACAGCAGGGACAGCGGGGACAGTGGGACAGCAGGGGCAGTGGGGGCAGTGGGGACAGCGGGGACAGTGAGGACAGTGGGGACAGTGGGGACAGTGGGGACAGTGGGACAGCAGGGGCAGTGGGGACAGAGGGGACAGAGGGGACAGCAGGGACAGGTCCTCCTGTGGTGCCTCACCCGCGCAGGCGTCCGGGGGCAGCTCCCTCTGCTCCAGCTCGCGCTGCTCAGGGACACAGGGTCCGTCCCCGCGCTCGCTGCGGGGCTGTGCCTCGCTCCTGGAGAGGGCCCCATCTGCCAGGGACACAGACCAATGTCACCCCATGCCTGTCACCCCCTCCCTGTCACCCAGGCTTCGGGGACACTCTGGGGACACACCAGGCTGCCAGGACCTGGCTTCTCTCCTGGCAGAAAATGTGCCTAAATCCCACAGCATCTCCATGCTGGAGGACGTGTGGACTCGGGTCCCGAGTTCTGGGGGACAAAGAGCCTCTCCAGCCCCCCGGGCAGCACCGTGGCAGCACTGGCATGGCATGGTGTGTCACCCTGTCCCCACACACAGCACGAGCCGTGGAGCGTTCCCTCTGGAATGGGTGGTCCCAGGACACAGCGAGTGCCACCACTGACCACTGGCAGGGGACCAGGGCACCCACGCTGGGGACCCACTGAGGAGACACAGCCACCGCTCCGTCCTGCCAGGAGAGCGGGAGAAGGGACATTTACCCAGGGACAGCAAAGCCTCGTAGTTCTCCTTCACCAGGTTGTTGTACAGCTCTTTCTGCCACTCCTCCAGGTTCTTCCACTCCTCCGCTGAGAAGTAGACGGCAATGTCAACAAATGTCACTGGCACCTGTGGGGACAAGACCCCCCGGCTCAGCAGCGCCGCTCCCCAGGGACACCGAAGGTCCCCCCAGTGTCCTGCAGCCCCCCGGGACACTCTACCTTGGGGACCTCGCCCCGGGGGCCAGGGGGCAGCCGCAGCACCCAGAAATTCCTGTTCTTCAGGAGGTTCTCCACGTTCTCCAGGCGCCGCTGGAGCAGCCCATACTCCTGGATGAGGGTGCCCAACACGGCCCACTTGCTCTCCAGCTGGTTCCCGAATTCCATGGCCGTCTTCTCGCAGTCCAGGAGCTTCTTCTCGGCCGTGCCAGAGCGTCCCTCCAGGCTGAGCAGGCGGGTGGCCAGCAGGTCGATCTTCCTCTCCATGGCCTGCACCGTGGCCACCACGGTCCAGAGCGAGGCCTCTGCGGAGTGCAGCTGCGCCTCCCGCACGTGCGCCCGCTCCGGCAGCAGCGGCGGCTGCAGCGGCATCAGGTGGGGAGCCTCCATGTTCCACTCCTGCACCTGGGCCACGGGGACGCCACCAGTGGGGGGAGGCCCACGGTCACCCCCTGGAGCCTCTGCTCCCCATTTCCGGGGCTTTTGGCCACCACCAGCCCCAGAACTGCAGGGGACTCCTGTGTGCGATGCCCACCGGCCTGAGGGACAGTGAGTGGCAGTGCAGGGTGGCCGTGGGGTCAGTGCCCATCCCTGTCCCCATGGAACACGTGCCAGGACTAGGCAGGTCACCACGGTGACTTCTCCTAGCTTGTCACCCCAGTCCCCTGGGAGCCATCTGTGGGTCTGCCAGGGCTGGAGGAGGATGGGGCTGGGTGGGCAGGGAGCAGCCAGGGCAGCTGTGGACCAGGGGTGTCCAGGGACAGCTTGGGGACATAAAGGGACATGCCAGGACAGCGGTGCCTGGGACATCCCTAGGCTGAAGCCTGCTTAGAGCATCCCGGGGCACCCCGGGGCATCCCGGGAGCACTGGGATATCCCGGGGCAGAGGTGCCTGGGGACACGCTGGGAACACACGGGGCATCCCGGGTCAGCAGGACATCCCGGGAGCACCGGGGCCACCGCGGGTCGCGTCCCTGGGGACGTCCCGGGGCACCCCGGGGCATCCCGGGGGCACGTGGACATCCCGGGTCAGCGGTGCCCGGCGCATCCCGGGGCCGCACGGACATCCCGGGGCAGGGGTGCTCAGCCACATCCCGGGGCACCGGGGCCGCCGCGGGTCGGTCCCCGGAGGTGGGGGGGCCCCGCGGGCTGGGGGTGCCGGAGGGTCCGGCCCGGGCCGGGCGGCGGGAGCGGGGCGGGCGGGGCGGCTCCGCCTGCTGCCGGTGCCCGGTGCCGGTGCCCGGTGCCGGTGCCCCGGGCCGCGCTTACCTGGGCGGGCGCCCACTCGGCCATGGCCCCGCGGAGCTGGGCCGGGCCCCGGCGGCCGCGGCCGGGGCTGGGGCTGGGGCTGGGGCCGGGCGGCGGCGGCGGCGAGCGCGGAGCGGGGCCGGGCCGGAGCCGGGGCCGGGAGCGGGGCCGGGGCCGCTGTCGGTGCCTGCGCACGGGCCGGGCCCCGCCGCCCCGCCGAGCAGCCACGGGCAGCCGGGGAATCGCATCCGCCTCCTCCGGGCTGGGCGGCAGCGGGCGGGGAGCGGCGGCGGCGCGGAGCGCGGAGCACTGCCGCCTACCGGCACCGGGAGCGGCTCCGCCACCGGCGCGGCCCCGGTACCGCCACCGGGACTGCCACCAGCACCCACACCGGCACCGGCGGCGGCTCTGCCACGCCAGTGGCACTGCCACCGTCCGCTGGCACCGACAGCGGCTCCACCACGGCCGCGGGCACTGGTACTGTCACCCTCAGTGGCACCGGTGCCCCGGCACTGCCACCTCCACCGCTGCCACCGCACCGGCTCCAGCACTGGCACCGCTGTTCGGCTCTGCCACCGGCACCGGTGTCTGCACCGACATCAGCAGCGATGCTGACACGGGTGTGGGTGACATCGGACTGGGTTTGGGTCTGGGAACACAGGTTTGGGTGGCACCGAGCCGTGGGGGAGAGGACATGACCCCCCACAACAGGACCCCTGTCCTGGGCAAAGACCCGCGTGGGTGTGGGGCTGGGAACCACCCGTGTGCTCATCCTGCCCCTGGAACCTTTCGTTTTAACAGAGCCGGGGCTGGGGCTGGTGCCAGGCCGGAGAAAAGCGTTGCGGTCCCGCCTTCCCGGGATCACCCCGGGAAAAGCTCCTGCAGTGCCTCGGAGTTCCAGGATCCGCATGGATGGGCCGTGACGGGGGCTCCCCTGGGCTGGACAGGGAGCGGGGTGACCCCAGTCCCAGGAAGGGAGGGCAGCGGGACAAGAAGGGTTAACAGCCCGAGCAGCGTCACGGGAGCCTCAGCAGCCATTTCCCTGCGGGATGTCACCGCTCCCTGTCCCTCCAGCACTGTCCCCCAGCTGGGACACCCCAAGCCCCCCAGGCCCAGCTCCATGGCCCCAGGGCTGAGCCTTTTTCATGAAGGTGTCTCCTCCAATATCCCATCCAAATACGAGTCCATTCACAAATTTTCCGTCCCTGTTCCTGGGAGCAGAGCCCGACCCCCCGGCTGTCCCCTCCTGTCAGGAGTCAAGGTCCCCCCTGAGCCTCCTTTTCTCCAGGCTGAGCCCCTCAGCCTCTGAGGTTTCTTCATCTCATCCATGGATTCACCTGCTGCCAGCACAGACAGGGTTTGCTCAGTTTATTCCCCAAATTTTCCAAACATCTCTTACCACGCAGGTGATTCCTCCCTGGGAATGTCAGTTCCTCCTGGGAGAAGCTTTGATCCCCAGGACAGCCCCTGCTGAAGGTGCTGCTCTTTGGGGGGAGCTAAAGGTGGGTCTGACACGGCAGCGCTGCCCCCCAGGAGTGAGGGGTGCTGGGCCTGGAGCATCCCACGGATCCAGGGGTCAGGAGACAGAGGAGCCTTCCCCCTGTGGAATGGGGTTCATTCCAGCCCAGGAGCTCACATTCCCTCCTGCTGGGGCTCTCTGAGGGCCTGGAGCAGTGCAGGATGTCCTGGCTGTAAAACCACAGCCCCACTGGAGCATCCCAGCCTGGAGAGGGACTGGGGACAGGGGATGAGGGACAGGACACAGGGAATGGCTCCCACTGCCAGAGGGCAGGGCTGGGTGGGAGACTGGGCAGGAATTGTTCCCTGGCAGGGTGGGCAGGCCCTGGCACAGGGCTGTGTCTGTCCCTGTATCCCTGGCAGTGCCCAAGGGACAATGTCCAGGCTGGACACTGGGGCTTGGAGCAGCCTGGGACAGTGGGAGGTGTCCCTGCCATGGCAGGGGTGGCACTGGATGATCTTGAAGGTCCTTCCAATCCAAACCATTCTGGAATTCTATGAGGAATAAAAGCAAAGCCAACCCCGGGATTTCACTTATGAGAAGGAAACAATGAGAAGCCAGTGCCAAAAGGGTTTTGGGACATCATTCCTGTACCTGGGATGGGCAGGATGCTTTGGGGCTAGGTCTGTTTTCCAAAGGCTGCTCAGCACTCCTGGAACTCCAGCCCGGCACCAGCTGGGTGTTCTCTGCTGCTCCTCAGGGGCTGCTGCGCCCAGAGACTTCATTCCAGCTGGAGTCTGTGACTGAGGACACCCCTCCAACTGCAGGCAACACATTTTCCCTCTTGGCACCCAACTGGAATATTCAAAAACACTGAAAACCACCAGCACGTGGGGAGAAAACACAAAATCTGCCTGTGCTGCCTCCACAGGCCCCCCCTCCTCTCCTCTAATCTTACCCTCTCCCTGCTGCGTTTCCACTTCCCAGAGGAACATCACAGACACACTGTACACACATTTAGAATACATCCATGTTTTTTTTCTCCACAGAATTTCAGAACCCAAAGCAGCATCTCACCCCACAGGAAAACAAGGTGTCAGTATAAAAACAGAACCCAAAAATAGAGTTAGTTCTGCAGGTACAGCAGCTAAAGTAGGGAAATAATGCCCGGAATCAGTTGCTTCAAATATCACAATCCCATTCCAAATTCTTTATTTTTCATCCCTGAAAACCTCCAGTGTTCCTCTGTGCTACTCTGGATGCTCTCCAGCACACGTTGTTTGGTACACCAGGTTTTCTTAATACCCCTTTTGGTGCAGCCAGTGCTGCTCTATCCAGCTCCTGCTCCAAGGAGGAGATGGATGGAGCATGGCAAGAACAACAGGAATTACCCAGGTCGTAACCAGTGCCCATCAGGGCAGCACCAGATTGAGTCAGAACTCGGTTCATGTCTTAGATTGCAATGCAGGATGTAAGCAGCAGTTTGTATTCTACCACCAGCTGTTAAACCCAGACAGGGCAGGGTTCTTTATCCCTTCCAGGACCCGTCCCTCATAAACCCTGAGTTCTTTATCCCTTCCAGGACCCATCCTCCCTCCAGGGGATCTCTGCTGTCCATGGGCCATCGAGGCTCCCTGCAGGGCTGATCCAATTCCATCATCCATGGGAGATGCTCCACCCAGGGGAGGAGCCCAGCACAGCCTGTGTGCACTGCATTCCCACCTGGATAAACCCTGGCATTCAGAGCCCAGCACAGCCTGTGTGCACTGCATTCCCACCTGGATAAACCCTGGCATTCAGAGCCCAGCACAGCCTGTGTGCTCTGCATTCCCACCTGGATAAACCCTGGCATTCAGAGCCCAGCACAGCCTGTGTGCTCTGCATTCCCACCTGGATAAACCCTGGCATTCAGAGCCCAGCACAGCCTGTGTGCTCTGCATTCCCACCTGGATAAACCCTGGCATTCAGAGCCCAGCACAGCCTGTGTGCACTGCATTCCCACCTGGATAAACCCTGGCATTCAGAGCCCAGCACAGCCTGTGTGCACTGCATTCCCACCTGGATAAACCCTAGCATTCAGAGCCCAGCACAGCCTGTGTGCTCTGCATTCCCACCTGGATAAACCCTGGGATTCAGAACAGCAGCACAGCCTCTTTCCACTGGATTCCCAGAGGAAAACTGGACCCATCTCAGCACCACTGGAGCTTCAGAGGAAACTGCACCCTGCTACAGGATCATCTCTGCTCTAACAGAACCACATCTGTCACTGCAGGAGGACTGCAGCCACCATGGAATTGGACAGCTGCTAACACCCCGACCAACAGGGTGGCAGGTTGTGTTCTGACTCTGCCAGTGGTTTTGTATTAATGCATTTTATTTTAATTTTCCTATTAAATCGTACTTCTGACTTGGGATCTCCCACTGGTTTGCTTCCAAACCAGCACAACTCCATTTGGGCAAACTGCCTGGTCCCCAAGCTCCGCTCTGCCCCATACAGGACTATAAACCCCCAGAGCAGGGGAGCAGAGCAGGGGTTTTGATGTCTGACTGCCCAGCCGTGCCCCAGGCAGGCCTGTGGCCCGTGGGTGAGGTGGAAATGCCCCCTGGGGTGGCCGTGGAGGGCGGGTTCCTCGTGGGCACGGGGCGCTGCCCGGCGTGGGCGCGCTGGTGCCGCAGCAGGTACGCGTGGCGGGCAAAGCTCCTCCCGCACTCGGCGCAGATGAACCACGGCGCCGCCGCGTCCTCGGGCCGGCCCTGGTGGTACAGCAGGAACCGCCTGAACTCATCCAGCCCCTGCCCCGCCGCAACGCTGTTACTGCTCCTGATTCCCGTGGGATTTGTTCCATTTGTTGCCGGATTGTGGCAGCTCCCTGATGTCTCCGCCTGGTCTGAGCTGTGGCAGTGCTGCGGCGCTCGGGATGCTCCTGAGGGGAATCCCTGGAGCTGTGTGCCTCCTGCACCCTGGATCACGGCACCACCGTGGCCTGGAACAAGGAGATTCCAAACATTCCCTGTATCTGACGGGAGAGAACACAAATCTCCAAAGAACAACACGTCCCAATTCACTGCTTCTGGAGAAAACCCCTAAGTTTTTGGTTAAAAGAAATAAAGCAGGGATGAGCTGGAATCTCCCATCCCTCCAGTTTAAAGGTGCTGTCAGTGAATTCCCACAACACCACACACCTGTGCTGAGGCTGGAAGGAATTGAGGAAGGAATTTTCCTTCCCTCCAAATCCTGTGGATCCTTGACCTGTGCCGCTCCTCCTGCTGGGACATGGCTTTCTGCAACTGAATGAGGAACAGAAAGAACACGGGAATGATGGTTATTAATATTCCCCCCGATGGTTTTCCAGCAAATCCCTGCATTTCACACTCTCTAAAGAGCATCTCTGTTATTCCAAGAAAAGATCCAACGAGGAGTGAGCAGCAGCAGCTGCCCCGGTGTCTAAAAGGGTGCAGGTGAATAGGATTTGTGCTCCAACTTTCATAAAATATGCCAGAAATTACACCTAGAAGGTTGAAGATAACATGTTGAGAAGTAGAAGGTGTCAGATTTGGGCTTTAACCCCAAATTCAGCCACCTGGTGCTGGATTTTCATAGTTCAGTCCTGTCTTTTTCCCAGCTAATTCCTCCTTGTGCAATGCCCCCATTTTCAGCAGGTTCTTCTAGGAATCCATCCAAGGAATTACCTGAATGCTGAGGAGCCAGGGAGGGCTCACAGCTTCAAATTTAAAATATCAGTGACTTCAAGCAAACATATAGTTGGGTGTTTAAAGCTAATTAACAAGATTTCTTCATTTTCTGGGCATCATTCAAGTTATTCCACTATTTCTGCACCAAAATAGTTCAATTCTCTTCAGTGAAATCCAAACCCAGATGCACATCAGGGTCTGGGGATAAGGAAAACACAACCTCACTGTAATTAATGAGGGTACAGGATTAATGATCCCGTGTGTCACTGCAGCTCCTGTATCCAAACCTTTTCCTAACCTCGTTCCTTGTTTTTGTTGGCAGCTGCATTCCCTGGGATCCTAGACTGTCCTTCAACCTTTTAAAGGAAAATCGTGGAGCTTCTTGTCTCTCACAAAGATTGACAAGCACTTAAAAGTGAATTCTCTAAAAATCCAGGGGTCTGAGGAGTGACAAGAGCCAGGCCACACCCAGCGTGTGTCCCTTTGGAGATGGAAACCCAACCTTTTTCCAGTTTGATCACAGATCCGTATTTCTCCTTCAGCAGTTGCTTATAAAATTCATTCTGCCAATCCTGCAGGCGTGGCCACACAGGAAACATCACAGGGATCTAAAAAGCAAAATGTTCCACCATCAGGGAAGCTGTGAATCCCTGAAAACCCTCTTATCCCAACAGTTTAAACACGTGGGCACCTCCCAGCTGCTCCCAGCGATGTCTGTGCTAAGTGTAAGCAGCATATTAATGAAGGATTTTACATAAGAACCTTCTAGTGTTAATCCAGAATGAGAGAAAAGGCTTTAAAGTGATGTGACTCAGCCAGAACAATGATTTGCTCCAACAACTGGGTCAGAAATTAGTCATAAAAGCAGATATCTGTGGTCAGCATCCATGCCCAGCCCCCTCAGGCAATGTGGTTCTTCCTTCAATTAAAAATAAAATAATTCAGTGTTTTAAATAAACCTTGAGGCACAGCCATGATCTGTCAGACTGGCTGGAAAAGCTCCTCCCTGCTAATGAAAGCTTATTATTAAGGAATAACAATATTATTATTATTAATTAAGCCCTCTAAGGGATATTTTTCCAAGCCGCTTCCAAGGCTTTACACACAAACCTCCCTTTAATTTAATTTATTCCCGCTATCCAACCCCTGAATTACCCCACAGGGCTCGGAATTCCGGATCTGCTTTCGTTTCCTGCTGCTCATCCCGGTGCTGAAGCCCTGGGGGGTCCCCACGAGCCAGGTCCCGTCCGTCCCCAGGATGAATTTGCTGGGAACAGCTTCCTTCAGCAGGAGCCGCCTCTTGCGGATCTTCAGAGGGTCCATCCTGAAGGAGCTCTCCTCGAAGTGCTCCGAGCACAGGCAGTGGTACTTGGAGGGCGTGTCCATGTCCCGGCCCATGTTTTGGATCCACTGCCGCAGGAGGGGTTTGTTTTGCAGGGGGAATCCATAAAAACTCACCGAGCTGTTCTTGTACACCCCGCTCGTGGCGTTCCGGCAGTACAGGGCTGCGCAGTAACCCATGGGCACGCAGCAGGGACGGGGGAAAACCCCAAAAAACACAGCAGGGAGAAAGGGTAAGGGAGTTCCTCACCAGCCTCAGTCCCAAACACATCTGAATCTCTCAGAAAACCCCATGGTTTTGGCAAAGAGGAGGAGCTGAGGTGGCCGAGTGAAACACGGGACTGAGCTTCCCACGGAGAGGAGCCAGGTCTGCCCCGACTACTTCAAATCAACGATCTGAAAAGGAAAAAAAAGCTTGAAAATCAGCTTAATGCCCCCTGAATATGCAGATTTACATTTAATTAACCCCTGTGGTATGCACACAGATGTGAGCTTTGTTCATTTGTGTATCCATGAGGGATCCCGAGCTCCAAAGGTTATCCAGCACACAGCACAGGGCTGAGAGACAAATAATTCCCAAAAAATGAAAGTTTGTGTGTGCAACAGCTCCCCCACCGTATCAGAGCAGAGTCTCAGAGTGTCGATCATTGAGGAGATCTTTGGACAGGAACACTGAAAAAGGGAATAAACCATGCAGGGATCCTGCTGCTCCGAGGAGGAGATCCCAAGGTTTGGGGATGTCAGTGGTTAAAAAGGAACAAGGATCAGAAGGTCCAAAAAAAGGCTCACAGAGCTTGATTACTAAATGAAACACTCAGCATGAAATCGGTATTTTTGTCCTTATATTCTGCTAATAAGAGAAAAAAATAATAAAAGAAAAGAAGGAAGAGAGAGAGGGAGATCAGATGGGAGAGGGAAGGAGATCACCAGCCCTGGCTCCTGAGGGTACATTTTCACAGGGAAGTTTTCCTGCCCTGGAATTAGGTTTCTCCTTTTTCATGTCAGTGAGTGAGGACACACTGTCCCTTCTCCCAGAGCGTTCTGGAACAAGGTTTGGGGGGTCTTGAGCCACCTCTCCTGGATTAATCTTTGTCTGACACTCTGTGCCTCTTTCCCACCCCATCCCTGCACTGCCTTTCCCCACTGCCTTTATCTCCATGGAGCAGTAGGGAAGGGGCCCCAGGAGGTGCTGCCCCACCTCGTGTTCCTCCTTTCTCCAGCCACGTCCTGTTCCAACGGGCTGCTTAGGGAGTTTGGGACACAGCAGCACATCAGCGCCTTGGGGCCAGGTGTCCCCAGGTCCCCAGCACAGAGAGGGCAGGGACAGCTTGGAGCGAGTCTAGAGGATCCCATGGAGCTGCTCTAGGGCTGGAGCCAGGCTGGGAGAGCTGGGAATGTTCCCCTGAAGAGGAGAAGGCTCCAAGGAGAGCTCAGAGCCCCTGCCAGGGCCTGAAGGGGCTCCAGGAGAGCTGCAGAGGGACTGGGGACAAGGGATGGAGGGACAGGACACAGGTGTGAAAAATGTGAAATGATTAATTCATGTTCTTATGGTAAATTGAAAAACTATAAAATTGCATAAATGTGTATTGGGTAAAAGTCTATGTTTTAGGAGACCCTGTAGCAGATGGTGAAACAAACAACCCTGAAAAAGCAGGCGCCTCCATTCAGAAAGGAACAAAGGATTTACGGGAAAACCTGCAGCCTTCTCCAGTACCGGGAGGAGACTCATCAAGATAAGGTGGCACAGCAACTCACACCTTGGTTGCCACCTTCACAGACTGTCACCCATATCCCGATCATTCATCAACCATAAGGATCTATAGATATTGGACATTAACCTATGAACTGAGAAAAGAACTCTTTTCAGCCTGGTCGGGGAAACTCTTGAATTTGTATAGCTAGTCAGGAAACAAAGGGAAATATGGGGAAATATTGCCGAGGGCAGAATAAAGTGTATAAAAACCAAGCCCCGAACCGGGCTGATTTGTGAACTGTAGGGGAGATAGCAGGCTGCCAGGTTCTGTATCTCACGGTTCACCCTTGGCATTTCCCCGGGAAAACTCTGTCAAGTGTCTCCGCTGTTGGTGGGTTTATCGAAATTCTGTAATTCGATCTTTATTAATAAATCAAATTATTTTAATTGGAATATCGTATTGGCATTTATAACAGAGGTGTCCCTGCCATGGCAGGGGTGGCACTGGGTGGGTTTCCAGGTCCCTTTGCAGCCCAGCCCCGCTTTCACCCCTGCACATGCCGGGGGTGTCTGTGCCCCTCTCCCCGTCCCACAGCTGTGGGGGGAAGCGGTTATCGGCGCTGCCCTCGCGGTGCCGGGGCCCCCGGGAAGGCACCGCAGGGCGAGGCCGGTCACGGCTCTGCACCCCAGGAATTGCCGCGGGACCCCCGCGCCCCCCGCTCCGCGCCATGCTGCGCCGCCATCTTCCTCCCCCTCAGCCGCGCCGCGCCGCGGCAGCCAATCACAGGCCGCGCCGCGCAGCAGCAGCCAATCAGAACTCAGCCATAACCACTTCCCGCACGCCATTGGCCCGCCGGGTTCGCCCACCCTTCCCGCCTCGCCTCGCGGTGCCCTGCACGAGGAGAGGGCGGGAGGAGCGCTCATCCCCATTGGTCACCGCGCAGAGAAAGCAGAGCGCTGATTGGACGAGAAGGGGAGGGAGGCGGAGATTGGGAGCAGCGTCCACGCGTTGTCATGGCAACGGCGGTGGAGCCTCCACCGAGCACCGGCCGCGGGTCGGGACCGGAGCTCCGACATCTGTCACCGAGCACCGGCCGCGGGTCGGGACCGGAGCTCCGACATCCCTCACCGAGCACCGGCCGTGGGTCGGGACCGCAGCTCCGCCATCCCTCACCGAGCACCGGCCGAGGGTCGGGACCGGAGCTCCGGGACCCCCTCACCGAGCACCGGCCGCGGGTCGGGACCGCAGCTCCGACATCCCTCACCGAGCACCGGTGGGACGCGGGATTCGCCGTCTCGGAGCGCGGTCCCGGGCCGGGGGAGCGGAGGGACCCTGCCCCGCCTGGAGCTCAGGCGGACCCGGGGACCGGCCCCCGCCTCCCCGCCCGTTTCTTCCCAATGCAAAGATGCCTCGAAACCTGGGATTTGGGGGGTGGCAGCCGCTCAGTTCCTCCTCTGGCTTCAGCCTCGCTCCTCCCTTCCCCTCCCGCTGCAGAACGACCCGTGGCATTTGACAATTTTAATTAAACCCCCTGAAATTTCTAGCCGACGAATCAAACATCCGGACAAAACTTAAGCAGAAACACGCACTCAAACCAGGTCCTTTAAGGAAGTGTCCTTTAAGGAAAAGGGGCTCTGACCCCAAACAGGCTCTTCCCTGACTCAGACACCTCCGTTTCTCTCTTTTTTCCCCACGACACCACCGACAAATTGACAAGTGACAAATCCAGATTCTTATTAGTAAAAGGAATAAATCGTGTCCTTACAAGGCCACGACACGTCCGACTGAGTCCAGTGAGGAACCCCGAACACGAGCAAAAGGTCTCTGAAGGAGGATTTTTAACGAGCAGTGCCGTGTCCCGCTCCAGAGGGGAGGGAGGCGTGGAGATGCCCAGGGTCCAAATTGAACGACAAACGCCGGAGGCTCCCAAAAGAGCCACGAAGTTCGATTAGTAAATTCTACCCTTGGCACGGAAATTGTGATGATTTAGCCCCTTATCTTCTAGCAATGGATTAAAGAGTAAAAAAAAGGAGGGGGGAGGTGAGGGAACGTCACCAGTCCTGGCTCCAGCGCCGATCCGGATGCCCAGGGTGTGCGGGTGCCCAAGGATGCGGTGGCGGCACCTTCTTATGGGTCAGTTTTCCCCGCCCCGGCATCAGGTTTCCCACTTGCCATGCAAATGAAGGAGTGTGCGCAATCCTGCTGCTGGACCTTTCTGGAATTGGGTCGGAGGGTTTCGAGGGGCTGTGGTGGTCTCGATCCTCCTCTGTGGATCTCCCCGCTCGCTTCCCCGCTGGCCCTGTCCTGTGCTTCTGTCTCCGCATCCCCAGGAGGAGCTGGAGCAGCACTGGGCTCTCTGCCGTGCCCCCCTCCCCAACCACATCC
Organism: Prinia subflava; assembly: GCF_021018805.1. Taxonomy (NCBI): domain Eukaryota; kingdom Metazoa; phylum Chordata; class Aves; order Passeriformes; family Cisticolidae; genus Prinia; species Prinia subflava. The sequence continues at coordinate 152,973,359 of NC_086247.1, read as the reverse complement.
CGCTCCTTATCGGTGTTTAGAACACCGCCTTATCTCGGAGCCCTGGCTGCCACAATTGCACAGATCACAAACCCCCTTGTGTCCCCTGAAGGACGGGCTGGAACTCGGGGTGATCCCGAGAACCGGGGCAAGGTCATTCCTTAGCTCCTCCAGCACCCCCTGAATGTCCTGGAGCTCGGGGTTCGAGCGGGAAATGGCCCACGGAAAACGTGAATTCCCACGGGAATGGCCCGGTTCGATGTGACCCGGGCTGATTTGCAGGAGCATCGTGGGCGCTGCGAGGGAAACAATGCGGAGCCCGAGGGCAGGGGCCGGGAAATGCTCGAGCTTTCCATAACAAAGGGCGCAGTGAGGGACACGCCGGGACACAGCGGGAGCCCGCCAGCCCATTTTCCGAGGGGAGAAAAGCTCGGCGAGGGGGTGGAATTCTTTTGTTTGGGGTCCCTCCACGGAGACACCACCTTGAGCTGTTATATTGTATCGAGATTAAATTTTTGTAAGGATCCAGCTACCCGAGGCTCTGCTATGGGAAATGTGGGCTGGAGTCTGAGGAAACCTGTGTGAGTGTGGGATCAAACAGGAGACGGTCCCAGCTCAGGTGATGCTCAGCTGGGACTCCACAGTGGCTCCTGGATGGGCAGACAGGGAGATTTCCTTAACAGCCACACAGCCAGGAATCTTATCCATGCAGCCTGAATAATGGCCCGGACATGCACATTCCAGCTGGTTCTTTTCAACAATAAATAAAAATGTTGAACAGACAATATTCAGTATTAACATAGCAGGATGCTGGTGTAGGACCCGGAGGGCAAAGAGTTAAAATCCCTGGAGCAAATGCCCCTGTGCCAACCCGCTCAGGTTAATTTATGGCTCCTGGGTGAGAAGCAGGAATCTGCCAACCTTAACCACAAAAGAATTCCAGAGGCTACAGTGCACTGACTCCACCTGCAGCACCTGCACTCCTTGATTTAAAATTAAAGTACCACAATGGAAAATTCCTGCTGGAAAGGGAATTTCTGGAGCTGCAGCTGAGTTGGCCCCAATAAGAGCTGTGCGTCCCAACACTGGGCAGTGCCCTGGAGTGCAGCATCCTGGGCACCAGGGAGTTAAAAAGTGCTGCTGTGTCCCAAACCTTGATAACAATGGACAAACTGGGATAGGCTGTGGCTGCAGAAGGGGACCCTCTCACATTTTCAGCCCTTCTGATTTTTCCAGTTTTGGGCTTGTCTTCCTCCTTTTCTTCCTTAACTCTTTGTGCAGCTGCTCAGTTTTCACTGACAGCAATAATTCAGCTCTTTCCCCCTGTTTCATTTCCTCTCTGGGGTTTTGTTTGTCTCTACCATGCTTTTTCCTATCTAAATTCTCAAATAATTCTCTTTCCCTGCATTCTGCTGAAGTAGAGCCCCAGGCTGGTCACCCTTCAGGCCCAGGTTTATCACTTTGGATTCTGTGGAAGGCAGAAGATAAGGGGGTGTGCCTCAGCTGTGGAGCCAGCCAAGGACTGGGGAAGGCCAGGATGTGGCTGGAAAAGGGGGCACACAGAGCTGAGACAGCTCTTTTTTGGGACAAACACCCTTGTTCTGGCTCCTGGAAAGAAGCACAGCACGCACAGCACAGGACATGGAGTGTCCAACAAAGATTGATCAGTCTGGGGGGATCAAAACCACCAGAGACCCCCTGACCCATTTCTAAGAGGATCCAGAGTGATGGACTGTGTCTGCTGACTTGTTTGCATCAAAAGTGAAAAAAGTAGTCCCAGGGTGTGGAAAACCTGGCTGTAAAAGGGTTGTGGCACCTCTGGGATCCTGGACACTGTCAGCTGGACTGATCCTGGAGCCAGGACTGGTGATGTCCTCCCCCTTGTCTCTCTGGTCTCACTCTCTTCCCTCTTTTCTTTTACCTTTTTATTCTCTTCCTACCAGAAGGGCAAAAATACCAATTCCCATGCTGAGAGTGGAATTTGCTATTAAAACTTCAGGAGCTTTTTTGGAGCTTTCTGACACCTCTCATTCCTTTCTGACCACAGGTACCTACGAACCTCAGGGGCTTCTTTCCTCTTGGGAGGGGGACACACAGACCCGCACGAGGGGGCTGGAGGAGCAGAGATCCTGTTAACAGTGTTATCACTGTTATCAGCGTTTGGGACACAGCAGCTCCTTAACTCTGTGTTTCCCAGGTTTCTGCAGCATCTCCAGGTTCTGCTTTCACAGGGTTTGGAAAATTGAACGAACACAGAAGACCGTGAACAATGTGGGAAAAGAAATGCAACACAACTTTAAGGCTATGCAGAATTAAAACCATATTCCAGGCTCCCCGGCCAATTTACAACTCCCAGGAAGGATCTCACCCTTCAGGAATTCTCCCTTGGGATCAGCAGGATGAGCTGCAGGATTTAACAGTGGGAATAAGCTGCTTCCTAGGCTCTGCAGCCTTCTTTGTGTTTGCCACAGAATAAAGAGGCTTCCTCCTACAGCCACAGAGGCAACACTTCATTTCCCAAAGCATTTCACCCAAGTTGGTGTTTCCTGACAGTTTCACTGGTTCAGTGGATGATTAATACCTTTAACTCACTTCTTCCCAGCCCAGTCCAGGGGCTCTGGACTCCTGGGATAACATTTTGGATTATTTCTCTCTATCCAGACAACTCTTCTTTGTAACACACATCACAAATTGTCCCATGTCAACACAGTTTCTCTCCCACAGGGACTCACAGCCAGCAGTACCTCCAAACTCCACCTCCCCAAATCCGCAGGCACTGGTGAATGCTGTCTAACAAGGAAAATAACCCCCAGGCACCTCCCTTTCCCCATGAGGGGCTCGGGGTGGCTGCACCACAGCCTCCTCCTGCCACCAGGCTCTGGCACTGATCTGGGGCTGCTGCCCTGGCCCAGGGAGGGGACACCGAGGGGGCTGTGGGGGGTGTCCTATATGGAATGCATCACGGAGCCCCCGATGTCCCTGCAGGGCCAGCTGACCAGCGGCACGTGTGTGTCCTGCATGTGACCTTCCTGATGCTTCAGCAGGCTCCTCTTGAGCACGAATCTCTTGCTGCAGAGGGGACACTGGAAAAGCCTCTCTCCCGTGTGCCGGCGCTGGTGGTTCAGGAGGTAATCCTTCCTCCTGTAGGTTTTGTCACACTTGGAGCACTTGTAGGGCCTCTCTCCCGTGTGACTGGTCTGGTGCCTGACGAGCCACGAATGGCAAACAAAGTTTTTCCCGCAGTCGCTGCAAATGTAGGATTTGCCCCGGCCCTGGCTCTGCTGCTGGGCAGGGCTGCCCCGGGCCAGGGGCGGCTCCCAGCAGGGGCTGGATCCCGATGTGTCCATGGGGAAGCTCTCCTCGTTTTCAGCAGGTTCCTCTGTGCCCAGCCTGTCCTGGTCACGGGGCCTGCCTGTGCCACACTCGCTCCACTCTCCACACTCGGAGCGGGGCCCTGGCCCCTCACAGGAGGTGGGAGCAGCCCCTGGGCCCATTCCCTTCTCTCCCAGGCCCATTCCCTTCTCTCCCAGGCCCATTCCCTTCTCTCCCAGGCCCACTCCCCTCTCTCCCAGGCCCACTCCTGTCTCTCCTGGGTGTGGGTGCAGCAGAGGGAACATCCTCTCACACGTGGGGCCTGGGAACATCTCCCCTTCTCCCTGTGGTGCCTGAGGCTGGTCCTGCTGGGGGCAGTTTCTCTCACACTGGTACGCACAGGGACGCTTTTCCAGGCTCTTTTCCTGAGCACTAAAGAAATCGTACTGAGTGTCCCCTCCAAGGCTGCTCCCATTCCCAGTGGTGGTTGTTTCCATCATTTCTGAATTCCATGGACTGTCCCATGTCACTCCATGGCTGGGATGTTTGGGAAACCCCTCTCCCGGCCTTCCTGGTACCTCTAAGTCACAGGTCTTGTGCTCTAGGCCATCTGCTGGATGGTTCCCCTTCAAATTTTCACCTGAAACAGAGATTTCAGAGGTTTTTAATTCAGGAGTGCCCTTAGGAATGTCCCTCCCAGCCCAAAGTCACCTCTCTAATACTGGGGGGTGAACAAAGTACCAGCATCCACTAAAACAGAATTTCCAAGAAAACAGAAGGACTTTTTTCAACTGTATTTTTTTAAATCTACATAAAAAACCACGGCTGCAGTCCCAGATTCAGCCTCTCACTCAGGTAACAGAGCAGACTCTGTCCCACCCCAGTGTTCCCAGCTGCTCTCCAGACACTCCCCGGGGCATCTCCAGGCAGGGCCCTGGAGCCAGCCCAGCAAGTCACAGAACTGTGGGATCTGCTGAGCTGGGAGACACCCACAAGGATGGAGTCCAACCCTGGGCCCGCACAGACACCCCAACAACCCCACCCTGTGCCCGAGAGTGTTCTCCAAACGCTCTCTGAGCTCTGGCAGCCTTGGGGCTGTGCTCATTCCCTGGGGAGTCTGTTTGGTGCCCAGCCAGCCTCTGGGGAAAAAACCTTCTCCTGATATCTTAAACCTCCCCTCCTGAGCACTCTCTGCTCCCAGGAACTCATGCTTGGAACAACCTTGGAAACCTATTTTTCTTGCCTCAATAATAACCCAAGTGGAGTAATATTTTTGTTATGGAACTTTCACAGAAAGTCAGGGACTTGAATTGCAGCCATAATGGAAACTCACTGTGATTAAAGCCCACTCTCTGGTGACCCTACAAACTGCGATCCAAAGTGAGACCCACTGAGCTCCCAACTCCCAGAAAATAAAGGGATGTGTGTCCCAAACACTGATAACTGGATGGCCCTGGAGCCATGAGAAAGAACAAGATTTGGCTGGAGAAGGGGGCCCATGTGAAGATAGGGCAGCAATTCCTGGGACAAACATCCTTGTTGTAGCTCCTGGAGACAAGCACAACACAGAGCAAAGGCAGGAATGAGGTCAAGAACGGGAATGGATTACAGGGCAGGGGATCAGGACAACCAAAAATCCCCAATGCCTCTAAACCATTTCCAGAAAGGCCTGGAAGAACTGACTGCACGGGAAGTGAGAAAGTTGTCTTCAGGGCAGAAAGGACTGAGGGTGCCCTCCATCCCTCACCCACATCGCTGATAAAGACATCAAACAGAACGGCCACAACTGAGCCCTGGGGACACCACTGGTCACTGGCCACCAGCTGATGTCACTCTCTTGCCCAGTATTCTGTGGGCCCAGCCCTCAGCCAGGTTTTTATCCAGATAAAAGCAGCACAAACTCGATCCATGCAGCCTGAGCACAGCTCTGGGCTTGCCTCAGCACAGGCCCAAGGCAGTGCCTCTGACAGCTTTTGGCTGCTCACGGGGGAGGGAGCCACTTCAGCTGACAGAACCCGAAGTTTTTGTGACCAAATATTAACCAGCAGACTGAGCTTTGTCCCAGGTCTCTCATGCTTAACATCGTAAGGTTGTGACATTTCATACAGTATTAAAAAAAAAAGAATCTAAACTGGATTTACTGTCCCCAAAATCCCAGCTGAAATCCATTACTGACCTATACTTGGATGTGCTGAGATTTCCTCTTTCTCCAAGTCCTGTTGTTCGGAGCAGGCTGGCTCCTCCTCTTGTTTAATCCAGGATGAAACATGCGTTGCATAAATCTGAAATCCTGTTCATTGGGGAGAATTTACACAACTGAGAAACACCAGGGAAGACACAATGCCTGGATAATTCGGGAATACACAACGGTAACAAAGCATCAGGGGAGGCCCAGCAGGAAGAGCCATTAAGGGGTAATGACTGCAGAGGAGTTCTTGGCAGGTCCTCACCTGTGCCAGGCTCTCTGGGGAGGTCCTCGCCCTCTGTGCCTGGCAGCTCCCTGGCATCCACCTCGCTGCCTTTCCTGGCCTGACTGGATGCCTCAGGCTTGTAAAATCCTGCCAAGGGAGGAAGTCCAGGAGAAGTGTATCATTCCTGCCTAAACTCAGGATTTCACAAGGCTCTGCTTGGACCTTACCCCAAGCCAAGCTCCTCTAAGCCCAGTTTCTTAAGGAAACCTGTTGGAAAGATCTAAATATCCCACCTGGCTACAAACACAGGAAGCCAAGTACAATTCCAGTGGAGCCAACGGGCAGCACTACTACCTTTGTAAAGAGTGAGGAAAATCTTCAAAGCAGAGCAGCTGATTTGTAAAACAAAGAGGTTCCAAGTGAGAGGGCAAAGAAAGGGCAGCCTTTCAGAGCTCCTCCTTACTCAGGAAAACCCCAGAAGGGAAGGGAGGAGGGAAAAGGCAGCCTGAAGGAATTTAGGGGAGGATGAAACATCTCCTAAGCCACACTTGGATGAAAACCAGCCATGCAGCCACAAACTCTGAGATGTCTATGAGAAGGGAAAGGGGCAACACCAGCCTTCACCTGTTGGGTCTGCTGGCAAGTCTGCTCAAAACTTCCTAAAGATTTGGAATACATGAGCAGAGGTGGGGGAAAAAACCCACACACAACCTGGAATTTAATCCCTCTGTTTTATTTTCCCTCAGAGGTGTGCAGTTACTCACCTGGGCAGGGCTCTCCAGGAGCTTCTGCAGCCTGCTCCTCCTGATCTGCAGTGCACAACTCTTCCTCTTGCTTAATCTGGATTATGCTGTCTTCTGTTAACAGGAACCAGTGTTAGTTTAACACCATACAGAATTAATTGCAATTGCCAGCCCAGCCCAGGCAGATCTGCTCTGCTCTAGCTCACATTCCAGATAAAACCTCGCTCCAATTCCAGTTCCTGCTGACCAAGGACTCTTGAACAGACCTGAAATGTTGGTTACAAAACCCTCAGCAGATGTTTGAGCCTGAGAAATTCACAAAATTTTCAAGCAAGTGAAAACATGTTCTCCACGGCCCCAGGAGAGGCCAGAGCCACTTGAATTCCTGTCCTTGAGTTTCGTTTCTCTCTTGGTGCCGCTGGAGTTTTGTTGTTTCCTTTTCAATCCCTCTCAGTCACACACTGCTTCTCACCCATCACAGAAACACTCATGAGAAGAGAGTTCTCAGAGAGTAAGTCATGAAACTTAGAGAAAAAAGAAAACAAAAGTCTGTGGAATGAATAAAGAAAAGCAGATGGGCTGGTGGTCTGCACTGTAAAGGTGGCCAAGGGGACTGGCAGATTTCCCAGGAGAGGGAGAAGAAGGGTGTGATGGAGCGTCCTGGAAGGGCTGGTGGGGATGCAATGCCTGACATCAGCAGCTGGAAGACCAAACTCAGCACAGCAGTGCCTTGGAGAGATGCTGGTCATACAATCATGGAATTGCTGAGGTTGGGAAAGCCCTTTAAGGTCATTAAGTCCAACCATTCCCTCAGCACTGCTGAAGCCACCCCTGACCATGTCCCAAAGTGCCACATCCACAGGGCTTTTAAATCCCTCCCTGCAATGGGGACTCCACTACGGCCCTGGGCAGTGTCAGGGCTGGAGAGCCCTTTTGGAGAAGAAATCTTCCCAATATCCACCCTGAGCCTCCCCTGGCCCAGCCTGAGGCCATTCCCTCTCCTCCTGTCCCTGTTCCTGGGAGCAGAGCCCGACCCCCCCCTCCTGTCAGGAGCTGTGCAGAGCCACAAGGTCCCCCCTGAGCCTCCTTTTCTTCGGGCCCAAACACCACCCACACCCCCGATGTCCCCAAAACCTGCCAGGTGCTCAGTGTCCCATGTCCTCTCCTGCCCACGGGCCCTGGCAGCACTCACCGGAGCCGGTGTCTGCGGGATTCCCTCTCACATCCCGCTCCTCGCAGCTCCGGGCACTCGGCCGGCTCCCGCCCCCCGCCGCGGCCTGGGCGTTGTGTCCAGCAGTGTCCGGCCCTGCGGGGAGCGGCAGTGAGGGACGGCCTGGGGACACCACGGGGCTCCTGCGCTGCCTGCCGTGACCCCGGCCACCCTCACTGCGTCATGGCCACACGTGCAGCTGCACCTTAACCCCCAGCGCTCATTGAGGGGACAGGATTCCCCTCAGAGCCGTGAGGGGACAGGATTCCCCTCAGAGCCATGGAGGGGACAGGATTCCCCTCAGAGCCATGAGGGGACAGGATTCCCCTCAGAGCCATGAGGGGATAGGATTCCCCTCAGAGCCATGAGGGATCAGGATTCCCCTCAGAGCCGTGAGGGGACAGGATTCCCCTCAGAGCCATGAGGGGACAGGATTCCCCTCAGAGCCATGAGGGGACAGGATTCCCCTCAGAGCCATGAGGGGACAGGATTCCCCTCAGAGCCATGAGGGGATAGGATTCCCCTCAGAGCCATGAGGGGACAGGATTCCCCTCAGAGCCATGAGGGAACAGGATTCCCCTCAGAGCCATGAGGGGACAGGATTCCCCTCAGAGCCATGAGGGGACGGGATTCTCCTCAGAGCCATGAGGGGATAGGATTCCCCTCAGAGCCATGAGGGATCGGGGTCCACCTAGAACCATGAGGGAACAGGATTCCCCTCAGAGCCATGAGGGAAACAGGGTCCTTCCGATCCATGAGGGCCAGTTTCCTCAGAGCAGTGAGGGATCAGGGTCCACCCAGAGCCATGAGGGAACAGGATTCCCCTCAGAGCCATGAGGGGACAGGATTCCCTTTAGAGCCGTGAGGGGACAGGATTCCCCTCAGAGCCATGAGGGGACAGGATTCCCCTTAAAGCCATGAGGGGATAGGATTCCCCTCAGAGCCATGAGGGGACAGGATTCCCCTCAGAGCCGTGAGGGGACAGGATTCACCCCCACAGATTCACCCCTCTAGGGTCCACCTAGAACCATGAGGGAACAGGATTCCCCTCAGAGCCATGAGGGAAACAGGGTCCTTCTGATCCATGAGGGCAAATTTTCTCAGAGCAGTGAGGGATCGGGGCCCACCCAGAACCATGAGAGAACAGGAACCCCCCTCAGACCTGTGAGAGATCGGGGTTCTGATGACTTCAGTTTTAGCTTTCATATTTTCCAGATTCTGTACTGCATCAGTATACAACTCTGAACTTTCTATAAAGTGTTAGCAAATTCTCCTCACAGTTCAGTCAGATAAAACAACCCTTTTCCAGCTCGAGAACCAAGGACACCATTACAGCTCTAGGCCCAAGAAGCACAAACAACAGTGAATTGAGGAGAGCAATCTGGGAGGATGGGACTGCATAACCTGAAGCTGTAATTGGACAATGAACCCCAATACGTAAATGGACCAGAGCTTATAGAAATGTAAAAACTTGTGACTGGTCATCCATTTTGTGTCCATCTTGGGTAGAGCGACAGCCAGGCTCTTGTACTGCCCAAGGTGTATCCTTTGAAGACTTTTTTTAATAAATATCTACTTTACTCCTATAACACTGTCCAGCCTCTGTTCCAGGTAGCCTCCTTAGGCATCAGTTCAGCCCAGAGCCATGAGGGGTCAGGGATCCTCTCAGAGCCATGAGGGGTCAGGGATCCTCTCAGAGCCCCCACTTAGAGCTGTGAGGGATTGAGGATTCTCTCAGAGCTATGAGGGAACTGGGTCCCCTCAAAGCAGTGAAGGATCAGGATCCTGTCAGAGCTGTAAGGCACTTGTGGATTCTTTCAGAGCTGGGAGGGATTGTGGTCCTTATCCATTTAGGTGGAATACTGGGAAAACTCCTTCCTGGAAAGGGCTGCCCAGCCCTGGCACAGGGTGCCCAGGGCAGTGGAGGAGTCTTCAAGCCTGAAGGGATTTTAAAGCCCTCTGGATGTGGCACTTGGGGACATGGGTTAATGGTGCCTTGGCAGTGCTGGGAAATGGTTAGACTTGAGAGTCAGAGGCCTTTCCCAACGCCAACAATTCCATGATTCTGTGATTCCTGCATCGCTCTGCCTGTGAACAGGGACAATCTCTATCCTTCCTCTCAGTCCTGAAGAAGCAGCGCCTTTCTGTGTCACTTCACATTTTGTCTGGCATTCAGGGTTGTGTTTTTGCAATTCAAACAACACAAATCCCAAAATAGCTCAGAGATTTGCTACAAATACATGTACTTGTCTCTGAAATTCAGGAGAGCAGGGCTTGAACAGAGAAACTGTGACTGACTGTAAAATACTTCGTCACCTCTGATATCAAAGGCAGCTTCAAGAAGTGATGAAACATGGAGCAAGTAAAATACAGAAACAGCCCAGAAAGGACACCTCAGGTTTTTTGTAGAATAATCCAGGAGTGCTGCTGGGATGACCCCAACAGATATCAGGATATTCTGGTCACAAGGGAATCACAAATGTCCCTCCACTGCTTCACGGGGCCACAACTTTGCCTCTTTATCCCAGAATACATCCTGTACTCACAGAATCCTGGAATGGTTTGGGTGGGACCTTAAAGCTCATCCAGTGCCACCCCCTGCCATGGGCAGGGACACCTTCTACTATCCCAGGTTGCTCCAAGCCCTCTTTAACTTTTCCTTGGACACTTCCAGGGATGGGGCAGCCACAGCTTCTCTGGGCACCCTGTGCCAGGGCCTCCTCACCCTCCAGCCAGGAATTCCTTCCCAATAACCCACCTAGCCCAGCCCTCTGACAGCAGGAAGCCCTTGCCTCAATATTATCCTGCATTTTAGGGCACTAAGAATATTTTTAAAAATTAAGCTACAAAATGTTTTAATTCAAGTTGTAACTGGACCAAAACATGGAATGTAATTTTTCCTCTTTCTGTACTAAAGCAGCAAATCAGCCAAAATTTTATGCAGAGTTCTAAACTCATTTGTTCCTGAGTGAGATCTGACTGAGCAGATTGTGACTGGAAGTCTGTTTCCATATCCAATGATTAAATCCACAAGAGATGAAATGCAGCAGGAACCCAAACAGTTCCATTGTCATGACACCACTGAGTCAAGAGGTTTGATGTCTCCATGAAATTTTGATGCGAGATGAACTGTTGATTTCATGGATTTCCTCAGGAGGGAACAACTCCACTCAAATCATCTGACAGTCCACAGAACCCAGGGGTTCTTGGATAAGAACAAGCTAAAAATGCTCTGCACAACTGAGCATTTTTACTGAAACCACAAATTTTATGCTGAACCAGAAAGGATAAACTTTTCCATGGGAAGCCGATTTTTGTGTGACCTAAATAATAATGAGGTCATTATTCTTTAGGTGTTTTGATTTGTTAATTCTGTTTATTTTCAAATTCTCTCCTCTCCACCTTCTACATTTGGGTCTCAATCTATAAATTGCAATATTCCACCACTCTTGTGACAGCACTGATGGAGATTCTGGAGGGCAACAACCCCCCTGAACTTGGGTTCAAGACTGAACAGCTGCTGTCAAAACAGAGGTCAAATGCACCAAGAAATAACAATAATAACAATAACTATAACAACAACAACAACAATAATAATAATTAAAATAACCACCACCTCAAAATGAACCACAAACTAAACATTTTTTCTCTTCTTGGATTCAACCCATCATGACTACAACACTGAAAATGTTTTGCTGGCTGTGGGACTGATGTGGTTTGGGTGAGAATTGTATTGTGAGCTAATTGACACCCTATTTTTAGACATTTTTACTCTTCAAGCCTGTTTGGATCTCAGATACACACGTGGAGAACCATTCTCCTGCTCAGGTTCCACCACAGTATTAAAAAAAAATTAAAAACAAATGAACTCCATGGGTTTTGTTTTTTTTTTTTGATTTGAGGTCAATTACTGTCTCTCCATCCATAAGGTACAATACTGTAAACTACCATTTACAGCAAGTAAAATGATGCAAAAATTTAAAAAGATTGAAAGAAAGCATTTAGAACTTCACAGGCTTAATGTTATTTTTATTAAAAATCAAGTCTTTGCTGCTGCAAATTTAATCAGCATTTTTTAAACAGACAGAAACAAATTCCCTGCCCTGAACTGTTCTCAACTCAATGATTCCTCGTGTCCAAGGGGTTCATTCCAGGTATGCCAGTCTCCCCACCTGCAGTGCCTCATCCTCCCAGCACTTTCACCTTCCCAACAACAAAACCCTCCCCAGGCTTCCTGCCCAGCTCAGCCTGGCTCCTGCCCTGTCCCCACTGCCCTGCCTGCCTCCCCTCAGCAGGAATGTCGGGGATTCCCACATCTCCCGCAGCACAGGACGCTGTGGGGTCGCTCGGAACTCACCCACACCGAGCTCGGGAAACTCCACGCCCTCCACGGCTCCCCGATCCTTCGCATAGGGCTTTTCCTCCTCTTCCTGCTTCACGGTGACAGCAAAGCTGGGCTCTGGAATGCTGCAGTCTGCTGAGGAAAAGAGCAAACTCCTTCACTGGTTATGGCAGCCCCACTGCACTCCTCCCTTGCTGCCCCAGAAGTTCGTGCCCACCCTGTTGTCACACACAGCCTCTCCAGCACCTCCCATTCCTGCTTCTGGGAGCTCTGCTCTGCCCTGCAGGGAAGCGCTTCCCCCCAGCTCCAGAGGCTCCTCCACACCCTCCAGGCCAGCTCCTTCCATCACTCACCACGGCCAGGTTCAGCCAGCCCTGCTCTTCCCTCCGGGTTCTCCTGCGCTTCTCTGCTGTCCCAGCTGCTCCCATTGAGTTCAAACAGCAGAGCCTCTGCCAATGACAGAAATCGTGGAATCAGATCACAGAGGGTTTGGTTAATCTTCTTCCACCCTCTGCCATGGTCAGGGACACCTTCTGCTATCCCAAGCCCTGTCCAACCTGGCCTTGGACACTTCCAGAGATCCAGAGGCAGTGCCACAGTACAACCTGTGCCAGGGCCTCACAGCCACGAATTTCTTCCTGAGTTGTAATCCTAAAAATCAGACCTGTTACATTTTTTTATCACCCTCTGTTACTCCCCCTGAACCTGCTCATTTCGAGATCCAAGAAGTTCCCTCTGAGTAAACCAGGGCCATCACCTTGTGCCAGCCTCTTACTGGTGACAGCACCACACGACCCTCTCCCCCAGGATTAAAGCTTTAATTCATCCCTTGCCTGCACCTGGTTCTGCCGGGATCTCTCCGGGAGCCGCCTCCTCCTCATTGCAGGGTGCTTCTCCTCCCTGGAGCCGGGACAGGAGGGCAGGTTCGGAGATGACATCGTCTGACAAGGAACGGAGGCAGGAATGTTCCCCTGCTGCACGCACAGGGAGGAACACACCCAGCTGCGCTCCCCAAACCAGCTCCATCACCTACAACACGTGGCTGGGCAGCACGGAGAGTCCTCAAACACACGCTGTGTTCCCACAAATCTGCGGGAAAGATTCCCTAACCAGAAAGTGCTGGTAACTGACCCAACAGCAACACTCACCCAGCAGCACCAGGGATTCCCTCTTCCCTGTCAGCACCTTTCCGTACAGCTCCCTCTGCCACTCCTCCAGGTTCTCCCACTCCTGAGAGGAAAAGCCAGTGGCATCGTTTTCCAACGCCACAGCCGGGGCCTGCAATCCCAAAAGTGACACTCAGCACCGCTCCTGGAACAGAGAATCCTACTTCCTACTTATCCCTGCTACCAGGTGTCAGGGAAAGAAAGTTCCTGCCTTGGGGCATCCTCTGGACACTGAGAGTAACAGTTTGGATCTTTGGTAAACTTTGGGAGATGAATTGTGTATTCCACAATACTCTTACTTCCCCCTGGAGCCTGATCCCACTGGGGACCTCAGAGTGGGGAAGAACCTCCCGTTGTTGGTAAAAACGTGACAGCCCATCCTTTTATAGGGAAAACCAGCAATGTAACAACACACAGCAGCAATCACTTCCTGCTTCGTGCCTTCGCACCACAGGCGACAGAGATCTTGGCAGAGATCGTGGAACGATTTCCACGGTGGAAGGTTGCCGGGAGAGGCGAGGAGCAGAGGAGCCTCTGCGCTGTCCCCGTGTCCCCCAGACCCCTTGAGGACCCATGCGTTACCTTGGGGGCCTCCACCCCGGGGGGCAGCCGCAGGATCCAGAGATTCCTGTTCTTCAGCAGGTTCTCCATGTTCTCCAGGCGCCGCTGGAGCCGCCCGTACTCCTGGGTGAGGGTGCCCAGCGCCGCGCACTTGCTCTCCAGCTGGTTCCCGAACTCCCCGACCATCTTCTCGCAATCCAGGTGCTTCTTCTCGCTGTTCCCGGCGCGGTGCTCCAGGCTGAAGAGGCGGGACGCGTGTGCGGCCACGCTGCGCTCCAGCGCCTGCACGGCCGCCACCACGGTCCACAGCGAGATGGTGCTGCCGCCCGCCAGCTCCATCCCCGCACCGGCACGCACGGACTGGCACCGGCCGAGGGACACGGCGGGCCGGGAGAGCCCCGCCTCGGCCGCCGCACGCCGGGGCCGGCCCGCTCCTTGCCCTGCCTCCCGCACCGGAGCTGCAGCCTCCGCTCGGAGCGGCCCTCGCTGCTGCTGCCCTGCCCGGCCCGGCCCGGCCGCCGCCTTTCGTTGCCGCCAAGAAGCGCCGCTTCCTCTTCCTCCTCCGCTTCCGCCGCCGCCACAGCGGCCCCCGCCGGCCGGCAGCCCCCGCGGTGATTGACAGCTGTCAGTCACCGGGAAGGGGCTGATGCCGATCGGAGTGTCCCTGGGCTCCACCGCAGCGGCGCTTCCCCCGGGACACAGAATCCCAGAATCCCGGAATGGGAGGGAGCACGGCGAGCAGCTGGTGGCACCTCCCTGCTCCGGCAGGGCCATCCCAGAGCACAGGGCACAGGATCACATCCTGACAGTTCTGGAGTATCAGGATCACATCCTGACAGTTCTGGAATATCAGGATCACATCCTGACAGTTCTGGAGTATCAGGATCACATCCTGACAGTTCTGGAATATCCCCAGTGAGAGAGACTCCACAGCCTCTCTGGGCTCTGCTCAGGGCTGGGCACTGCCCAGGGCAGAAGTTCTGCCTCCTGTGCAGGGGGAATTCCTGGGATCAGCCCCTGCCCCTTCCTCTGGTGCCAGTGCTGGGCCTGGAGCAGAGCCTGGGCCCTGCTTGGACCCTCCCTGCACACAGGGACAACCCAAGGACACCCAGGGACACACAGGAACACCCAGGGACACACAGGGACACACAGGAACACCCAGGGACAGGCAGGGACACCCAGGGCTGAGGGCCCCTCTCACTGGGGCTCCTCTCCAGGCTGAGCAGCCCCAGCTCCCTCAGCCTTTCCTGGGCACAGAGATGCTCCAGGCCCTTCCTCAGCTCCAGGAGCTCCTGGCCCTGCTGTGCTGAGGATCCAGAGCTGGACACTGCACCCCAGAGGTGGCCTCAGGCCTCCCTGACCTGCTGGGAATGCTCTTCCCAAGGCACCCCAGGATGTCATTGGCCTTTTGGCCCCAGGACACTCTGCTGGGTCAGGGACAGCTCTTTGTCCCCCAGGACCCTCAGTTCCTTCCCCGTGGAGCTGCTCCAGCTGCCCTCAGCCTGTGCAGGTACCTGGGGTTGTTCCTCCCCAGGTGCAGCACCTGCGCTTGCTGTTGTTAAATTCCAGAAGTTTCCTCTCTGCCCATCTCTCCAACCTGCCGAGCCACACAGCCCTCCGGGGGATCAGCCGCTCCTCCCAGCTTGGATCCCTCAGCGAGCTCCTGAGAAGGCATCGACCCCCTCACCCAGGCCAGTGATGAACCAGGCAGACAATACCGAGCCCAGCCCTGCAGCCACACCCCGAGCCATTGACCCCGACCCTCCGGGAGCTGCCACTCAGCCGCTTCTCCATCCATCCATGCATGCATCCATGCATGCATCCATCCGTGCATCCATCCATGCATCCACCCATGCATCCATCCACGCATCCATCCACGCATCCATCCATCCACCCGTCCCACCCCTCCGGGGCTCGGTGCCCTCTCCCAACCCATCCCACCGCCCACCCATCCATCCACGCCGCCCCTCCGGAGCCCGGTGCCGCCCCTCCGGGGCTCGGTGCCGCCCCTCCGCGGCGTGTCCCGAGCGGGCCCGCCCCGGCCGGAGCGGCGCGGGGCCATGGCGGAGCTCCAGGCGCGCCTCGAGGCGCTGGAGCGGCGCATGGAGCGGGCGGAGGCGGCCCTGCGGCTCCAGGGGGTGAGCGCCGCGATGGGCGAACCGGGGGGACCGCGGAGGGGGCGAGGGAGGGTCGCTTGTGGGGCTGGGGGTGAGACTGAGGGCGCTTAGGGGAGGGCTGGGGGCGAGGAGCGCTGGGAGCGGGATGGGGCAGTCACTTACGGGGTCATGGTGGGGCTGGAGGGTGGGAGTGAGACTGAGGGGGGCACTTAGGGGCTGGTGGGAGGGTGAGGGGGAGCCCGGGGGTCGCTTGTGGGGCTGTTGGGAGGAGGATTTGTGGCTGGGAGGGAGCCCCGTGGGGCTTCGGAGGGCTGGGAGCGGTCTGGGGGGCTCCTGAGGGGGCTGCGGTGGGTTCAGGAGACGGGATGGGAATCCACTGGAGTGGCTCCTCAGGGGGCGGCAGTGGGTTTCAGGAAACTGTGGGGATGAATCCACTGGGCTCCCGGGGATGCGGGAGCTGCTGGAAGGAGCTGCGCTGGCTTTCAGGAATCAGGGGGTGAATCCGGTGGGCTGCTGGGAGCAGGCTGGTTTAGGAGGCTGGGAATAAACAAGAGGGACTCCGTATGGGGGCTTTTGGAGCTATTGAAGGGCTGGGGGGTTCTGAGGGTCTGGGAGGTGTTCGGGGGAGCTGCCCGGTCATGCCAGCCGGTGCTGCAGGTCCCGGTGCTGTTCGAGGATGTGGCAGTGCGGTTCAGCCGGCAGGAGTGGGCGAGCCTGGACGAGGGACAGAGGGAGATGTACCGGACCGTCATGGAAGGCAACTACGAGATGCTGATGTCCCTGTGTAGGCTGCGTTTGCGGCGGTTTGGCAGCCCCAGGGAGCTCTCTTGGGGTCATTTCTCTGCCTCTTTTCCTTTCACTGGGATCTCCAGCTCTGAAATAATCCTCTCCTTTCCCTGTCCCCTCCAGCAGCAGTTGGAGTGTGGTAGGGACACACAGGACAGGGTAGTAAGTGCTTGGTGTCTTTTCCTCGTGGAGAACAGGTATATTGTTGGTGTTGTCATCTCCCTGGGTTGTCACCTCCAAATTCTCTGCCTGGGACACCTTTCCATGGGAATTTTCCCTAAAATCCAACTCTTGAAGCTGTTTCCTCTTGTCCTGTTCCCTGGGAGCAGATCCCGATTCCCTCCTGGCTGCACCCTCTTGTCAGGGAGTTGTGGAGAGCCAGAAGGTCCCCCCTGAGCCTCCTTTTCTCCAGGCTGAGCCCCTTTCCAGCTCCTAGTGCTCTGTTCCCCAGGTCTGTTCACTTCCCTGGACACGCTCCAGCCCCTCAATTTCTTCCTTGGCATGAGGGGCCTAGAATTGCCCTCAGGATTCGAGGTGGTCCCTCAGCACTGCCCTCATGCTCTGGCCCAACGTGCAGTCAGGAGCCTCACAATTCCCTTCCCCTCATTCAGGGTATTTTCCTATCTGCAAGGCGAATTTCTGGGAGAACAGGGAATTCTGTAGCAGGAGAGGAGCAAGGATGGATTTCCTTGCAGTTGTTCCCAGGGGATTGTCAGGCTGTGTTCCATATTCCCCTGTCAGCTCTGCCTGCTGTTTCCTATCTGTGTCCATAACTCCCGTCGTGACCTCGGTTGGAGATGAAGTTTCCTGGGCTGGGACTGGCTCTGTTGCCCAGCAGTGGCTGCAGAGTCCCTGTCCCATCGTGTCCGTGATGTCTGTCTTGCTTTTGCCCAGACTGTGCCCTGTCCAAGCCTGAGCTGTTATTACAGCTGGAAAGAGAAGAGCTGAGCACGCCGCCAGAATCGGAGCCAGAGGCAGCAGAGGTGTCCCCAGAGCTGGCTGTAGGTGGGTGACACTGGGTCTCTTCTGTGCCAGGAGCTTCTGGCTGCTCACTGGGACTGTGAATCCCAGAATCCCAGAATTTTGGGTTTGGGTTGGGAGGAATCTTAAAGCTCATCTCTTTCCAACCCCCTGCCATGGGCAGGGACACCTTCCGCTAGTGCAGATTGGTCCAAACCCTTTCCAACCTGGAATACTTCCAGGGACTGGGAGGTGTCCGCTGTGAGGAACATTTGCTAGGGTGTGTGGATAGCCTGGAAGCCCCTGCCCCAGCAGCTGCTGGGTGTGAGGGATCCTGACACTGTGGGATGGGATCCTGACACTGTGGGATGGGATCCTGACGCTGTGGGATGGGATCCTGACGCTGTGGGATGGGATCCTGACGCTGTGGGATGGGATCCTGACACTGTGGGATGGGATCCTGACACTGTGGGATGGGATCCTGACACTGGAATGGGATCTTGACACTGGAATGGGATCCTGATGCTGTGGAATGGGATCCTGCCCTGGCTCCTTGGAGCTCTCCACTGGTGAATCCAAATGTCCTTGTCCTCCACAGAGCCAGCCCCATGGAACTGCACCAGCGATGACCCACTGCTGGAGACAGGGACAATGGAGAGGGGCTGCAGGGAGCCACAGGAAAGGGAGAATGTGGCAGAGAAAAGTTGGAACTTGGTAGAGGAAAGCAAGAACCTGGTGGAGGAAAGCAGGAGCCTGGTGGAGATAAGTGGGAACCTGCCAGAGCAGAGCAAGAACCTGGTGGAGGAAAGCAGGAGCCTGGTGGAGATAAGTGGGAACCTGACAGAGGAAAGTGAGAACCCAGTGGAGGAAAGCAGGAGCCCAGCAGAGGAAAATGGGAGCGTGGCAAAGGAATGCAGGAGCCCAGCAGAGGAAAACAGGAGCCTGGCAAAGGAATGCAGGAGCCCAGCAGAGGAAAGTGGGAACCTGATGGAGGAAAGCAGGAGCCCGGTGGTCCCAGAGAGCTGCAGCACACGTGAGTGCCTGGCAAGTCCTGCTGCTGCTGCGAGGGGTCCTGGATCCCTGCCTGGCTGTTCCTCACCCCCCTCCATCACTGCTCTTGCCCTGACAGTGCCCGTCCCTCTGGAAGCCGCTGCTGTCCTGGCGGATCTCAGCCAGCCGACCGCGTCCCCTCCCCTCCTGCTCTCCGTGCACTGTGGGGAAGCCGTGGGTCAGAGCTGTTCTCCCCCTGCTGCAGGTACCGGGGCAGAACCTTTATCCCTCCTTGGTGGGGCCAGCAGCTTGAGGGGGGTCTGTTGGGCCTCTCTCCAGGCCCAGGGCTTCCAGGAAAGGGCAGCAAATCCTGTTACCAGCCCTAAAACAGTTTGGGATAAGGCATGGCACCTCTGCACCTGCCCAGACAAGCCCCAGGGTGATTGTCAGAGTCCCCTGTCACCCTGGGTGACGTTTGCCACCTCAAACTGCTCTGGGGGTGTGTACAGGGATAAGCTGTGGCTATTCCTGGCTTTTACACAGTCCAGAGACTGAGCTGGAAGAGGAAAGCAGGGCTGGGATTTGTGCTGGCTGGGAACAGGGCGGGAAGTGTGGGAGGGTGGGAGCAAAGCCTTTTGCTGTTCATGCCTCAAAACCATGTGGAAAACGGTTTCTAAAAAATTCCAGGAGATGCTGAAGCGGGGATCCCAACAGAGACACCACAGGAAGAGGTTGCTGCAGAGAAGCCGTCAATGACCAAAACACCCTCCAAGGGTCTGGAAGAGGACAAGGGTCTGGAAGAGGAGGCTGTGAAAGATTCAGGGAATACTGGTCAAGATCTGATGGCCGACATTCCTGAAGAAGCAGGAGAGAAGGTGACACCAGCTGTCTCCAGAACGACAGAACAGGCAGATCCCAGCCCAGGGGAGCCGGAGAAGGACTCCTGCGTGGGCCGGCCCGCAGCCTGCCAGCGAAATGCCCCCCGGGAATTTTACTCCTGCCCCATCTGCAGGAAAACCTTCCTGCTGAAGATCAACCTCCTGATCCACCAGCGTGGCCACAACAACTGGGTGCCCTATGTGTGCGTCCACTGCGACCGCAAGTTCATGTCCAAGAAGAAAATCAGGCGGCACCTCCGCGCCTGGGCGGCCAACGGGACGTGCCAGCCCTCGGAGCTGGAGGTGTGTCCCAGCCAGGTGCCGTGCCCAGCATCCCATCCCCAAACCTGGGCAGCCAATGGCACCTGCCAGCCCTCGGATGCAAAGGTGTGTCCCAGCCAGGGGCCGTGCCCGGCATCCCAGTGCCCAACGTCCCAGCCCCAAAGCTGGGCACCCAACAGCTCCTGCCAGCCCTTGGACGCAAAGGCGTGTCCCAGCCAGGGGACACTGTGCCCAACGTCCCAGCCCCAAAGCTGGGCAGCCAACGGGACCTGCCAGGCATCGAAGCCGGAGGAGTGTCCCAGCCAGACGCTGTGCCCGTCCTCTCAGCCGCAAGCCCCGAGCAGGGAATGTGGCAAGGTGTGGCAGGAGCCCGGCCCCGCCAGGTGCTCGCTGTCACCTGGAAAAATGATGTACACGTGCAACGAGTGCCTGGAAACCTTCTCCAACCAGGTGTTCCTGACGGTGCACCAGCGCCGGCACACCGGCCACCACCTCATCCTGTGTCCCTGCTGCAACCGGAGCTTCACCTGGGTCTCGGACTTTGTCCGGCAGCACTGGACGCACATGGGCGTCCGGCCCCACCAGTGCGGCATCTGCCAGAAGACTTTCAAGAGGTTCTCCCACCTCAAGGCACACCAGAGGATCCACAGGCGCCAGGAGCGGCCGTTCACCTGCGCCAAGCCGGTGCCCGTCGTGGCGACGCCCGCAGCAGGAGACGGGGTGGGAAGCCAGGATGTGACCCCCCAGGGATGGGATGCTGCTGTCAGGCCTTGAGGCATCCTCCCGGGAACGGGAGAGCGCTGCTGGACCTCAGGGTGTACTCCCAGGGGTGGGAAGCTGCTGCTGGGTGTACTCCCAGGGGTGGGAAGCTGCTGCTGAAATTTGAGGTGACCTCCCAGAGACTTGAGGTGACCTCCTGGACACAGGGTGCTGCTGACGGACTTTGAGTTGACCTCCATAGGATAGGAAGCTGCTGTCTGACCTTGAGGTGAAGAATTGGATGCTGCTGATGAACTTCAAGATATCGTCTCAGGAATGGATACATGATGAACTTCAAGCTGTCTTCTCAGGAACAGGATATATGATGAATTTCAAGGTGCCCTCTCAGGAATGGGATACGTGATGAACTTCAAGGTGTCCTCTCAGGAATAAGATGCTGCTGTTGCACCTTGAGGTGACCTCCTGGGAATGCAATGCTGCTACTGGACCTTGAAGTGACTCCCAGGGATGCGATGCTGCTGCTGGATCTTGAAGTGACCTCCTGGGGACCAGAGGCCACTGTCAGACCTCCCTTCTCCCCTCTCTCCCTCTCCAGTTGAAGGCTGGAGCATGGACAACATTTCCTGTCTCCCCTGCCCTGTTGTGGGGACAGGGGCAACTGCCCGGCCCGTGTGAAGGGGGCTCTTGTTCCCATGCCCTGGTGGGGTGGGTGGGATGCTGGAGTGGGTCCCTTCTCTGCAGAGTGCCAATAGATGCTGTCAAAACCAGGGTGCTGTGTGTGGATTCCTTGAGGGGGTTCCAGGAGGGTCCTGCCGTGTCTGGCGGGGTGGGCAGCAGCAGGAATGGGATCCGTGGGATGGAGGGATGGAAGAGTGGGAACGGAGCGCTGGGTGGGGCTGTCACCTGCTGCTGGGGGGCTGCAGTCCCACTCTGAGGTGGGGATGGGATTGGGGGTCTGGATGGGCCTCTGGGGGCTGCTGGGCACGGGGGGTTTGGAGCTGTGGTTCTCATGCTGGGGCGGTGGCGGGGTGTGTTTGTGGGGATGGAATAGGGGTGTGCTGGGATGGGGTGAGAGGGGATATGGATGGATGGAATGGGATGGGGTGGGATTGGACAGAATGGGATGGGGATGGAGATAGGATGGGACAGGACTGATAGAGCCTGGCTCTTCGCTGTGGGACCTGGCAACAGGGCAAGAGGAATAGGAAAGAGGCAGGAAACCGATGCCCAGGAAGTTCCACCTGGACAGGAGGAAGAATTTCCTGACTGAGCCCCGGAACACATTGTCTGGAGAGGGTGTGGAGCCTCCCTCACTGGAGATATTCCAGAATGGTCTGGACACAATCCTGTGCTCTGGGATAACCCTGACTGAGCAGGGAGGTGAGACCAGATGAGCCACTGTGTCCAACCTGACCTATTCTGGGATGGGGATGGGGATGGGGATGGGGATGGGGATGGGGATGGGGATGGGGATGGGGATGGGGATGGGGATGGGATGGGGATGGGGATGGGATGGGGATGGGATGGGGATGGGATGGGGATGGGATGGGGATGGGGATGAAATGGCGATGGGATGGGGATGGGGCTGCAGACGGGATATGGCCGGGCTGCAGACGGGATGGGATGGGGCTGCAGACGGGATGTGGCCGGCCCGTGCCGGGGTCTCGGTGCGGCGGCCGCGGGCGGGGCGGCGCGGGCGGCGCGGGGCCGGCAGGGGGCGCCGCGGCGGCGGCGCTGAGGGCGGCCATGGCCCGGTGGGGCGGCGCGCAGGTACCGGCGGGACCCCCCGGCACCGGCAGTGCCGCGCCCCCGGCGGGACCCCGGGCCCGGCCGCCCCTCACCGCCCTCTTCCCCCCGCAGCAGGACCCCGAGTGGGCGCCCGAGGCCTGGCAGGGCGCGGGCCCCGATCCCGGCGCGGGCCCCGGCGGGGCGGCCCCGGCGGGGCTGTCGCTGCGGGCGGCGGCGGCGGCGGAGCGGCGGCTGGAGCGGAGCGTGGAGGCGGCGGAGCGGCGGCTGGAGCGGCTGGAGCGGCGCGTGGCGGGGCTGGAGCGCACGGTGCGGGCCGGCGGGGCCCGCCTGGCCGCGCTCCTCAGGGACAACTCCCGCCGCCTCCGCCGCATCCAGCGCCAGCTCCGCCGCTGCCGCTGCGGGGGGAACCGCACCGGCACCGGCACCGGCAGCGACAGCGCCCGGGAGCGGGCACAGGTAACCGCGACGGGGTCGGGACCCAGGGAACCGGGACCGGGATGGGCCCGGGGGACGGGGATGCGACCCCGGGAACGGGGACCAGTCCCAGGGAATGAGAAAAGGGGCCGGGGAATGGGGATCGGGCTGAGCCCACGGTGACCGGGACAAGCTCCGAGGAGTGGGGACGGGGACGTGCCAGCGGTGACAGGGACAGGCTCCGGTAACGGGGATGAGCCCACAGTGACAGCGATGGGCCCATGGCAATGAGGATGAGTCCCAGGGAACAGGGATATGCCAGCGGTGACAAACGGGGACAAGCCCCAGCTAATGGGAATGTGCCAGAGTTGGTCAGGGATGTGTTCCAGCTCACAGGGGTGTGCCCAGGGTGACAGGGACAGGCCACAGGTGACAGAGATGTGCCCAGAGCAATGGGAAGGTGCCCGAGGTGACCGTGTGGCCATGGGATGTGCTGTTGGCTCTCAGGAGCTGCACAGAGCCGGTTGGACACGGCTCCTCTGGTGCTTGTCCCTGTCCCCAGGGAAGAGGGGGAGCAGAATGCCTGCCCCAAGAGTTTCAGCCGTGTTGGGCCCTGCTGGGGTGACATGGGATGGTGCCACCTGTCCTGCTCCCACCTGAGGGGCCACTGCTCACCTGGCGGCCGGGATGGATCCTGGGAATCTGTCCCTGCTCTGGGGAGGAACAGCTGAGCCTCGCTGGGACGTCTGGGAATGTCCCCCGTGACATGACTCTGTCCCTCAGGGCTCTGAACACCCCGGGATCTCCTGGGGCTTGGGGAGGGTCTCAGAGGGACCCCCAGGTGGAGCCTCCTGTATTTCCAGGTGCCGGCGGCGGGCGAGGGGGAGGCGGCCGCTCTGCCGGAGCAGGAGCTGGGGAGCGGGGACAGCCGGGAGCTCCACGGGATCGCCAGGAAGGGGAATTGTGAGGCCGTCGTCCCTCTCGGTGAGGATCACTCAGATCATGTCACAAGCATCATCATCCCTGGGCTGATCCAGCTTCCAAACCCTCCCCACGTGGAACATGGGGGGATGCCAGGTGACACGTCCTGCAGCTGGAGTTCCTGCACTGTTGTGTCTTGGGATATGGACTGTACATGGATCACCCTGCAGGGATTTGCTGCAGAGTCCTGCATTTTAGTACTCACTCATTTTGAGCTGAAATTTCAGGGTTTGAGTGTCCATCAGGCACTTCCTGGGACAAGCAAAAATCACGTGTGGTTTGGCTGCCAGTGTCCTGTGTGATCAGCTGTCCTGGAATTCCAGGAGCCTGCTTTGGCTGGTCCCTGCTGCCAGCAGTTCATCCCATTGCTCCCTTCTTCCCAGGGCCCCAGGATGCTGGTTCCAAACCAGAACTGCTGCCACCAGCCGAGGACAGGGAGGATCCAGGGAGCCCCGGGCTGCCGGAGAAGGAAGCAGTGCCAGGACAGCTTGGTGACAGTGAGTGACAGCGAGGGGGGCTGAGGATGGGCTCTGACAACCTGCCCAGACTGGGCAGAGTTTTTAAGGATGGAAAACGGGAAAACCTGGGGCAAAGCTCGGTGAGGGCGGCTCTGGAGCTGGGTACCTGTGGGTGGATGCTCCCTCCTGCTTCGGGGAGGCTTTGCTTTGATCCTTTTCCCTGGATTCACCCACCTAAACTCTGCCATTCCTGATGAGGTTCTTTCCAGGATGGAGGACTCTGCACCTCAGCTTTGCCTTCACATTCCCTCTGGTTTGGTTTTTTTGTGGGGATTGGATTGTCAGTCCATAGTGTCCATTGAGTCCAGCACGCCCAAGGCAGTGGTGAGGTCTCCATTCCTGGAAGGATTTAAAAGCTGTGCGGATGTGGCACTTGGGGACACGGGTCAGTGATGGCCTTGGCAGTGCTTGGATGATCTTGGAGAGCTTTGCAAACCTCACTAATTCCGTGGTGTCCCTGAGGTCCAACAAGCTGCTCAGACAAACCCCTTCCCCTCATCTCCTCCTGGGAATCCCTTCCTGCTCCCTTTGCTTCTTTGCCAGGTCCTCTCCCCTCTGCTCCCGCTCCGGAGCTGCCGGCACGGGAGCGTTTCCCTTCCCGGGAATGAACTGCGGTCTCTCCCCAGGTGAGATGATCGTGATCAAGACGGAGGAGCAGCAGCCGCAGGAGGCCGGCGCCGAGCTCCTGGCGCTGCCGGTGGTGCCCGCGGTCAGGCTGGACGAGGAGGTTCCCCTCGGCCAGGAGCAGCCGGTTTCCTGGGACAGCCACGGCGCGGCGGGGCCCAAGGCGGCCGGGGCGGGCCTGGGGGAATTCTGCCTGGGGGAGTTCAAGCCGGTGGTGGTGCCGGTGGAGGCTCACCCTGCGCCGGGCCTGCCCTTCCCCGCGGAGCACGCGCTGGGCGCGGGCACGGAGCAGCCGTTCGCCCTCGCCCAGGGAATGGCGCTGGGAGAAGACCCCGCGGCCGAGGTGGCCTCGCCCGGCTGGGAGCAGCAGAGCCCCCAGGACGATCCCCGGGCGCTGCCGCCGGGCTGGAAGAGCGCGCGGCTGACGCGGAACCTGCTGGCGCGGCAGCAGAGCCGGGCCAGGAAGGGCAGCGGCTCCTTCATCTGCACATCCTGCGGGAAGAGCCTGGCGCACCACGCCGCGCTGCTGCGGCACCAGCGCCTGCACACGGGCGAGCGGCCCTTCCAGTGCCCCGCCTGCGGCAAGAGCTTCAACGAGAAGTCCAACCTCAACAAGCACTACCGCATCCACACGGGCGAGCGGCCGTACCGCTGCCCCGCCTGCGGCAAGGGCTTCGTGCAGAAGCACCACCTGCAGAAGCACCAGCGCATCCACGGGCCGCAGCTCCGCGGCGCCTGGCCGGGCCGGCCGGCGCGGGCCGGCGCCCCCGGCGAGCGGCTCTACCGCTGCATCGAGTGCGCCGAGAGCTTCCCGCAGAAAGCGTCGCTGGAGGAGCACCAGCGCCGGCACACCCAGCAGCGGCCCTTCCAGTGCCACGGCTGCACCAAGAGCTTCCGGCACCGGCAGTCGCTCAACCACCACCAGAAGGTGCACGCCGTGGCCACCTCGCCGGCCGGCAGCTTGCCGGGACACGAGCCGGAGCTGGAGGCTCTGGGCCAGGACGATCGGTAGCCTGCGGGAAGGGAAGGACAGCGGTTCTTCGGCGCGGGATGCGCCGCGCAGCCGGGACTCGTGGCAGCGCCTGGGGCTCGGGAGGAGCAGGGAGCCGCTGCCTGCTCGGAGGGGAAGGGCCCGCGGTGGGATGGGGCCGGCCACGGGCGGCAGAGGAGGGGCGGCGGCTGGAGCCGGGCCGGGCGGTGCCGCTGCCCCGGGGACTCAGCAGAGCAGCGCCCCGGTCACATCCCGGATCCCGGGTTGTTTGAACATCGTAGGGAGTGGCCAGTGGCCTGGGGGCAGCTGATAGCCCCGAGAAGGCTGTGGGGGCTGGGTGGCAGGACCAGCCGAAGAGAATCAGATAAAATGAGCTGACCTGGTCTCCTGTTGTGCTCTGGGGGGTGGGGGTGACATCCCTGATGCAACAGGGACGGGGCCGTCAGGGGAGGAATGCAGAGCTACCTGCTGGGGATATATGATGGGAATGTGGAGCAGTTCCACAGGAATCCCCCACAGGATTCTCGGTAGGGCACCGTGGGACTCACACATCCCACCCAAGGGCCACCCCATCCCCTGCCCTTCCCCACTCCCCCGGCTGCTCATCCATCCTGCCTGGGATTCCACAACTCTCCCAGTGGCCTGGGGGCTCTGCAGCTGCTCGAGGTGACTCCCCAAACCCTCCCACTGAGAGCTGTCCTGGCTGCTCCCCCTTCTGTGCCCACAGGCACCAGCACAGCCCCCAAAGCAGCCAGACATAGACACAAATACTTTATTGATTCCACAGCCTGAGACAGGGATCGGGAATGTCGCAGGAAATGCTGCTCCCGGTCACAGCAGAATTAGCAATGCCAGGCTGGGGCTGCTGGCCCTGCTGCTGGCCTGGGGGGATTCACCCACGGGCAACACCGGCACACAGCTCAGCCATGGCCCTGGGATGAACTGGGGAGCACTGGGATCTCTGCCTGGGCAGGGATAACAGGGAGAACCAGCCACTGGCTGACTGCTGCATCCATGGGCCCACGTGCACAAGGCATCAACCCCCTGTGCCAGCCACTGGCCCCCTCCTGGCTCCTGCTGCAGCCTGGGAATGCTCCACACCGCAATCCCAGGGGCAGGAATTGTGAGACAGCAGCCCAGAGCAGCAGTGGGATGTCACTGTATTCCTGTGGAGCAGCTGGAGGCTGCTGTCTGTCCCACGGAGCAGGAGGTGGCCGAGGATCACACCTGGATGTGGCACAGGTGTCCCCTCAGCTCCCAAAGCTTCCCACAGCAGCAGCAGCACCATCCCACCCCGGGAGTGCCTCGGAATGAAAGGCAGGAAAAGCCTGCCAGTGCTCACTGCTCAGAGAGGGACAGAGACACAGGATGTCAAATGACTACATCAAACAGCGCAAAGAAACCAAAAAAACCTGGAAAACTGACTGCAGGAGTCCCAGCAGCTGCTCCCTGGGTCCGTGTGGGGTGGATGCGCGTGGGCTCTGCTCACAGACACCGGAGCAGCGCCAGGCCTGGCTCCAGCGCTGCCTCCGGGCACGTCCCCTCTCCCTGACTGAGGTAGCTGCACAACTTCTCCCACAGGATTCACCAGGATGGGATTTGGGCAAGAGGGGATGAGCTGCGGTTGGGAGAGCGGGAGTTCCCTCCAGAGCCGAGGGGCTGCTCTGTGCAGGCGGATCCACGGGGGTGCTGCTGCAGCAGGGGCTGGCTGACCCGTCAGGTATTGCTAGAATCACTCTGCACCCCTGCAGGATGGTCCTGAGGGTGCCTGTGGCCTCCCTGATGGACCTGCCGGGATCCCCGGAACATGCCAGGCCAGAACATTGGGGTTTGGTTTGTCCTGTGGATCTTCCAGTGCAAAGCTCCAGCGTTCCCAGCCTGCTGGAGGGGGCGTTGGCTGATCTCCTCGCCAGAGCCAGGACACAGTGGGGTCTCCAAGATGTCACTCTCCATCTGGTGCCTCAGGAAGCTTGGTCCATGGAGCACAGGGCTGCTTGGGAATGCTCCATTCCCTCTCCCTGCCCGCTTCAGTTGTGTTCCCGAGTGCAAGGGGTCAGCTCCAGCATCAAGGAATGTGAAAGCTCTGCTCCTGTTTGACCAGGATTCACCTGCTCATCTCCCAGGAATGTCAGCTTGGGAAAATTCCAAGCATCAGCCAGCAGGAACAGGTCAGTGGATTAGTGAAGCGTGATGGATCACTGGAGGCTTCTGCAATTTGCTCCCTGTTGTGGTCTCCAAGCTTCCCATTCTTTGTACAACCCAGGAAGCTCCTAAAACGCAGCAAATTCCAAATCCCATCAGATCCCAACAAACTCACAGCTTTTCTCCAGGGACACGCACAGTTCACATCTGTCCCAGGGTCATTTCTCTGTCACCCCCGAAGCCACTGCCCTCGACCCCAGCTGCACCACGGGCTGCACGGCCTTCCTGATGCAGTCAGGGAGCAGGCAGCCTTTGCCTGGGAGCCCCAGCGCTGTCGCTCCCGGCTGCAGCTCGTGGGGCAGGCTGGCTGTGACCGCCTCCAGCCTCCCGTTCCCCTGGGAGAGGCCGCTCTGGGCCTCGGGAGCGCCGCGCTGCAGGGCCGGGGCCGGGCCCTCCCCCTGGAGCGCGGCCAGGGCGCGCTCGTGGATCTTCTTGTGGCGCAGGAGGTGGGTGCTGCGGGTGAAGCACTTGTTGCAGGCGCTGCACAAGTAGGGCCGTTCCCGCGCGTGCGTCTGGAGGTGCCGCTGCAGCGACACGGAGCAGGACAGGAACTTCTTGCAGTAGGGGCACTTCAGCCTGGAGTCGGGCGGCCGCGGCGCCCCGGGGCCGGGCGCGCCCTCTGCGTCCGGCTCCCTCTTGGGCTGGCCCGGCCAGGCCCTGCCGTGGGCGGTGCCGCCGCACAGGTGCCGGCGCGGGCGGATGCGCAGCTCGGGGTGCACGTTGCCCCACACCTTGGCCCCGAAGGCTCTGTCCTTGACGTGGATGCTGTGGTGCAGGTCCAGGTGCCGCTTGTTGCTGAAGCCGATCTCGCAGACGGGGCACTCGTAGGGGCCCTCCTTGGCGTGGCTGCGCTGGTGGATGATGAGGTTGATCTTGAGGCGGAAGCGCTTCCCGCACTCGGTGCAGGGGTGGCACCACTCCCGCACGTACCCGCGCCGGCAGTTCCCCATCAGGAGGTTGCTGGTCTCGCACCGGTTCGGCTTCTTCTTGCTCTTGGCTTTCGCCAGCTCGTTCTTGGGACACTTCTGCATCTCTGAGCTGGGAGAGGGTGTGGATTCCTCTGGCAGCAGCTCAGGCTCCTCTTCCTTCACCTTGATGTCCTCGGGGGAAGCCCCTTCGCTCGGCGTTTCATCCTCCACGGGGGAGGCTTCCTCTGCAACAGGGACACCGCGTTGGTGCCAGCCCCAGTGGGACTCAGGACCAGGGCCCCTCCCTGCGCTGGCACTGCTGGGGCACTTCCAGTCCTGGGGGCAGCTCTGGGCTGCTAAAGGAAAACACTGAGGGGCTGCAGCGTGTCCAGGGAAGGGAACAGAGCTGGGATGGGGCTGGAGCCCCAGGAGGGGCTGAGGGGGCTGGAAAGGGCTGAGCCTGGAGAAAAGGAGGCTCAGGGGGACCTTGTGGCTCTGCACAGCTCCTGACAGGAGGGGACAGCTGGGGGTTTGGGCTCTGCTCCCAGGAACAGGGACAGGAGGAGAGGGAACGGCCTCAGGTTGGGCCAGGGGAGGCTCAGGGTGGATATTGGGAAAATTCCTTCCCCAAAAGGGAAGGCACAGTGGCTCAGGGCCTTGGAGGGTCCATCCCTGGAGGGCTCCCAGGCTGGGCCCTCCATGGGTGCCATCAGGACCAACAAGGGACTCACCTCTAAACCCACAAGATGTTGCAGGAAAAAAATAAAAGGAGCCCCTGAAACTTCATTTTCCCTCCCTGTTTCAAGCCCAGCAGCTCTGGAAGCTGCTTCCCACCCGCCTGGCAGGCCCCGTGTCCCCAGCACGGGGTGACTCACCAGTGTCAGGCTCTGCCGGGTCCTCCTCCATCTCCAGGTCCTCCTCTGTCAGTGTCCCCAGCTGCTGCTCCCCCAGGGACATCACGTTCATCAGCAGGATGGGGAGTTCTGTTTGCAGGGAACAGGGATTTGAGAGACCCGTGGAGCCCTCCCAGGGCCCCGCTCCAGCGTGAGGAACCAGGGATTGCTGGAATGTGTGGAATAGCTGGAGACAGCTGCGGCTCCAGAGCCAGGATGGGCCTCAGCTGTCAGGAAAACTCCTGGAAACCCCTGTTCCTGCAGGGATTTAAAAGCCACATGGATGTGGGACGTGGGGCCTTGGCAGTGCTGGGGGACAGCAGCACCCAGAGATCTCAGAGGGCTTTTCCAACCCCAGCAATTCCATGGAAAGGGTGGGAGGTGTCAGGAGGAACTGGAGTGAAGCCACACATGGACCAAAAGCAGGGGGAGGGCTGGGAGGAAGGACAGCAAGATGCCACATGCCATCACCTCACTGAGCAGCCTCACCCCACCATCTCCACAGGCTGCACTCCTGTGTCCAGACTCTCTTCCACTGTCCGTGACAACATCCCAATGCTCCCTGGCAATGCTTCTCCAAGCACCAGGGCCATGCCCTCTGCCCTGGATGCCACCAGAGCCCTGGAGAGCTGGGGAAGGGGAAGCACATCCTCCCTGCTACCCTTGGAACTCACCTGGGCCAGCTTCCATGGGCATGGGATCCTCTCTTGAAGCCTCTTCCTGCTGCTCTGTCTCTTCTGGAGTCCGTGGGGGCTTCTGATTGTTGGGGACACCTGTCTGGAGGGGGTTCTGACTGTCCCCAGTCTGTGTCTGAGGCAGTGTCTGGCTGTCCCCAGTGTGTGCCCACAGGCACTTTGGGCTGTTCGCAGTCTGTGTCCATGGGGGTGTCGGGCTGTTCCCAGTCTGTGTCCTTGGGGACTTTGGGCTGTTCCCACTCCGTGTCCATGAGAGCTCTGGGCTGTCTCCAGTCTGTGTCTGTGGGGGGTTCTGGCTGTCCCCAGTCTGTACTTGTGGGGTTTTCTGCCTTTCCTCAGTCTGTATCTGTGGGGCTTTCTGGCTGCTCCCACTCCGTGTCCGTGGGGATCTCAGGCTGTTCCCAGTCTGTGTCTCATGGGGTTCCTGGCTGTCCCCAATCTCTATCTGTGGGGTTTTGTGGCTGTTCCCACTCCGTGTCCATGAGGACTTTGGGCTGTCCCCAGTCTGTGTCTGTGGGGGGTTCTGGCTGTCCCCAGTGGGTATCTCTGGGGTTTTGTGGCTGTTCCCACTCCGTGTCCATGGGGTTTTATTTCTGTCCCCAGTCTGTATCTGTGGGGTTTTCTCACTGTTCCCACTCCGTGTCCATGGGGACTTTGGGCTGTCCCCAGTCTGTGTCTGTGGGCTTTTCTGGCTGTTCCCACTCCGTGTCCGTGGGGACCTCGGGCTGTTCCCAGCCTGTGTCTCGGGGCGCTCCTGGCTGTCCCCAGTGGGTGTCTGGGGGGTTTTGTGGCTGTTCCCACTCCGTGTCCATGAGGGCTCCTCATCCCTCTCGACGCAGGCGCGGCTG
This sequence comes from Prinia subflava, assembly GCF_021018805.1. Taxonomy (NCBI): domain Eukaryota; kingdom Metazoa; phylum Chordata; class Aves; order Passeriformes; family Cisticolidae; genus Prinia; species Prinia subflava. The sequence continues at coordinate 152,942,079 of NC_086247.1, read as the reverse complement.
CTGGGCCTGGGCTCGGCACTGTCTGCTCCCGGGGCAGAGAACGGGGGCTTTGTTAGGATTTGGGATCCTGCCACATTCCCAGAGTGACCCCTGTCCCCTCTCCCAGCCCCTGCAGAGACACAAACACCTCCAGCCCTGGTGGCAGAGCCTCCTCCTGGGCCCCGTGGCAGGATCCACAGGAGAGGAGCTCCGAGTCCCAGAACAGGGACCCCAAAGGAGTCAAATCCCTCTGTGTCCCATTCCCTCTCCTGCAGTCCAACCCCCAAACTCCCGCCTGGGCTCCAGGTGAGTTTTCCCATGGGAGAGCTCCTCAATCCTGCAGGAAAGAAGCCTTGATCCCAGCTCTTCCCAGCCCTGTTTGGGCCTGTCTGTCCCTTTCCAGCACCTCCCACCTTCCTGCCCAGCCCTCCCACTCTAAATCCAAGCCCCAAGGGTCCCCAGACTCCTGTGTCCCCCAGGACAAGCAGAGCAGCTCCAGCCTCCTCCTCCCGCCTCAGCTCCCAGCTCCTTACTTCCCAGCGTATTCCCTGTCCCTCCACAGCTGGCAGGGATGTCTCTGGAACCCCCAGTCTTACAGGAGGCCTTTCCCAGTGCTCCAGACCCTCCTGCAGGCTTCTCTCCACGGGATTCGTCCGACCAAGAGCAGCCACTCCTCGTGGGATGAGGGTTCACGGTGCTCCAGGGTGCTTTAGTCCATGGAGTGAGCAGCTCTTCCTTAACCAAGGGGAGATCTCCAGGAGCAGCCACCTCCTCCTGGCACCTCCCTGGGGCAGCCTCCATGGGGGTTTCACCTCCCGGGGCCTGGCCTGCCCTGTCCATCTCCTCCTGAGCGTCCCCAGTCTGTGGCCAGGGGCACTCCTGGCCCTCCTTGGCACTGAGCTCTTCATCCCTCTCCATCCGGGACAGGATATCGGGCTTGGACACGGCGTAGTCTGGGTGTGGGGCAGAGGATGGGGGTGATTAGGATTTGGCTGTGCCTTCAGCCTGGCACATTCCAACAGTGCCCCCTGTCCCTATCCCAGCACAGACACAAACACCTTATCCCTACCCAAACTCTTCCTTGTTCCCAAGATCCACCCCCAAGCACAGATGCAGCTGAGGCAGAGAGGATCTAAATCAGCACAACATGAACTAAATCCCACGAGGGAAAAGCTTTGGCTGGAACATTTCCCTCTAGTGGAAGTCAGAGACACTTTCCACTATCCCAGGTTGCTCCAAGCCCCATCCAGCCTGGCCCTGGACACTTCCACGGATGTGGGCAACCTGTGCCAGGGCCTCACCACCTCACAGCCTTCCAACCCCAGGCTGCTCCATGACCCATGGCCCCCAGGCCCCCCAGCCTTACCCAGGGACACCAGGGTCTCGTAGTTGCCCCTCATCACGGCCCTGTACAGATCCTTCTGCCAGCGCTCCAGCCTCTCCCACTCCAGCTCGTTGAAATACACCGAGATATCATCGAAGGTGAGCGGCACCTGGAATCACAGGGATGCCCTGGAACCACAGCTGGCTGGGGACACGTCCAGCCCCACGGTGGGGACGTGCAGGAGCTCGGCCCCCAACCCTTCCACGGCTCTGTGGGGTCCCTGGGACGCGGCCGCCGCTACCTTGGGGATCTCCCCCGCAGAGCCGGGGGGCAGGCGCAGGATCCAGAAGTTCCTGTTCTTGAGGAGGTTCTCCAGGTTGAGCAGGCGCTGCTGCAGCTGCCCGTAGTCCTGCAGGAGGGTGCTGAGGGCGCCCAGGCCGCTGCCCAGCTCCCCGACCAGGTTCTCGCAGGCCAGGAGCCGCCGCTCCGCGCGCTCCGTGCGGCTCCGCAGCTCCTGCAGCTCCGACGGGGCCCGGCGCGGCACCGCCTTCCGCCGGAGGCTGCCCGACACCTGCGGGCATTGGGGTCAGGCCCTGGCCAAAGGTGCCCGGGGAACGGGGCCCGCTCGGGACCCCCGGCAGCCCCGAGGGATTCCCCCAGACCCCAATCCCGCGGGGATGTGCCAGAGCCCGGCTGCCACCCCCGTGTGCCCCTATCCCCACCTTCCCAAGGACCAAGGGGAGACCCCCTGAACAGGCACCGCGAGGAATCCCCCAGGACCAGCAGCTTTAGGGGGGCTCCCCAGTTCCAGCTCTCCCAGGACCAGCTCCCCTGGGAGATCCCTCCGTCCCCACGAGCTGGCACTCCTGGGGCACCGCACCCTCCTGAGATGCCATGCACTGCCAGGATCCACAGGGACACCCCGGACTCCCAGAACCAGCACCCCCGGGGGTACCCCCAGCCCCCCTCCCCTGCGGGACCCTCAATGCCCCAGAACCGGCTCTCCCGGAGACCCCCGAGCTGTCACCCCCGGGGACCCCGCCATGCCACCTCCCTCCCCGGACCCTCAGGGACCCCCCTGACCCCCAGTCCCACTTCCCCCGTGGGACCCCGGCACGCCCCCGACCCAGCACCGCTGCGGCCCGCCCCGTCCCGTGTCCCGCGGCGAATCCCGGCCCGTGCCCGGTGGCCCGGGAGGGCCCTGACCTGCGCGGGCCCCCGGCGGGACATGGCCGCGGCCGCCACCGCCGCCTCGGGCCCCGCGCCCGCGCCGCCACCGGGCCCACAGGGGGCGCCGTCCGCCAGAGCGGCACCGCGCGGGAAGCGGCGCCCCCTGGCGGCCGGGAGGATCAAGGGCCGGGCGCGCGGGGGCGGGGCCAGGGGAGGCGGGGCACAGAGGAGGCGGGGCCACGATAAGGGGCGGGGCCATGGAGGGGGCGGGGCCAGACCTGGGGGCGGGGCCAGATGCCCGAGGCCACCACGGCCGGACCCCCGGACACCCCGGGACAATCCCCGGCCTTGAACGGGGAGCCCTGCGGGACCGCCAGGACCAGCCCCACCTTCTCTGGGACCACCATTCCTGGGGGATCTCCCCATCTTTGCGATCCAACATTCTTGAGGATCCGCCATTCCCCTGAACTGGGAGCCCTGGGGGACCCCCAGGGCTGGCATCGCTCCTCTGGGACCACCATTCCTGGGGGAGCTGCTCACCCCCGTGATCAACTGTTCTGGGGGACCTCTCATACCCTTGAACGGACATTCCCGAGGGACCCCCAGGGTCAGCACCGCTGGAGGGTCCCCCTGCACTCCCCCTGTGCAGACACCCCAGGGGTTGGCTCAGACCCCCGGGCCCCGGTGTCCCCACATTCCCACCCAGCCCAGCCCAGCGTGGCTCTGTCGGGGGTCACCACCCTGCGTGTCCCCCCAAACGCATCCGCTCCCTCCGGTGTGCCCACCCTGTGTGTCCCCCCAAACGCATCCGCTCCCTCCGGTGTGCCCACCCTGTGTGTCCCCCCAAACGCATCCGCTCCCTCCGGTGTGCCCACCCTGTGTGTCCCCCCAAACGCATCCACTCCCTCCGGTGTGCCGGCTTTATTTGGGGCTTGGCAAAGCAGGGGCAGCTGCCCCAGAAGCATTTTAGGGGGTGGGAAGGGCGGGGGGCTCAGCTCAGAGCAGGGAGCAGGCGGCTGAGCTGGCCTGGAGCTGCTCCCAGTGTCCAGCAGCATTCCCAGGCTCCGGCAGCGCTCCCGCTGCGCTCTCAGGTGCTCGGTGACTCCTACAAGGCCCCGTGGGGGCTGCCGGGGGTTCCCCGCCGGGCCCGGGATCCTGCCAGGGCTCCGTTGTCACCTGTCACAGCAGCGGGAGGTGCCCGGGGTGTCCCACGGGCTGGGCCGGCTCCGGGCTCTCCCTCCTGGCTCTGCCCTGCGGGAGCAAGCGCGGTGTCACCCGGAGAGAGGGAGCGGCCATCCCATCCCATCCCATCCCATCCCATCCCATCCCATCCCATCCCATCCCATCCCATCCCATCCCATCCCATCCCGGTTCCCGGGTAGCTCCGGTACCTCCAGGCCCTTCCCGCTCCGTGCCCGCCTGCCCGGCTGAGCCGCATCCTCCTCACGGGAATTCCAGGGCAGCGACTGCGACTCCTGCGGGACAGACGCGGGTGTGGGAGCCACCATCCCCGCCCGCGCATTCCCGAATTTCCACATCCCCGCATCCCCGCATTCCCACTCCCCGCATTCCCGCATCCCGCGCCGCGGGCTCACCTCGCTCAGCACGGAGAAGCAGCCGGAGCAGGGTCTGTGCGGCCGCCGCCGGCCCTGCGGAGGGAAGGGTTGGATTGGGCTGTCTCGGAGTGCAGCGCTGGGAACGCGGCAGCACCGGGAGGGCACGGGAGCGCCCCCAACCCCGGCCCGCCGCATCCTTCCCGCGGGCCCCTCGCCATCCCCGCGGATCTTCCCCGCGCCGGGAATGCCGAGCCCGGCCCCGCAGGAGGCTGCGAGAGCCGCGGCCTGGGGTTTGCTGCGGTGCCAGGGCCGTGCCGAGCTCCGGCATTCCCCGCGTTCCCAGCCCCGCTATTCCCGGTGTCACCCCTCTCCACCCCTCTCCACCTCTCTCCCGCGGTCAGCCCCGGCTCCGGCCGCTCCGGCCACGGCCAGCGCGGTGAGGGCGCAGAGCAGCCACGGCCTCATGGTGCCACCCCCGCTGTCCCGAGCCGCGGCCGCTGCCCCGCCTGGACATTGACCCCGGTGTCACCGCGGTGACCCCGGAAAGGTCACTCAGAGCCAGAGCTGCTGGACACGGCGGGAGGAAAGGGCCAAAGTTCTGGATAAGGGATGAGCTGGGCCAAACTTCTCCCTGAAATTCTGTCCCGGGGGTCCTGCTCTTCTGCACCGCTCCCGTGGAGTCCTGGAATGCTGGAATGGCATGGGCTGGGAGGGGATGGAAGGATCATCCTGCCTCCCATCCACAGCAGTTCCAGGTCCTGCCTCTGGTGCTCCAACAGCCCCCCCAGTCGCAGGTTCTGGGATCGCTGTTAAACCCAGCCAGCCTCGCTGGAGCCCTGCAGGGATGAGCGCTCAGTCCTGAGCTCAGTCCTGGCTCCCCAGGATCCCCAGCACAGGGTGGAATTTCATTCTCTCCAGATCCTGGCTTTCAGAGGCGTGGGTGTGAAGGGTCCAGGCAGGACAGGGATTCCAGAGGGAATTCCAGGGGATAGATGGGGACAACGTGCACGGGCTTGTGGGAAGGGATCGTGGAGAAGCCGCACACGGGAGATACAGAATCGTCAGGAAATTTATCCAAGAAAAGAGGGAACTCTACAGGAGGCCTTTGCAGGAGGTGGCAGGGGGGGATGTGAGGGCAGCAGGGAACGTGAGCCCAGGCCTCAGCAAGGCCACGGCAAAGCTCGGGCTGGGGATCACAGCTGAGAGCATTTGTGGTGGGAAACCTGAGGAGTCTCAAGCTCAGTTTGGGATTTCGGGAGAACCCAGGCCTCTGGAGGCCAACCGGGACCGGAGCGCGTCGGACGCGGGTGAGGCCGGGCGGTGCTCGCAGGGAACGCGGCAGGACAGGAGGGCCCGCCGGGACAGGAGGACATTCCCTGCCGGGAAGGGACAGGCCCTGCCCGGCCCGGCCCTGCCCGGCCCCGCCCCTGGCACTGCCCATCCCCCATTCTCGGCGGGATTGAAACCTCCTCCCCCGGATCCGGGCCCGCCCCACGTGCCGGGGTCACCGGGGCGCTTCCGGGGCGCCACTTCCGGGTCGGCCATGGCGGCGCTTCCGGTGTGGGCGGGGCCTGTACCGGAAGCGCGTGCGGGAGAGGCCGCGGGGCCGCCGGAAGCGTCGGGATCTCCTCGCGACTCCCCCGGGCCCTCCCGGGCTCCCCGGGACCCCCGAGCCCCCCGGCCGCCATGGCGGGGCAGGAGCAGGTAGGAGCCGGGCGCTGGCGGGGGAGCCCCGGGCCGCCCTCGCCGCCTCGATGTCCGGTGCCCCCCGACCCCTTCCGGGTCCAAGGGGGTCCCGTGGCTCCCCCTCGGCAGCTGCTGGCGGGGCTCGGCCTCCAATGGCCAGGGACCCCCCACCCCCATCACCCCCCAGCCCCACCCCGAGAACCCAAACCACGCCCCCAAATCAGCCCCACCACACCCCCGAGCCCACCCCATGACCCCCCTTCATTGCCCCCCACTCCAGTGAAGCTCCCCCCTAAACGCCCCCATCACCCCCCACCCATCCCTCCCCACTCTGTCACTCCCGCCAGAATCCCCATCACTCCCAAAATCGCTATCAGCCCCTAAAAACCCCCATTTCACCCCCCAATCCCACCCCATCACCCCCCACCCCAAAACCCCTATCACCCCCACATCCCTGCCCCCCTCTCTCTGCCCCCCAGTCCCCCCTGGGATCGCTCCCGAGGGATCTCCTGGGATGGGCCCTGGGGGCTCACAGGGCTGCTGGGAATCTCCCCCTGCCCAGCTCCAGGTGAGCTGGGGCCCTGGACTGTCCCAGTCCCACGGGGATCACGGAGTGCTCCCGGTAGGAACCGTACAACGCATCCCACGGCGCCACGGGAGCTCCTGTGGGCTGGGAGAGGCTTTTCCTGGTGGGAGGGAGGGTGGGATCCCTGAGGGGCGCTGTGATCCCTGAGGGGAGCTGTGATCCCTGAGGGGAGCTGTGATCCCTGAGGACAGCTGTGATCCCTGACAAGGCTGTGATCCCTGAGGACAGCTCTGATCCCTGAGGAGGCTGTGATCCCTGAGGGGCGCTGTGATCCCTGAGGAGGCTGTGATCCCTGAGGGAGGCTGTGATCCCTGAGGGGAGCTGGGATCCCTGAGGACAGCTGTGATCCCTGAGGGGAGCTGTGATCCCTGAGGACAGCTCTGATCCCTGAGGACAGCTGTGATCCCTGAGGACAGCTGTGATCCCTGAGGGGAGCTGTGATCCCTGAGGACAGCTGTGATCCCTGAGGGGACACTGTGATCCCTGAGGACAGCTGTGATCCCTGAGGGGAGCTGTGATCCCTGGGGACAGCTCTGATCCCTGATCCCGTGGCAGGAGCCGCTGACCTTCGAGGACGTGACGGTGTTCCTGAGCCGGGCCGAGTGGGACGCGCTCCCGGCGGGGCAGCGGGAGCTGTACCGGGACGTCGTGTCGGACACCTACGAGCTGCTGAGCTCCCTGGGTAATCCTGGGAATGGCCCCTGGCAGGGGTTCCCTCAGATCCCACCCCAGCGGCTTCCAGAGCGCTGAATCCCGGAATCCCAGAGTGAGGTTGGAAAAGGCCTTGGAGATGTCCCAGTCCAACTGTTCTCCAGCACTGCCAAGGCCACCGCTAATCCATGTGTCCAAGTGCTGCATCCACAGAGCTTTCAGCTTTCCAGTCCCTCCAGGGCTGGCCAACCCTTCCCGTGAGGAGTTCTCCCCTGTAGGGGCTGATCTGAGAGTTTAGTGCTGGAAAAGGCAGGATTTGAGGCTGGGTTTGAGCACCCCTGGAAATGATTCCCTAAGATCAGGGAGCATGGTGGGATGTCCCATCCCTGGGATGAGCAGGAGACATTCCCCTGCTGGGAAAGCCTGTCAGTGGAACTGGGAGATGCTTCCCACACTTCCATCAGGGCTCTCAGGAGTAAATCCCTCTCTGGCAGCAGCTCCAGTTTCTCCCTCACTTTTCCCACATTCCAGAGGTGTTTCTGTGTGCAGTGAGGCACAGCTGGGGTGTCCCAGTCCTTGGTCTTCCCGTGATCAGGGACAGTACAATGCTCTCTGTCCCATTCCCAGGTTATCCAGGCCCCAAGCCCGACATCCTGCACCGGCTGGAGCGCGGGGAGGAGCCATGGATCTGCTCATCCTCCGGTGAGCAGCAACATCCCAACCCCCCATGTGGGAAGGAATTCACTTCCAGGATGGGGTCAGGGCTCCCTGCTCCATCCCTGTGGCTGTGGAGAAGTCAGGATTCTTGGTGGGGACAAGGACAGGGCTCTTCCTTCATTCCCATGGCTGTGGAGAGCCAGGATTCCCGGGCTGGCTGGTGACATCTGCTGTTTTCCCTGCAGAACACGCTGGGAGCTGGCTGGAGGAGCCCTCCTCTGGCTGGTGGCCTGGAGCCAGCGGGTACCAGGGGCTGGAGACCTCATGTCCAGGTGAGTCCTGCTCCCTCCTATTCCAGCCCCATCCCTGAGGAGCTCCAGCCTCATCCCTGGGCCACTCCCAGGGCTTCGCCCACTTCTTGGCTCTCATGATGTCTGGCAGAAGTTGGGATGTGGAGTTTGGGCAGTCCTGGACCGGGAAGATGGAATATTCCTGTCCCTGCTCCAGCCAGGAAGGATCCAACCCCTTCCCACCCTCTCCCAGCAGAGTGCAGCACGTTGTGCTGTCTCCAGGATGGGAGGATCCTGAAGAGGTTTGGCTGTCACAAGGGAAGGAGCGAATTCCCGTCGAAAGCAGACAGTGGAGTGGGGAGCCAAACCCAGCCATGGCTTGTGAAGGAGGAAGTGGAGGATAAACCTGAATTCATGGAAAACCTAACCTGGAGTGAGACGTTGCTGCTTCACCCTGAGACGGAACAGCAGAGCCTGGATCCTTGGGAACAGCTGTGGGCTGACCCCGGGGAGAGGAACCACTGGAACGCCCAAAACCTTGGACACACCTTGGGAGAGGTGACGCTCCTCCCGGGAGCCTGGGAGCCGCGCGTGGAGGACCTGAGAGCGGCGGTGGCGAAGGACCACAGCTACTGCCTGCGGAGCGAGCTGGGAGCGCGCCGCGCCGCCAGGCCCTGCTCCCTGCGGGAACACGACTACTGCTGGCAGCACTGGGCCGGGCGGAGCTGCGGGGCCCGCGGGGCCGGCGCTGCCTGTGCCGCGTGCCGCCAGCTGGTGCGGCAGCGATCCGGCCGCGGCACGGCGCTGCGGAGAGCCAGGGAGATCCTGCGGCGCTACCGGCCCTACCGGAGGTTGGCGTTTCTGTGGAGAGGCTGCTCTGGCTGCTGCGGCGCGGTGCAGGAGAGGAACCCTGGGGCTCGGGGGCCACGCGAGCTCCGGAGCGCCAGGAATGCCGAGGGAGGGACATTGGACACGCCGCGTGCCCCGGAGGGGATTTTGGGAACTGGGGGTTCAGCCTCTGCCCGAGGCCGGGCTGCAGGGGTGAGGAGGAGAGCGAAGCCTCTGAAGGATCCCGGTGCCAGCAGGGAGTTTGAAGGATGCGTGAAAGCCCGGAAATCCCAGGGGCTGTCACTCCAGGACGTGGTCCGGGACGTGCTGAAGGCGGTCGAGTACATACTGGACTCCATGTGCCAGAAGTTTGAGCTCCAGGGGCTCTCCCAAGGGAAGAGCATATGGCCCATCGTCATCCAGATCGACAACTTGGGGGAGATCGGGAAGCCCTGACTGGCGGGGGGAAACTGGGATTGCATTCCCTGAGGCACAGCACTCAATCCTCCCAGTCCCAGGGGTTCAGGAGGAGAGACGTGGCAGAGGCAGATTGGGGGAGGTAAGACTGGCAATGTGGGGCCAACTGGGATTGATTGAGAGGCTTTAGAGAAAGGGGAGGATCTGTGTGGCTCAAAGGAGGAAAGAAGGAAAGGTTAGCCTGAGATCCTGAAATTCTGGAATGGCTTAGGTTGGAAGGGATGTTAAATCCATCTTTATAAACCGGCCAGGGTTGGGCCGTGCTCCTGTCACTGAAATGAAAGGAAAAACAAAAACCCTCCAACAACACCTTTTGTGTTGGAGAACCAAGGCATTTCCTTATTTCTGGCTGGGATATGCAACAGAAATTATTTCACCCAAACATGGCCTGAGTGTGCAGAGAAAATTATTCCTGGACACATGAATTTTACTTGATTTTTCCCCATAATTTATCCAGTCCAAAACCCCTAGAAATCCATTGGTTCAATGCTCACTGGTCTCAAATTGCAGAGTTCTCAGAATTTGGTTTCTTCTTGGACCGGGATTTCTTTGTCTCTGATGTTAATTGGGTCCTCATTAACTGATTTCTCTGCCCAGTCCAGTCCATCTCTGCCAGATGCCCAGTCCAGGGGGCAGCATTTGGGGTGGATGGTCCTTGATGTTTGCTGATGGTCATTATCATTTCAGGTGTTTTGGGGGCTATTCCCAGTCTGTTGAGATGTTGACACCACTAGGCCTCACAGACTGGGACAATAAATACCCTCAAATAAACCCTCCTCTAATTCCCTTCCCCAAGGCAATGGCAAACTGAGCCTGGCTAGAGAGAAGAAATAAAAAAATTGTAAACTTTGTATATTTGCCAACACTCCCAAGGAACAGGGACAGGAGAGAGGGAACAGCTTCGAGTTGTGGCAGGGGAGGCTCAGGTTGGGTTGGGTGGAGGGGTGGATGTAGGGAAGGGCAAAGGAAGGCTGGGTTCCAGCCATGTGGAAGTGTTTTCTTGGGAAATCCAGCCTGGCCTGAATTCCCAGCAGCTTTTTGAGCCTCTGGAATTGGATCATCACAAGGAAAAGGTGATTTCTGGGATGTTCCCAGTGCCCTCCCAGGGGCCAGGTGCTGTTCTGGGGACAGAAGGAGGCTCCAACAAATGGAAGCAAAGCGAGCACCGTGGATTCCTTCCCTTCCCCAGTTTGCCGTGTCAGGGGCGGCACGTGGAAAATCTGGGATGCCGGGATTAGGGACGCTCCCGCCGTGCCTGGGGCTGGTTTTGGCATTTGGGGCTTTCTCCTCCCAGACTCCCAAACCACTCTGAGGGAGCAGGAGGGGCCCATCCTGGAGAAGAGGAGGCTCAGGGGCACCTTCTGGCTCCCTGCAATTCCCTGGAAGAAGGTTGGAGCCAGGAGGAAAGGGAACGGCCTCGAGGGGAGGTTCAGGTGGGATATTGGGAATGTTCCTCCTGGGAAGGGCTCTCCAGCCCTGCCACAGAGGTGGAGTCCCCATCCCTGTAGGGATTTAAAGCCCTCTGGATGTGGCACTTGGGGACGTGGGGCAGTGCTGGATTGGACTCTGGCATCTCTGAGGGCTTCATCGATCTCAGCAATTCCACGATTCCGCAATTCCTGTTAGGACATTGCCGCCTATCAGTGCTGGCGGATGATGAAACGGGACTTTAAACCAATAAAACCGGTGAAATGTCTCGGGAGCCGCTTTGTCCCGGCTCCAGACTTGGCTTGAGGGCCCGCTGTTCCCGCCACCTTCCCCCGTTCCCGGGCTCCCCTCACGACCCCCGACCCGCACCGCGCGGAAGCAGCGCCACCGCCGCCCAATGGGAGTGCGCTATTCGGGTCACGTGCCGCGCTCCGCCAATCACCGCGCACGCCGCGCGGCCCGGATGCTGTACAGCCTCCCAACATGGCGCTGCCCTGTGAGCGCGGGAACGCGCCACTTCCGGGTCTCGGCACGAGGCTGCGATGGGGCGTGGCCTAACGCGGAAGACATGCGCGGCCACGCCCCCTTCGCTACGGTTGCCGTGGGGACCGGGGCGGTGCCGTTGCCATGGAAACCAGGGACGCGCCGGGGCCCGGAGCGGGGAACGGGGACAGGGAGAGAGCGGACAGGGAGAGAGAGGACAGGGAGCGGGCAGGGAACGGGCAGGGAACGGGGACAGGGAGAGAGAGGACAGGGAGCGGGCAGGGAACGGGCAGGGAACGGGGACAGGGAGGGAACGGGCAGGGAGCGGGCAGAGAACGGGCAGGGAGCGGGCAGAGACCGGGCAGGGAACGGGCAGGGAGCGGGCAGAGAACGGGCAGGGAGCGGGCAGAGAGCGGGCAGAGAGCGGGCAGGGAGCGGGCAGAGAGCGGGCAGAGAGCGGACAGGGACTGGACAGGGAGTAGACAGGGAGCGGGCATGGAGCGGGCAGGGAGCGGGCAGGGACCGGCAGGGAGCGGGCAGAGAACGGGCAGAGAGCGGGCAGGGAGCGGGCAGGGAGCGGGCAGGGAGCGGGCAGGGACACGGAGCCGCTGGAGCGAGTCCAGACGATCCCCGGAGCTGCTGCAGGGCTGGAGCCCCTCTGCTCTGGAGCCAGGCTGGGAGAGCTGGGAATGTTCCCCTGGAGAGGAGAAGGCTCCAGGGAGAGCTCAGAGCCCCTGGCAGGGCCTGAAGGGGCTCCAGGAGAGCTGCAGAGGGACTGGGGACAAGGGCTGGAGGGACAGGACACAGGGAATGGCTCCCACTGCCAGAGGGCAGGGCTGGGGGGCAGATTGGGAAGGGATTCCTGGCTGGGAGGATGGGGAGGGGCTGGGCTGGGATTCCCAGAGCAGCTGTGGCTGCCCCTGGATCCCTGGCAGTGCCCAAGGCCAGGCTGGACAGGGTTTGGAGCAGCCTGGGACATGGCAGGGGTTGGTAAGGAATGGGATTTATCTCCATTCCAAACCACTCCAGGATGATTCCATGCTGGATCAGCTGTGCCCTCCCTTCAGTGTCCCAGAGTCCCAGAGTTGTTGGCTGGGAAGGACCCATCCAGTCCCAGCCCCTGCCTCGGACCGGGAACCTTCCCCTGCCAGGTCAGGTCGGGGTCTGGCTGTGGGAACGGCTCCAGGGCAAACCCGTGGCTGTTCCGGAATGAGGAGGGACAGCACAACCCTGGGAAGGGCAAATAAACCCAGAGTCAGATTTATGAGTGGGGATTTTCCCTGGCTCAGGGCTCAGGGTTTGGGGCGGGATTTACTCCCCTTCTTGTCAGAGGTGGCAGATGTCCTGGGAATCACAGCTTCCCGAGGAAAACTCACTGAATTTTCCCTTTTTTGTTCCCAAGAGGGCCTCCAAGGGTTTTGTGGCTTTTTTGGAGCCTGCTCAAGGATGGCAGGATGGCCTAAAAATGAAATTTAAATATGTTACATTTTTTTGGAACTCTTTCTCTTGCTCTTAAATCCTAGGTGGGATACATGAGGAAATGGGAATAACTGGAAGGAGCTGGGAGGAATTCAGAAGAAATTGAAGAATTTGGAGGGGAAGCTGGGAAGGAACAGGGAAGAATTTTAGGAGGAATTGTAGAATTTAAAGGGAATTTGCAAGGAACGGGTGACAGTTTGGAAGGAACTGGGAAAGACTTGGAGGGAAGGCATTAATCCCTGGGGATGTGTTGGAATCCCTGGGGATGTGTTGGAATCCCCATCCCTGGAGGTTCTTGGGGTGAGCCTGGATGTGGTGCAGGAGAATCCTTTCCATGGAAAGAAAAGGACCTGGCTGGAGCTGGAATGTCCCAGGGCCAGGTGTGGGGCTGTGCTGCAGGGCAGTGACCGACACGTTCCTCCTGGGGACTTCCAGGTGCCACCCCCGTGTCCTTGTCCCCGTGTGATTTATGGGGATGTTTGCCATGGCACCCACTGATCCCAGCCCTGAACCTGCTGGGTCACCCTCGGGGCGGGATCCTGGGTGTCGTCCTGGAGCTTCCTGCTCCCCTGGGAGAGGGCGTTGGGTGGAACCCACCCTGTTTGCAGAGAGGGACAGGCCATAAATCACCCCCGGGCTGGAAAATCCCACTGAAGGAATTGCTGAGGGGAAAACTCCTCGGAGAACATCGAGTCCAACATCCCCAGCACTGCCAAGGCCACCCCTGAGCCGTGTCCCCAAGTGTCACATCCCTCCGGGGATGGGGACTCCACCACTGCCCTGTGCCAGCCCTTTTGGGGAAGGAATTTTCCCAATTTCCAACCTGAACCTCCCCGGGCACAGCTTGGGGCTCTTTCCCCTTGTCCTGTCCCTGTTCCCTGGGAGAAGAACCCAGCCCTGGCTTGGCTCGGTCCTTTCATCCCCACCACGCTCAGGACCATCCATGGGTCTGTCACCGTCTCCCTGTCCTCGCTGTCCCCCCAGTCACACATTCCCTCCCATGGCAGGGACACCCCAAGCCCTGTGTCCTCTCCCCTGGTGACCAGAGGTGACCGCCACACTGTCCCCACTGCCCTGGGCCGGGCTCCTGGCCAGATCCACCCCCCTGGAATGTCCCGCTGTCCCAGCCCCTGGAACGCCCATGGCAGCTCCCATAAAAGCGCTGCCGGCCCGGTGGGAAGCAGGATCCGGGATCCAGGAGCCGGGATGGGGCCGTGCCGAGCGCTGCCACCGCTGCTGCTGCTGCTGGGGCTGGGGCTGGCCGGAGCCTCCACCCCGGGGCCGCGGGATGGAGCCACGGTGGGCTGGGATGGAGCCACGGCGGGAGGGGACGGAACCACAGCGGCCTCACCGGGGCTCCTGAGCTACGAGGACGCGGTGGCGGCGGCCGTGGAGGTGCTCAACACCAGGGCCGGCAACCCCTACGTGCTGCGGCTCCGCGAGGCTCAGCCCCGGCCCGGCTGGGTGAGTGCTGAGCTCTCCCCTTTCAGGAGGAACTCCAGAACCTCCTCAGGGTGGATCTGCCCCATTTGGGTCTGACCCCTGAGGGGTTGAGCGCAGCCCAGTCGGGGCTGAGCCTGACCCGTTCCAGGCTGGATGTGGCCCCTCCTGGGGCTGCCTCCGGCCCGCTGTGGGGCTGGGCACTGGGGGCGGTGGGTCCTGATGGATCCTGTCCCTTTTCCCAGCCCTCGGACCTGCAGAGCCGGCAGGAGCTGAGCTTCACCCTGGAGGAAACCACGTGCCGGGCACCGGGAACGGCCACCGGCGACTGCAAGAGCCGCTGGCTCGGGGTGAGGCTTTGTCCCATGGGAACTGGGGATCATCCTGTGGGGAAACTGAGGCACGAGGGGGGTGGGCTCTGCCGTGTCCCCTCTGTGCCCCACAGGCGCTGACCTGGTGCCAGGGCTCCGTTTTCCTGGAGGGGCAGCAGCCCACGGTGGAGCTCTCCTGCGAGAAGGGTCCGGCCACGGTAAGAAGGGGCTGGATCCTCTCCGTGTCCCCCTGGCTGCCGGGGGGGTCCCCCAGGCCCCCTCCTCACCCCCCCCAAAGTCTGACCCTGCTCTTTGCTCTCCCAGTTCGGCCCGATCTGGAAATCCAAGATCAAGGATTTCTTTGGCAAGATCAAGCAGCGTTTCCGGGGGTTCTTCCAGTGCGGCCGGATTTGGATCCGGGACAGGCTCAACATCAAGGCACCCAAACCCTGAGGGGTGGCACTGCCGTGTCCCCTCCCTGTGTCCCCTCCCTCTGTCCCCTCCCTGTGTCCTCATCCTGTGTCCCCACCCTGTGTCCCCACCCTGTGTCCCCTCCCAGCTGCTTCACTGCCAATAAACGTCCCTGCATCACCCCCGGTGTCACCCTGAGTGTCCCTGCACCCCAGTGGGGACCCCCGAGTGCTCCCGGACCCCCCAAATCCCCCCGTGCCCAGCCAAGGAGCTGTGGGAGCTGGGAACACCCCGGGGGTCGTGAGTGAGGGTGTCACGAGTGGGGCACATCTGGGGTCCCCCCACCTCTTCAAGGCTGCGGTGAGTCAAAGGGAGGCCCTGCAGGTGCTGCCACCTCTGGGACACCCCGACCGTCCCATCCCAAATCCAGCTGCTTCCCGGCCCTGATGCCACTGTCACCACAAGGGGGACACGAGGATGGGGACGGCTCCTGGGGGGAGCAGGATCAGCTCCCCCAAAATGGGCACGACACGGGCACCACCAGGGTCTCCTCCTGGCACCGGCCTCCTGCAGGCACTTGGACTCCAGGATTGTCCTTCCCTGTCCCCCGGAGCCTGTGGGGTCCCCCCAGAGGTGTTTGTGGGGTACAGACCCTCAGGAATATTTGGGGGGACACCCCCGGGGGGCTGCAGCCATGACCCTGCTCCAGCCACTTTGGGGGCACAGGGGTCCCTGAACCCCCCAACTCTGCACCCACAATGTCCCTGTCCCAAACAGGGTCCATCATGGGGGTCCCCTTGGCACCCTAACCCCCCCCAGCCCCTCTCCTGCAGCTCCCTGGGGGGCTCACAGTGTCCCCTGTGTCCCGTCCATCTCCCTTTGCCACTGCTGCTGATTTGAGGGGGACAAGATGCAGCGAGGACAATGCCACCGTGGGGACAATGACTCTGTGGGGAAGGTGACACCGTGGGGATGATGGTGGGGTGCTGGGTGGGGTCCCCAGAGCAGCCCAGCCGTGCCTCAGTTTCCCCGTGTGACAGAGACAGGAGGAGCGCGGTGCCCTCACGGCCACCCCGTGGCCCCTTTATTGCTCAGCCCAGGCCCACGGAGCCCCTCACGTGCACGTTGAACTTGACCCTGGGCCGGAAGCGCCGGATCCTGCCCAGGAAGCGCCCGAAGCGGCCGCGCTGGATCAGAACCGGCTGCCGGAGGGATGGGGGGGTCAGGGGTGCGGGGTATGGGACCCCCCCTTGGGGACACACTCAGGACCCCACACGAGGGACCCCAAACCCAGGATCCCCCCCAGGACCCATCCTAGGGATCCCAAACCCAGGATCCTACCCATGATCCCATTCCAGGGACCCCATCCCCAGGAGCCCACCCAGGGACCCCACCCCAGGGACACTTGGGACCCCGTATCCAGAATCCCCCCCTTGGGCCCCCACCCACGTCCCCACACCCAGAGCCCACCCAGGACACCCCACCTGGGGCCCTGCACCCCACTCCCAAAACCCAGGACCCCGCCCCCGGACTCTGCACCTCAAACCCCCCAGCCAGGACCCCCCAGCCAGGACCCCCCACCTGGAACACCCCACCCAGCACCCGTGAGCTCCCCAGGACCCCCCACCCTCCTCCAGAGCCCTGGCGGGGGAACGGAGCCCTCGGGGTGTCCCTTTGAGGGTGTGGGGCAGGAGGAGGGACGGGAGGGACCCCCCCTCCCAGCCCACCCACGGGTGCCCCCCGGCTCCCCCCACTCACGTCGGAGGAGGCGTCGGAGCAGCGCAGGTCGATCTCGGGGGAGCTCTGCAGGAGCTGCACCGGCCCCGAGCACTCCTTGATGACCTGCGGGGACACGAGGACAGGCGGTGTCACCCTGGGGGTGGCACCGGGCCCCCGGTGTCCCCTTCCTCCCGCTCCTCCTCCTCCTGCTCACCCCGTTCTCCTTGAAGTCGCAGTCGTCGGGGTTGGTGCGGGCGCTGGCGGCACAGTCCGTCTCCATCATGGTGAAGTTGAGTCCCTGCAGCGAGCTCAGCTCCACGCCCTGGGGACACGCGTGGGTGGGGGTGACAGGAGGAGTGGGGCCCGCAGATGGGGGCCAGGAGCGGGGGTGTCACTCGTGGGGGTCACAATCAGTGCCGTGGGCTCGGGGTCACGGTGGGGATCGTGAGGGAGTGTGTCAAAAATGGGGGGTCACGAGTGGGGTGACAGTCCCTGGGCAGGGCTTAGGGTGGGCACTGTGCACCCCGAGCCAGGTACCACGAGTGGGGGCAGGAACAGGGGTCAGGAGTGAGGGGGTCTCAAATAGGGGTCAGGAGTGGGGGCAGGAACAGGGGTCAGGAGTGGGGGGCAGGAATAGGGGTCAGGAGTGGGGGGGTCACAAATCGGGGTCAGGAGTGGGGGGCAGGAACAGGGGTCAGGAGGGGGGTGGGTCACAAATCGGGGTCAGGAGTGAGGGGGTCTCAAATAGGGGTCAGGAGTGGGGGCAGGAATAGGGGTCAGGAGTGGGGGGTTCCCAAATCGGGGTCCCGGGTGGGGGGAACTCACTCCGGCTGGGCAGCCCCAGTCAGGCACCACGAGTGGGGGATTGTCACCCGTGGGGGTCGCGGGTGGGGGGCACTCACCGGGGCGGGCTCGGGCTCGGCGCTGAGCAGCCTGAAGGCGTTCTGCACCTCGGGCCGCTGGTTGTACGAGTCCACGGCCTGAGCCAGCGCCTGGGTGTAGGCGAGGGGCGCCGGGGCGGGGAGGGCGCAGGCCCCCCCCAGCACGGCCAGCACCAGCACCCACGAGCTCGGCATCGCTGTCCCCACGGCCACCCCCGCGTCCCTTTTATCCCCCGCGGGAAGTTGGGGACCCGCCCCGGGGCTCCCCCTTGGGACACGCCCGGCCCCAACCCGCAGAGCAGGCGCCGCTTTGGGGGGGACACGAGGTGCGGGGGGGTCCCCGCGCGTCCCCGTGGGGGGGCGGTGGCATCTGAACCCCGCGGGGTCCCCGGTGGTGGCACGCTGCCCGTGCCAGGTTGCACAACCCCGAACTTGCCCCATCGCTGTTGCCCAAGGCCGGGGCGCCCCCGGGCCCCCCAAACCCCCACACAGGCACACGTCCGAGCCGAAATCTCTTTATTCCCGCTCCGCTGGGGACAGGGCGCGGCGGGACGGCCCCTGCAGGGACGCGCTGGGAGGGGGCCGAGGCCGCGGGGGGCGCCCCGAGGATGAGGATGATGAGGAGGATGAGGAGGATGAGGAGGATGAGTGACCTGTGTTGGTGCCGGGGGAGCGGGGCTGGGCGCTGTCACCGGGCTGCTGCGGGGACAAATACAAATAAAGGGGCTTTCACTCCAGAGCCACCGCCCCCCGAAGTGAGGGGGACGCGTGTCCAGCGCCAGGCCGGGCTCCCGGAGCCCTCACCGGCTCCCGGCCGCACTCCACCATCGACAGCGGCACGTCGGGCAGGAAGGTGAACACGGACACCTGGGCCGAGCAGCGCTGCACCTGCGGACCGAGCGGCCTCAGCACCCCGGGGGACACCCCGGCGTCCCCCCCCTCCCCGGGTTCGGGGGTCTCGCCCCTCGCTCACCCTGCCCGGGCGGCCCCGGCAGGCGCGGGGCTCCGGGGCGGCCCTGGGGCAGGGCGGCTGCCGGGCCGTGAAGTTGATGCTGAAGTGCGTCCCCCAGTCGAAGCTCTGCCGGGAGAACAGCTCGCTGCGGACCCGCCCGGCGCGGGGAGCGGGGCAGCCCCGGCCGCAGCCCTTTCCCTACCGTCCCTACCGTCCTGGCGACTCCCAGCAGCCGCAGCAGCCGCAGCTCCTGCCCGTGCGTCTCCAGCACGGAGCGCGCCAGCTCCCGGGGCGCGGGCACGGCCGGGCCCGGGGCAGCGCCCGGCGCCAGCAGCAGCAGCACGGCCGCCAGCAGCAGCGCCATTCCCGCACCGCCGGGAATGCGGCTCGGGCCGGCTCCGGGACAGGCAGCGGCCCCCGGGCCGGGGAAGGGATCGGGTTGCCGCTGTTTTCCTTGGCCCGGTGCCGCGGGGAGCGCGCCTGGACCTGCAGGGGATGCGGCGATGCTGGAGCTCCGATCCCCCTCCGCGGCCCCTTCCCTGTGCCTGCTCCCGGGCTCTTGGCACGCCGAGATCCTGCTCCTCCCGAGGCGAGAGCCACAGCGTCCTCCGGGGTCCCACCGAGGGAAGAACCAGGAGCCCCCTCCCCTCTGCCAGTTTCTTTTGGGGTTTTCAAACCCCTCTCACCCTGCTCAGATTCATGCAAACACCCCACGCCCAGGTTTCCCCCGGATTCAAGAACACAGGGTTTACCGAGGATTACACTGTGGGTCCTGCTCTCCCAGTTTGTCTTCCCTGGGTGAGCGGGTCTCGAGTCCCCAAAATTCAGGATTTTCCTGTCGCCTTTGGAGACAGGAGCTCCCCTTTCCCCCTGGCACAACGGAAAAGCAAAGCAATCCCTGGGGAAGGAATCCCAGGCAGCATCTCTGGGACACACCTGAGCCTCCCGGGATCCCTGTGTCACCTCCGGGACACACTGAGCCTCCCGGGATCCCTGTGTCACCTCCGGGACACACCTGAGCCTCCCGGGATCCCTGTGTCACCCCTGGGGGACACCTGAGCCTCCCGGGATCCCTGTGTCACCTCTAGGGGACACCTGAGCCTCCCGGGATCCCTGTGTCACCCCTGGGGGACACCTGAGCCTCCCGGGATCCCTGTGTCACCCCTGGGACACACCTGAGCCTCCCGGGATCCCTGTGTCACCCCTGGGACACACCTGAGCCTCCCGGGATCCCTGTGTCACCCCTGGGACACACCTGAGCCTCCCGGGATCCCTGTGTCACCTCTGGGACACCTGAGCCTCCCGGGATCCCTGTGTCACCCCTGGGAGACACCTGAGCCTCCCGGGATCCCTGTGTCACCCCTGGGAGACACCTGAGCCTCCCGGGATCCCTGTGTCACCCCTGGGAGACACCTGAGCCTCCCGGGATCCCTGTGCCTGCCACGGGCAGCCCTGGGGCCAGGGCACTGCTGCTCTTCCCAAGGTGTTTGTTCCAATATTCCCATTCGTAGGGACACAAGGTGGGAGGGAGAAGGGAATAATGGAAGGGAGCAGTTCACCAGAGCCTCCTCTGCCCATGGAGACCATCGGGAGGGGTCCTGGAGAAGAGAAGATGCCACGAGCAACAACTTCATTCTGATCCAAGTATTTGTGTTTTTTTCCTTTTTTTTCCTTTTAAAAGTCTGAGCAGCACAGAAAAGTCCAAAGGATTCCCATTCCTGGGAAGCCAGCAGTGGATAGATGTGGGAGAAACGGATATGTTCTGATAGATTTACACATTTATAACCAGATATGCTCATTCCAGACCCCAAAATATACACAGTACCCCAATATAGACATCCACATGTACAGCCAGAGTCAATCCCGGGGATGCTGGGGGCACATCCCGCTCCTCCCAGCCCTCGGAATGCCGGGATGGGGCCGGGATGGGGCGGGGGAGATCCCGAGTCCCTCACAGCCGGGGCCAGGTCCCATCCCTGCTCCCTGCCCGGGGGAGGTATGGCTGTGCCAGGGTGGCACGGGAAGAGCCGGGCACGGAGGGATGGCGGATCACGGCTCATGCAGGAGAGGGGCTGGTGCAGGGAAGATGCTGCCAGGCAGCTCTTTGGCTCTGCCAGCATTCCAAAGTTTCCTGGCACAAAACCCATGGCGAAGACCTTTCCCAGCAGAGCGCGACAAATGCGCGACGGATTTTCCTTGCCTCTCCTAAAACATCCCGGCCTTTCTGCTCCAGCTGCCTCTCAGGCTTGGAAAATACCTTGATATTTAATTTAAAGGACACCCTGATAATCCATTTCCCATTTTGAAACCC
Source organism: Prinia subflava (assembly GCF_021018805.1). Taxonomy (NCBI): domain Eukaryota; kingdom Metazoa; phylum Chordata; class Aves; order Passeriformes; family Cisticolidae; genus Prinia; species Prinia subflava. The sequence goes on along the minus strand of NC_086247.1, from coordinate 152,921,460 downwards.
TCAGACTGTTGCCTGGAGTCGTTTCCATCTGTCCTTCTCCAGAGCTTGCCCAAACGATCCTGGTTTAACGGAACTCTTCCCCTTCCTGCTTTCTCCATCCTGTGGCTCTTGTGGAGAAGTTTTCCACATCAGGCTGAGGAAAGCACCAGAAACCGGGGCTGTCTTGTGCAAGAAGCTCCTGGAAGCGACAGCGCCGTGTTTGCCCTGTTTGGAGACCCCCTCTGTGTGACCAAAACCCCCCAAATTGCTGCTGACACCCTGGGGAGGAGATAGGGCTGAGGTGGTTTAGCTGCTCCCAGAAGGTGCGGATGGATTTTCCAAGTCCTTGAAGCGGGAGCTCAGGTGGTTTTGCTGCTCCCAGAAGGTGCAGATGGATTTTCCAAGTCCTTGAAGCTGGAGCTCAGGTGGTTTTGCTGCTCCCAGAAGGTGCAGATGGATTTTCCAAGTCCTTGAAGCTGGAGCTCAGGTGGTTTTGCTGCTCCCAGAAGGTGCAGATGGATTTTCCAAGTCCTTGAAGTGGGAGCTCAGGTGGTTTTGCTGCTCCCAGAAGGTGCAGGTGGATTTTCCAAGTCCTTGAAGTGGCTGTTTCTATGTCCCGATGAAGGCTGGCCCCGTCCCCCAGCCCACACCGGCGCTTTCCCGCAGGAAAACCGAGGAGGGACGGGTGGATCCACTCGGATGGACGGATCTTGGCTCCGGGGGAGGCCAGGGTGGCTCTCTGCTCTCCCATCACCTCCCCACCTTTGACCTCTCAGCACCTCCACCCCACAAATGCAGGACTGCTCTTAGTCGAGTCCCTTGGCGTTCAGAGCGCCCGGCGACGCCGGCGCGCCCCGCACCCGTCAGATGGTGAGCAGCGGCACGCAGCCCACGCCCACGCCGCCCTCGTGGCACACCATGGGCGCCATGAACGTCCAGCGGTCGCTCTCGGGGTCGTACATCTCCACCGAGCTGAGGTTGGACTGCCCGTCGTAGCCGCCCACGGCGTAGAGGCGGCCGCAGTTGGCCACCAGCGACACGCGGCTGCGCCGGGTGTTCATGGGCACGGCCGGGTACCACTGGTCGCCGGCGGGGCCGTACACCTCGGCGGCGCTCAGGAAGCCGGAGCCGTCGTAGCCGCCGCACACGAACATGCGGCTGCCCAGCGCCGCCGCGCCGTGCCGGCACCGCTTGTTGAGCATGGGCGCCGCCGCGTGCCAGCTGGACGTGTGCGGGTTGTAGTACTCCACCTGCCCGGGGGGGAAAGGGTTGGTAGGGAATTGTGTCTGCTCGCCGGGGGTTTGTGTCTGCGTGCGGACTCTGAGGTGAAAAATGGTGGCTTGGGAATTCCGTGGGAGAGGGCAGATGTTGTTGAGAAAGAAGTGGGACTGGGAACAAGGTTTCAAATGATGGCCTTGCCAATAAGACTGGATACTTTGGAGAAATAGAACTGTGAAAGATGCGTTGCAGCAGGACCCACGAGGGGTAGGTTTAGAGGACTGGCTTTGAGGCATTAACAGCACTGTGTGGCAAAAGCTGATAGGCCAAAAACCACTTACAGTGCATTGTAATTAGGAAATAGTTGGCTTCTGGTTGTGATGGCGTGAATTGTAACATCTGCACCATCCCACCCTTCTCATGAGACTGAAAGTGGAGTAAAAGCTTTTAAAACACCTCTCAGTTGCCCCATCTCTGGGTCAGAAAGGGCACAATCAGACCAGGGATGCTGCTGCTGTGGGAGTCGCCCTGTGACAGCCCCTGCGGTGCTGGTGCTGCGGGGGGACTCACCCTAAAGTGGGGGCAGTTTTGGGTTTCTCGTGACAAGACCATGGGGGCTTCCCAGGGAAGGGAAGGGAGCTGGGGAAGGGTCTGGAGCTGCAGGAGCAGCTGAGGGACTGGACTGCCTTCAGTTAAAAGTTCAGCTGCTATGGGATTGTGCCTGAAGGGTTTGGGCTGGAAGAAACCTTAAAGCTCATCCAGTGCCACCCTCTGCAGTGGCAGGGACACCTCCCACTGTCCCAGGCTGCTCCAAGCCCTGTCCAATCTTGGACACATCCAGGGGTCCAGGGGCAGCCACAGCTGCTGTAGGCATCCTGTGCCAGGGCCTGCCCACCCTCCCAGCCGGGAATTCCTTCCCAGCATCCCACCTAAATCTCCTCTCCTCAGCTTAAAGTCATTCCCTGTGCCCTGTCCCTCCATCCCTTGTCCCCAGCTCTCCTGGAGCCTCTTCAGGCCCTGGCAGGGGCTCTAAGGTCTCTCTGGATCCTTCTCTCCCAGCCTGTCTCTGTGTCCAAGGGGCTCCAGCCCTCAGAACATCTCCATGGCCCTGAGTGGATAAATGAGTCACTTCCATTCCACCTCTGGTTTCCTGTCATGGGTGGAAGTGACAGAATTGGGTGGCACTTGGGGCTCTTTGGATGCACAGGAGAAGGACAGGGAGCCTTGCAGCCCCTCCTGAGGGGGTGCAGGGGCCCCAGGGCCTTACACTGTTGAAGATCTGCAGCCCGTCGTGCCCTCCGGACACGTAGATGCGGCCCTCGAACACGGTGACTCCGGCGGCGCTGCGGTTGGAGCTCATGGGGGTCACTGCTGTCCACCTGGCAGGGGGAGGGAAGGGTCAGCAAATCCCCCCCAGATTATTCTGTGATTCTCCAGTGCTGGATTCCCCCATCTCTCCTGTCCCACTCCTTGTTCAGACCATCCTGGCAGCCCAGCGGTGCCAGGATGTCGTTGTTGGGCAGACACCACACACAGAGTGGAATCTTCAGAAGGCTCTTTATTGTGGCTGCATGCTGCCTTTTATAGCTTCTACAGACCTCGAGGGCAACTTCTAATTGGTTAATATCTTTCTTGTTAATTATTCTATTCGTTAGTAAAAGCTGTTTTGCTTGTCCATCATATCTGTCTATTCTCGGATTGTTTGCATATTTTCTTTACTGGTTCTCACGGGACAAATCCCTTGTTATTACAGGTGTGCTTATTTTTAGTCCTCAGAATACTTTTGTGTTAAAGGAACTTCTCATTCTCAAAACAGCTTCATATGTGAACTTACAAATGACCTGTTAGCTGCACTTAGAAGAAACGACAGGCTGGCTATTAATTAATAGAGCAGGCCTGATTTTGTAAGGCCGTTCTTTTGTAACTCTTCTAACTGTCACAACACCAGGAGGTGGAACAGCAAAGGGGACACTCCTGGGGAAGCTCTGGGACACGAGGGGCTCTTACTTGTTTGTTTCTGGAGAGTAGGACTCCACCGAGTTGAGGGAGGAGTTCCCGTCGTAGCCGCCGCACACGAAGATCTGCCCGTCCAGCACCACCGTGCCCATGGCGCTGCAAGGAACAGCAGGAGCCCCTCAGGGGGATGGAGGTGCTGCCACCCTGCTGTCCCCAACGCTGTCCCCTGCACACCCTGCCTGTGTCACCCCACCAAACCTCCTTTTCCCTGGGTTCACCCCCAAACTGCTCAGCCCCACCTGAACTCCGAGCTCAGGGAGGGGAATGGTGCTCATGGCAGGAGCACCTCGAATGCTGGGTTTGGATTTGGGCCCCTCACAACAAAAACAGACATTGAGGGGCTGGAGTGTGTCTAGAGAGGGGAATGGAGGTGGGGATGGGGCTGGAGCACCAGGAGTGGCTGAGGGAGCTCCAGAGAAACCTGGTGAGGGGCACGTACACCCTCCACCCCTGCCCTGGGCAGCTTGGAGGGGTGGAGGACAACCTTTTCCAGGAGGAATTTTCCCTGTATCCAACCTGAACTCCCCTGGCACAGCTTGAGGCCATTTCCCCTTGTCCTGTCCCTTGTTCCCTGGCACCAGAGCCTGACCCCCACATGGCTGCACCAGAAACCCCCCAAGGAAACCCCAGCTGCTTCCACACTGCCCCATTTTCACCCCCATCCTGCTGGGCGCCCACCGCCTGCCACCCCAACCCCGTTTTCCGCCGCTTTTCCGGAGCTCTCTCCGCAGGGAGCTGCCCGTACCTCCTCTTGCTGTTCATGCTCTCCACCTTGGACCAGCAGTCGGTGTCGGGGTTGTACACCTCCACGGTGCTGAGGCGCAGCTGGCCGTCGTAGCCGCCGATGGCGTAGAGCAGCCCGTTGAGCACGGCCACGCCGACGCGGCTGCGCGCCGTGGCCATGGGCTGGCACCGCTCCCACCGGTTGGCAATGGGGTCAAACACCTCCACCACGTTCAGAGAGTCGCCTGCGTAGAAATTTGCTACTCAAATTAAAAGAGGGAGGCCTGAGGAAGGCCTGGGAGAGTGAGGGGGGGGAAGAGGGGTAAGGGGGTGCTGCTGTGTGCCTGAAGATGGGGCTGGTGTGGGGAGTTTGCCTGGTTTTCCTTGGGAGAAGATCTGGGGAAAAAAGCAATGGGAACCTCATGAGATTCAACAAGGCCAAGTGCAAAGTGTTGCACCTGGGTTGGGGCAAGAAATTCTTCCCTGGGAGGGTGGGCAGCCCTGGCACAGGGTGCCCAGAGCAGCTGTGGCTGCCCCTGGATCCCTGGCAGTGCCCAAGGCCAGGCTGGACAGGGCCTGGAGCAGCCTGGGGCAGTGGGAGGTGTCCCTGCCATGGCAGGGGGTAGGAATGGGATGGTCCTTAAGGTCCCTTCCAACCCAGACCATTCTGGGATTCTCTGTCCTATCCTGGACTCTCACATCCTATGCCAGCCTACTGCTCCCACAGGGACATTTCCCAGCCACCCGCAGAGATCCCGCTCTGAACAATTCCCATTGTTCCCACACTCAGAAAGGTCGGGGAACACTTCCAGGCTCTCCCGTGCTCTGCACGAGGATTCTCCACAAGCTCCCTCCGTGGAAGTGGCACCTCCACCGTCCACCAAGGGGCAGCAGAGACCTGCAAGTGCCATCTGTGGTGTCGCTGCTTCCCGGGAGCGCAGCTCCTCCGCAGTTTTTCCCTTGCTCACTTTCTGTTCCCTTTTCACGCCACGGTGAGGCTCACGCTGTGATCCCACAACCCCGACAACGCTGCAGAGACCCCTGCAAGTCCTGCCTGGGGCTCCAGGCAAGGACAACACCCTCAAAGTCTGGAGGAGACCCCTGCAAGTCCTGCCTGGGGCTCCAGGAAGGACACCACCCTCAAAGTCTGGAGGAGACCCCTGCAAGTCCTGCCTGGGGCTCCAGGAAGGACACCACCCTCAAAGTCTGGAGGAGCGTGTCCTAAATAAGCCTCTCTTGGACAGGATTGTGGATGGGAGATGTTAAACTAAAGGCACAGCCACCCTGAGGGTTTCACTGCAGGGGTCAAAGTGCTGCATGGAGCTGCCAGAGGAGGGAATTCCAGCGCCCCACCACCCCACCCCGCCCCGGTGGTCTTTCCACTGCAAGGTACCTGCCGAGTTGAGTCCCCCCACGGCGTAGATGAGCCCCGCGATGGACGTGCAGCACCGCGGCCGCGTCTTGAACGCCGGCAGGTGCGGCCGGCGCTCCGGCATCAGGTGGTAATCCTTGGCTTCGTCAACCAGATCCCTGGAATGCGGCCACGGGATCGTTAACCGGGAGAGCTGGCTGCCTGCAGCCTGGGCTTCAGGGATCCGGCTCTCCCAGCCCAGTCTCACCTGCACTTGTGGCAGCAGCGGACCAGGTCGTCCTGCTGCACGCGGTCCGTGAGGAACTGCGGCCGGCACAGGGGCAGGCGGATTTTGGCCAGGAGCTCGGGCAGGCAGGGCTCCCTCTGGTCTCTGTTGTAGCGGATCCAGGCCAAGGCAGCCTCGAACACCTGCCAGGGGGCAGCAGGGGAAGGTGGAGTTTGGGGGGTTGTGCAAATGGATGGGAATGAAATTACATGAAATCTTGGAATGGTTTGGGTTGGGAGGAACCTTCAGGATCACCCAGTGCCACCCCTGCCGTGGCAGGGACACCTCCCACTGTCCCAGGTGCTCCAGCCTGGCCTTGGGCACTGCCAGGGGTCCAGGGACAGCCACAGCTGCTCTGGGAATTCCAGCCCAGCCCCTCCCCACCCTCCCAGCCAGGAATCCCTTCCCAATCTCCCACCCAGCCCTGCCCTCTGGCAGTGGAAGCCATTCCCTGTGTCCTGTCCCTCCATGCCTTGTCCCCAGTCCCTCTGCAGCTCTCTTGGAGCCCTTTCAGGCCCTGGCAGGGGCTCTGAGCTCTGCCTGGAGCCTTCTCCTCTCCAGGGGAACATTTCCAGCTCTCCCAGCCTGGCTCCATGCAGGTTTCTTTCCCTGCCTCTGACAATCCCAATCTCCTGTCCCTTGGCATGGGACATTCAGCACAGAAGTCTGCAGGGAGATGAGGGAGCTGCAAGGAGGATTTTGGCAGAGGAGGTGGCACAGAACAGGAAACTGTGTTTATTTAGTGACAGAAATCTGCAGGCTGGGAAAGAAGACTGGGAATGGGGCTGCTCCAGGGGTCAGGTTTGATGACAGGGATCCATCTGCTCTGTCAGGATAACTACACTGGAGGCACCTGGAGCTGAGCTGGTTCCTTCAGGCTCCATCCCAGACACTGGAAGGGACAGAGCTCTCTGAAGCCCCACTGGATGACTCCAGCTGCAGAAGGATCCTGGTGCCCTGGTCCCAGTTTAATTTGGGACACACATTCCTGGGTTCACAGAACTGCCTATTACAGTTATTGCAGCCTTTTCGACTGACCAGAACAAAACCATCTGCTCTTTCTTCCATAGTGGCATCTGGAGTCTTTCCCAACATAATTCCCAAACTTTCCAGGGCAAAAATGCTTCTCCAACAGCACCACAAGGACTTAAAACCCCAAACCAACTTTCTTCCATCCTACAGGATGCTACTGGAATTTCTGAAGAGTGGGGCTGGCAGGGGCCAGGGCACAGGGAAATGTCACCAGGATGGACTCTTGGATCCCACCTGCTCTGGGAAAACCAGAGTGAGGAATTCTTGGTATGATACAGGAATGTGGCTGGGAGGTGAGGCAGGATCCCCTCCCTCCTAAGCCTGATGAAAGAAGCACATTTTCACCCTGCAAGGAGCAGCTGCAGGTCTGCTCTGCCTCTGTCACCTCCTCGGGAACAGCAGGACAGATGTCCAGGCTCAAGGACAGGCTCTGTTTTCCCTGCTCACTGTCAGCCCACACCCATGGATTCTCAAGGCTGTGCAAACACCCTGAACTCCTCTCACTCCCAAAACCTCCCTGACAGGAGCGTGCAGCCACATGGAATTCCAGCTCTTCTCCAGGGGAAAAGGGACAGGAGGAGAGGGAACAGCCTCACGTTGTCCCAGCAGAGGTTTAGGTGGGAATTTGCAGCAATTCCTTCATGGGAAGGACTCTCCAGCCCTGGCACAGCTGCCCAAGGCAGTGGTGGAGTCCCCATCCCTGCAGGGATGCTAAAGCCCTGTGGATGTGGCACTTGGGGACATTGGTCAGGGGTGGCCTTGGCAGTGCTGGGGGAAGTTGGACTGGATGGTCTCTGAGGGCTTTTCCAGCCCCAGAGGTTCTGTGATCCTAAAAAAGCCCTGCTGTCTGTTCTTTAGGAACAAGTCAGTCTGGAGGAGGCACTGGAAACCATCACAGCTCTGCCCAGCACCTCTGAGTGTCCCCACTGTGCCAGGGCAGCTCAGGAACAGGATAATTCCCATTCCCATTCCACTCCCAAGCAGCAAGAAACCCCTCCAGGCCAAACTTTCCTTGGCCAAGACCTCCTGCAGGCCCCACCTGCTCCTCGGACTTGACGTTGAGCTCATCCCTGGAGACGAGCTCCAGGACGTCCTCGAAGGGCAGGGCCAGGAACTCCTCGGACATGGACACCTCCACGAAGTGCTGGTGGATGAAGCTGTTGGCAGCGTCGTACAGCACCGTGCACATCATGGTCTCGGCAAACTGCCGCACGCCCAGGCAGTTCTTGGGATGCAGCCTGGAAAAAGGGAGGAGGAGGAGGGCACAGGAGTGTCAGGGTAAAGGAAGAGAAGCTGTGGCTGCCCCTGGATCCCTGGCAGTGTCCCAGGCCAGGCTGGATGGGGCTGGGAGCAGCCTGGGACAGTGGGAGGTGTCCCTGCCATGGCAGGGGTGGGATGGGATGGGCTTTAAGGTCCTCTCCAATCCCAAACCATTCCAGGATCCTGGGAAGCACAGAAGCCTTGCAGGACACACAGTACAGTGAAAGATGTGCCCTCTCCAGTGGTTCCAGCTCGCCCAGGAGCTGATCTGCACAGGCAGCTCCAGGAGAATCCAAGGCAGAACCAGAGGATGCAAAACACAAATGTCCCCTTGTCCCTGCCAAAGAGGCATTGGAGAGATCCAGGTGGCTCTGGGAGTACCCACAGCTGCTCTGGGCACCTGTGCCAGGGCCTGTCCACCCTCCCAGGGAACAATTCCTGCCCAATCTCCCAGCCAGCCCTGCCCTCTGGCAGTGGGAGCCATTCCCTGTGTCCTGTCCCTCCAGCCCTTGTCCCCAGTCCCTCTGCAGCTCTCCTGGAGCCCCTTCAGGCCCTGGCAGGGGCTCTGAGCTCTCCCTGGAGCCTTCTCCTCTCCAGGGGAACATTCCCAGCTCTCCCAGCCTGGCTGCAGAGCTGAGGGGCTCCCCTGGGTCTCTGCAGCAGCTCCAGGTCCTGCTGCTGCTGGGTGGGGACTGTCACATGAGGGTGACTCCGAGGGCTCCCACGGGGCTTGGTTACAACACAGCTGCCTAAAAATATCCCAATTCTAATTCCACGGGAGAAGGGAGCTCAGTGTGCATGTCCCAGCTCTGCAGGGTGGTCAGAATCCACTCATTTTGGGTTATTAGCCAAACTGGCAGCTGTGCACTCAAAGCCAGGACTCCACTGAGGACACCTGGCTGCTCCTGCTGGATTTGGGAGAATTTTGGTGGCCAATCTCTGTATTTGGTGGGCGTGTTTAACATCACACCACGGAATGCCCTGAGCAGCTGCAGAGGAGTCAGGCTGGGAAAACTGAACACGTCAGATTCCCTGGCACGGCTGGGAATCCATGTGGAATGTGGACAAAGAGCATCCCAGCTTTCCATTTGCTGGAACAGCCTCACAGCCAAACACCAGTGAGGAAATTGAAAAACCTGGGACCAATTTAGGGCTCTGCCACAGTTTCCTGTCCAGCTCCTGGCCTGAGGCTGTGTTCCTCCCCTTTAGCACACATGGCAGCAGGAAGGGCAATTCCTGCCAGGATGGGTTCTCAAGAAGGGAAATGTCTCCACAGTTTTGCTCTGGGTGCTAATTCCCGTGGCTGGCCAAGGTCTTTTACTGTGTCCCCATAAAGGAGTGATAAGTTATTCTGAAGGGAATGAGAATGGTAGGAGAAGGGGACAGGGTTTGATGGAATAAACTGAGGGCAGGGATGGACGGAATATTGGGAAAGAATTCCTGGCTGGGAGGGTGGTGAGGACCTGGTCTGGAATTCCCAGAGCAGCTGTGGCTGCCCCTGGATCCCTGGCAGTGCCCAAGGCCAGGTTGGACACTGGAGCTTGGAGGAGCCTGGGACAGTGGGAGGTGTCCCTGCCACGGCAGGGGTGGACTGGGATGAGCTTCAAGGTCCCTCCCAACCCATCCTGTGCTCCATAACTCTACAGGTGCCAAGTTTTGGGATGCACACTCCTCATCCTGCTCCTCCCAGGCTGGACACAGGCGACTGCCCCTGGCTGCTGCTGGGGAGCAGCTGGAATCCCCCAGGATCCCCCGGAATCCCCCAGGATCCCCTGGAATTCCCCCAGGATGCCCCAGCCCCACTCACCTCTCCCTGAGGAAGGTGCAGCAGGCGTCCTTGATGTTCTGCAGCTGCAGGAAGCTCGCCCCCATGAGCAGGGACTGCACGTTCTGCTGGTCTATGGCCAGGTGCCCGTTGTAGGCGAAGTTGATCAGAGCCTCCAGCGCACTAAGAACAGGGAGAGAGGGCAGAGAATCCCCGGGATTCCAGCTGGGACAGCAGCAGGGCATTCTATGGGATCCCTGAGGCAGGAACAGGCTCTGAGCCTGGAGGCAGAGCAGGGGGGTCCCTGTGGCCCTCCTGGGGGTTTTACCTGGGGTCCATGCCCTGCATGACGATCTCGTCCTGCTTGCACTCCATCATGTCGTTGGTGAACATGGCGTGGAAGTAGGGGATGGAGGCTGCCAGCACGATCCGGTGTGCGCTGAACTTGTGCTCCCCCACCTACGGCAGGGACAGCGAGGGAGAAGGGATCAGCTCCAGCCACTGCTCCAGCAATTCCCTGCAGCATCCAAGCATTCCAGCCAGCTCTCTGCTCGGATCAGCTCTCCCAAAGCTTTCCCCCCTAATTTCCACCTCAGTTTGACTCATCTCAGTCCGTGCTCGTGCAGGGCTGCCCTTTTTTCCTCACTTAAGCAAAAATTTCCCACTGGAGCTTTGCTTTATGGGACACAGCAGGGCCCTTCCCTCCAGGGAATCCAAGGGATACCTTGGATCCCTCCAGGGAATCCAAGGAGTCCTTCTCTGCTCCTCTGCAAAGTCCTCACCCCATCTCAGCTCCAGAGGTAACAGGAATGCTCCGTGGATTCAGGAATTCCATGATTCCCAACAGTGCCTCCCTTGTCCCTCAGACCCAGTAAACACCAACTTGCCAGGAGTTTAGAAAGAAAAATTCTGGCCAGATGGAAAAAAGGAGGCATTTTTGGAGAGCCTTGCCTCTGTCCTGGGTCTGAATCCCTGTCCATGCTGTCCTCTGTGCCTGCATTATGCTGCACAAAGCCTGTTCTCCTGGATTTTGCAGCATTCCTAATTCCCAGAGCAAAATCAGGGAGTGAAGTGGTGGGGACTATGACAGCTCATAGAAAAACCCCTTCACATTTCTATCTGTGTGTGACTTTAAGGGATGAAGGGCTGTATCAATCCCTTCTCCTAACCCCAAACCACATGGAAAACGTCCCAGAGGCTCCAAGAGCTGCAAAATCCCTGCCAGCCTCCCGTGCACACGGTGGGATGGGGAATCTCTGGGAAAAGGAGTCAGGGCTGCAGGGCCAGGGTCCATGACGGGCTCCTGGCCCAACCACTGATTTATCAGTGATCAATAAATCCATTATTGATGCACCTCCGTGCTGCTGGAAAAGCCCTTCCTGAGCGTCTCAAACGTCCCCAAACCACAGAGAAACTCCAGATCTGCTTCTGCTGTTTCTGAAAGGTGAAAGAACAAGGGCTCCTCTTATCTCTAAAATTCTGTCCGGAATTCACTCCAGCGGGAAGAGTTCATTTGGTTTGTTTGGATGAGTGCTCCCATTCAGGCTGAGTGTGCAAGAAAAGCAACATTTTACTTGACTTTCATTTCCCCCTAAGCCCAGGTTGCCAAAAATCACAACTGTCCAAATCTCATTTCAGCTTTTTAATAAATGAGAAGTGGTGCTAAAATTGAACAGGCACCTCTTAAAGTGAAACACCTGCTTCAAATGCACACAGAAACCTTCTATTTATGTGCAAAATTATCTTTATAACTAAAGATAACAGGAATTTCAACACCAAGGTTATATTTACTCAAACCCCAAGCCTGTAGTGCGACCCAAGGAGGAGAAAAAGGCCCTTATTTCACCAAATAGCTGCAACTTACAGAGCCCCGGTGGCAGCTCTGGGCCCCTCATGACAAGAGTGACATTGAGGGGCTGGAAAGTGTCCAGGGAAGGGCACAGAGCTGGGAAGGGGCTGGAGAATTCCTGAGGGAGCTGGGAAAGGGCTGAGCCTGGAGAAAAGGAGGCTCAGGGGGGACCTTGTGGCTCTGCACAGCTCCTGACAGGAGGGGACAGCCGGGGGGGTCGGGCTCTGCTCCCAGGAACAGGGACAGGAGCAGAGGGAACGGCCTCAGGCTGGGCCAGGGGAGGCTCAGGTTGATTTTGGGAACAATTTCCTCATGGAAAGGGGGGTGAGGCACTGGAAGGGACAGCCCAGGGCAGTGGTGATTCCCATCCCCAGCAGGATGTGACACCCATATGGATGTGGCACCTGGGGACACAGGGCAGTGGTGGCCTTGGCAGTGCTGGGTCATGCTCGGACTCGGTCCCCAAGGGGGCTCTTCCACCCTGAACCATTCCATGATTCCGTGCCCCGAGTCCCTGTCCAAGGGTGGAACAGTCCTGGAGCTGCAGCTCCCACCCTGCAAGGACCTGTCACCAGCCAGCCTCATCTCCTCGAGGGCCTGGCAGGAGCAAACAGCCCCAGCCAGATTCCTGCTGGGATAATGATGGCTGGGATGGAATCATCGCTGGGATGGAGTCCCCTGGGTCTGGGCAGTGCTGCCCTTCCAGGGGGTCCCAGACCGGGAATGGTCCCTGTGAGCAGCGAGATCCACGGAGCAAAGAGCCCGGGAAATATTCCCTGGAGCTGCACAAGAGAAGAGCTGGGATTCCTCCTGTTTGGAATTCCTGGAATGCTGGAGAGCCCTTGGGGAGATGGGGAAATTGGGATCTCTGCTCTAAGACCATCATTATGTTCATTCCATCAGCGCTTCGTGGTGAGTCCCAAGGAACAACTGCAGGCCTTGCTGCAGGCAAAGCTCAAGCTTTCCCTGTGGAATATGGAAAACCCTTCCAAGGATGAGCCCTCAGCACGTGTCCACTCGGTTCACCTTGGAATCTCCTTTCCCAAAGTGCTCCCTGCCTCCAGAGCCAAAGGCTCTCCCTGTCCATGGCTAAATTAATGCACTTTCCTGATGGACTCACTCTGGAGCCACCCAAGGAAAAAGAGCTCATCCTCTCCCTGATACCATTCCAAGATATTCCATTTCACAATTTATAATCTTAGGCCCTTTGCTTTAAGGCAAAGGATTCTGTTCTGCAGAAAAAGGAGCTTTGCAAGGAGCCCCTGACCCCTGGAACCCCAGAATTCCCTTCTGACGTGTCAGTGTGGGGTAACAAAGGAATGTGCCCCTGGACACCCCCACAGCCCCGAGTGTTCACACATTCCAGGGCACAAGGAGCCCTTCTCCAGGGAAAGTGGCGTAGGTGGGAGACAGGAATTCCTCTGCTCCTGACGTCAGCGCCCTGCAGCGCTCAGAACTCGCTGAAAGGCCTCAGCAAACCCCAAATCTGACTTTGCTGAGGGGGTGCTGGCACGGGGGGCACGGAGAGGCCGGAGCAGAGCAGAGCTGGGGTCCAGCCCCTCAGAGCCCCGCTCTGCCAGGAAGAGGGAATGGATGCACCTGGACCAGCACAATCCCAAACACAAATCCAGGCGGGGGGACAAGGAGAAGGGAAGGATTTGGGGCTGTTGGTGGATGAGGAGCTCCCCATTCCCCGACCAGAACCCCTCCATGCCCTGGGCTGATCCCGCAGGGTGGGCAGCAGGAAAGAGGGAATTCTGAACGGCTCCCACTGCCAGAGGGCAGGGAGGGATGGGAGATTGGGAATTTGGAATTCCTGGCTGGGAGGGTGGGGAGGGGCTGGGCTGGGATTCCCAGAGCAGCTGTGGCTGCCCCTGGATCCCTGGCAGTGCCCAAGGCCAGGCTGGAGCACCTGGGACAGTGGGAGGTGTCCCTGCCATGGCAGCAGTGGAATGGGATGATCCTGAAGGTCCCTGTAGCCCAAACCATTCCAGGATTCCATGGGAATGGTGACCAATTCCTTTGAAGCAGAGGACACACCCCCTCTGGATGTACAACAAAGCCACATTCCCAGAGAATTCCCTGGAGCTCAGAGAAGCCCAACTGCTTTTCAGAATTCCAGTTCCTCCATTTCCCACACGGATAGGGAGCATCCCAAGGGGATCAGCTCCAGCCCTGCCCTCCTCAGTGCCTCTGAAGGGACAGCAAAAAGAATTTTTGTGTTATCCTAGAACTAAAAATCCTCCTATTTTGTGTAAGGGAAGGGTTGATGGCAGCTGAGAGCTGGGGGGAATCACATCCAGGCAGAATCCCAAATAATTCCTGCCTTTTGGGCGACAACATCCTCACCCTGCAGCCCTCCTGTGCACAACGGATCATCTGCTTTTCCAGTCTCTCCCATAAAACAGAAACATTCCCTCTCTTCCCAGGGCTGTTTTCTTGGAGGATCTCCCAAACATTCTCCAAAATCTGCAGCACAGGCAGGCACTGAGTGTCCAAGGCTCCTGCTGCAATCAGGCCGGCAGCCTGAGCTGTCTGGAATTCCACTTATCCAGAGGCTCCTCCAGCTCTGCATCAGCTCTCGGGGGTGCAGCTGCTCCAGTTTGGGGGTTTGGAGTTAACAGTCTGCTCTGGAAAAACTGGGATCAGCATGGGACAGAAGCCAGCAGGGCTGTGACCTGTCTGTCCCACTGGGACTGTACACCGAGCAAACATTGTACCCCCTCCACAGCTGGGAATTATTTCAGTTTGCCAGACCTGGGCTGTATTTCAGGAGACTTTTCCAATTAGTCTTGGAGTTAGTCATGGAAAAATGGCATTGGAGTGGCTCAGATCCACAGGAGCAGGAAGAGGAGCTCACATCAGCTCCGCTCTCCGAGGGTTTGGGAAGGCATAAACCCAGCTCTCGGCACAGCTTGGCCAGGATTTCTGGAGGTGCCAGCCTGGCACTTGGATCCCTCTCCTCCAGCTCCAGAGGGAGCCAGCAGGAGCTAGGAAGGGATTTATTCCCTCTTGGTTTGTAATGAGGGAATGGCATGGATCTGTTTTCCCTGATTTCTGGAATTCCAGCAGCCTCTGCTGTGTCCCCGGAGAGCTCTGGGGCCTCTGCCTGGAGCAGAGGCAGCACATCCCAGAAAACAAAGCTGCCCAGGCTGCTTTCATCCTGCAGGGATGAAACAATTCCAGAAACAAAGCTCAGGAAGAACACCAGCACCGGGAGCTCCTTCTGTGCTGCTGAAAATCAGCTCAGGATCTGCAGCTCAGGGAATGCCGGCCCCAAACGGCGGCACCTGTCCATGAGCCGGAATTCTTGGGGTGTTTATGGAGTTTAGTTGGGAGCTGCAAAGGGAAGAGGACTGGAAACCCACTAAAAATAAGGTGGAGAGGTCTGAGAGAGGAATTCTGCCCCTTGGCTTGACCACAGCTGGGGTTCAAAGCCTCAAACCCCACCAAATTAAAAGAAAAAAAAAAGGCGCAGAGGGCTCATTTCTGCTCTCTCCATGATTATTCCAGGCCTGGGGTTTCCCTGTCCTCGTTGGAATCTCCATCATCTTTTCCATCACCACCAGTGCTGGACGAGGAGGAAAGCACAGCTTCACCTTCCAGAACACGACTGGGATGGGGATCAGCTGGGGAAAAGGGTTTGGTTGGTCCTTTTATGACCACACCAATGCCCAGACTGGTGATCCTCAAGAGAAGAAAGCAGAAATTTGGCTTTGCTAAGCAAAATCCCTACTTCTTTTTCCAAAGGAAAAGCACTAACCACAGAATGAGGTGTGTCTCCTCCCTCCCTTCCTCCCTCCAGTCCATCCATGTGTGCTCCCAGCAAATGAATATTTAATTAAACATTTCGGAGAGGCTCCGAGGGGAGCTGTGAGGGAACATCAGGAGCAGCCCTGACCTGCAGCTGTTAAAGAGACAGGGAGAGAAAAGAACTTTCCAAACCCATGAGCCGGAGCATTGGGCACATCGAGATCCAACTTCTGGGACAAAGGGGTGCTTGGAAGATTTTTGGTTTAGAGATGGGACAGACAAAAAGAGGCAGGAGTGGAAAAAAGGGGAAGAAATTCACTGCAGTGGTGTGGGAGCATCAGGATCCACCTGGGGGCTGCTCTGGGTTGGACCTGGAACATTTCTCAAAGCTTTTATCAGAGAATCATGGAATGATTTGGGTTGGGAGGGACCTTCAGGGTCACCCAGTGCCAGCCCTGCCATGGCAGGGACACCTCCCACTGTCCCCCAGGCTGCTCCAGCTTGGCCTGGGACATTCCAGGGATCCAGGGACAGCCACAGCTGCTCTGGGAATCCCAGCCCAGCCCCTCCCCACCCTCCCAGCCAGGAATCCCTTCCCAATCTCCCACCCAGCCCTGCCCTCTGGCAGTGGGAGCCATTCCCTGTGTCCTGTCCCTCCAGCCCTTGTCCCCAGTCCCTCTGCAGCTCTCCTGGAGCCCCTTCAGGCCCTGCCAGGGGCTCTGAGCTCTCCCTAGAGCTTCTCCTCTCCAGGGGAACATTCCCAGCCCTCCCAGCCTGGCTCCAGAGCAGAGGGGCTCCAGCCCTTCAGCAGCTCCACGTCCCTTCCTTACTTCTGGGTAAGACTCATCCCAACCCTGTCCCTGCTGGAATCCCAGCCTGGATTTACAGCAGGAAAACATTCCCTGGGCAGGGCAGAGATGGTTTGTGCTGCCTGAATTTGGGGTTCCTGAGTGATCCAAAGCCACCTCCAGCTTCAAGCTGGGACAAACTCCTGCCTAAAGCTGCAGCAGCTGGAGCAGGCAGCCTGGGATGGGGAGGGGAGGCTTGGCCGAGCTCATTCCATCCCCACGGGACACTGGGGAAAGGGATGTCCAGAGGCAGAGGCAGCACAAGGTGGGATATTTGGGATATTTTCACAGGATGACTCACAACAACAGAGAGGAATGAAAGGAATGAAATGCTTGGAATTCCAAGCTGTGGGTGTAGGAGGGAAAGCTGGAATGCCTGAAACAACACGGACAGAGGACTGAGAATGTATCAGGTGCTGCTGGGATCTGTCTTTGGGATTTTGGGAAGGAATTCTTCCCCGTGAGGGTGGGCAGGGCCTGGAATGGATTCCCAGAGCAGCTGTGGCTGCCCCTGGATCCCTGGCAGTGCCCAAGGCCAGGCTGGACAGGGCTTGGACCAGCCTGGGACAGTGGGAGGTGTCACTGCCCATCCAAGGGGTGGCACTGGGTGATCCTTAAGGTTCCTTCCATCCCAAACTGTTCTGTGATGGTTTTGATCTTTCCTAATATATTTTAAACCTCTGTAGGGATAAAGAGGATTTAAACAGCCCTTTGCTGTGGAAAATCCACAGAAATGGGTAATTATTCGCAGAAATTTTAGAGACAATGGTGAGGAATTTATCCAAGCTAGGACAGGGATCACAGACCTCCTGCTATTGTCTCCCACAGACACGGGGCTGCCAGGATCTGGTCATCTTCTCCTGCCCCACCAATCCAGTTCAATCCTAAACCCACTACACTCTGCATCCCAAACCGGCTTTGTCACAGAACTCCCCCAGCTTCCAGCCCGGACTGTCACAAATATCACCGTGCAGAAGGAACAACCCCTTCCAAGGAGGATCCCAAGCCTCGGTCCCTCCTCCCGGGGATGGAGCAGCGCCCGTATCCATGGCACGCTCCCCATCCCACCCCCGTGGCAGGCCCAGCCCCCGCCGGCTCCTTCCCCTGGCAGGTTTCGGGGTGAGTAGGCTGCGAGCACCTTTAATTAAACTGCAGGGTTGGCTCTGCAGTGACTCAGAGCCGCGTGTGGCTCCCACCCCGCCGGCTCCTCGGGTCTGCAGTCCTGAGGGACCCCGGCAGCTCCTGCAGGGGCAGGGACACAGCCCCGAGGATTTAGGATTTAGCAGGGAGGATTCACTGGTTTGCCATGCTGAGAAGGGCTGCTCCTGTCAGGGAATGGTTTCCTGGGGAAAGCCATCCACAGGCTGCTCCACAAATCGGGATCCGCAGGCGCTCCGAGACCCCGCAGGGCTGGGGGGCTCCAGGAGCCCCCGACACCCCACGGAGGGGTTTGGGGTCTCAGCTCCCGCTCCTGTCCCCCTTCTCCCCCACCAAGGGGTCTGAGGGACCTCCAGCTGCCTCCTTCCCGCTGGAAAAGAGACTGGGCCCCCTCCATTAAGGGCTGGGGTGCCCCCTCAGGGGTCTGGGGGTTCCTCAAGTACCCCCTCCAGAAACTGAGGTCCCTCAGCACCCCCAGGAATGGGGGGATCCCTCAGCTCCCCCAGGAATGGGAGGGGTCCCTCAGCTCCCCCAGGAATGGGGGGGTCCCTCAGCACATCCAGGAATGGGGGGTCCCTCAGCACATCCAGGAATGGGGGGTCCCTCAGCTCCCCCAGGAATGGGGGGTCCCTCAGCACATCCAGGAATGGGGGGTTCATCAGCTCCCCCAGGAATGGGAGGGGTCCCTCAGCACATCCAGGAATGGGGGGTCCCTCAGCACATCCAGGAATGGGGGGTTCATCAGCTCCCCCAGGAATGGGGGGTCCCTCAGCACATCCAGGAATGGGGGGTCCCTCAGCACATCCAGGAATGGGGGGTTCATCAGCTCCCCCAGGAATGGGGGGTCCCTCAGCACATCCAGGAATGGGGGGTCCCTCAGCTCCCCCAGGAATGGGAGGGGTCCCTCAGCTCCCCCAGGAATGGGGGGATCCCTCAGCACATCCAGGAATGGGGGATCCCTCAGCTCCCCCAGGAATGGGAGGGTCCCTCAGCACATCCAGGAATGGGGGATCCCTCAGCACCCCCAGGAATGGGGGGTCCCTCAGCTCCCCCAGGAATGGGGGGTCCCTCAGCACCCCCAGGAATGGGGGGTCCCTCAGCACCCCCAGGAATGGGGGATCCCTCAGCACCCCCAGGAATGGGGGGTCCCTGAGCTCCCCCAGGAATGGGGGGGTCCCTGAGCTCCCTCTCCTGAGCCTGGGGACCCTCAGCCCCCTCAAATGCTGGGGGGGTCCCTCAGCCCCCTTAGGGACCAGGGGCTCCCCCAGTTCCTTCTGAAGGGCACTGGGGGAAGTCCCCTCAGCATCGCCCCTCATTCCCATCCTAAACCTCCTCAGGGGTCCCTCAATGTCCCCTCAAGGACCGGGGTCCCCCTCGGCAGCCGGGGGGAATCGAGGTCTCTCAGCCCCCTGAGGGGTCGGGGTCCCTCATCCCCGTCAGGGACTGGGGGTCCCTCACTCTCCCTCAGGGCTCGGGGTCCCCCAGCCCCGCTCGGCGCCCTCCCGGCTCGGGTGGTCTCTCGTCCCCCCCGCCCCCGGGGGCCGGGCCGCACCTTGAGCGTCACATCGCAGAGCTTTCCCTGCCGCCGGATCTCGCCCATCACTCCATACCCGCGGCTGGGCAGGTCTCCCACCGAGAAATGCACCAGATCCTCGGGATCCAGCTCCGGGTCCGCCGCCGCCGCCGCTTCCAGCATCGTCCCGGCCACTCCCGTGCCGCTGCCGTCCCGCTTCGCCCCCGCCGCGCGCTGGCCCCGCCCGGCCGCCGTACGCGGGGCCGCTTCCGGGCGCTCCCGGAACATGCCGTTGCCATAGAGAACCCGGAAGTGGACGCTGCCATGGCGACCCCGGACGCCACGCTGGACTCGACTGTAGAGGGCTCGCAGGTGGAAAAGGAACGGGAGGGTGCCCGGGGGGGGGTCTCCCTCCCCTCCTCAAG
Source organism: Prinia subflava (assembly GCF_021018805.1). Lineage (NCBI taxonomy): Eukaryota > Metazoa > Chordata > Aves > Passeriformes > Cisticolidae > Prinia > Prinia subflava. The sequence continues at coordinate 152,902,284 of NC_086247.1, read as the reverse complement.
GGGTGATCGGAGGTCGTATCCCCGCACAGGCGGCATCAGCCCCCCAGGCATCGCCCCCTTGCCCCGGGCATCACCCCACACACACCTCGGGAGAGAAGCACGGCGTGATTTAGTTGGGAGGGACCTTCAGGATCATCCAGTGCCACAGGCAGGGACACCTCCCACTGTTCCAGGCTGCTCGGAGCCCTGTCCAGCCTGGCCTTGGACACTGCCAGGGATCCAGGGGCAGCCACAACTTCCCCGGCCAAGTCCCAACCCTTACAGGTGGATTTTCCCCAAAGTCCTGCCCAAATCTGCTCCCCTGAGCTGTGGGAAGGGGGCCCTCCCGCTGCCAGGGCTTTGGAGATGTGTGGAAACACCGCGGGGGTGTTTTTCACGTGGAATGGGGGCTGCTTTTCCCCGGCAGGAGGAAGAAGAACAGGAGAGCTCTGAGAGGCTGGGAACGAAACAGCGTTCTGCCACACCAGAGAGCAAACAAACGGTAATTCCAGCCAGAATCCTGGAATTCTCTCAAAACCCACCCCTGCCATGGCAGGGACACCTCCCACTGTCCCAGGCTGCTCCAAACCAAATCCAGCCTGGCCTTGGGCACTGCCAGGGATCCAGGGGCTGCTCTGGGCACCCTGTGCCACCCTCACAGCCAAGAATTCCTTCCTCAAACCCAGCCTGAACCTCTCCTCTTTCATTCAAACCCATCCCTCCTTGTCCCACCACAGCAGGACCTGCCCAGAGCTGTGTCCCCATGGCTCCCCAGGCTCCCTCGGCTGTTTGTAACTCCAGGAGCAGCCTCAGCTTCTCTGGGAATTCCTTCCCATCTCCTCATGTCCAGAACCACTCCCAGCAGGAATCGCTTTTGTCCTCTCCTACCCAAAGCCCCTTGTTTCTGCAAGAAAAAACGCCACTCATTTAGAAGTTGTTCTCTCTCTGATTCCTAGTGGAGATTTCCCCCCACAAAATTTCCCTTCCTCCTTTCCCTGCTGTTTTTCCTTTGAAGAAATAATTCCCAACTGCTCCAACACCGACTTCTGAGGTTTTTTTGGATATGTTCTGTGAAATGCCAGGACCAGGAGAAGGAGCAGAAGCAAGACCAAGAGCAGGAGAAGGACAAGAACAAGGACAAAGATGAGGACAAGGAGCAGGAGCAGAATGAGGACCAGGAGAGCATCATTTCCTCACTGCTCTCTGATGCAGAGCCCAAGGGTGGCAGCCCCAGGTACCCCCCAAATGTTCCCCTGCCTGAAATCCAACAAGTCCTGGCTCAGCTCGAAGCTCCCCAATTCATTTTAGAGCAGTCACAGCAGGTGTGAGAGGTCACAGAAATCCTCAGTGTGCCAGAAATTCCAAAGGTTTTGTCCCAAACTTGAAGTTGTCACTGCTTATTTCACAATTACTGAGCACGGGCTGTCTGGGGGTTGTGTTTGAGGGAAAATGTGGGATTTACACATTTCCAGGGACTCAACAACCCTCAGTGCCTGTGGCTGTAGCAGCTGGGTGATCCCTGAGCCCTCCGGGGGTGGGTTTTGCTCAGCAGATCCTGCAGCCTGTGGATGTCTCCTCCAGGACACTGAGAATCAGCTGCTCATTGGGAATGGAAAGGATTTTTAAAAAGAAAATCCCTCTCCCATTCCCCCTGCAAATATTTTGGGTTTTAACTCCAGAATTGGTGTTACCCAGCACTCCTGAGCCTGGTGCACAGGGGGAGATCAGGAGATCAGCATCAGTTTGGCCCTTCCCATTTCACACCCTCAGCTTCCCAAGCAGAAGGAATTTTCAGCAGCTCCTTGCCCCGCATTTAACGGGGAATAAAAGCTGCAGCTGAATCCCTGCCAATGCTTTATTTTGAATTTTGACTCCTCTGCCTCCCCTTTTGCTGGCAAATAATATCAATTCCAGTTTGGGGAATGCCAGACTCTTCTCCTGCTGGTTTTTCCTCTCTCCTCAGAACACCAAAGCGAGTCCTGGTGTTCGTGCGGGTCAAGCCAAGCTCTCATTTTGCCCAAGATATGATCAAGTTTGGCTCAGACAACAAGGTAGAGTACAAGGAATAGGGAGTGGGGAAGGTTTGGAGTTTGATTTCAGCTTTTCCAGTGGAAAGGAAGGATGTTTCCATCCCCTGAGGCCACGGATTATGTTTTGGGGGGTGTTGGTTGGGGGAGTTCCTGCTTGGCAGTGGTTTTGCCACAGCAAGTGTGAGGATGGAATACACAATTCCTGTGGTACAATCACCAGGAAAACCCCCCAAAGGGCTGGGGCTGCTCCATGAGGAATTCCCAGTGCTAACCACAGTTTGGCACAGTCTGTTTCCATCCCCTCTTATGCAAATCCCTGCCTTTGCCTTCTCTTGCTTAATTAAGAATCTCCCTGCGGCACAAAATCACTGAAAGCTAAACAGACGAGCTTAACCACATTTCCTTTTATTTATAACATTTATCACCAGAAATTTGAGAGCATTGCCAGATATTTTTAGGGCATCTGGAAGCACCCGAGGCAGTGAAATAACTCTGTTATTTGTGCTCCCTTTTCTGCTTCATCCCAGGTCCTCTGAGCTGCTGAAAACCCTCAGGGCTGTGGAGCTGACCTCCCTCTCTTTTTGGCTTGCAGACCATCGATATCTACATCCAGAAGAGTCCCAGGGCAGGAGTTGTGAATAACTCTCAGACTGACTGGTCCTTCAGGCTGGATGGGCTCCTCCACAACGCTTCCCAGGAGCTGGTTTATGAAACAGTGGCCAAGGACTTGGTGGCCAAAGCTTTGCAGGGCTACAACGGTGATTCACTGCACTCATTGCTCCTTTGATCCCAAAACCAGAGTGGATCTGAGCAGAAATCCACCTGCTGCCCTCCTGGAGGCTCCCTCCCCAGCTGATCCTTTTGCTTTTGGGGTTTTTTTCAGGCACCATCATGTGCTATGGGCAAACTGGGGCTGGCAAAACCTACACCATGACGGGAGCAGCCTCAGAGTACAGGAACCGAGGGATCATCCCCAGGGCAATCCAGCAGGTACTGCAGCTGCTGGGGAAGGAGGGGGGCAAACCCCAGGGAACAGCTCTTGCTGGTAGAAGAGTGTTTGAGCAAAGTGAAGAAGTTTTATGTGGGTTTTTTCCCCCTTCATTTTACCCCAGAGGTGGTGGTGAAAGAATAGAGGAGTTTTATTGTTGTTCCTCTTCAGTTTCTGTTTAAGTTCTTGCTGCTCCCAAAATGTCAGTGAGCCTTCAAGAGAGGTGTTTTCCAAACTGACATTTTGTGAGATCGGGTTAAAACTGATCATAAAATCGTTTAAAAACACCTCTGAGGCACAGAGACCCTGGCACAGGGTGCCCAGAGCAGCTGTGGCTGCCCCTGCATCCCTGGCAGTGCCCAAGGCCAGGCTGGAGCAGCCTGGGACAGTGGGAGGTGTCCCTGCCGTGGAGGATGGAATTGGATGGGCTTTAAGGTCCCTCCCAGCCCAAAGCATTCCAGAACTCCATGATTCTATCGGATCATTAAATCCCAATCCAAGCTGAGCCCTCAGAGCTCAGATTTAGCCCCACACCCCCCTAGTCTGGAGCTGTTCAGAACTCTCTCTGTCAATGTCCATCTCTATATTACAGAAATTGGTGTCTTGTATACATCTCCATGTATTTATGTTTTATATCTATCTATATTTTATACCTGTTGGTACCTTATGTCTGTATTTGATAGACACAATCTTATATTTTATACCCATTTTATATTTTATACCCATTTATATTTTATACCCATTTATATTTTATACCCATTTATATTTCATACCTATTTTATATTTTATATCAATTTATATTTTATACCTATTGTATATTTTATACCCATTTTTATTTTATACCCATTGTATATTTTATACCCATTTATATTTTATACCCATTTATATTTTATACCTACTTCATATTTTATATCCATTTTATATTTTATACCCATTGTATATTTTATACACCTTTATATTTTATACCTATTTTATATTTTATACCCATTTATATTTTATACCCATTGTCTATTTTATACCCATTTATATTTTATACCCATTGTCTATTTTATACCCCTTGTATATTTTATACCATTTATATTTTATACCCATTTTGTATTTTATACCCATTGTATATTTCATACCTATTTTATATTTCATACCTATTTTATATTTTATACCCATTTCTATTTTATACCCATTTTATAGTTTGTACCAATTTTATATTTTCTACCCATTGTATATTTTATACCCATTTCTATTTTATACATATTTTCTATTTTATACCTATTTATATTTTATGCCCATTTTATATTTTAGAGATATTTTATACCCATTTATATTTTATACCTATTTATATTTGATACCCATTTGATACCCATTTATATTTTATACCCATTTTATATTTTATACCCATTTTATATTTTATACCTATTTTATACCCGTTGATATTTTATACTCATTGTATATTTTATACCTATTTTATACCCATTTTATATTTTATACCCATTTATATTTTATACCCTTTTATATTTTATACCTATTTATATTTTATACCTATTTGATATTTTGTACCCATTTGATATTTTATACCCATTTTATACCCATTGTATATTTTATACCCATTTTATATTTTACACCCATTGTATATTTTATACCCATTTCTATCTTACCTCAACACCTTCACAAATATCTCCCCCGAAAAGCCACAAATCACTCCCAAACACGTCCCCACCTCTGTGTCTTGTCACAGATCTTCAGGTCAGCCGCAGAATTCCTGAACGTCCTGGTGTCCGTCAGCATTTCCTACCTGGAGATCTACAACGAGGCCCTGTTTGACCTGCTGGCGCCGGCGCTGGGCCCGCTGGCGGTCACGGACGGCCCGCAGGGCGCCCACGTCCGGGGGCTCTCCATCCACCCCGTCAGCCACGAGGAGGAGGCGCTGCACCTCCTCTTCGAGGCAAGAGAGCCCCAAAATCCCCCGAATCCCGGGGCTGTGGGCGCTGCTGAGGGGGGAGTGGGTGGTCAAGGTGGTGGAAGGAGGAGCAGCCATCCTGTCCTTGTAGGACATGAGAAAATGGTGGGACTCCAAATATTTCAGAAGTCAAACCGCATAGAAAAAGCTTTATTGTCTCATTCTTACTGTTTTTTATAAGGAATTCCCATACAGACTTAATTTAACACAATTGGTGAATAGGAATGACACCTCCCCAATCCCATTGGTTAAACTGGAGAAACAGCTAAAATGGGGTTTTTTTTGAGAACCACAAAAGGAAAACACCACCTGCAGAAATATTGTTTAGAGGAAGGAGAGTTGTTTGCAAAGATTGTTTTGAGGAAGGAGAGTTGTTTGCCAAGATTGTTTTGAGGAAGGAGAGTTGTTGTTTGCCAAGACTGTTTTGAGGAGAAGCTTTCTTGAGAAGTTTTCCCTTGGGGAAAAGTTGGCAGCTGCCAGCGGGGTAAAATCTGTCAGACCCAGAAATATGAGGCCCACACCATGCCAGCCCTCTTGGCTGTGGGGAGAGAAACGGGAGAGTCTTGGTCTGGCAAGGAAAATGTCCCTCAGGGACAGGAAAATCCCCTCAGGGATTCTGGAAGATGCTCCGAGGAAAGCTGGTTTGGGATGCTCATGGCAGTGTTGGGTTTGAGAGCAGGACTGGTCGGGGTGAGAGGTTTGTGAGGGGACTTTGATTGCTGAGATCTTTCTTTTCCTCGTGGCTGCTTCAGTTTGTGAGGAAAGCAGGGATGAATAACTGGATCTGCCTGCAGGGAGGGGATCCTCATCCAGAGCCAGATGCTGTCCTTAAAATCTTTCTCCGGCCTTTTTAATAACCCAGTGCTGTCCTGAGCTCTGGAATGTGCAGGAACTGCCTCTTCCTTTTTCAAGAGTAGAAGGAGGGTGATGATGGCTGGAAAAGCTGGGAATGTTCCCCTGGAGAGGAGAAAGATCCGGGGAGAGCTCAGAGCCCCTGCCAGGGCCTGAAGGGGCTCCAGGAGAGCTGCAGAGGGACTGGGGACAAGGGCTGGAGGGACAGGACACAGGGAATGGCTTCCACTGCCAGAGGGCAGGGCTGGGTGGGAGATTGGGAAGGGATTCCTGGCTGGGAGGGTGGGGAGGGGCTGGGCTGGGATTCCCAGAGCAGCTGTGGCTGCCCCTGGATCCCTGGCAGTGCCCAAGGCCAGGTTGGATGGGGTTTGGAGCAGCCTGGGACAGTGGGAGGTGTCCCTGCCATGGCAGGGGTGGTTGGGATGGACTTTGGGGCCCTTTGTGTTCCTGGCAGAGGTTCAGGTCTGTGGCCATCCCACCTGTGGGAATTTCCAGTGCCATTGGAAGCTTGGGGAACTCTTGGCTTTTCCAAACATCAGGAAATGGAAAGAGCCACAGAGATGCTGCCTGTTGCCTGGCTTATCCTCAAAAAGCCACAGTTCCATGAGCTGGGCCTGGAATTTTCTCTCCATTGGCAGGGTGAGACCAACAGAGTGATAGCAGAGCACAGCCTGAATAAGAATTCCTCCAGATCCCACTGCATCTTCACCATGTACATTGAGGTGAGAGCTCCAGCCTTGTCCCTGTGGACTGAAACGACTTTTTAGGACCTCAAGAGGATCTTGGCAGTTTGATTTTTCCTGTATTTCAGTTTTGTCTGCCCCTAAGTGCAGCTTCTCTCTCCCTCAGTGTCGTTCCAGGGATTACACAAAGCACAAATGCCTGAAATCTAAAATCACCTTAATTGACCTGGCAGGGTCCGAGAGGCTGAGCAAGACTGGGGTGAGTGATGGGAGCTGCTCAGGTTCCTTGGGGTCCCTTTGGAAAAACAGGGAAGGGAACAGAGCTGGGAAGGGGCTGGAGCCCCAGGAGGGGCTGAGGGAGCTGGGAAAGGGCTGATCCTGGAGAAAAGGAGGCTCAGGGGGACCTTGTGGCTCTGCACAGCTCCTGACAGGAGGGGACAGCCGGGGGGGTCGGGCTCTGCTCCCAGGGACAGGGACAGGAGGAAACGGCTTCAGGGCAGGCTCAGGGTGGATATTGGGAAAATTCCTTCCCCAAAAAGGCTCTGCAGCCCTGGCACTGCCCAGGGCAGGGTGGAGTCCCCGTTGCTGGGGGAATTTAACATCCCTGTGGCTGTGGCACTTGGGGACACAGTCAGGGCTGGCTTGGCCGTGCTGAGGGCTGGGTGGGCTCCATCTACGAGGCCTTTCCCACCCAGCCATTCCCTGATTCCGTGACATTCTGTGTTGCCCAGAACCAAAACCACAGCAGCCCTGCCGAGCTCTCCCCCGCCGAGGAGCCCCCCTCTGGTGCTGTGTGAGCAGAGCTGTCCCCTTTGCTCTCCTTGCAGTCTGAGGGCCGGGTGAGGGTCGAGGCCTCCTACATCAACAAGTCCCTGTCGTTCCTGGAGCAGCTGGTGATCGCCCTGGCCGACCCCCGGCGGGAGCACATCCCCTTCCGCCAGAGCAAGCTCACCCACGTGCTCAAGGACTCGCTGGGTAAGAGCTGGGAGCCCCCACAGCCCCTCCAAATTCGGGGTTCTGATGAGAACACCACATCCCAAGGCCTTAAGTGATTGTGGAATCCTGTGATGGGTTGGGCTGGAAGGGATCCTAAAGGATCATCCATGGGCAGGGACACCCTCCACGATCCCAGGGTGCTCCAATCACTTCCAGGGATCCAGGGGGAGCCACAGCCTCCTTGGGCATCCTGAGAAACAGAATCTTTACAAACACCTGCAGCTCAGAGTTCTTATTCCCATTCTCTTCCTGCATCCTCGCTCCATCAGACACAAATGTCACCTTTCAGCCACTCCGTGCCTCTTTTTCTGTGCCCTTTGGAGGGACAGTTACACTCTGGTGTGCCCTTTGTGCTTCTTTAAACTGAAGGAAGCCTTAGGTGGGATATTGGGAAGGGATTCCTGGCTGGGCTGGAATTCCCAGAGCAGCTGTGGCTGCCCCTGGCAGTGCCCAAGGCCAGGCTGGAGCAGCCTGGGACAGTGGGAGGTGTCCCTGCCATGGCAGGGGTGGCACTGAAGGATCACTAAAGTCCCTTCCACCCCAAACCACTCTGGGATTCCTCTCCTCTATTTGAATCAGCACATAATAAAATCACTGCAAAAAAAAGAAACAACAACAACATCATCCAAAATTATATTATTTGCCTTATTTATATTATCATTTTTTCCCAGGGGGAAACTGCAACACTGTCCTGGTGACAAACATCTATGGGGAAGCTGAGCATGTGGAAGAGACTGTGAGTTGGAGCAATTCCTGCACAATCCAGGCCTTGTTCCTGCTGGCTTTAAGAAACAGTCTGGAGGGTTTTGACAGGGAAACTTCCTGCCTAATTCATCCCAAACTTTGGAGAGCTCATCTTATCCCAAAGGCTCCAAACCAGACTCCTGTCAGACGAGAGGCAGAGCAGGCAGGAGCTGCTCAGATTTAAGCTCACTCCTTCTCCTTCTCCTTCTCCTTCTCCTTCTCCTTCTCCTTCTCCTTCTCCTTCTCCTTCTCCTTCTCCTTCTCCTTCTCCTTCTCCTTCTCCTTCTCCTTCTTCTCCTTCTCCTTCTCCTTCTCCTTCTCCTTCTCCTTCTCCTTCTCCTTCTCCTTCTCCTTCTCCTTCTCCTTCTCCTTCTCCTTCTCCTTCTCCTTCTCCTTCTCCTTCTCCTTCTCCTTCTCCTTCTCCTTCTCCTTCTCCTTCTCCTTCTCCTTCTCCTTCTCCTTCTCCTTCTCCTCCTCCTCCTCCTCCTCCTCCTCCTCCTTCCTTTTCCTATTATTACTATTATTTCTATTATTATTTCTATTATTATTTCTATTATCATTTCATGTCTTTCTGTGGGACATCACCTCATGGGCTCCCTGGAATTGCCCCAGTTCCCAGCAGAGCTGAGCTGGCTCCCTGCTGGAGCAGGAATCAGAGGGACCCTCCCCGAGGTTGTTTTTTAACCTGAAAATGATAAAATGGGTGAAAATCCCCCTGTGTGAGGTGGATCTGTAGCAAACAGGAAGGAATCACCTGGAACAATTCACAGATTTGCTGTTTCTCTGCTCTTGGCTCTGACAGAATTAAGTAGAAAGATTAGGAAAGTGCTATTTCTGCCAATATTTCTCCTTTATTTACTTCAAGCCTTTGCTTTGCAGCTGTCCTCCCTCCGCTTTGCCACCAGGATGAACTGGGTGACAGCAGAGCCTGCCCCCAACGAGCCCTTCTACCGGGAGGTACGGGCAGCAGGAAGGGCAGTGTGATCATATTGCCATTAATATTTAGGATAATTACCTCAAAAACCAGAGGGAAATGAGGTGGTTTAATGAATGACCCTTCCTCAGCCCAGCTGGCGCTGCTGATTTTAGGTGGGTGATCAAAAGGACCCATATTAAACCTTTTAATAGGTTTTTAATTACAGTTCCCTGGGCTAAGGCACAACCATGCAGGTATTCACGTCTTCCTGGGAGTTCTTTCTTCTGCATATTCCACGTTTTTCTGATGAGATTCAGCTCTCAACGGAGAGATTTGATGGTGAATTTTTCCCCTGACATGCAGGGAAATCATCTCCAGTCCTCCTGCAGCTTCATCCCTGTTGCTGCTGGTAACAGAACAGCTTCTGCACAATTAGAAAGTTTGATTAATTAAGGAGATCCTTTAAAGGAAGGGATCACAGGACATTGCAGTGCACTTTCAGAGTGAAAACCAAACTGGAGGAGCTGAAACTGGAAGGGAACTTTGTGCTTTGGTGCTCCAGAGGTCACTTCAAAGCAGCTCAGTGTCCACTCTTCTCCCTGAATCCCAAGGGTTTTGTACCCACCTTTCTGGAAGCACATTTTAAATAGTGAATCCTTGAAGATATTCCATGTTATGGAGAAACTCAGTCAAATCCAGCACAGGGAAATCTCTCCTTTGTCCCAGTTCCTGCTGAGTTCAGGGCAGAGGTGAGCCCTGCACGGTGCTTGGCTTCCAGGATAATATCCCAGAGCTTGGAATTTGATGGGCCCTGCAATTCCAGACCAGGAATTCATGCCATTAAGAAGCAGTGGCCCTTCTTTGATGCCTTGGGCAGGCTCTGCAGAAAGTGTCCTGTAGGGAGCTAACCAAAGGAAAACCAAACTGATTTCCAGACCCACTGATTCCCTGCTGCAAGCCCTGAGGGAGCTGGGATATTCTCCAGCAGCCAATTTCGTGCTGCTTTTAGCAGTTTTTATTTTCCCCAATATGATTTAGTTGTTTGCTCACCCTTTTTTCCCCTCTTAGGCATCAGTGAAGGCTCTGGAGAAGGAGATCCAGCTCCTGAGGCAAGAGCTGATCATGCAGGACGCCTTGGTGAGGAGCAGTGGATTCACTGTCCAGTGGGGCTGTGTCCCTCCTTCTGCTCCCAGCACCATCCCCGGGGCTCAGGGAACCCTCTGGAGATCCCACACCGAGGGATTGTGGTGGAATTTCCATCCCACTGGAGATGGGTCTGGGTTTGTTCCAGGCTCTTCTGTTGGTTGCTTGCTCCCAAATCCCATCTCCTGCCCAGTCAGGTGATGAGAATCCCAAGCAGAAATGGGCACAACAATTCCAGGTGTTTGCCAGAGCAGTGGAATCACAGAATTCCAGAATGGTTTGGGTTGGAAGGGACCCTAAAGCCCATCCAGTGCCACCCCTGCCATGGCAGGGACACCTCCCACTGTCCCAGGCTGCTCCAAACCAAATCCAGCCTGGCCTTGGGCACTGCCAGGGATCCAGGGGCTGCTCTGGGCATCCTGTGCCACCCTCACAGCCAAGAATTCCTTCCTTAAATCCAGCCTGAACCTCTCCTCTTTTAGTTCAAACCCATCCCTCCTTGTCCCACCACGGCAGGGCCTGCCCAGAGCTGTGTCCCCATGGTCCCCCAGGCTCCCTTGGCTGTTTGTAACTCCCTGATTCTCAGTTTTCCACCTTTTGTTTGCAGTCAAATCGTTCAGGCATGAGTTACACGCCCCTGACTACGAGCCAGAGAGCAGAAATCAGATCCCAAGTCCAGAAATACCTCAGAGGACTCATTCAGGAAATCAACGTATGTAGTGACAAAAGGACTTAAATCCTGATTGCATCCCCTTTTCCTGCAAGAGAGGAGCAGTGAAAATGCCTCTTGAAGAGCCTGTTTCTCACCCCAAGGCCACTACAGGATTGTGATTTAATTTCTTTTTTGCATGTTAAGTCTATTGCATGCTTTCATTCCATTTTGGCTGGTTTGGAGGCTCTGGGAGACTTTTCCTGAATCTTAAAACCCTTTAAACTGATTTATTTGGAACTCCTTTATATAATTAATACCCAAATTGATTGCTTTGTGCCTCTCTTCCTCAGATTGTGAGTGTCAGGCAGATCCAGGAGGTGTTTAGACAGTTCAAAATGATTGTAAGGTAAGTTTGGGGATTCCAGACTGGTTTGGGTTAAGGATCATCCCGTTCCATCCCATTCCATGGGCAGGGACCCCTCCCACTATCCCAGGCTGCTCCAAGCCCCCTCCAGCCTGGATTAAAGGTCCAAACAAGGGGTTGGGACTGAGTAGAGTGAGTAGGGTTTGATGTGGGTCATTAAAAAGTCCTGGAAAGTATTAAAATAACCATCAAAAAGCTTCAAAATATTAAAGAGCCTTGAAGGAATGTCATGAGAAAGGAGGGGAAGACAGTGGACAAAGGTTATGGTGGGAAGCGTGGGAGGGTGTAGAGGGATAAAACCACAGGGAAAACGGGTTTTTCCTTGGGAATGTGACTTTGGCAGGGATCACAGGTGGGAAGGGATTCCTAAAGGGCCGGATTTCCTCAGCCAACAGGAGGAAGAAGTGGAGTTCAGGCTGTGGAACAAGTACAGGCTGGGACAGAGGGACATCACTTCAGGGTCTGAGTCTGACTCCAGTTCCGACCTGCGTCTGCCCAAGGCTGAGCAGCAGCAGCAGCAGGGCCAGAGGGACACGGTAATTCCTGGGGCCTGGCCTGCCCAGAGCCCACCTCCTCTGCTGCCAAGGTGGGAACTGGATAAATTGGAATTGTTGGAATCAAACTCAGGAATGTCAGCGGGGTGAGTTTGTCAAAGAATGTGTCCGGAGCAGAGATTCCACCATTAACAGAGAGGAATTCCTGGCAGCAGAGGGGTTAACTGGGGCCTTCATCTGCACAGAATCATTGGTGAAATGGGAATTAGAACCCCAGAAAGGTTTGGGTTGGAAGGAGCACTAAAGATCATCCCATCCCAAGGGCAGGGACACCTCCCTCCATCCCAGGGTGCTCCAAACCAAATCCAGCCTGGCCTTGGGCACTGCCAGGGATCCAGGGGCAGCCACAGCTGCTCTGGGAATCCCAGCCCAGGGCCTCCCCACCCTCCCAGCCAGGAATCCCTTCCCAATATCCCATGTAAACAGTGCCCCTTTCAGTTTAAATCCCCATCCCCCTGTCCTGTGCAATGCAATCTCCAAAGTGACCTGTGTGTCCCTGGGCTGGAGAAGGTGAGGCCCTGCCTCTGCTGAGATCCCTTTTTTTTATCCCTATAATTGCTGGAGCCAAGTGTATAAATCCCACCTAATCCACAAATCCTCCTGTGGGCTCTCCCAGAGTTTTCAGTTCCCACGTGAGGCTGTTCCAGGGGCTGCTGGGGGAGGCCTGTGCAGCTTCCGTGGTGTGGACAGAGGGGTTGTTCCTGTGTCTTTGCAGGGAGGTGCAGCTGCTAAGGGAGAGGCTTTGGATGCAGGGACCCTTGAGACTGGAGGTGCTTCCACACCATCCAAGAAGGATGAAGAGTGAGTTCAGCAGTCAGACACGTCTCCTGTAGCTCTGATAATCGTGGAATCATGGGATTGTCAAGACTGGAAAAGCTCTCCAAGATCATTGAGCCCACCCAGCACTGCCAAAGCCACCCCTGACCGTGTCCCCAAGTGCCACAGCCACAGGGCTTTTAAATCCCTCCAGCAATGGGGACTCCACCCCTACCCTGGGCAGCTGTGCCAGGGCTGGAGAGCCCTTTTGGGGAAGGAATTTTCCCAATATCCACCCTGAGCCTCCCCTGGCCCAGCCTGGGGCTGTTTCCCCTTGCCCTGTCCCTGTTCCCTGGCACCTCCTGTCCCCCTCAGGGCCTTTCCCAGTTTCCCAGCTGTTGTCCCCAGTCCTTGTGGTGCCCCAGGTGCAGGACCCAGCTCTGGTGGGGCAGGAATGTGCAGCCCGTGGAGGAAGGAATGGAGGGAGCTGCCAGAGGAGCAGAGATTTGGGGAGGGAAGGGGGAACCAGGCAGTCCTGAGCAGAGGAGGAGCCCTCAGTTTACAGAAGTAAATCCCTGCTTGGTTCCTCCCTGACATTTCAGAGTCCCCGTGGAGGGAGCAGAGGAACCACCAAGGCTTTGGTGCCCACATGACCCCTGGGCTCTGCTGTGCTCTGTTGGTTTTAGGAGACTCCAGGAGATGTGGCAAACATTCCTCTGTGTGTGTTCCAAATCCCACTCTCCTGGTCACACCATTCCTCAGGAAAAACCCCCTGGGAGGGTGGGAGGGGCTGGGATGGGATCCCAGAGCAGCTGTGGCTGCCCCTGGATCCCTGGCAGTGCCCAAGGCCAGGCTGGAGCAGCCTGGGACAGTGGGAGGTGTCCCTGCCATGGGATGGGTTTTAAAGTCCCTCCCAACCCAAACCATTCCAGGATTCCATGATGATTCTGTTCCCTGCAGCTGAAGCTGGAGGGGTTTGTGGAGGGAAAGGAGCAGGGAGCCAGGCTTAGTTTAAATGGATCAAATTTGGTTTAAATTGGATCAAATCCCTGGAGATTCCTTTTGGAGAGGGTTGGGCTCTGTCCAGCTGTGCCCAAAGCTGGCACTGCTGTCCTTGTGATCCTTCTCAGGAGAGCTCATCCAGCCTGGCCTTTGTTCCACCGTGTCCAGGGCAGCTCCTTCACTCTGAGAATTAAGGATTTGTGGGGACAAGGCTGATTTTATTCCTGGTCAGTGATATTCCCTGGAAACTTTGGCAGAAGCTACCTCAGATCAGCAGTTTTGAACTCAGCAAAGCCAAACCCGCAGCATGTTTTGGTTCTAGACCTCTCTGGTGAAGAATTCATGAATCTGGTTCATCTTTTCCCCCTGCCAGGAAGGAAAGAGGTGAGATCCCTCCTGAGACAAGTGAGGGTGACTCTGCAAGTCCTGCCAAGGATCTGGGTGAGGAAGAGGAAGGAGGTGACCAGGAGAGTGATGAAGAGGCCTCAACCTCATCTTTGGAAGATTCCCAGAAGCTCAGGTGGGTTTTCCCAGTGAGGGAGTCAATCCCCTTTTCCAGAGGGTGCTTTTCACTGCGGTGGTTGGGTTGTGATCCCTGACTCCAAAGGGGAGAGGTTTGGAGATCTTCAGGGAATCCAGGACACCTCTGTGCTTCCAGCTCTGCCCTGGCCAGCTGCTCTTTAATATTTAAAAACTCCAGTTAATTGAAGTTCTTTAATTTTACTTTACTTTAATTTCAATTAATTGACTTCTTTACTCTCTGAAAACTTCAGCATCCCTTTGGTGAGTGGGAAAACTGCAGGGAGACCTCATACCCAGCCAGAAATCCCCAGAGTCATGGAAATGGATCTACAGAATCATGGAGTTCCAATTCCAGGCTGGCTTGGGTTGGAAGGGAACTGAGGGATGATCCCATTCCACCCTGCCATGGCAGGGACACCTCCCACTGTCCCAGGCTGCTCCAGCCTGGCCTTGGGCACTGCCAGGGATCCAGGGACAGCCACAGCTGCTCTGGGCACCCTGTGCCAGGGCCTGCCCACCCTCCCAGGGAACAATTCCTGCCCAGTCTCCCACCCAGCCCTGCCCTCTGGCAGTGGGAGCCATTCCCTGTGTCCTGTCCCTCCAGCCCTTGTCCCCAGTCCCTCTGCAGCTCTCCTGGAGCCCCTTCAGGCCCTGTGAGGGGCTCTGAGCTCTCCCTGGAGCCTTCTCCTCTCCAGGGGAACATTCCCAGCCCTCCCAGCCTGGCTCCAGAGCAGAGGGGCTCCAGCCCTGCAGCAACTCTGGGGCCTCCTCTGGATCTCTGCAGCAGCTCAGGTCCTGCTGCTGTTGGATCCAGGGGGAGCTGGAGGAGCTCTGCAGGTTGGGAATCACCTGAGCACAGGGGCAGAGGGGCAGAATTCCCCATTCCCTGCTGCCCACCCTGGGTTTCAGCCCAGATGTGGTTTCTGGGCTTCAGCAGAGCAGTGATGCTGTTGCAGAATTCCCTCCTGGAGCTCCTCACCATGGGATTTGTGTCCCTGTGACGCTCCCAGGCTGGCAGGACAGGCTGCTGCAGCTGCAGGGGCACAGCCCAGGGCACTGCCAGCAGCTGGAGCTGGCTCTGGGAGCTGCAGCTGTGGCA
Source organism: Prinia subflava (assembly GCF_021018805.1). NCBI lineage: Eukaryota > Metazoa > Chordata > Aves > Passeriformes > Cisticolidae > Prinia > Prinia subflava. Next base: position 152,886,990 of record NC_086247.1, on the reverse strand, counting down.
CTTTGCCCAGGGGCTGTTGTTTACAGCCCTGTGCCAGCCTTCTGCCATGGGAACAGCATCACACAGCCACAGAGGAGCTGGAAAATGCCCTTAAGAGGTCACCCAGGGAAGGCAGGAGCTGGAATTTGCCTTTGCCCAGGCTGGAGTGAGGAATGGAGAAACTTCTGGGTACCTGCCTTGGAACAACATGAGCTTTAAGATCCAACCCAAATCATTCCATGGTGTTCAGTTCCTGCCCTCTGCTCCCAAATCCATCCTGCTCTCCAGGAATTCCAGCAGCACACAGCAGCATCCTGTGGGCTGTGACATTCTCCCTTTGTTTTCCTGGAGTGGCTCATGTTGGAATAACAGCAGCTGTTCAGGGGACACGCTGGCAGCAAAGCCATCTCATAGAAAACTCGGGAATGGCACTTGGAATTCCAGCTTGGGAAGCAGGCAGGACTTGCCAGGGCTTGGAGCTGCGGGGTTTGGCTCCAGAGGGGCCTGGCCCCTGCTGGGAACGCAGCATGGGAGGAGCAGAGGCATTTGTTTAACAATAGGCAGGAACAATATCCATTATTTTGGGGAAAGTTCAACCCGTGAAAGGCTGGCTTTCCAGGGAATACTCAGCTCTGAGGAATATGGTTCCTCAGAGTTCTGTGTGCAGAACTTTGTTCTGGGAGCAGCCTGGGGGACAGCGGCTGTTGGGGTGGGCACGGGGACAGAGACCCCAAAGAAACCCATGGAAATCCCATCAGAACTCAGCTCTGGCTACCCCCAAGGACTGAGGGCCTGAGTCTGGGCCTCTCACAACCCTGAGGGGCTGCAGTGTGTCCAGGGAAGGGTCTGGAGCCCCAGGAGCAGCTGAGGGAGCTGGGAAAGGGCTGAGCCTGGAGAAAAGGAGGCTCAGGGGGACCTTGTGGCTCTGCACAGCTCCTGACAGGAGGGGACAGCCGGGGGGGTCGGGCTGTGCTCCCAGGAACAGGGACAGGAGGAGAGAGAACAGCCTCAGGCTGGGCCAGGGCAGGCTCAGGAATATTGGGAATATTCCTTCCTGGAAGGGGCTCTCCAGCCCTGGCAGTACCCAGGGCAGGGGTGGAGTCCCCATCCCTGGAGAGATGTGACATCCATATGGATGTGGCACCTGGGGACATGGGTCAGTGGTGGCCTTGGCAGTGCTGGGGGATGCTTGGGCTCGGTGATCTTGGAGGGTTTTCCAGCTGAACCATTCACTCCTTGCTGCAGGGCAGGGCAGGGTGACCTCCCGTGTCTGTATCTGCTTTCAGCACCCCTCCATCCAAGCAGGAGGCGTTTGAGATGTTTAAGGAGGAGGCTGGGCAGGAGATCTACAGGATCTTCAGGGAGAACAAGAGAATCCTGGCTTCCAGGAAGAAGAGGAGCCGTTCCGTGGTACAGAGGATCAACCACATCAAGCAGCAGGTGGAGGGAATCAAGGAGGCTCTGGAGGCGCGGAAGAGGAAGCGGAGCCAGGAGGGTGAGGAGGCAGCAGGGACAGAACCACGGAGCTCCAGCACTTTGGGTGCTCACAGGACCATGGGATGGTTGGAAGGGATGTTAAGGATCATCCCACTCCACCCCTGACACCTTCCACTATCCCAAACCAAATCCAACCTGGCCCTGGCCACTGCCACAGCTTCCCTGTGCCTCCCCAACCCTCCCAGCCAGGAATTCCTTCCCAATATCCCATTGAAACAATCCCAGGGGTTTTCCCCCTGGGAGCCTCCATCAGGTGTCTGTGCTCTCCACCCTCAGCAGAACCTTCCCTTCCTTTTCCCCCTCTGCAGGGGAGTACACGGATGAGAAGGGGCAGCTGATCATCGACGAGAAGGAGTTTGCCCTCATCCAGAAGCTGAAGGAGCTGACAGAGGAGCACAGGACTGGCTTCAATGAGCTGCAGGACCTGAAGGTGGAGATCCAGTACTGCCAGCAGCTCGTGGACAAGTCCAGGAAAAGGCTCATCTCAGGTACGGAGCAGCAGGGCCCAGCTCAGCTGGGGCAGATCCAGGCTGGGGCATCACAAACACCGTGGAGTCCCGGGATGGTTTGGGGTGGAAGGGAACTTAAAACTTATCCAGTTCCAATCCCAATCCCCTCCCACCATCCCAGGCTGCTCCAGCCTGGCCTTGGGCACTGCCAGGGATCCAGGGACAGCCACAGCTGCTCTGGGAATTCCATCCCAGCCCTCCCCATCCTCCTAGCCAGGAATCCCTTCCCAATCTCCCACCCAGCCCTGCCCTCTGGCAGTGGAAGCCATTCCCTGTGTCCTGTCCCTCCAGCCCTTGCCAAATACCCTTCTTTGTTGTCCTTTTTCCTGTTCCAGACTGGATTTTATCCAGAATCAGGTGGGGGTTTCTGACCTAACCTTGAATTGCTGCAGATCCTCTCTCCCAGACAATGTCCCTCTACTCCTTGGTCCCACCAAGGGAAAAGCCTCCCACAAGGAATTTCACCTTGCTGACCCCGGATCTCATCCTTGATTTTAACAGAGGAGGTGGTTAAGGAATTGCCCTGGGATGGGGCTTTGCCTCTGGATTCCCAATATTTCCTCTGTCCCCATGTGATTTCCAGGGTCCAGAGTTGCAGCCTGATCAGCAAAAAGAACTTGGCCACAGCTCTGCCTGGGAAATCCCTGCAAATTCCTGCTGGGCTCCACCTTGAAATCTGTGGATACCAGATTTGTGGATACCCCTGCTGTATCCCTGGATTTGCCCCTCTAAGGGAAGCCAGTCTATGTAGGAATTCCAGAGTCCCAAACATCTGGATGCTGTGCCCATGCCAACATTTGGCCGGGGACAGCTTGGATCCATCAGAGCATCCCACGCTGGCAGGAATGGGATAATCATTCCCATCATTCCCATCATTCCCATCATTCCCATCATTCCCATCATTCCCATCATTCCCACCATTCCCATCATTCCAGGGATAAACAGGAGCCAGTCACGGATCACTGCTGGATCCGGGTTTGGGAATTTTGGGTGCTCCAGATGTTTGCTGTTTGTTCAAACACGCAGGGCTCACCCCGAGTGCAGTGCCTGGGAAATGCCCAGGATCACTGAGGACAGAATTCCCACCTGCTCTGTGTTCTCACTGCCTATTATGGGATGGCAAATGGCTGTGCTGGAGTGTGTGGGATTGAAATCCGAGCCCCAGCCGTGCTGCCCGTTCCTAAGGAATTCTGGGGGCTGCAGGAGCGGGGCCTTCTCATGGCCAGGGGACTGTCCCCAGAGCTGGCCACCACCTCCTGGCCACCTCAGCCTCCTTAAATCCACTTTTCCCATCGTTTAAACTCCAAACCCTGGAATTCCTGTCTGAGGGTTTAAGAGCTCTGAGCTCCCACCTGATCCATAGGGACAACCAATCCACGCTGTCTTTTGGGTCATTAATTACAGCCATTAATTGCCCCTCTTTCCTCACAGAGTTTGAGATCTGGTACAGCGAATGCTTCCTTATGCCCAAAGATGTGAGGGAAGCTCTGACGCCGGGTGGGAACATCAGACCTGGAATGATTCCCATAAACAGAATCATGTGCCTGGTGAGTTATCCCAGAGTTCTGCTGATTCTCCACGTGTGAGGGAAGGAGGGAGCCTGTGAAGGAGGAGGAGGAGGAGAAAAACAAGGATAAGGAGCGAGGCACAAAGGGAATATCTGGAGGCACATCCTGCTGTCACATTCCCTTTGCTGTTTGGAGGCTAAATCAGAACAGTGACTGAGGCACCTGGGCCTCTGTGGAGGATCAGGAACTGGGCAAATGCCTGGGGCTGCAGGGATGTTTGGGAGCCCAATTCCCAGCCCCTGGGACCCCAGGTCTGCAGCCAAGCTCCTGTGGCAGGAGCCACCACTCTGGGGACAGAGGGGTCTTTTCTCATGCTGAAAAGCACATTTCTGTTCAACTCCCCATCTCCCAGAACTCTTAGAGATAAAAATGAGTGACCAGAAGGGGGAATTCTGCCCCACTCAGGTGAGTCCTCACCTGCAGAGCTCCTCCAGCCCTGGATCCAGCAGCAGCGGGACCTGGAGCTGCTGCAGAGACCCAGAGCAGGCCCCGGAGCTGCTGCAGGGCTGGAGCCCCTCTGCTCTGGAGCCAGGCTGGGAGAGCTGGGAATGTTCATTTTCCCACAGGGAAGATCCCAACCTTGGCAGGTTTTTGCCCCAAGCCCTGCCCAAAGCTGCTCCTCCAAGGTGTGGGAAGGGGAACCTCTCACTCCCAGGGTTTCCCTGCCTGAGTGGGTGCTTGGTGCAGCAAACGGGGTCGTTGTCCCAGGTCTCCTCGTCTGTGGTTTGCACCTGGAATGGGAAATGTTTTTCCCTGGCAGGAGGAGGACGAGCAGGACAAGTTTGAGCAGATGCAGAAGATGGCCCTGCCTGACTGCCCAAGCTCCGTGTCCTTCTACAGGGCCAGGATGAAGGTAGATCAAAAGGTAATCCCAGCTGGGAAGAGTCCCAGAACAGATTGGGATGGAGGGGACCTTCAGGATCATCCAGTGCCACCCCTGCCATGGCAGGGACACCTCCCACTGTCCCAGGCTGCTCCAAGCCCTGTCCAACCTGGCCAGAACAAATTCAGCAGAGAGAGCTGGGAATGTTGAGCCTGGAGAAGGCTCCTGAGAGACCTCAGAGCCCTTGCAGGTCCTAAAGAGCTGTAGAGGGACAAGGGATGGAGGGACAGGACACAGGGAATGGCTTCCACTGCCAGAGGGCAGGGCTGGATGGGAGATTGGGAGGGAATTCCTGGCTGGGAGGATGGAGAGACACTGGAATGGAATTCCCAGAGCAGCTGTGGCTGCCCCTGGATCCCTGGCAGTGCCCAAGGCCAGGCTGGAGAAACCTGGGACAGTGGGAGGTGTCCCTGCCATGGAATGGGTGGATTGGGATAATCCTTAAGGTCCTTTCCAACTGAAATCATTCTGGTATTCCACGATAACATCTCAAAAGCAGCTTTTCAGTGCTGTGCAGGATTCCCTAAGGGTTCCTGTCCCCTCCCTGGAGCCCGCTGGGATCTGCACACAGAGCAATGCTGGTGTGACGGGGATTTCCCCAGCACCACTTGGAAAGTTTGGGGAGGCATTTGGTTTCATTTTTCAGGACAAAAAAGCTTTCCCAGGTGAGAAGGGTGCTCTGAGCTCCCTTTGTGTTCCCCGTTCCCAGCAAAGCTTCAGCAGGAGCCTGGCGCCCCTCCGGAAAACGCACAGGAAGCCGGGAGCGGGCTCGGCCAGCGGGAGGAAGAAGGGCCTGTCCTTCCTGCCCTTCACATAGCCTGCCTGCAGCACTCCCCAAGGAATGCCACCTCAGGAAACGCCTCATGCCAGCGTCCACCATGGATTCAGAGAAATAAACGGCAGCAGAAACGAAGCACCCAACGTTTGGGGGGCAGGGGTTAGTGGGGATCGATGGCGCTGTTTGGGCAGGACCAAGGCAGCTCCAACAGCTCCCCCTGTGCTCCTGAGCCTCTGGAAGAGGCAGGGGCATGGTCAGAGGGTGCTGTGGATCCTCCAGGCTGCTCCTGATTCCCTCCTTCCTGGTGCTGCAGCTGCAGCTCTCCTGGGCTTTTTCCCATGGGAGCAACAAGTCACGGCTTGGCCTGTTGGACCTGCCTGGAGGAGGGAACGGAACAAAGATTCATTTCTGGGGAATCACGGAATGGTTTTGGTTGGAAAAGCCCTCCAAGATCAAGCCCAACCATTCCTCAGCACTGCCAAGACCAACCCTGACTGTGTCCCCAAGTGCCACATCCAGAGGGTTTTAAATCCCTGCAGGGATGGGGACTCCACCTCTGTGGCAGGGCTGGAGAGCCCTTCCCAGGAGGAACATTCCCAATATCCCACCTGAACCTCCCCTCGAGGCCGTTCCCTTTCCTCCTGGCTCCAACCTTCTTCCAGGGAATTGCAGGGAGCCAGAAGGTGCCCCTGAGCCTCCTCTTCTCCAGGATGGGCCCCTCCTGCTCCCTCAGAGTGGTTTGGGAGTCTGGGAGGAGAAAGCCCCAAATGCCAAAACCAGCCCCAGCCACGGCGGGAGCGTCCCTAATCCCGGCATCCCAGATTTTCCACGTGCCGCCCCTGACACGGCAAACTGGGGAAGGGAAGGAATCCACGGTGCTCGCTTTGCTTCCATTTGTTGGAGCCTCCTTCTGTCCCCAGAACAGCACCTGGCCCCTGGGAGAGCACTGGGGAACATCCCAGGAATCACCTTTTCCTTGTGATGATCCAATTCCAGAGGCTCAAAAAGCTGCTGGGAATTCAGGCCAGGCTGGATTTCCCAAGAAAACACTTCCACATGGCTGGAACCCAGCCTTCCTTTGTCCTTCCCTACATCCACCCTTCCTCTGCTTCCCACCTCATCCCTGTGGGTCCCTCCTGCCCACACCATGCTCCCAAATCTGGGAAAATCCCGGAAATCTCATTCCTGGAAGCTCTAGATGTGGTTTTGAGGATTCCATGTGAAGAGGCATCCCAGAAGCAGCTGGGTCTCCTGAAGTATTCCATGGAGAAGCTCTCCCAGAGATTGGGAAGATTGAGATGACCTGGGAAAGGAAAAAGAGGAGTTTAGAGACTTTTAGGGCAAATGGGGGCTGGAACAGCCCCAGGGATGTGGTGCCAAGGGCTGCTGGTGTCCAGTGTGATCTCAGGGTGTGATCCTGGGGGTGACCCCAGTGTGATGCTGAGAGATCCCGGTGCCACCCTGCCTGTCCCTGAGCCAGGTTTGTCCTGGTGATCCCGGTGCCATCCTGCCGGTCCCTGGGTGATCCCAGTGCCATCCTGCCGGTCCCTCAGCCAGGTGTGTACCGGTGATCCCGGTGCCATCCTGCCTGTCCCTGAGCCAGGTACACCCCAGTGATCCCAGCAGTCCCGCAGCGCCTCCGGGTGTGCCCTGGCCATCTCCCATCTGCTCCTGGTGAGATCCCGAGGATCCCAGGGGTGATCCCAAGGAGATCCTGCAGCCAGTCCTGGTGTGGCCACAGTGGGATCCCACTGAGATCCCGGGAATGGGGTGGCTGAAGTTGGTGCGGTCCTGCTGATCCCAGGGCTGAGCCTGGCATGGTCCTGGTGATCCTGGGACATTTTGGTGATCCGTGGCTGCTGCTGGCACTGACCCAGGCGTGATCCCGAGGAGATCCTGGCGGTGCAGGGGCTGACCCGGAGGAGCCCCTGGCGGTCCCGGGGCCGATCCCGGAGTGCCCCGCTGACTCTTCCCGGGTCCCGTGGGATCCCAGTGACACCCAGGCTGAGCGTGGCGTGCCCCGGCGATCCCCGCAGTGATCCCAGCATGCTCCCAAGCACGTCCCGGTGTCTCTGCGGCTGGTGCCGGTGGGATCCCGGTGTTTTTGCGGCTGATGCCGGTGGTGTCCCGGTGTTTTTGCGGCTGGTGCCGGTGGTGTCCCGGTGTTTTTGCAGCCGATGCCGGTGGTGTCCCGGTGTTTTTGCGGCTGGTGCCGGTGGTGTCCCGGTGTTTTTGCAGCCGATGCCGGTGGTGTCCCGGTGTTTTTGCAGCCGATGCCGGTGGTGTCCCGGTGTTTTTGCGGCTGACTCCGGCGCGCTCCCGGTGCCCGCTGCGGCCGGGGCTGATCCCGCCGTGCTCCGAGCAAACTCCCGGCGGGCCCGCGGCGGATCGCGGCCGCCTGCCGGGCCCGATGCCGGCGCGTCCCGGGGCCCGGCGGCCGCTCCCGGAGGGCTCCCGGCGCTGCGCGGTGCCGCGGGAGGAGGAGCCGGCGGCCGGGGCGGATCGCGGCGGGGCCGGGCCGGGCTGGGCGCGGGTGGCGGGGGGGCCCCGCCGGACCATGTGAGGAGCCCCGACGGGGCGAGCGGGGCCTCCCCGGCCAGGGGGCACTTGCGGAGCCCCGCGCCCGCCCACCCACCATGGGGGATTTCTACGACCCGGAGCACCCCACGCCGGAGTAAGCGCGGGCCCTGCGCGGCCTCGGGCCCGCCGGCACCGCGCGGCCGCCGGCAGCCGGGCCGCTGCCCCTTCCCCCTCCCTTTCGCCTTCCCCTTCGCGTTCCTTTGCCCCTTCCCTTTCCCCGTCCCGCCGCCCTTCCCCTTCCCTCCGTCCTCCCGCCGGTCCGGGGTAGGCCGCGCATCCCCGGCCTCGCGTGATGGCCGCGGCCGGGGCGGGCGCGGGGAGGGCGGGCAGGGAGCGCGGGCAGGGCGGAGAGCGGGCGGCGGGAGCGGCGGCCGCGCCGGGGCTGGCGGCTCGGCTCGGGGGCCCTGTGCCCCCTGCCCTGCCCGTGTCCCTGTCCCTGTCCCGTCCCTGCCCGGGGGTGCGCGGGGGGAGCCGGGCGGAGCGTGCGGACGTGTCCCGGCCTCCCCGCGGGGCCATTTTTCAGTACCTTCTCGATTATTATTATTATTAACGCTGTTTTTCCTAGTTACCGAGCCTCGTCTTGCTTTTACCCCCGGAATTCTCTCCCCCCGGGCGGCCCCTGCCCTGACCCCATTTTCTGCCAGGAGGAAGGAGCCAGGGAAGGGGGAGCAGCCTAATGGCCGGGAACTCTGCTTCTCCTCTGGATGGGGAATTTCACCAACCCACCCTTGATCCCGCCGGGCCTCCGGCTTTATCGCCTCTCCTGGGAAGTCACTCCGTCCCTGCCGGGTTTCTCCCCCACACCCGTTTCCCGCTGGTTCTCAACGCTATTTTTACATTTTTAGACTTCCGTGGCCAAGGATTCAGGGGCTCCGTAAACTTTGCCAGCTCTGGGGTGGAAGAGCAGACATCTGGCATGGAGCACCCCCCCGAGCGATGGCCGGATTGGAGGCAGAGCTAAAAGTGGTGTTTTCTTTGAGCAGGGACAGCAGAGCAAACCTTTTTTGAGCGAGTTCTGCCCGTGCCCACCTGGAGCAGCGGAGGAAAAGCTTCCCCTTGTTGCAGCTGAAACGGTGCCGGTGGCTGAGCCTTCTAAAATTAGTGAGGAATGGAGGATTTCATTTGGAATCCAGGTTGTGTTTGGGCAGACGTGGCTCCGGGATGGCAGTAAATCCCGGTTTAGTTCAGCCTAACCCTGGTGGGATGATCCCTTCCTGGGAGACCCTCTGGGTCCAAAGGACTCTCTTGTTCATCCCAAAACTTTGAGGCTAATTCAGATATTTTGCTTTTGTTGCTTGTAGCGCGTGGAGGGACCCTCGTGCCCGGGATTGCTCTGGCACTTGGAATTTGGTGTCCAGGAGTGTCTCATGTCGCTGTTTGTTGTCTAAAAATGTCCAGTGGCGCCAACCTGAGCTGTTGAAAGGAGCTGGAGCGGCTCCTCTAACGACTTTTTAATGGAATTATGGATTAATTGGCCTGGTTTGGGGGTTTCCTTGGGGTGGGTGTTCTATGTTGGGACTCAGAAAGTTTTCAGGAGGTGTCCTGGTGTTTTTAGGGATGTTGTTTCCCCATCCCCACCCGGAATCCCGGCGTTCTGTCCCAGTCGTGTTCATTGGTGCCGTGCCTTAATTGGGATGTGCTTTTCCCAGCACAGAGCTTGTACCTGGAGAAGTTTATCCCTGTTTGGGATATTGGCTGGAGGTTGTGAGGGATGCCTGAGGATCTGCTGGCTTTTGGGAAGGGTGGAATTCCAGGGGACCGTGCTGGCTGTGGGGCGTCTGTGCCTCCCCTGTTCCGTACCCGCCGTGGGGTGGGATCAGGAGGGATGTGCAGGGTCGGGATTTTGGGATGAGTTTTCTTTTGTAGCTCAGAACATTTGGATTGTGCTGCTTGGAGAGCATTGGTCAGAGCCCGGTGAATCCTCAGGCTCGGGCTTTTTCTGGGGATTATTCACGGGATTATTTGGGTGGGAAGGGCCCTCAGGATCACCCAGTGCCACCCCTGCCGTGGCAGGGACATCTCCCACTGTCCCAGGCTGCTCCAAGCCCTCTCCATCCTGGCCTGGGACACTTCCAGGGATTCTGCTGAGCTGGAGCTCCAGGCTGCCCGAGAAGGTGGATGCTGAGCTGGGAGCTGATTGATGACACATCCCTGCCGATGGCCTTGGCTGGAATTTTCCTGTAGGAAAGGAACTCTGCCTCACTTTTACCTCTTGGTCAACGTGTCCATTTGTCAACCAGAGCTTGGATTCCTGGGAACTTCAGTATCCAGCAGAACCAAATCTCCCTGACTCTTTGGATGCTTAAACTTGGTCCAGCCCAATTCCCAGAGCTCGGAGCTGCCACTGCATTCCACGTGGAGCTTCTCCATGGAGCTGCCACCGCATTCCACGTGGAGCTTCTCCATGGAGCTGCCACTGCATTCCACGTGGGGCTTCTCCATGGAGCTGCCACCGCATTCCACGTGGAGCTTCTCCATGGAGCTGCCCACACCGGCCTGGACCTGCTTGGAATCCCAGACTGGTCTGGGTTTGAAGGGACCTCAAAGCTCATCCAGTGCTGTGGGCAGGGAAACCTCCCACGGTCCCAGGGTGCTCCAAGCCCTGTCCAGCCTGGCCTGGGACACTTCCAGGGACAGTGGACTTGGACACAGTGGGGCAGCCACGGCTTCTCTGGATGAGCTGCTCCTGATGGACACTGATGGATGTTTGCATCCTGCTGTGAGCAGCAGCCGCTTCACCTCTTGGTGCTGTTGTTTCCTGGAAGAAGATTCCAAGGTCATCCCCATCCTGAGGGTGCAGGAGCCCCTTGGACCGGTGACATCTCCGTGACAGGACGCAGTGGAGACTCCTAAGGATTTCTTTTCCTCATGCCCTTCTGTCATAATGGAAACTACACTGATCCACCTGTTTCTGGAGCCTCCCCAGGGGGAATTCAGCTCCCTTTGGGGGAAGATGCTTCTCCAGCTGTCCTGGTGATGCTCTGGGGCTGGCTGGAGGTTTGGAGGGCTGGGATTTAGGATCAGGGTATGGAACGTTGCGTTGGTTTTGTTCCTTGACCCGATGCAGATTAGGCAGTCTGGAACCCCAGGTCTGTGGCTGGGGCTGCTCCCAGGGATGTTTTGGATGTTCAGTGGAGCTGTGCTGTTCCCTGTTGGTGTCACTTTGGGACTGGATGGTTTTTTCTGGGAATCCGGGTTCTATTTTCTGCCTTTCCCTAAGGAAAACCATCCATCAGGTTGGTTCCCTTGGCACAAGCTCCTGGCTGTGGTTTAACACCCACATTCAGATCCTGGAGCACGTTCCAGTCCACCTGGGAGATGCTGAGGGCAGGGAAGTGCTGGGTTTTCCACCTGCATTTCCCTTGGAATGCTGCTCCCCTTTATTAAGGAGGTTAATGATGGTCCCACGGGCTGTGGGATGGAGAGAGGAGAGGGAGAAGCTTGACTCTCTCTGCCTGAGCGTGTCCTTGGCTTTTCCAGCTTTAAAGTTGGATTATTTAAGGAAAACTCACTTGATGTGTTTGGCTTTGGGAGCCTGAATGGGGAATTTGGGATCCTGACCTGGGGCATTTCCAGGAATGGGGCAGCTGGAGCTTCTCGGGGCAGCCTATTCCCAGATCTGCTGATGGGATTTTAAATATGGTTTGTCTGGATTTTTAGAAGGGAAGAGAGGATTTATAAACACCCATTTTTAATGGGCATTTTTCCTTCCAGAAATTTAGAATTCCTTGAGCAAAAGTCTTGGAGACATCCAAGTGTGGCTGTGGTTGATGGAGTGTTGGTGGAACAGGTTATTTTTGTTTTCCTTGATTTTTTTTCCTGACTTCTCCCATTTTTTTGGAGGTAAGCTTCCCCAAAAAATGCTCCATCCCTGCAGCTGTACCTCTCCTGTCAGCTTTAGCTTCTTAAATCCACCCCAGAGGCCACAATCCCCGGGAATGATGTGGAGCTGCACCTAAAACTCAGGAGAAAACGAGCCAGGAGTCAACATTTGATCCCAAAATATTGGTGTGAGGCAGAGGCATCAGACTGGCTCAGGAGCTGGAACTCCTTGTGGAGCCCCATTTCCAGTGGATTCCCTCTGGATTGCTCCAAGATTTCACAGCTTCCCCAGCATCTTCGTAATCCCATTATTCCCTTCCTGTTTGAAATGCACCAGCTGGAAATCCACGGTGTGTCATTCCCAGTTGGCAGGAAATAATTACAATTCCAGCTTTTTGCAGCGTGGAAATCCGACAGGAAAGAACTCCAGAGCCTGGTGCTTGGTGTTCGCCTGCACAACCTATTCCCAGTTTGGAATTTGATGGCAAATTTCTGGTGTAAAGGAGCATGAAAGGGATTTCTTTTCTCCTGTGGAATTGAGAGCAATTCCCAAGGTGTCCCTGCTCCTGCTGGGCAAAATCCCAGGACATTAAACTTCAGCTATAATTAGGTAGGAAATAAATCCGTGGAGAATTTCTATTTATTTATTTCTGTTTATTTCTATTTATTGCTGTTTATTTCCATCAAAGGAGTGACTCTGAGCTCAGCTAGGGCCTCACAACGTTCTGGTTTATATTTTTTGGGTTGCAGGTTGCAGCTGCTCCCCTTTGGAATGAGATTTTAGGGTCGCCTCATGATTGGGAATTGGCTTCTTGGTAAATTTGGGATGAGTTTGGACTCAGAACGGGATATTTGGGGCTTTGATCGGGTGAATTTTGGGAATATTTGGTGTTGCAGGTGTGTGAATTAGGAGCTGGTGACACCAGAATTTCCTGGCTTTGCCTCAGTGTGAATTTTGGGATGGCTTCTTTTTGTGGGGATGTTGGGAATGGGTGCCCCAAAGAGAGAATTCCTTGTTTTCCAGGCATTTTGGGAGACAAAGGTGCCGTGCAGTGCCTGGGGGGGTGATGTCATTCAGGCTCCAGAAGATCCCGGCTGGAATTTGCTGCCCCATTCAGGGAAAATCCCTCGGGCTGGGGACACCTGATAGGTCAGGGAGGTGATGGAGGGCTGCAAATCCCTGCTTTTCCTGGGAAACTGCTGCATCCTGGGCCATTCCCAAATCCTCCCCCTCTGAGGGAGGGGCGTTGCTTTGCTGCTCTTGAGTTTATTCCCTGATTTTTAGCACAAATCCCAAATTCTTCGCTCGGCTCGGGTGGAGCCTCAGCACCTCTGCAGGTGCTGGGAGTGGATCCCAATCCCTGGGAATGGATCCCAATCCCTGGGAATGGATCCCAATCCCTGGGAATGAATCCTCATCCTTGGGAATGAATCCCTGTCTCCAGCCCTGCTAATTGTAAGTAAACTGGGATTTTTTTTCTGATTCTTATTTTTATTATTTTAAAATTCCTCAAGTTTGCAGGTTCCAGGACTTCCTCCCAAAATCCTTTTCCTGCTCAAACCTGTTTTAACTGAAATTGAGGAATTTACAAAGAGCAGCTTTAAAAAAGCAGCTTAATCAGAGGAACTTTCTCTGGGCACAGACAATTTTGGGATTTGAGCAAAAATGATAAAAATTGAGATTTTTTTCCCCACTATTCCCACTAATTTCTGCATTTTCAGTCCTGGAAGTGGCTTTGTGCTGGTAGGGGAAATGTTTTGGTGGTGGAACTGAGCCTGAGCTTCAAGTCTGGCCTAACTTTGGCTTTAGGACAGTTTTAATTTGAATCAGGAATTGTTAATAAGGGGGGAGGGTCAAGAGTGAAACGATGCCCGTGGCTGCTCTGATCCCAGGAATGCCCCACACCCGTGTCCAAAGTTTCCATGGAATTTTAGATTTAATGTGGATTTGGGGTTTTCTCACACAGCTGGGTTTTAATGTGGATTTTGGGGTTCTTGGTGCAGTTCCCACCCGTCCATCCCTCCCGTGGTATTCCACAGGGAGGGATCCATGGAAGCCACCCTGGGGGTGCTGAGCTGTGTTTGTGTGTGGATCCAGGCTCATCCCTCCCTCTGTGTCCTGGAGGGACTCAGGGATGTGCTCGGATTTCGGGATTGAGGTTGGGATAACGCAGCTCCAATTCCCTTTTCCTGGTGAGATTTTCCCTTGGATTCCCTTTGTGGCCCAGGGGGGAACTGAGGCAGGGATTACCTGGGAAAGGATCCCATGGCCGTGTGATTTATGGGAAGGTGCTGCCTCTGGAATCTCCTTCCCTGCTCCCAGAGGAGGTGGAGGAGGAGGGGAAAGTTTTCCAGGAGCCCTGCTTTGAATTCCAGTGGGGATTTGTGCCTCTATTTTGGGTCCCATCACACTCCCACCCCCTTCCTCATCCTCACCCTTCCACCCTCCTCCTCTCCCTCCTGTGCCAGGTGAATCCCTGTCCCATCTTCCATGGGAGCAGCTTTGCTTCTCCTGATTCCTGTCAGGATTTCCTGTGGAATTTCTTCCTTAGCAGAAGGGGAAAAGCAGGATTTGGGGGGAGTTTGGGAATTCTCAGGCACTTGAGGGAAGGAGCAGAGAAACTGGATATTTATTTCTTTACTGGGTCTTTTTCTTGGAGCACATCTTGACTTCTCTAAAATCCCAGAATTACAACAGATAAATGATGGAGTAATTAATAAATGAACTCAGCCCCTCCTCATTTTTATAAATGAAGGGATAAATCCCTATTTTCAGTGTCTTTGTCTCCTTTTTTCCCTGGAATATCCATTCCTCCCTGTCCTTTCCCATTCCAGCCCAGGAGAAACGGTGTCACTTCCCTTGCTCCAAACTCCCAGCTCCAAACCCGCCGTGGGAATGTTGTGTGAACCAGGAAATGGGGATTTTGGGAAGCAGGAGAGCTGGGTTTGGGGAACTCAGCTTGGATCCCGCCTCCTGCTTAAATAAGATTTTTCCAGGGATTTTCCCTGCTCACCTGAGTGCTTTTGCCTTCCCACTCTCCGTGTTTTTTTGGGAAGGAGCAGGATTGTCTGTTCCTTCCCAGCTCTTTTCCTTGTTCGTTCTCCATGTGCAGTGTGGTGTTTTTGGGAGCAAGGATGTATTGGGATAATAAAAGCCCAGTGCTCTGCACAGAATTCCAGGAATTCCTCCCGATATTCCATTAATATTCCATGAAACACAGGCACAGCTGCGCTTTTGTCCTTGTTTTTTATCCCACCTCAGGGATTCATAAACAGAGGAGCAAAGGCACTTCAGGCCTGGGAGTGTTCCAGCAAATCCCTCAGTCTGGAGGGTGGAAATGGAGGGGAAATTCGGGATAGGTCTGTGGAAGGAATTCCTGGCAGGGAGGCACTGGCGCAGTTTTCCAGAGAAACTGTGGATGTTCCATCCCTGGAAGTGTCCCAAGGGCTGGGAACAACCTGGGTGGTGGAAGGTGCTCCTGGCAGGGCTGGGAATGGGATGAGCTTTAAGGTCCCTTCCATTCTGGAATTCTGGGATTCTGTTAAGGAGAGCAGCAGAGAGGGAATTTCCTCCCCAGCTTCCAGGGAATTGCATTCCCAGCAGAAACCCATGGATGCAGCCCTGCATCAGCATCCAGGAAAAAGGGTAAAACCCACTTGGGTAATTCCTGTGGGGTTCAGGATCCTGTTGGAATTCCAAATTCCCACCTGAGTTGTTGCTTTGGTTTGTTGCCTTTCCGTTTCCTGTGGATGAGGGCGATGATCCATGGAATTCCAGCTGCATCCAGGATATTTTTGACTAACCCAGCCTAAACAAAACAGGTTAAATCCCAATTTCCTGAGCTGAGCTTTTGCATTCGGTTCTCTTTCTTTGGACATTGAGGTGGCTTTCAGATGGATCCCTGTGAATTCCTGAGCTGAATTCCTGCTGGGAATGGCCCTTTTCAGCTCCCAGGGCTGTTTGGCTGCTGACACGGAGATAAGAAAAGCTCCAGGCTTCCAGATTTTCCTCTTTTAAAGAGAATAAAATAAAAAAACCTCAGGATTTAGGGGAGATAAAGCTCCTAAAGTTTTGTCTTTTAAACTTTAGAAGCCTGAGGGCGTTTTTTGGGCTCCTTTTGCATAAGGAAAACCGGGATAAAATTCCAATTATTGTGTGGGTTGCACTTGAAAAAGGGAAAAATCTCCCTCAGCTCAACCCGTTGAAGCAGCAAGAAATGCTGGAGCTGCTGAACCCTGGAATTGAAATAAAATTTTACTTTTTATCACCGTTCCCATGACAAAATTGGGATGTTTCCATCAGTAGAGAAGCTGATAAAGTTTAAATATAAAAAATTATGGTCAAAATACAGCTCCATGTAAGGAATTTTGGTTGAAATGTGGCCTCAAATAAATAATTTCGGTTAAAATGTGGGTCCATATAAAAAAAATTGATAGAAATGTGACCCATGTAAAGAATTTTGATATAAATGTGCTTCTGTAGCCTTAAAAAAACTTTTCCTGGCAATTAATTGGTGTTTAATTTTTGTTTTTTAACGAAGTTAACCTATCAAGCTGCTGGAAACAGATCAAAGGTGGTGAAGCTTCCTGGTGGTGGGGTTATTTTTTTGTTCTTTGGTTGATTTTGTGGTTTTTTTAGTTACTTTTTAAAATTTATTCAGCAATTCTCAGGGTGTTCAGTGTTGTTTTGGGTTTTACCAACTCTTTTCCCCTGACTTTCCCGGGAGGGAGCCACAAAAGCTCAGGAATTCCGTGTGCGTTTTCGTCCCAGTTTTGCTTTTGGTGCCTGCAGGGAGCAAGGTGCAGCTGAGGGAATTGCTCCACACGTGTGGAGGTGGAAAAGGGCTGGAAAAGCCCTGGGTTCCGTGTTGGGATGGATCCCGAGCTGGGAGCAGGGGGATTTTATGTAACTTCGCCTCAGCGTGGGAGGAATTCGGCACGTGGTCCCTGAGGGAACGGCAGCACCTTCCCTGATCCTGGAATTCTATTTTAATGGGTTTTTTTTTTTTGATTTGGGGAGAGGGAAGAGGCTGGGAAGGAAATGGGATCCATAACCTTACTTTTAGGAAGGTCAACAGCTTTTATTTTAATGGATAGAATCCCAGAATTCCAAATGGTTCGGGTTGGAATGGGATCATCCTGTCCCACCCAGGGACACCTTCCACTGTCCTGGGTTGTTCCAATTCCCATCCAGCCTGGCCTTGGACTCTTTTTCGTGTGGGATTTTTCTGGGGTTTGAAGATCCCGACTCTCCTTTCTCCTTGTCATTAATTATCTGTGTTATTAATTATAAATATGAACTTTAATTACCTCTCTCTCAATATACAGCTGATTAAAGATGGGTTTTTGTGTATAAAGAGAGTTATTTTTGCTTTAGGACCCTCAGCTTCCACTTGGTGGTCATAATTCTCTTCTGCATCTGCTTAGGAAGTCTGGAAAATCTTCCTGGAATCCCTGAGGTTGGGAAAGACCATTGAATCATCAAATGCAAGGATTTCATGGAGTGCTGACCCCACAAAACCTCAAACCCAAACCACGTGACGCTTCCTGAGAGTCCCAAACTCCTCTTCTGGTGATCCTGAAACTCAAAGCTCCTTTCAGGCCTTAATTCCATCAAAATGCTGCTCTGGGAGAGCTCCTGAATCTGCGGGATTTGGAATTCCTGGCTTGCCTGGCCCCATTAAATCCCATCCGTGCCCTCGCGCGCTCCGCAGGCCGGAGCTCCCGGCTCGGGTTTCCTTGATGGAATCAAACCCCGCTGGTGCTGCTCTGGGGATAATTTATAGTGTTTTAATAAGCTGGATCGCTGGGATGGGCGCCTTTGGAGAGGCAGGAGATTGTTCCTGTGGGGAGGGTTCTTCCCTTTGCTCCCAGTTCCCCGTTGGTGATGGTTTCACTGGGTGGTTCTTGTGCCGTCACCGCGTCCGGGTTGCTCCGAAATGAAAATTTTGACTTTTTCTTCCAGAATTGGGTGTTCCTCATTGAGCTTGAGGTGGAATCTGTGAACTTTTCTGTGGGAAATTTTCGGCTTTGTCACCACAAGGGTGCTGAGGAAAAGCTGATAAAATGTGGGAAGATTCCAGCTCTGAGCTGTGTTGGAGCGTTGGAGAGGGATTTGGGGATCTCTGGTAGATCCATGACGCAGGGATGGGTGGCTGAGGTGTGTTGGTAGGGCCAAGAAATTCCCTGATGCTCTCCAAGGATTTGAGCAAAGGGAGGAGTGGGAGTTGTGTTCCTGTTCCTTCTCCTTCCCTGAGGAGAAACGACTTCGCTGTGGAGTCGGAGCAGAGAACTTGAGAAGAGTGGAAAGTTGGGAAAACCCAACTTTCCTGTTGGCTCAGCATGGAGAATGATGCTAATTAATTCATTTTCAAGCTGCCAAAGTAGGGATTAATTATGCAAATAGCCAGGGCAGATGCACAGCAGTCAGACCTTCAGTAATATCTTTAATTTCCGTCAGTGAGAGGCAGAAATTTTTAGTTATTCAGGAAAGTATCCAAATGGAAACAATCCCAAATCCACCTTTTCCAATCACATTTTTGAGGGTTTTATTCCTGTGGCGTGTTGGAATAACTGGAGACAACACCAAGCCAGCAGTTCTCTCTAAAAAGGTTTGCTCTGTCCTAATCCATGTGGGATTTTCCAGGGAATTTCGGAGCCTCCCATTTGTGCTGTGCTCCCCTCAGAGCCGAGTTTGTGTCCGAGCACCGTCGGGATTCCCCTCACCTCCATCCCATTCCATATCCAGATCTCCACTGTTACATTTCTTGTTCCTACCTGGTGTTCACACCTTCTTTTCCTTTTTTTTTTTTTTTTCCATGTTTCCCCGGCTGGATTGCAATAGAGAAGAAGAAAATGAGGTGAGTAAAAGCAATTCCAGCATTCCTGGATCTCCTGTGAGCCCAGCTGGGTTGGTCTGACTGAGACATTCCATGAATCCAGAGCCACTGAGGGGCTGGATAAAGCAAATGGATGCTTTTCTGGGATTCTTCTGGTTAAATTTGGGAAGAAGAATTTATTTGCCAGTAAATCTTATTAAATTGGGGAAGGAAGGGCAATAATTCTCATTAAATTTGAGAAAAAAGGGCAATAATTCTCATTAAATTTAGGAAGGAGGGGCAATAGTTCTTTCTAAATTTGGGAAGGAAGGGTGATAATTCCCACTAAATTTGGGAAATAGGGGCAGAAATTCCCATTAAATTAGAGAAGGAAGGGCAGTAATTCCAGTACCACTTGTGCCACAAGCACACAGGAGGTGATGGCACAGCTCGGTGTGGGTTGATTCTGATTATTTAAAGACTTAATTTGTAAAAATAATGAGTTTTGCTGTGTGTGACTCAATGAACTTATTGGGAAAAGAGAAAACTTGGAGGCCTGGGATAGATTTTAATCTGTTTTTGGAGCGAGGGCTGTTAATTATTTTGGATGTGCTTTTTTCCCCATTTTGGGTAATGTTCACTGTCAGTAAAACGTGAGAGGAAGAAGAATTCCTCTTCTCCTGGAGAGCTTTTCCAATAATTCCCACCTATTACATTTACCGAGTTACCTGTGGAGTGTGTTCCAAATTTTGGAAATGGTATTTTGTTCAAGCTGCTGTTATTTAAGGAAAAAAATCCCTGGAGGGGTGAGCACACGAGGGGAAATATCCCAAAATGTGTCAGCTTTGCTGGATTGGCTTGGGAAGGGGAGGAATGGAAATGCAGCAGCTCTTTTCTGCCAGCAGATCCCATATTTGGGAAAAGGATTCATCCAAACCCCCTTATTCCCTTTATTTCAAAGCTGTTGTGCTTGAAATTAGAAGGGTTTTGATCAAAACATTGACACTTGAAATAATGGTACCAAAGTTGTAGTAAGAAGGAAAACTCTGGAATGCTGATTCCCTGAATTTTCAAGATTTTAAACTATATATTTATTATTTTATTATTTATAATTGATATGGATAAAGAATCGTATCCCTGATTTGTGTTCAGATCTGTGGAGAACCTTCAGGGTGTGGTTGGAGAGGAACCTGCTCTCTTCTGTTGTCCCAGGTTGGAATAAAAAAAAGTGGGATTTTCTGGTTGTAAGGATAAAAATTGATCCAGGAATCCCTCAAAATGCGTGTTAAAATCCAGGAATCCCTCCCCACTCTTCAGAGACTGAACACCTACAAGAGGGTGGTCTCTGTAGTACTGAGTCCTTCATTCTTCCATTAATTAATTGATATAAACTTGTGGATTATTCCCAGCACCACTTTTGGTGTGTGGATTCTCTGAAAAATGGGGGTGGCATTTTCAGCAGGAATTTGTGGAGATGGTTGTGAGCTGTGGTGAGAGGAGCCCATTTCAGAGCTGGAGATGCCCCTTTTTACCAAAGTCAATATTTTGGGTGCCCTTTTAGCCATGAAACTTGTTCAAAATTGTCCCTGAAATGTCCCCTTATAAAAACCACGGATTTCAAGGAAATACCTTTGGGTTTTGCTCCCAGTTTTCCCACAGTGAAGGGAATTTGCTGCTGCAGATTCAGAGTGATGCTGGGTCACCAGGATGAGTCATGGACAGACCATTAAAAGGTGCTCACAACTGAACCCCTAGTGCATTCAAAAAGAGGATTTTTTGGGATATGTGATGTCCCAGGGTGCGAAATTCCAGGATTTCCAATTCACCAGTGTTTCATTTAATCATTTACTGCGGTGCCTCAAGCCTGGGCAGCTCCACGTTGTTTTCCATGGGTTAAAGGATAACAAAATCCTTAATAATTCACAGGGGGCTGCAGGAAACTGCTGCTCCTGCCAAAAATGTGCTCATGGCACAGCTATGGCAGCAAACTCTGGCTCTGGACAGTTTGGATATGACTCTTTCCATTAGAATTAGGCTTAACACACAAAATGTGATTCCCAGAGCAGCTGTGGCTGCCCCTGGATCCCTGGAAGTGCCCAAGGCCAGGTTGGATGGGGCTTGGAGCACCCTGGGACAGTGGGAGGTGTCCCTGCCCATGGAATGGGATAATCCTGAGGGTCCCTTCAACCCAAACCATTCTGGAATTCCATGGTTCTGATGCAATTTGGATCTTTGGAGATGGGGACTGTTGACAACCAAGCCCTTTTCCCACTTTATCTTCTCCAGGATTTTATTCCCAGGACACAGATGAGCTCTAAGAGTTAAAATAGAGGGAGAGGTGCCCAAATGGGTGAATACAGGGTGCTGTGTGCTCTGAAAATTCCTGGATTTGGGCTTGGAAGGTGCTGAGTGAGCTCCTGGGTGGGAGGCAGACAGAACCTCCTGGTGGGAAGGACGTGGAGCTTGGAACAGTCGGTTGGTCCAGAGGTGACGGAGTCATCGCGCACCATTGAGTCCTGATGGGAATTCTTGGGGAGTTGTTAATTAATGCTGGTCTAGGCCTGAGCCTGGGAACTTGCAGGAATTAGTAAAGACCTGGAGAAAGCTGTTGGGGGGAGGTTGGAAAGGATGGGGTTTAAATTCCTGCTGTGATTGTTGTTGGTCTGGTTTATTCTGGAACCAAATTCCAGAATCACAGAATGGTTTAGGTGGGAAGGGCCCTTCTGGATCATCCAGTGCCACCCCTGCCATGGCAGGGACACCTCCCACTGTCCCAGGCTGCTCCAGCCTGGCCTTGGGCACTGCCAGGGATCCAGGGACAGCCACAGCTGCTCTGGGAATCCCAGCCCAGCCCCTCCCCACCCTCCCAGCCAGGAATCCCTTCCCAATCTCCCACCCAGCCCTGCCCTCTGGCAGTGGGAGCCATTCCCTGTGTCCTGTCCCTCCAGCCCTTGTCCCCAGTCCCTCTACAGCTCTCCTGGAGCCCCTTCAGGCCCTGGCAGGGGCTCTGAGGCCTCCCTGAAGCCTTCTCCAGTACTGGAAGGCTGCATCCAAGTGGATTCACAGGAAAACAAACACGCTTAAAGCTTAAAACTCAGGATCTTTTGCAGCCTGGGACCACAGAAACAACATAATAAAGCAGAGTTTTGCCCTCAATTAACTTTATAAGCTGAACTCTCAAAAATAAGAATTAAATGATAAAAAGACTTTGAGCTCAGTCATTAATAAGTCAGATAAAAAACCTCAGCCGAAACCTCAGAGGAGGCTCAGTTTCAAGCTGGAGAAGTCTGAGGAATTGATTTTTTCAGGACAGAGCCAGGCAGTGAAGACAGACCCAGGGTATGCATTTCTCTTTTATCATCATGAAAAATTCACCAGGTGAAAGAAAATGCTGCAGAGCTGAGTTCAAACCCCCCAAAGTCCAATTCCTCCAACTGCGTCTTCTTTCTCTTCTACAGGGCAAGCCTGAAACGGTGCCGAGAGCCGGTTTTATCAAAGGCCCCGTGTTCAAAGGCGTCGCCTCGAGCCGCTTTTTGCCCAAAGGCACCAAAACCAAGGTTAACCTTGAGGAGCAGGGAAGACAAAAAGTGTCTTTCAGCTTTAGTTTAACCAAGAAAACTTTACCCAATCGATTCCTGGCTGCTCTGGGAAACGAGAAACAAAATGAAACTCCCACCCCTCCAGCGGTTCCCCTTCCCACTGATTTTAACCCCAAAAATAAACTGGACCTGGGGGATTGCGCTGGTTCAGCCGAGGAATCTTCACCTCCAAAACCGAAGGTAGAACTGGGGAAGATTCATTTTAAAAAACATTTACTGAACGTCACGGCAAAGCCGCCCCCGGCTCCGGCAGCACCGGTAACGGAACCGGTGGCCTTGGACTTGCCCCCCACGCCGCCGCCCCCGCCACCCCCACCGCCACCGCCGGCGTCACCCATGCCGGTTCCTGCAGCCGCGGCCCCGCCGCCGCCGCCGGTGACACCGATGCCGGCGCTGCTGCTGTCGCCGCCCGGCGAAGCCGAAGCCCCCGTGCCGATGGAGCCGAGCCACGCGCTGCCCAGGGAGGCCTTGGAGCCGGACGCCAAGCAGGATCCGGCGTTGCGCGGCTCGGAGGAACGCGTGGCTCAAACCGCGCCCGAACAGACGGAGAGAACCCCGCCCAAGGAAGATTCCCATATTGGGAAGGAGGATGAGGTTTCCGATGGCTCCAAGGGTGCCCCCGTGTGCTCCCGGAGGCAGGGGGCCAAGAGGAAATTCTCCCAGTCGGACGGCGCGCCGCAGGGCTCCGAGTCCGACGAGGATTCCGTGAGGACCTCCTCCAGCCAGCGGTCGCACGAGCAGAAGATCTCCAGCACGGAAAAGGAGAGAGATGCCAGACGAAGCTCCACGTCCCTCCGGGGTGACGACCTGGGCAAGTCCTCATCGCGCTCCAGGTCAGACAGGGATGAGAAGTACTCGAGCTATTCCAAATCGGACAGAGACTCGCGGTACTCGTCCTCCCGCTCGCGCTCGGACAGAGAGAGGAGGCGAAGCCGGTCTCATTCCCGCTCCCGCTCCGATCGCAGCTCCCGAACCAGCTCCTCCTACTCGAGGTCGGAGCGGTCGCATTACTACGACTCCGACCGCCGGTACCACCGCAGCTCCCCGTACCGGGAGCGGTCGCGATACTCCCGGTCGTACGCGGACAGCCGGGCGCGGGAGAGCTCGGACTCGGAGGATGAGTACAGGAGGACACATTCCAGGTCCAGCGACTCCAGGCGCACGTCCTCCCATTCCTCCTCCTCCTACAGAGACTCGCGATCCTCTTACTCCAAGTCGGATAGGGACAGCAAAGCGGAGTCGTCTCACGCCGACAGGGACAGGCGAGGGAGGTCGTCTTCGAAAGCGGATCGAGATTCCAAAAGGACTTCCGAAAGTGAAGTATCCAAAAGGTGCTCTCCCCTCAATGAACTGGGCTATCGGAAGGGGACGTCCCATTCCAAGCCCGACAGTAATGTGAATTCCTCCCGCTATAAATCCACCCCTTCCAAGGCCCCCGCACCAAAGCCTGATAAATTTAAGAGTTCTTTCTGTTGTACAGAATCGATTGAAGAAATCAAGTCCAAGTCTAATTCTCTAGATTTAGAGACCTCTTGTGTAAAGAACAATGAGATCAGGGTGTCCAGTGTGAAGAAGTTGGAAAGGGAAAAGACGCTTTCTCCGTTAAATCAGTTCAACGATTCTCCCGCTTTGCCGAAGGCCGACGAGTCCAAGGCGGGTTTGGCGGACTTGAAATCCGAGGAACTTGCAGCAAACGAAGGCCACGACAGTGTTAAGGAGCAAGAAGCGTTCTTAAAGGCGAAGCACGATGCCTTAAGAACGAGTTTCCCCATGGAATCGAGTGTGAACGGCTCCCCGGAGGGTCAGCGTGAGGGTCTGGCAGCTTCCAGTGCCTCCAAAGCAGAGGATGTCGCCGCGTCCTCTGACCACGGCCCGGGTCGGTCGGAAGCGTCGCCTGCCGTCAAGACGAGCCCGTTGCATCCGTTGCCATCCAACGGGTTTGAGAGCACGGATGTGTCCCACGAGCAAGAGCTGGATGATTCCCGGGTCCAGTCCAGCGAGTGCAACAGCCTGTTCCAGGACGCGGAGGCTCCGGAGCCACGGCAGCCGGAGGAACCCGCCCCTCTCCCTGTTGTGAATGTAGATCCCACTAAAACTGTCCTTCAGGAGTTGGATGAGGAGGTGACTCTGTGTGACAAAACCAAAGAACCTGTTTTTTGCTACATTTCCGATGATGCCACCCCTGGTTTTTACCACTCGGAAGTGGAAATCGAAGCGGAACCTGCGGATTTGAAAGTGACCTCCGAGACTTTCCTGGACGTGCAGGTGGAGCCGCAGACGGTGACGTGCGATTACGAGAGCGCGGAGGATTCCCATTCCAAGTCTGCCGGGGAGGAGGAGCACGGCCATCCTTCCCATAAAACCAGCCTGGCGGTGGAAAGCTCGAGCAGGGATTCCTCCCAGGATGGCTGTTCCCAGAGGCTCCAGTCCAGTCATCCCATGCCGGAGGAAAGCGTCTCTTCCAAGTGGGACGTGCCCCCGCCGGGTGTGTGCCAGGAGCTGCTCCAGCATTCGGAAGCTGAAGAGATGCTGGAGCTGGATGCTCAGCACGATGATCTTGGCTCAGCAAAAGGCAAGCTGTCGTTCCAGAATGAACATTCCTACTATTCGGCAGTGCCGCTGGAGCACCGCGGCAGAGAGGTCGTGGAAGAAAGCGCCGTTTCCACCGAGGGAGCCGAGCTGGATGAGCTGAGGGTTCCGTGTCCCGGCGTATCGGCCGAGGGCGATGAGGGAAGTGAGCCCTTGGTGGCCTCGGCTTTCCCAGACGCTTTGTATCCCTGCTCCGACGTCATCGTCACTGCAGAGGACACAGAGGTGGTGACCCAAGCCCCAACGTGCGACAGCAGTGGCAACGCCTCGGAATTATTTCCCTCCGGCCACGAGGATTATTCCGACACGGGGGACAGCGACAGCGAGGGGGGCAGCGAGGACAGCGACACGGAGGACTCGGATTCCGATGATGGGACGCCACGGAAGAGGCTCCAGTCGGTTGTGGTGGTTCCCAAGAACTCCACCATAGCCACGGAGGAGAACAGCCCGGGCTCCTCCCGGAGCAGCCGGCGCTTCTCCGACCACTGGGATGACGAGCGGCCCGAGCCCAGCAGGCCCTACTATGAGGAGAGGCCAGAAAATATGGGGAGTAAAGGTGGTCCCCAGGTGGAGAGCAGGTGTTCTCCCAGAGGGATGGAGAAGAGCCCGGCAACCTCCACGGAGCTGAGCAGGAAGGAGCCGGAGGAGCTGCGGGCAGATCCGTGCCAGGCCCAGAGCGACGGCGTGGACAGCACGAGCCAGGCGGACCTGTCGGCCGATTCCCACGGGAAAGCCGGCACGGAGGAGAGGACACTGCTGCCGGACGTGGTGGCCATGGGAAGGCCCATGGGCCGGCCAGAGGAGCAGCCCTTCTGTGTCCCGGAGAGCTTGGAAGGCACCGACACATCCCGACACCAGATGGGCTCTTCCAAGCCCGACAGTCGGCAGGGGCAGGGCGGGCTGAACCAGTCCGGCCTCGGAGACTACTCCCGGCTGGATGGGTTCCGTGCCCTGGGGGAGGCGGGCGCGGCGGGCTGGGACTATTCCCAGCCGGAGAAGCCCAGCAGCACCTACCAGCAGCCGGACAGCAGCTTCGGGATGTACTCGGGCTACGTCTGCCAGCCGGGCGTGGGAGCCTATCCCGGCTCCCAGAGCTACTGGCAGGGCAACGGGTACTGGGATGCCAGAGCAGCCGGCAGAGCCTCCGCCGTGAGCTACGAGCGCGTCCAGGGCCAGGTGCCCGATTCCCTCACGGAAGACCACGAGGAGTACGAGGAGGATGAGGGTTGGGATGAGGACTGCAAGCCCCGCTTTCCCAGCCCCTCTGGAAAAGCCCAGACGCCCGAGCAGAAGGAACAGGGCTCGGTGCAGGCGCACGAGATCAGCAGCAATTCCAGCAAGGAGCCGGTGCCGGGTGGGGAGAAGAAGGAGGAGGTGAAAGCTTTGGAAAAGAACGACGTGAAGGAGCGAGGGCCACCAAAAAAAAGGCGGCCGGAGCTGGAGAGCGACTCGGAGAGCGACGGGGACGCCGGGGAGAAGAGGAAGGGGAAGCTGGAGGGGGAGCAGGTGGAGCCGGCGCCGCAGGACTCCTCCATGGTGGGCAGGCTGTGCATCATGGACGACTTCAGGGACCCCCAGCGCTGGAAGGAGTTTGCCAAGCAGGGGAAGATGCCCTGCTACTTCGACCTCATCGAGGAGAACGTCTACTTGACAGAGAGGTAACCCTGCTCCATCCTTGCTGTGATTCCTGCAGCGAGTTTGGGGTTTAACTTCTACTTGGTTCCGGTGGTTGGGTTTTTATGGCCAAACTGGAATCCTTTGGAGGGAGGGGCAGGGGTGTTGCATTCCCCACGTTTGGCAAAGCCACCCTGGGCTCTTCTAAAGGGAATACCCCAGTTTGGCCCAGGCGGTCCCAAGTGCTGAGAAGAGATGGAAAATGGGAGGATCAGAAGGAAAGGTTGATTTATTTATGCCCTTTTTAATACCCTTTTACCACATCCAGCCTGTTTGATGTGCCCAAATGCCAGCTCACTCCCGTTCTGTTGGCACAGGGAATTCTGTCTGGGTGTGGGAAAGCTTTTGGACAAACAAGGTGCTTTTCCAAAGGTTTTGGCTACTTCCATGTCTCTATTTTCATCTCAGGGGAGCTTTTTAAGATCTAATGGCTATAATTTGATTTTTTAATGGATTTTTTGCCTTGTTGGGATCCATGCTCCAGAGCATTTCCCAAATCCTCCAAGAAAGCTAAAATATGAATTAGTGGATGCCCTGCTTTTTGTCTAACTCTGATTTTCTCTTTTTCATCCTCTCACTTGACAGCAAAGCAGAGGCTGAAGTAACCAAACCCTCCAATTAGCCTTCTTAAAACATGGATGTCCAAATAAGCATGGACAGGGAGAAGAAAGGAAAAACAGCTACATATCCTGGGAATTCTCTTTAGGAAATCACCTTTTGTCATCCCAAAGTCATCACCAAGCCAAGTGTTCTTGGTTACTCCTGTCCCTCCCAGTGGTTATCCTAGGATCAGCAACCCATCTGTCCAGAAATTGATTTTCCTTTTTTATTTCCCAAAAACCACTGCTGAGGATAGAGGAGGAGTTTCTCCCCTGGCTGCTGTCTCACCTGTGTTTCCGTGCCTTGGCTTCCCCAGGAAGAAGAACAAATCCCACCGGGACATCAAGCGGATGCTGTGCGAGTGTCCCCCGCTGTCCAAGGAGGAGCGGGCGCAGGGGGAGGTGGCCTGTGGAGAGGATTGTCTCAACCGCCTGCTCATGATCGAGTGGTGAGTGGGGCTCCATGGGTGGGCCTGGAGGAGTCCTGGGAATCCCCCACAGATCCCAGGAATTCCTGGGAGGGGCCAGTCAAGTGTCTGTGCTGGCCTGGAGTGACCTTCGGAGCTGCCTGCAGAGGCTGTGGCTGCTCCATCCCTGGAAGGTTGGACGGGGCTTGGAGCGGCCTGGGACTGTGGGAGGGGTCCCTGCCCATGGGACATTCCACCATTCCCCAAGGGGCTGGAATGAGATGATCCCTAAGGTCCCTTCCCACCCAAACCCTTCCATGATTCCATGATTTAAGTCTTGGGGTGGTCTGCAGGAGATCGGCCCTCACAACCTGCTGGATCTCCTTTTCCCAGAGCCTCTCCAGCCTGTGGCTGGTGTCTCCTTCTCCCTCTGGAAGAGGTTTGCTGCTCCATGGGAGCTGGACGCAGGGACAGGGTGCTTGGTGAGATTCCCCACTGGCACAAGGGTCGTGGAAGATTGGAGTTACCTGGCAGAATCCAAATTTTTGCTTTCATCTCATAGGCCAGACCTAGGGCAGGGAATATCTTGGAGGAATAACCCCCAAAACAGGGGGAGAAGAGCCCAGTTCTCCCTGTTGGGATGCCCTGATAGAGAAACACAGCAGGATCAGCATTCCAAATGTTTTTATCTTTCCAGAAATAAACGATCTGCATTTGCATGCTGGCAGTCACGTGGCTGTGCTTTTTATAGCAAACCACATTTGAAGGTTTCACGCGGAATGGGTGATGATTATTTGGGATTTATTTCCCATCTGAGCCCTTTCTGCTGGCGCTGTTTCCCTGCTGGGGACTGATTTGCTCCCTTCCCTCAGCTCTTCCCGGTGTCCCAACGGTGACTACTGCTCCAACCGGCGCTTCCAGAAGAAGCAGCACGCGGATGTGGAGGTGATCCTGACCGAGAAGAAGGGCTGGGGGCTCCGAGCTGCCAAGGACCTGCCATCGTAAGCCTCCCCTCTTCCCATGGCCTCATCCCACCCTTCTGCTCCCTCCTGGAGGGAAAAGGACCCGTGGGATCTGGAGGTCCCTGCCAGGAGATGGGCTGAGGTTCCTCCAGCTTGCCCCTGTCCCTGCTGGGTGTCCCTCTTCCTCTTTGCCATCTGCCCGTCTCTTGTTTGGTCTCCCACTCTGGTTTTGCTCTTCCTGGTTTCCCAACATCCTTCCCATGGCTTGTTCCCATGGCTTGTTCCCATGGCTTGTTCCTGGGATGGATCTGCCTCCCCTTTCTCTGTCCCTGCTTCACTCCAGTTGTGTCCGTTCTTCTCTCCCCATCTCTGCAAAACTTCTCTTCCTGAACCCTCCTCTTCCTCCTCCTCCTCCCCTTTGGAGGACAAGAAGATCCTGAGGGGATTTTTCCTCCTGTTGTTGATTCAGGGTTGTAGATCCAAGCGCTGGTTTAGTGCAGGAAAGGAGAGAGGGGTGAGGGCAGGGAGATCTCCTGTGGCCTGGGGCACCAGGGGGGATCAGCATGGGGAGACCAAGATGGGAGAAGGTTTACTGGGAGAAGGGAGAATCCTGGAGTGTGTCCAGGGCAGGGAAGGGAGCTGGGAAGGGTCTGGAGGGGCTGAGGGAGCTGGGAAAGGGCTGATCCTGGAGAAAAGGAGGCTCAGGTGGACCTCGTGGCTCTGCACAGCTCCTGGCAGGAGGGGACAGCCGGGGGGGTCGGGCTCTGCTCCCAGGAACAGGGACAGGAGGAGAGGGAACGGCCTCAGGCTGGGCCAGGGTTGGATATTGGGAATATTCCTCCTGAAAAGTCTTTTCCAGCCCTGGCCCAGCTGCCCAGAGCAGCTGTGGCTGTCCCTGGATCCCTGGCAGTGTCCAAGGCTGGGTGGGACAGGGCTTGGAGCAGCCTGGGACAGTGGGAGGTGTCCCTGCCCATGGAATAACACTGGGATGGGATATCTCAAAGTTCCCTTCCAACCCAAGCCATCCTGTAATTCTGTGAATATATCAAATATACACAACAAACCTTGCCCCAAGTGGAGCTTCATCCTTCTGTCACCTTCCCATGTGACAACATAAAATCCCAAATTAATCAGAATTCCCTGAGATTGAGGCACATCATTAGTGCTACACCACCAGCATGGCCAGGCCGGGAGTTGTGCTCAGAGAATCCACCTGAACAGGGATCATTTTGTGTTTGTTGATGTTTCTTCTCTAAGAACATGGATCTTTTTCCCTCTTGCAGCAACACTTTTGTCTTGGAATACTGCGGGGAGGTGTTGGATCACAAGGAATTCAAGGCTCGGGTGAAGGAATATGCCCGCAACAAGAACATCCACTATTATTTCATGGCCCTGAAGAATGATGAGGTGAGCAGTGGGAAGGGCTGGATTGTGCTGTGGACAGCACCAGTTCCTCAGGAGCCCATGGAGCAATGTCCTGAATAAACCTGGAATGTTTTCCTGGGGAAAGGAAACTTCAAGCCTCAGGATTGTTTTTAACCCATTGCTCGGTTCCAACAAAATTGTGGCAGCTTAAAAGTATCCCAGTGTCCTCAGGGAGGGGAAAGTGGCTTTCCAAAGGAAAAGATGGAGCATGGCTCATCATTCCATGGGAGAGAAATTTGGGAAGATCCTCCAGGCCAAACTCGCCCTTTTTGGCTGCCCAACTACACCAAAAATTCACATTTCCTTTCACATCAAACTCCATGAAATTGGCTTCTTTTAAGCTGCCGAAGTCCCTCTGTGCAGGATTGCCACTGGAATATTTATATATGGGATGCCCTTAATTATTTATGGGATGTGGCATGTGGAGCTGTTCCCTCTGCCTGAGAACAAGGAGGATAAATAGAAATTCCATCTCTTATTCTCCTTATGTCTTCTATCAGGACTTTTTGGGTCTGGGGAGCTTGAGAGAAAAGGAGCTAAAAATACGCTTGAGTGGTTTTTCCTGGGTGTTTTTCCTCCTAAAATAAGGATTTTTGAGATTGTTGTGTGATTTTCAGTGTCACAAAGGAGCATTTCCAGTGATAAAAGGAGTTTTTATTTCTGGGATGATTTTTCCCTTGGAGTATGAGGAGTATGGGAGAAAAATTCACTGTCCCAACCCCTCACGGCTGTATCAGAAACAAAATCCAGGATCTGCATCCAGCTGGAGAAGTCTGAAAAACAAGGAGCCGTGTACATAAGTGCTCATTTTGGGAGGAATTAATGTCCTAACAACCCCCAGTCTCTGAAATAAAGATGGGGAATATCAAATCAATAGTGGGAAAGGGGGTGATTCCTGCAGGGCCTGTGTTTGGAACTGCTTCCCCTTCCTAGGAATGAGCTTTTTTCCCTCCTTTCCTTTTCAGATCATCGATGCCACCCAGAAAGGAAACTGCTCCCGCTTCATGAACCACAGCTGTGAGCCCAACTGTGAGACCCAAAAGGTAAAAAATGCTGCATCACATCCTCCAGATCTGAGGGATCTGGAGAGCCCCGAGCGAGGCGTTTCCTCCTGTATTTTGGGAATTCCTGTTGTACCAGCGACATGAAAACAACTGGGGTTAAACCAGGCACCTTGCCCAGGTTTAAACTCCTCAGGGCTGCTTTTCCAAGGATTAGTGAGCTTCAGGGAGAGCAGAGCCTGGAATAACCCCTGGATCTCTTTTCCACAGTGGACTGTGAACGGGCAGCTCCGGGTCGGGTTCTTCACCACCAAGCTGGTCCCGTCGGGCTCCGAGCTGACCTTCGACTACCAATTCCAGAGATATGGGTATGTTCCCCCTCTCCTGGAGCCCTGAGGGCCCCCTAATTGCTTTATTTATTTAATTGCTTTATTAATCACTAATTAATAATCAATAATTCATCGTTGAATGCGTTGGAGCAAACCAGGCGTCGTTACCAGCACAATTATTGTGATGGCTAACGTGTATGGACTCATTTCTAAAAACTCCTTCACCCCTGATGTTTAATTCCCTCTGTCTGATAGGCTCTGTCCAAATCCCATTATCAATTTTAATTTTTGACACACCCTCCTTTAATTGTCCTATAGATGGGTTTGGAGTGATTGGATAAATTCCTACAACGCATCCCTTCAAAATTTCCACACCCGTGAAAATGGGTGCTAATAAGAGAAATCATTAAAGAAATGTGATTGCACCAATTAATCTGATTTGTGTGTGTAGGGTGTTAGGGAGAAACGTCCTTGGCTAAGGATCGATGTTCTCCTGTGTGGTTAAATTTGACAAAGGTCGTGCTTACAGAGCCAAGGGTGTCCAATCCTTTAGGTTCAGAAGATGCCTTGGGAAGGTGAGGAACACGTGGAATTCCTGGCACAGCAATTCCGTGCTGTTTCCTCTTTCCCAATGTCATTGTTCCTACTCCATCCCTTTCCCAGATAATTAACTTCCCTGCTTCTTCCTGTCTGTTAATTAGCCGAGCTCCAGACTTTGCAGTGTTCCTCAAGAATTCCTGTTCTTCCCTCTCCTGTTCTATGGCTTTGCAAGTGCCTGAGGAGCTGTAAAATCCCTGGATAACACATCCCCTCTCCCTGGCCTGATCCAGGACTGCAGGGAAAGCTCCAGCCTGGAATTGAGATCCTTTTACTAAACCTGAGCCTAAGATCCCCCCATTCTGTTGGGTGAAGCACAACTTGAGGAACGTCCCTTCCTTTTCCTTCTGGATCCTTCTCCAGCCCCTTCCTGTAAGCAGGAAGGAGATTTTAGTTGCATTTTAAGATGATTCCTCCTTCCTAGAAATTCCTGGAATTGAGTTTCCCTGCCTCTCACCACTGCAGAGCCAGTGGATTCCACATATTTAAAATAAACCCTACCGTTTTCCCAAGAAATGGCGGAATGGAGTTTAAAACGGATGGTGTGTCAAGTGGGAAATACAGAGGCTTGGTAGAAATATTCCTTGGGACTTTTATTTATTGCATTTATTGTATTTTTAATATTTTTAATATTTTTAATATTTTTAACATTTAATTTTTTTTAAAATTACTATTTTCATAGTTTTCATATTTTTACATTTTTCATATTTTTAATATTTTTAATATTTTTAACATTTAATTTTTTAAAATTAATATTTTAAATATTTAAAATATTTTAAGTGTTTATTATATTTCAAATATTTCAAATATTTCAAATATTTCTAATATTTTGAATATTTTGAATATTTTAAATATTTTAAATATTTTTAATATTTTTAATATTTTTAATATTTTTAATATTTGTTATATGTGTTGTATTTGTTATATTTGTGATATATGTTGTATTTATTTTCTGTGGCTGAACATCCAAACCAAAATTCTCCGTGTGGATTTTGCTGCTTCCACGAATCCTGAGCTCATTCTTTATCCCGTTTTGAGCTCTAAAATTCGATATATGAGCTATGAAATGCTATGAAATGCTATGAAATGCAAGCTTTTCCTAATTCCTGAGGAGAAATTCCTTAGGAAAATTAGGATACTGATGGCAGTGTGGGATAAGAAGTTGTCAGCCCCACCAGCTCCATGTTTTCCTCCCTGGTTCCTGGTCCCTGACCTGTGGAGAGCCTGGAAGTGAGGCAGGCTTGGCTTTCCAGCTGTGTTGGGAATAAAAACTTCCTTCGGATTCCAGCGGCTTTTCCACATGGAGCCGTTCCCCTCCCGGGTTCTGGGGGTGGGGAGGCGGCTCTGGCAGGGGCTGAGCTGCTGCTGGAGCTGCCTGTGTGTCCCCCACAGCAAAGAGGCTCAGAAATGCTTCTGTGGCTCCTCCAACTGCCGGGGCTACCTGGGCGGGGAGAACAGGGTCAGCATCCGCGCCGCCGGCGGAAAGATGAAGAAGGAGCGCTCCCGGAAAAAGGACTCGGTGAGTTCGGCATTCCCGCATTTCCCAAGGGTGGAAAATCCCTCTGGGATGGGGCCCAGCCGTCCCCAGCGCTGCCAAGGCCACCCCTGTCCCCAGGTGCCACGTCCATGTGGCTGTGAGTCCCTCCAGGAGTGGGATCCCACCAGCAGCAGCTCTTTCCATGAAGGAGCGTCCCAGGATCCCCCTGAGCCTCCCCTGGCACGCTTTCCTCTCATCCCAACTCTGCTCCTTTGGGAGAAGGTGACCCCTGATGCCCTCAGGGTTCAGCCTTTTCCATGGATGAGTCAGTAAAGGTTGGAGTGATGACCTTGGGGGTCTTTTCCAACTCCGATGGTTTCATTTCGCAAGGCACATCAAGATTTGTGTTTTCTTGGATCTTCCTTTAAATCCACATCTCCTTTCTCCTGGCTATTTAAAGTCCCATCAGACAGTGGCGTTCCCAGGTCCAGTATTTGCTTTATCCATAGCTAATCCCCATGTGGATTTAAAAATTTGGGTTGCTTTCCATGATTTTTAAACAGTGATGAAAGATGAACAGTTGAAAGATGAACAATATTGGCTTCACCGTTGAGGGCATCACCTGAAATTTGGCAGCTCCAAGGGCAGAGTTTCACCATCTCCTGCTTGGGAGGTGGAATTTTTGGGAGAGCACGTGGAATTGGCAGGGATGGGTTCACACCATGTGGAAAAAGTGCAGAGAATCCAGAGCAAGAGGGACTTTTCTGGGTGAAGTCTTCTGCAAGAACCTGCACAGGCTCTTCTTTAATTCCTATAAATTGTAATTATTCCATCCTTGATGAGACAAACCTCTATTCCTGTGGAGGAGATTTATTCCTAATTCTTTTGGGAAGTTTAAAAATGCCAGTTTCATTTTTATTTGCTGTTTCAGAGAGTGAGGAAACCAAGAAATAATTCCTAAATCATTTTTAGAGAGTGAGGAAGCCAAGAAAGAGTTCCTAAATCATTTATAGGGTGTTTTAAAACACTAATTAGTCACTAAATGAGAGGGTGATATTCCAGTGTCCGTGTGGAGAGGGAATCTCTGGTTGTAAGGATAAATCTGTTGCAGATCCATAAATTATTGAAAATTTATAAAGAATTTACACAATTCAGAATATAAAGAAGAAATTTGACCTGCATTTAAAGATAATTTCTTAGTTTGTTTTCCTGCATGAAAAGATAAACTCGGGACCAGGAAGGTTTTGGTGCAACCACCTGGAATTTGTGCCAGAGCTGAAATGTGCCATTCCTGGGGCAGAGGGAGCCAGGGAATCCCACCAGAGCTGAAATGTGCCATTCCTGGGGCAGAGGGAGCCAGGGAATCCCGTGTCCCGAGCCTGAGGTGTTTTTCCCTTGGCTGTGCAGGTGGATGGGGAGCTGGAGGCGCTGCTGGAGAACGGGGAGGGCCTCTCTGACAAGAACCAGGTGCTGAGCCTGTCCCGCCTCATGGTGCGCATCGAGACCCTGGAGCAGAAACTCACCTGCCTCAAGCTCATCCAGGTGAGCTTCCCTTCCCTTCCCTTCCCTTCCCTTCCCTTCCCTTCCCTTCCCTTCCCTTCCCTTCCCTTCCCTTCCCTTCCCTTCCCTTCCCTTCCCTTCCCTTCCCTTCCCTTCCCTTCCCTTCCCTTCCCTTCCCTTCCCTTCCCTTCCCTTCCCTTCCCTTCCCTTCCCTTCCCTTCCCTTCCCTTCCCTTCCCTTCCCTTCCCTTCCCTTCCCTTCCCTTCCCTTCCCTTCCCTTCCCTTCCCTTCCCTTCCCTTCCCTTCCCTTCCCTTCCCTTCCCTTCCCTTCCCTTCCCTTCCCTTCCCTTCCCTTCCCTTCCCTTCCCTTCCCTTCCCTTCCCTTCCCTTCCCTTCCCTTCCCTTCCCTTCCCTTCCCTTCCCTTCCCTTCCCTTCCCTCTCCTGTTTTATGGCTTTGCCAGTGCCTGAGGAGCTGTAAACCCCCGGGATAACACATCCCTTCTCCCAGGGCTGCAGGGGAAGCAGCCCCTCGGATCAGGTTGGACCTGCTGGGGTGCCCAGGCTTTGCCCATGGCCCCAGTGGGGTGGTTTTCCATGGTTTTGCCGGGAATTCTCTGACTGTTCCTGGTTTGTCTCTCCAGAACACGCACTCGCAGTCCTGCCTCAAGTCCTTCCTGGAGTGCCACGGCCTGTCCCTGCTCTGGATCTGGATGACGGAGCTGGGCGATGGCAGAGGAAGCACCGCCAACAACCTGAAGCTGCAGCTGGAGGTCAGTGATCCCTGGGAGCTCCCACGGAATCCTGGAGGCGGGAAAAGCCCTTCAGGATCGAGTCCAGCCATTCCCCAGCACCGCTGAGGCCACCACTCACCCTTGTCCCCAAGTGCCACATCCCTTAAACCCCTGCAGGAGTGGGGACTCTGCCCTGTGCCAGCCCTTTTTGGGGAAAGGGTTTTGGCAGCTTTGCTGAATGCTCGGGATCATGAGGATTTTCTTAACCTTCTGTTTTTTTAAATACAAATCCGTGCCAAGTGTTCATGGAAAACAGCATCAGGTGCCTCAGAACTACAGGCCTGAAACTTCTGCCCTCAGGCAGATCCTTAATAAACGGAAGGAATTTGCTCCTGTGGTTTTCCTTGGATTCCTGGGGCAGATTTCATGAGCCAGACTTAAAGGTTGTTGCTGTTGCTGTTCATTCCGTGCTGGAGCACAGGGATTTTGAGATGCTGACAGTCTGAAGTGGAACTGGAATGTTTCAGTTTTCCATAAGCACTTTGGGATTGGATGCACAAAGGTATCTGGAAGTTCAAGGTCACCGAATCCAGGCTGTGCCCGATCCCCACCTTGTCCCCAGCCCAGAGCAGGGAGTGCCACCTCCAGGTGTTCCTGGGACACCTCCAGGGATGGGCACTCCAAACCTCCCTGAGCAGCCCATTCCAGTGTTTAACAGCCCTTTCCATGGAGAAACTCTTCCCAGAATGCCTGTCCATGACCTGTAACCATCATTAGATCAGATATTTAGACTGTAGATGGGATATTAGGAAGGGATTCTTGGCTCTGAGGTGATGAGATCCCAGCACAGGTTGTCCAGAGAGGTTGTGGACTTCCCATCCCTGGCAGTGCCCAAGGCCGGGTTGGATGGGGCTTGGAGCAGCCTGGGGTAGTGCAGGGTGTCCCTGCCATGGCAGGAGGTGGAACTGATGATCCTTAAGATCCCTTCCCACCCAAACCATTCCGGGACTCCGTGATCCCCTTGATATTACAGAGTTAATTCTTCTGAGCAAAGTGAGTTATCCCAGGTTGCACAGAGCTTTAAACCCTGCTTCTCCCCGCCCTCAGATCATGAAGACCCTGGAGCTGCTGCCCATCCCCACCAAGAACATGCTGGAGGAGAGCAAGGTGCTGCCCGTCATCCAGCGCTGGGCGCAGACCAAGGCGGCGGTGCCGGCGCTCAGCGAGGGCGACGGCTACTCCAGCGAGAACACGTCCCGCGCCCACACCCCGCTCAACACGCCCGAGCTGCTGGCCAGGCAGGGCGCCGACGGCGACGCCGACACCCCCAAGAAGCTGGTGTTCCGCAGGCTGAAGATCATCAGCGAGAACAGCATGGACAGCGCCATCTCCGACACCACCAGCGAGCTGGAGGGCAAGGAGGGCAAGGAGGACCTGGAGCAGCTGGAGGCAGCCCCCATGGAGGCGGCGGAGGAGCAGCAGCAGCAGCAGCAGGACACCAAAGCGGCTGTGGAGGCGCCCGTGGAGAGCAGCAAATCCCAGCCTGCGGAGCTGGAGGCCGAGCCCGAGGCGGAGGTGAAGGAGAGCAACGGGGCGAAGCTGGAGGAGCCCATGGCCATGGAGACGCCGTCGCAGGACGAGGAGGAGGGAGTTTCCGACGTGGAGAGCGAGAGGAGCCAGGAGCAGACGGATAAAATCGTGGATGTCAGCGACTTGGCCACCAGGCTGCTCGACAGCTGGAAGGAGCTCAAGGTAAGAGGCAGCTCCATGCAGCTCCAGCACCCGGAGCTGAGGAAAACGTGGATGTGGTGGTGGTGTGGTGCAGATGGGGCTGGTTTGGTGACTTTTGGTCGGTATTTGGTGACTAAATAACCTTTTCGACACAAAAAGTGCTTTCTGTGTAAATCCTCGGGTGCCGGCTGCCCTGGGTGTGACCTGGGAAACGTCCAGGTGTTGGTGAAAGCAGCAGCTGGTTGGGTTTGGGCACACAGCTCAGACGTCCTCTTGTTTCATAGGGTGTCCAGGGAAAGGGCAGCTCTGAGGGATTCAGATTCCCATTTTGGGTGGAAGTGGCCCACGTCCCTCAGTGTTGAAACAGCTTGATGGACTGTCTGCTCCTGAATTCCATCCTTGGAGGTGCTCAAGGCTTCTCCTAAATGTCCCATCCCTGGAGATGTCCCAGGCTGGACAGGGCTTGGAGCAGCCTGGGGTAGTGGAAGGTGTCCCTGCCCATGACAGGGAGTGGAATTGGGTGATCCTTAATCTCAGGGTTGCTGTTCCCTGAATTCTCTGAATTCAGTTATCCCAACGTGCCCAGGAGTGGAATTGGGTGATCCTTAAGGTTCCCCCCAACCCAGCCATTCTGGAATTCTCTGAATTCATTTATCCCAACGTGCCCAGGAGTGGAATTGGGTGATCCTTAAGGTTCTCCCCAACCCAGCCATTCTGGGATTCTCTGAGTTCAGTTATCCCAACGTGCCCAGGAGTGGAATTGGGTGATCCTTAAGGTTCCCCCCAACCCAGCCATTCTGGGATTCTCTGAGTTCAGTTATCCCAGCGTGCCCAGCTTTTCCTGGCCTCTCAACCTTTGCTCTTCATCTGCACCGTGTGGAGCCTGCAGGGAAGGGTCTGTTGGCCATGCCAGGTTCTCTGAAAGGCAGCGTTGGATCAGCCCCTGGGTGTTTGCAGTTGGAAATGCCTGGATCTGGGTGTTCTTTGGGACTTCAGTGGTTTTGCTCCCATCAAGGTCTTCTGGAGCAGAAAACCTCTTCACTTGAGGGCTTGGTGGCTCCCTGTGTCCTCTGGAATCGTGTCCCTGTCCCACAGGTGGCCAGCGGGATCTGCAGCCAGCAGCTGCTTTTTGGTGGGATGTAGGCTGAGGTTCCAGTAACAGTTCTAAACGAAAAGAGGAAAGGTTTAGATCAGTGGTGAGGAAGGAATTAATTCCTCCTGTGAGGGTGGGCAGGCCCTGGCAGAGGTTTCCAGAGCAGCTTTGGCTGTCCCTGGATCCCTGGCAGTGCCCAAGGCCAGGCTGGAGCAGCCTGGGACAGTGGGAGGTGTCCCTGCCATGGCAGGGGTGGCACTGGATGTCCTTTAAGGTCCCTCCCCATCCCAACCATTCCATGGTTCTGTGGATCTCGCTCTCCACTCAACACTTGAATCATTCCTTGGGTTTCTTCACATCTTTGGGAGCTCTTCTCCGATCTGCTGCTCCTGTGGGATGGGCATTCCGTGTATTATTTTATATTCCTGTATTCGAGGGCAGGAGGGCTGGGAGCCTCCTTTGTGAGTCCAGACCTGGTGATTCCTGAGGATCCAGCAGGAACTGAGGGCACTGCTGCAATTCCATCTTCGTGTGGGCTTGGTGGGACTCGCAGGCTCTTCTGCCCTTCTCTTGATCATCCACCAGCCCAGCTCTAATTACTGGGAGTAGTTTTAAGGAAATTTATGTTTTCTGCTGCACCATAGATCTAAGGAGTTTATTTACCCATTGACTTTGATAATGAGTAATGATTGAAGGAGGGTAATTAAAATAATGGGTGTTAATTGTGCAGGTGGAGACCTCACCTTGAGCTTTGCTTGTGCCATTTCTGGAGCTGCAAACACCAGGATTTAGAAATGCAGAGATTCCCAGGAGAATTCAGGGACATTTTACCTCAGTCTGAATTTTTCAGGAGGGTCAGATACTCCTGGACATTCACAGATTTTGGGCACAATCATTTGTGACACAGACCTTAGAGGGGGAAGAAGTGAGGTAAAGCACATTTCTGTAGAGAGGCTGGGTTGGGGTTTGGTGCTTTCCTTCCTTTTTTCCAAGTGGATCCCATCATTTACCAGATTTGAATTTGCAGGCTCTTGTTGTGGTTTTCCTCTCGAAGCGACACCATCAGGTTGAATTTGTGGTTAAATTGGGAAAAGTCCTTTTCCATCATTGCCAAGAGAATTGTTAAGGTTGGAAAAGACCTCCAAGATCAAGTCCAGCCTGTTTTAAACTAAAAGTTAAGTCAGGCCTTAGTCCTGCTCTGCTTTGGAGATTTATTTTGGGTGTCCAGAGTGAGCTGCTCCTTTGCAACAGCTCTGTTCCCTTCCATGTACAGGGAACAGCACAGAGAAAATTATAAAATATTAACAAAATGTGTGAAATTTCACAGAACTCCCCCGAAACGTTGGTTTGAGACCAAATTTGATCTGATGGTGTCGTTTTATCCCCAGGATTTGTGTTTTCTTTGGAGCTTGGAGAAGCTCAGCTTGGGAACGTACAGAATTTTGTTGAAGTTGTGCTCGGGACCGACACATTCCAATATTTTAGATGTGGATTCTCATCCTCTCTGTGGATTTATTAATGAGCCTCAGGTCGTGGTCTGGTTGTAGGGATGGGGTTGGATCTCATGAGCTTGGAGTAATCCCAGAAAATCCACCCCAAAAAAGCAGCATCGTGACACGGGGCTGTGACAGCTCATTCCTCTGCTATAAAACAATCCTAGGGAAAACTGGGAGCTGGGGATTTATCCTGTCCTGGATTTTTTCATGGCTCTGGGAGCTAACTGCCTCTGTCCAACTCTCACCTCACAAGGTGCCACCAAAGCCCAGCCTGCATGTCTAACAGACAGATCCAAGCTGGAAGGGGGTGGATAATTCACCCCCGGGTGCCTTTCCCAGCACGCCCCAGCTTTGGAAAAGCCGGGATTTTGGAGTGGTGCAGCACCTGGCCTCAGCTGGGGGGTGGGAGGGTCGGAAGCGTGGTGACTTCAGCCTTGCTGATGACCCCCTTGTGATTTCCACCGTTTCCATCCAGCTTCTCCGGGCAGCCAGAGCTGACCAAGGGGCTCCTTTTCTCCAACTCCGTGCGGAAGAAGGGAGAGGACATAGCGCCAAGAGCCGGGAAGATGGTTGGGAAGCTGAGCAGTGTGATAGGTGAAAGGAGGACAGAGGTGGTTAACCCGGGGATGCCGACGTTATTTTGGTGCGTCCATTGCCGGCAATGGACGACGCTCCGGGGAAATCCCAGCTCCTGGCCTGAGAGGATTAAGTGAGCTCGATTTTTTTCTCTACCTCTACACACAGGACTTGTAAGTCCTTCCAGGGCTCCAACACTCCGAGCCACACCCCTGGCACGACACACACTGACATTCCCCAGGGGATGAGTTTTCAGCCTGGGCTCGTGGGCGCCGTTCCCGCTCTCCGAGGAAGCGCTGCATGGCTTCTCCCGGGCTCAAAACTCCCTCCCCGTGCCACGGGCTGGCTGCTGGAGCCCCGTGGTGGCTCCTCCAGGGGGATCCTGCTCAGGTAAGGCTCCCTGGGCTGATCCGTGTGGAGGGGCCCGTGGTGCGACGGCCAATGGACCTCTTGGAATTACCAGAACCAAGCTTGGGAAGCTCTTCCCAACGTCCTCGTGAGGGCTGAGGTTGAGGAGCTGAGGGACAGAGAGGACGTTTAGGCTGCTCTGCCTCACGTGGGGGCAGCTTTGGGGATCTTCCTGTGCCCCAGAGGGGGCTCTCACCTTCTGGGAAAGGGCAGCTGGGGCTCTGAGGATCCACAGGCCCTTCCCTTGTGACTCGGAAGAGGTTTTGGTTTTAGGAAAAATCCTTTGGAAGAGGCAGTCTTGGGTGTGAAAGGTTTTAGTTGGATACTTCCAGCCTCGTGAGCGTTTGCGGTGGCTTGGAGCTCCAGGCTGAGTCCTCACCCTGACTTGGGCCAAGGTGGACTTTTTCTTGCACCCATCTGGAAGCTTCCTAATCATGGAATCAGGGAATTGGTGAGCTTGGAAAAGCCCTCAGAGGTGATTGAGTCCAGCACTGCTGAGGCCACCACTGCCCCTTGTCCCCAGGTGCCACATCCACAAGGGTTTTAAACCCCTCCAGGGATGGGGACTCCCCCCTGCCCTGGGAAGCTGGGCCAGTGCTGGACAACCCCTTCCATAGGGAATTTTCCCAATATCCAACCTGAACCTCCCCTGGAGGCCGTTTCACCCTGAGTGGGACATCTTGGGTGACCAAAGGCAGCTCAGCTTCTGTTTCCCCTGGGATGATCTTTCCACGTCTCCTCTGGTTTATCCTGGTAGAGCCCCTTAAAGCTGCTCCTGCCTGTCCCTTTCCCAGTGAGGCCATCCTGGAGTGCCTGGCTCCAGTTCCGGCACGCACATCCCCTGCTTTAATCAGAATTTTATAATTTGTTAGAACTTAGAGCAAGGGATGGCTGGGGAAAACAATAGGGCTGGGGAGCAGCCAGGCCGGGGTTTGCTGTGGGATTTGCTGGCCTTCAGGCAGGGATTTCTTGGTGCTGGTCCTTCCTCTTGCTCTGCTCCATCCTTTGGGATCATGGTGGAGCTGCAGGGACAGGGACAGGGACAGGGACAGGGACAGGGACAGGGACAGGATCCAGCCTGGTGTGGGATGGATCTGGTTGCGTTGTGTTCCTTCAGCAAGTGAACAGAGGTTCATAGAACCATAGGATAAACTCATGGAGTCATTGAGGTTGGAAAAGACCTCCAAAATCATCAAATCCAGCAGTTAATTCAGGATTGACTGGCAGCTGAGGGACAGATTTGTGGAGAGGGTTCCATCAAGACACAACCTTCCTTTCCCACTGTGGAGTCCTTCGAGTCGTGACTCCATCCTGCAGCTCCCTTCCCTTTCCCAAGCCAAGGCTGGGTTGTGCCTGAGGCTGGACAGCCCAAATCCCATTTTTCCCCCCTCTTTTGTGTCGAACAGACTCGTGTCACTTTTCCTTCTGCATTCAATTTTCCGTGCAATCCCTTCAAAGCTGTGCTGGAAGCTCGGGGGCCATTTGGAGCCCGTTAGCGGCGGTCGCGTTGATTGAGGAATTCTGCAGCTCCGAGCCAGCAGCTTCCGTTTCCAAAAATAAAACTGGCTTTTCTTGGGAGTTTCCCCAGCCTGGTCTGACCACCATCTGCTTCTCATGGAGCAGTTTGGACAGACCCCTGCGTTTGTTCCTGGTTCAAAGCCGTGGCTGCCTCCCTCTCCCCACACGGGGTGGACGCTGCAGGCTCTGTTGTGTGGAGCTGGAGGTTCTCTCCAGCAGCACGGAGCTCGCTCCCTGCTCAGAGTTATCTTGGATTTGGGGCTCCCTGGACTTTTTAGGGCTGGCCAGTTGGTTGGGATGGACCCTGGAATGGGCTCTCCCCGTGTCCTGGTGAACCCAAAGCAGGGCGTGGCAGGAGCGGCGGTGCCGGGATTCCGGTCCCCTTATTCCAGGTGCTCCTTATCCTCCTTCTCTTCCCACTGAGTCTTTTCCTGGTAATTTCCCGTTCCCCATCCTGCTCTTTAATGGGACAGACCCTTTTTAGGAGCTGGGAGGGTGGTGGAGTTTAGCTGTCTCCAACATTTGCATTGTCCTTCTGCTCTGTGCAGTTCATCCATGACCCCATTCCTTGGTGGCTCCTCATTCCCTCTGGGAACAGCCAGGGCAGACCTGGGGGGATTTTTTGGATGTGCTGCTCTGAAAATGAACATTTTTTGGAGTTTAATGTGGGGAAGACAGAAAAAAACCTGGCCAAATCATTGCTGGAAGGTGATTTTGGGGCTTCAGAACCTGCCCCCGTGGTGATCTCCATCCCACACGAGGCAAAGTCATCCCTGCCATCCATAGCCCTGGAATTCTGTAGGAAAATAAAATGAAATCCACAGATTGTGGCTGGATGGGGCTTGAGCATTCCTCAAGAATTCATGTCTTTCCTTTTCCCTTTTCCCTTTTCCCTTTCCCTTTCCCTTTTCCTTTTTCCCTTTTCCTTTTTCCCTTTTCCTTTTTCCCTTTCCCTTTTCCTTTTTCCCTTTCCCTTTCCCTTTCCCTTTCCCTTTCCCTTTCCCTTTCCCTTTTCCCTTTTCCCTTTTCCCTTTTCCCTTTTCCCTTTTCCCTTTTCCCTTTTCCCTTTTCCCTTTTCCCTTTTCCCTTTCCCTTCCTGGCCTGGTGGGAGATTCCCTGAATTGGGTGAGCTTCAAGGTCCTTCCAGCCCAAACCATTCCGTGATTCCATGATCGGACATTCTATGGATGACATCATCTATAAATACATAAATCCCATATAATTATGGGCTCCTCCTGCATCCCTCCCCACCACAAACAAGGAGCTGCTGCTTTGTTTCTTTACGTTTCATCTAAAAAACCCCCTGGATTTGGAGTATTCTACCCTATAGCAAACACATAAATAAATTAAAAGACTTCAATTTAAAGAGCATTTTTAGGGAATTTTAATGCCTCTCTTTTTGGTAGATTCTTCAATCTCCATGTGCTGCGTTTGGGCTCCACAGAAAAGCAAAAATATCTTTAAAAACCTAAAAATCTTGGCCCAAATCCCTTTTTTTTTAGCCAGCAGCAGCACTTTTGAAGTGGCTTTGCCTCGTGGACAAACCACAACAGGGTTTCTTCTCCTTCCCTTTTTTCCACTGAAGGAAATTCTCATTTTTAGCCCATCCAGGGCTGGGGGTGGACACATTGCTAATGATCCCCCTGGGCCACCCGTTAATTAATTCCCAAACAGCTTTAAAAACTCTAGGAATTAATAAAAAAAGGGGATATTCTGTAAAATCTGAGAGTCAAGTCAAGGTAAACTCCACATTTCCGAGCATGTGGAAGGTTTAAATTCCCAACTGGAGCAGCCTTCACCCCCAGGAAGAGTCAAATCCATCTTTTTTCCCCACTCTGCCTCATCCAGAGCCTAAATGAAGGGATATTTTAGGGAAGGCACCCTGGGAAAGCTGGAATGCCAGCACAGCTCCCCAAAACAATTTATTTGTGTTAAACTGAGCCTCTCCTTTATGATTTAATGGGTTTTTTTGGGATGCAGCTGCTGCTCCATCAGGGATGCTCCATCAGGCACAAACCAGCTGGTTCGTCACATTCTGCTGGAAATAACTGGGAATAATTCTTGGGAATACTGTATTCCTTCAGGAAGGGAACAGAGCAAGGGCTTGATAGAAGCTGGAATTAAACAGAAATGAGCTTTTTTTTTTCCAACCTTCCAGCACTTGGGCAGTCAGAAATGCTGTAAAACCTCTGTAGGATCGTGAGCATCCCTGAGGTAAAATGGGATTTACGCTGGGAATGCCAGAATGTTCCAATTAAAGATACAAAGCAGCATGGAAAGGTGCTAACAAGCCTCATTTCTTAATTGGAGGGTGCACAGTTGGTTCCAGTGACGTGGGAAGGGTTGGTCCTGCCCAGTCCAGGGGGCTTTAACAAGGACATTGTGCTGAACCTGGGCTGTAGGGAAGTTCTGATCCTCATTCCCAGCTCTTCTTCCCTTTCTTCCCACAGTGCCATCTCCTCTTGGAGCTGCCAGGACCTTTGTGATCATCCAGGGCCACCCCTGCCATGGCAGGGACACCTCCCACTGTCCCAGGTGCTCCAGCCTGGCC
Organism: Prinia subflava; assembly: GCF_021018805.1. Lineage (NCBI taxonomy): Eukaryota > Metazoa > Chordata > Aves > Passeriformes > Cisticolidae > Prinia > Prinia subflava. The sequence continues at coordinate 152,842,292 of NC_086247.1, read as the reverse complement.
TTGGGCACTGCCAGGGATCCAGGGACAGCCACAGCTGCTCTGGGAATCCCAGCCCAGCCCTCCCCACCCTCCCAGCCAGGAATCCCTTCCCAATCTCCCACCCAGCCCTGCCCTCTGGCAGTGGGAGCCATTCCCTGTGTCCTGTCCCTCCAGCCCTTGTCCCCAGTCCCTCTCCAGCTCTCCTGGAGCCCCCTCAGGCCCTGGCAGGGGCTCTGAGCTCTCCCTGGAGCCTTCTCCTCTCCAGGGGAACATTCCCAACTCTCCCAGCCTGGCTCCAGCCCTGGAGCAGCTCCGGGGCCTCCTCTGGATGTCTCCAGCAGCTCCAGCTCTTTCCAGGTCCTTCCTGGTCCGAGGGAGGGGCTGGGTGAGCAGAGGGTTTGGAGTTTGCTGCTGTTGGAGCCTTGGTGGGTGTTGGTGTCTGATCTCCAGCGCCTCCTCGGTCAGAGGGGTCACTCAGAGCTGCTCTCTGCCCTTGGGATGCTCCCACATCAAACATCAGACCTTGGGAATGTGGTGGGAATGTGACCCTGTCCCCAGGAGCTGTGGGGAGCTCAGGGGTGCTCTATGAGCAGGGGGAGCAGATGCTGGAGCTGGGATCACAGAGCCATGGAATGTCTCCAGTCGGGAGGGATCTGTTGGAATCACCCAGCCCAGCTCCCTGCTCCTTGCTGGGTTATCTCAAACGGCCTTGGAGACCAGCACAGGGCCAGCAGGAGCTGCTGCTGGGACACTCCTCCATCACCACAGAGGTGTAGGACCCTACAGCTCTGCCCAGAGCCCTCACTTCCACCTAAATCCATCAAAAATCAAACACTGAGCAGAGGAAATATATGGAAAGCACCACCAAAACCTCGGAACTTACCTTCAGGAGAGCCTTTTTTGGTGGTTTCTTGTAAATGTGTGATTTGTGTGATTCCTGGCTGTTTGGGGTGGTTTGGGAGCAGCTGGAGGTCTGACCCCGCTCGTGCCTTTTCCACAGGAGGTTTATCGCATCCCGAAGAAGAGCCAAGCAGAAAAGGAGAGCACTGGTAAGTCCTCACCTGTTCCCATGTTTTCCTCTGCTCCTGTGAAACTGCTTCATTTTCCCAGTCTGGAATGTCTGGGTGGGGGGAGACGGGGCCCTGAGGGTGAGAGGAAACAACCCAGAATTAAAATCCTGAAATTGGTGAGCTTGGAAAAGCCCTCCAAGAATGAATCCAACTACCCCAGTGCTGCCAAAGCCACCACTGATCCATGTCCCCAAGTGCCACATCCACAGGGCCTTTAAATCCCTCCAGGGATGGGGACTCCACCCTTGCCCTGGCCTTGGCCAGCCTTTTCCATGAGAGATATTCCCAATATCCAACCCGAACTTCCCCTGGCGCAACTTGAGGCTGTTTCTAGGAGAGGGGAGCTCTTGATAGCCAATGATAAAAATTCCCTGCCTTTTCCCTGTTTTCCCAACAGCTGGCAGAGAGACAGCCGGGCTCCGGGATCAGACCCCCACTCCCAAGAACCCGGTCCTGAGCCGGGAGCGGGATCCAGAGCGGCAGAGCCAGAGCAAGGAGAGGAAGAGACGGAGGGATTCCCTGTCCCCGCCGTCCTCCGCCTACGAGAGGGGCACAAAGAGGCCGGAGGACAGGCAAGTGCTGGAAGGAGCTGCCACATTCCAGGGATCTGCCCCGTTCCTGCGTGAAATCTCCAGGGAAAACGGTGCTGGGGAGTCGCCCAGGGCTGGGGAGGGGAGTGTTCTCCTGGAGAATGTCCTGGTGGTGAGATTGGATCCCGGTGGGAGGTGGGCGGTTCCTTGGTGTTGGTGCCGCCTTCTCTGGGATAACCTGCACCTCCGTCTTCAGGAGTGCTTTGGAAATGAGGGAGGCTGTGCGGGAATTTCCTGCGCAGAAATTAGGGATGATGGGATGGTTTGAGTTGGAAGGACCTCAAAGCCCTTCCAGTCCCACCCTGTGCCATGGGGACACCTTCCTCTGTCCTGGGGTGCTCCAAGCCCTGTCCAGCCTGGCCTGGGACACTCCAGGGATGGGGAATCCAGGAATTCCAGGATGAGCCCTCCTAATGCAGAGAGCTCTCTGGGTCCTTCCGAATCCATTCCCTTCTGCTCCACCTCTTCCTACTGTGCTGAGCTTGGAGCTATCCCTGTACAAGAGGGAGCAGCGCCCAAACCAGGAATTCTGACTCCAAAACTTCCTTGATCGAGTGGTTATTCCCTAAATACACCTGTAAGGACAGCAGGTAGGTGTGATCCCAGCAGGCTGGTGCCAGCTCTCCTGCCTTCCCTCGGGAATGGTGGCATCACTGCCACGGCTGAGCACGCAGCTCCTGGTGAAGAGAAGGAAAATATTCCATGTCCTGCAGTTCAGAGGGACTGAAGAGCGTGTTAAAGGCAGCACAAATACCATGGAACTGCCTTTGAAGAGGTCCCTTCTCTGTTGTCCCTCTCAAAGCCACTCCATAATTAGGGAACAATTGGTGCCGAGTCAGCCAGACGAGGAAACCTCGCGCTGAGCTGAGCTGGGAAAGTTGGAAACATCTGGATAAAAAGTACAGATGTAAATCTATCCCTCTGTAACGAGGCTGGAAACATCCCCGGGAAGTAAATCCTGGATTTAGGGGTTGGTTTACACAGAATGAGCAGTTTTTGGGTGAGGAGTTGCTGCTCTGGCACTTCCCCTGTGCTGTGTCCGTGTTGGTGAAGGACCAAATTCCTTCTCTGGGAATGTTCTCCCTGCTCTGAGCTCTTTGTTATCCCAAGGATTTAATAAGGAAAATAACCAAAGAGATGGAGAAAGGAACACTAAACCCTCGGTTTCCTTCTTCCCACTCCCTCCATGGCAGCTGCTTCTCCTCCAAACCCTCCAGGCAGTGCCAGGAAAGACTTTAATTAGGGAAATCAAACTCCTCCCGGCAATGAGGTTCCCATTAACGGATCCTGCAGCTCCTCTGGGAATGCCAGGAAACAGCTCCAGCGGATCTGTTGGGAGCAATGTGCTTTTGATATGTAAATGGATCCCAGGAACACAGAATATATGGAGAATATCCTGGATGCTTTGTAGAATCCATTATATTAAGGCTGCAAAGCATTTTTCCTTGTAATCCCTGTTTTACCACACTCATAACGTCTGGAAATATCCATCTTTGATCTGAAATTTTCCTTGGTTGGGCTTTGATCAAAGTCCTTAGGCTTTTTTTCCCCCCTCCTTCTTTAATTCCCTGGAAAAATCCCTCCAGCTGCTACGTGTTTTGGGATGAGAACTCTTAAGGAATTAAAAAAACCCATCCACACCATTATTTTTTGAAGCCGAAGCTGCGGTCTGGGAACGAGCAGAATTCCAAACAGGAACGTGCTGCCTGTGATTCCCTTGTTCTTTGCCGTGTCTGCAGCTCCCATCCGGGGGTTCTGGACTGGAAAATGGAATTCTCACCCCAGCACTGGAATCTGGTGGGGAAGGTGCTGCGCTGTGAGCTGCTCCTGTTTGGGAGCCTCTTCCAAATTCCTTTTTGTCCTGCTTTGGGAAAAGCTGGCAGAGTGTTTCCAGCAGGGAAAACCCTGCGGATTGGGACCTTTCCTTGGCTTCTCTTGGAGGCGTTCCCTCCCTCCCCAGGTATCCCAGAGCAGCTCCTCCAGACTTCTGTGGCATCCTTGCATCTCCATCAGCGCCATCTGACATTGCCCAATCCGCTGGGATTGCTCATCCTCTGCCCTGTGGATGAGCAGGACCCGCGGGTGTTTCTCCCACGTTGGTCAAACAGCTGGAAAAAGGGGAATGTTTTTAGGAATTCAAATGTTTTTAGGAATTCAAATGTTTTTAGGAATTCAAATGTTTTTAGGAATTCAAATGCTTTTAGGAATTCAAATGTTTTTAGGAATTCAAATGCTTTTAGGAATTCAAATGTTTTTAGGGATTCACGCTGTTGTTGGGCACTCCAGGATTTCCCCTTTCGCTGCTGGAGCCCTGCAGCCCCCTGAGGCCTCTCTCGCTGCCCCTCTCTCCCAGGTACGACACCCCAGCCTCCTCCAAGAAGAAGGTGCGTCCCAAGGAGCGCCAGAAGCTCTCCACGGAGGAGCGCCGCAAGCTCTTCGAGCAGGAGGTGGCGCAGCGGGAGGCCCAGAAGCAGCAGCAGCAGCTCCAAAACCTGGGCATGGCGTCCCCGCTGCCCTACGACTCCCTGGGCTACGGCACGCCCCACCACAGCTTCCTGGGCTACCCGCCGGGCTACCCCATGCAGGCCTACGTGGACCCCAGCAACCCCAACGCGGGCAAGGTGCTGCTGCCCACGCCCAGCATGGACTCCATGTGCTCGCCGGCGGGCTACGAGCACTCCCAGACTCTGGTGGAGCCGGCGCTGGGCGCCGCGCCGGCCGTGCCCGTGGTGCAGCACGTGGCCGCCGCCGCCGCCGCCGCCGCCGTGGAGGTGGCGGCGCCGCCGTACGCGGCCGCCGGCGACGCCGCCGCGGGGCACCAGGAGGCCAACGTGGCCGTGGTGCCGGTGCCCGCGGCGGCCGGCGCCGTGCAGGGCCAGGGCTACGGCGTGTGGGAGTCGGGCCAGCAGCCCGTGGCGGTGCAGCAGCCCTACTCGCCCGCCCAGTCCCAGCCCGCCATCTACTACCAGGGCCAGGCCTGCCAGGCCGTCTACGGCGTGACCTCGCCCTACTCGCAGGCCACGGCGCCCATCGTGCAGGTAATTCCAGCCGGGAACGCCCGCGGGAGCGGGGGAAAACACACGGGTTACTCACGCCGGGCTCCTCTGGGTGGAGCATCCTCTTAGCTCTGCTCGGGGACTTGGTGCCCAAGGGCAGGAGAAAAGCACAGCCCAGGGGGTTTCTGTGTACAAACGGCAGAAATTAGGGAATCACGGAATCCTGGGATTTGGGGGTTGGAAGGAACCTTCAGGAGAATCCAGTTCCACCCCCTGCCGTGGCAGGGACAGCTTCTGTTATCCAGGATTGCTCCAAGGCCCATCCAACATGGCATTGGACATTCCAAGGGATGGGGATTATTGAGAACATCCAGGATTGGGAGTATTGATCACATCCAGGGATTTGGATATTGATCACATTCAGGCATTTGGGATATTGAGAACATCCAGGATTGGGGGTATTGATCACATTCAGGATTGGGGATATTGATCACATTCAGGCATTTGGGATATTGAGAACATCCAGGACTGGGGATATTGATCACATTCAGGGATTTGGGATATTGAGAACATCCAGGACTGGGGATATTGAGAACATTCAGGGATGATGATTCCATAGTTTTTTGGGCCAATCAGGAATTTGCGACTTGCAGGAATATTTTGGCTTTTTGACTGTTGAAGGGAGATTTGTGGATAAAAGCTGAGTAAGTGAGTGAAACGTGGATGTGGGAACTCAGCTTCCACTGGCTTTTGGAAGCAGAGTCTGGAGCTACCAGAATTAATTACGTTACAAAAATCTGTGGGTAATGTTAGGAAGGAATTCCTGGCTGGGAGGGTGGGGAGGGGCTGGAATACCCAGAGAAGCTGTGGCTGCCCCTGGATCCCTGGAGGTGTCCAAGGCCAGGCTGGACGGGGCTTGGAGCAGCCTGCTCTGGTGGAAGCTCAGAGGTTTTTTGGGAGCAGCAGCTGAGTGTGGTGCCTGTTGCAGAGCTATGCCCAGCCAGGCCTGCAGTACATCCAGGGCCAGCAGATCTACACGGCGCATCCGCAGGGAGTGATCGTGCAGCCGCCCGCCGCCGTCACCACCATCGTGACAGCCGGGCAGCCCCAGGCCATCCAGCAGGTGAGGGCTGGGGAGAGAGGGAGGGAGGGAGGGATGGATGGAGGGATGGATGGAGGGAGGGATGGATGGATGGATGGATGGATGGATGGATGGATGGATGGATGGATGGAGGGATGGATGGAGGGATGGAGGGAGGGATGGATGGATGGATGGATGGATGGAGGGAGGGATGGATGGAGGGATGGATGGATGGATGGATGGATGGAGGGATGGAGGGAGGGATGGAGGGAGGGATGGAGGGATGGAGGGAGGGATGGATGGATGGATGGATGGAGGGATGGAGGGATGGAGGGATGGATGGAGGGATGGAGGGATGGAGGGATGGATGGAGGGATGGAGGGATGGAGGGATGGAGGGATGGATGGAGGGATGGAGGGAGGGATGGAGGGAGGGATGGAGGGATGGATGGAGGGATGGATGGATGCATGGATGGAGGGATGGATGGAGGGATGGATGGAGGGATGGATGGAGGGATGATGGATGGAGGGATGGATGGAGGGATGGATGGAGGGATGGATGGATGGATGGATGGAGGGATGGATGGATGGATGGATTTGGGATGGATGGATGGATGGATGGAAGGATGGATGAAGGGATGCATGCATGGATGGATGGAGGGATGTGGAGGGTTTTCCCGTGGGATAAAGAGCTGCCTCACAACTTTCTCTCCATCCCTGCCGTGCCGTTTGCAGCCAGAGCTGGTGGTCACCAACAACCTCCTGGATCTGCCTCCGCCTTCCCCTCCCAAACCCAAAACCATCGTCCTCCCTCCCAACTGGAAAACGGCCCGGGATCCCGAGGGAAAGATCTACTACTACCACGTGGTCACCAGGTGGGTGTGGGCATGGCTGGCCCCTGTCCCCAAGTGCCACATCCGCAGGGCTTTGGGATCTCTGGGATGGGCACTCCAACCCTCTCCATGAAGGAGTTTTCCCAGTCTCCAACCTGAACATCCCCTGGCACAACCTGGGGCCATTCCCTCTTGTCCTGTCGCTTGTTTTTTGGGAGAAGAGCCCAGCTCCCACCTCCATAGGAGGAAACATGATTTTCCCGATGTTTTTCCTACGCCTTTCCCATCAGTTTTGGAAACAACCAGGTTTTGGATCAATCCTTGTGAATTCACCTGAAATTAAAATGAAATTTAAGCTTCTAAAAAGGACTTGTTTTAAATTTCCAACCCCATGGGAGGTGTGGATAGGGATCCACCTCTGAAGGGAGGAATATTTTCTTCCGTATCCATTCCCTGCTGTCAGTTCTTGTTCCTGGCACACATTTCCCTGCATCCATGAATCTTTTCCATCTCCCTTCTGGATTCCTCCCGGCTCCCTGGCACACAGCAGAGCAGGAGACCTTCGAACACCTGGAATTCAAACCAGTGGAGCAGGAATTGGTGAACTGTGTTGTGTGGAAGTCTCGGGATGGGATGAGGAGACCCAAGGGAGCCTTGGTGGAGGCCGAGCCTTCCCTGGGCTCTTGGGATGTTCCCACCTTTCCATGCTGGGAATTCCATCCCGGTGATGAACATCCCTTGATCCCACTGTATCACTGTGGTAGAAAACGGTGCAGATTCCCTTTTTTAACTTCTTCCTGCTTGGTTTGAACCTCCTCCAGCTTAGAAATCCTCACACTCATCGTCAGGAGCGCGATGAGGCCGTGAATTCCGTGTGCCAGGAATTCCGACGGCCGATGGAATCTGGATGTCCCAGCCCATGGGGTGACCCCTGAGCAGGTCCCAGTCCCCCGAGGAGGTGACAATGACCTGTCCTCCTTCCTGCAGACAAACCCAGTGGGACCCTCCCACCTGGGACAGCCCCGGCGACGAGGCCAGCCTGGAGCACGAGGCCGAGATGGACCTGGGCACCCCCACGTACGACGAGAACCCCATGAAGGTGAGGGGGGACAGTCCTTGGGATGGAGCTGGGAGGGGGCAGGGGGACACGAGTGACCCCAAATCCCGTGGGATGGCACCACTGGCATCACTCGGGGCTCGGCTGTGCTCACGTGAACTCCGGACTTCCCTGGAGTTCTGCCCTGGATTCCAGCCTGGCCAGAAAAATGGGAATGAGGGGGAATAACACTGAAAAAGGACAAACTAAGGGTGTCGCTCAGGAGCCTTTCCATACCTTTCTGAGTCCTTAAAAAGCTGGATAAAATTCATGGAAAGAAAGGAATCCGTTCTCCCTGGGAATGCTCCCACATTTCCAGGATTTTCCTGGAGGTGTTGCCCATCCTGCAGCACCCAGGAACTCATCCCACGTGGCTGCTGTTGCCTTTCCATGTGCTACCAGCATCCCAAGGGTTAATCCCATTCCTGGAACGCCTCCGAGGGCTCCAGCCAGGAATCCTGGCGAGTTCACTCCGACAAATATTTATCTCCCTGCAAAAAAGCTAATTGGAAAATGAGCTCAGAGCTGGCACTCCCTGCTCAGCCAAGGGGCTGTTGCCTCCACAGAGAAATCCAGGGAAGCCTTTTCAAGGATTTTTATCCCTGGATCAGTGTCACATTTGTCCCATGACATTCCCTGATATTCCAGGATCTTGGGATTGCAAATATTGTTGAAGGATATTGGGATTGAGCAAGAAAATTGTGAATTGGAGGCTCTAAAGGGAGATTGGAAGCTGGAATAGCTGGGAAATGCATCCCTGTGGAGGGATGAGCTGAAGTTCAGTGGTGGAGAGCTTGGAACATCTCAGCTTGGGAATATTTGGGAACATCCCTGGGATGGGAGCAAGGTGCTGAGGAGAAGGTTGGGCTCCTCTGAGCGAGGAGACAGAGCTGTGCTGGTGCTCTCCAGGGAATTCCTGTGGAATTCTGAGGGTCTTGGTGCTGCCTGCACAGCAGAGGGTGCAGCAAGGGGAGGGGCTTCCGTAAATGTGGGTTTTATCCCATAAATTGGGATAAGGAGGAGCCGAGGTGATGCAAGGGCTTTGCCTCAGGCTGGACAGAACCAGCTGCTCCTTCCCGGTTTTGTTACTCACTCCAACCCCCAAATCCCCGAATTTCCCTGAATCCCTGAATCCCTCATTCCTAAATGAGCCGTGGCTCTGGCTGACCTCGGGCTGAGGTGGTTCCCACTCACTCCAGAGCTTTCATTCCTTTTCTTCTGGGCCAGGAGGGCCGGAAGGTCGGGTTTTTCCTGGCACTGAATTCCCGTGGTCGCAGCTCCTGCCTTCAAGGCTTCCACCCTGAAATTACAACCACATTCCTCGGATTTTTTACCCTCCTCCCCACCCCACACCTTTCCCAAATGGATTAAACCCACCCAGGAGGGATTAAACCCACCGGCACCGCGGCTCTGGCGCCCAACAGCTGCTGCTGCTATTCCCGGTGTTCCTGGGCCGGGAGGATTTTGATGGAAAGGCACAAGAGGAGTGGGAGGCCAGGGTCACTGTTCCCGTTAAAGCACACTCAAAATCCTTCTTTTCCCTTGGAAAAGGGCTTTCCTGAGGGAGTGGCCCAGCAGGAAGGCTGGCAGGGACACTGGGCTGGATGCTGAAGGTTTTGCATCCTGTTAGATGGAGAAAGTTGGGATTTGGGATGAGTTTGTCTCTGCCCATGGGTTCTCCATGGAAAGGCTGGTGTCAGTGGAGCAGATCCCAGCTGCTGGAAAGGAGAATCCCGGTCAGGCTCCTCCGGGTTTTCCTTGATCCCATCCCAGGCTGGTTTCCCCCCATCTTTGTGGCTCCTCCATTCCCAGAGGAATGTTCTCCTCCAGAGGCTGGAGAACAGGGACAGCTCCATTCTGGGGGTTTTCCTGTGTTAGTTTTCCTGGCAGCCTTTGGATTACGAGATTTCACTGAGGAGGGGTGAGGGAGGAAGGCCTCGAAGAAGAGGTTTTGATATTAAAATAAATAGAAAATAGAATTTTAGCCTGAAATCAGGAAGAATTGGCACAAGGAGGAGCTTGGAAATGGAGTTTTAGTTTCTCCTCCTCATCTTTCCCTGATAATTTTGATGTGGATTTTTTGCCCACATCCCACATGGAGAGGGGTTGGATGGGGAAGTGTGTGGGGCCAGAGAAGGATTTGGGGATGGAGAAGGGATTGGTGGAGAAGGATTGGGTGAAGGAGAAGGATTTTGGGATGGAGAAGGGACTGGTAGAGAAAGTTTTGAGGATGGAGAAAGAATTGGTGGAAAAGGATTTGGTGGTGAAGAAGGGAATGATGATGGAGAAGGATTTGGGGTGGAGAAGGGAATGATGATGGAGAAGGGATTGGTCATGGAGAAGGGTTTGGGGTGGAGAAGGGATTGATGATGGAGAAGAGTTTAGTGATGGAGAAGGATTTTGGGGATGGGGGAGGATTTCATGATGGAAAAGGGATTGGTAGTGGAGAAGGAATTTGGGGGTGGAGAAAGATTTGGGGTGGTGGAAGGGTTTGGGAAGGTTGAAAGGTTTGGGAATGAGGAGGGGTTTGGAAGGGTTTGGAAAGGTTTGGGAATGAGGAGGGGTTTGGAAGGGTTTGGAAAGGTTTGGGAAGGTTTGGGAATGAGGAGGGGTTTGGAAGGGTTTGGAAAGGTTTGGGAAGGTTTGGGAATGAGGAGGGGTTTGGAAGGCTTTGGAAAGGTTTGGGAATGAGGAGGGGTTTGGAAGCGTTTGAGAATGTTTGGGAATGAGGAGGGGTTTGGAAGGCTTTGGGAAGGTTTGGGAAGGTTTGGGAATGCCGAGGGCTTTGGGAAGGTTTGGGAAGGTTTGGGAATGAGGAGGGCTGTGCCGATGGAGCGCCGCAGGCTCTGGAGCCGGAGCCATCCGCAGCCATCCCCATCTGCTCCCCATTCCCGGCCGTTTGAAGTGGCAGCCGAGCCTGGGGCCGGAGCAGCAGCTTTGATGTCCCTGCTGGGCCGGGCCTGGCCATAAACCCTCCCTGGATTTACACCCTGTCCCCCGCTCCCGGGGTTTGCAGCTCTGCCCTCCAGCCAGGCACATTTTCAGGGATTGAAAGGGATTTCTTTCCCTGCTTTTTTCAGTGTTAAATACTTGTACAAAGTGGGATTTTTTTAATTAAAAGAAATATTGGGACATCATCAAAGAGCAGAAGGAGAGGGGAAACCTCCCCTGGCTCTCCAAACCTTTCACAAATCCTTTTGCTCTTCCCGTCCTTGCAATCCCAGTTGGGATGCCCTGGATCCCAGAGCTCTCCCAGAACACGGTGCTGGTGCAGGGATGCTGCTTTCCCCCCCTGGGCTCCAGGGATGTGGCAGAGCCGGGGATGGGAGTGTGTGGGAGGTGGGTGTGGATCCAGCACGAAGGGATGGGCTCCGGGATGCAGCTGGAGCGGATTCGACTCCGTCACTAAATCAGGGATCGGTGCTCAGGGAAGCAGCCAGAAATGCCGAGAAAATTCCCTTTATCCTGGCTGGAGCTAAAGATAATCCTTGTGAATGCTTGTGGGGGGCCCCAGCCCTGGCAGGGAATTCCTGAGGGAAAATCCATCGCCACAGGGCTTGCTCCCACTATGGACCAGCCCCAGGACCCACTGCTGCTCTTTTCCCAGCTTTTTTTCCAAAGGAAACAAGAGCAAGGAGTGGTCCCTGTGCCTCCCAGCCCAGGAGTGTGCTGGGAATTGTGCCAGGATTGGGCTGGGAAATGTGTTGGGACCAAGCTGGGGAGTGCCAGGAGCGAGGCTGGGAAATGCTGGGAGTGGGCTGGGGACCGTGCTGGGATCAGACTGGGAATTGTGCCTGGATTGGGGCGAGGAGCGTGCCGGCATCGGGATGGGGAGCTCTGGGACTGGGCTGGGAAATGCCTGCCTTGGGGTGGGGAGCATTCCAGGACTGGGCTGGGAAGAGCACCAGGAATGAGCTGGGAATTGTGCCTGGATCGGGCTGGGAAGTTCACTGGGATGAACTGGGAAGCTCACCTGGAAGTTCACCAGGATTGAGCTGGGGAATGCACCAGGGAAAGTTTGCTGGGATAAGGCTGGGAAGAGCACCAGGAGTGGGCTGGGAGATCCCTGGTTTGGGGTGGGAGTGTGCTGGCATTTGTCTGGGAATTGGGCCTGGATCAGACCGGGAATGGTGCTGGCCTTGGGCTGGGAAGGGTGTTGAGAATGGACCTGGAATCTCATCAGGATTGGGCTGAGAAGCTCATTGGGATCAGGCTGGGAAGATCTGGGTTGGAATGGGGAGTGTGCTGGCATGGGCTGGGAATCTCCTGGGAAGGGGCTGGAATCCCCCTGGGAAGGGGCTGGAATCCCCTGGGAATGTCTGGAAGCCATGGTGCCCATCAGGCGGTGGCCCAGGGGCGCTGTCCCCAGGGTGGCACCAGGGACGCGCTGCCATCCCTGCGTTCCCCTCTCCAGTCTTCCAAGAAGCCCAAGACGGCGGAGGCGGACACGTCCAGCGAGCTGGCCAAGAAGAGCAAGGAGGTGTTCAGGAAAGAGGTGAGGGATCCCGGGATCCATGGGATCAATGGGATGGGATCCATGGGATGGGATGGGATGGGATGGGATGGGATGGGATGGGATGGGATGGGATGGGATGGGATGGGATGGGATGGGATGGGATGGGATGGGATGGGATGGGATGGGATGGGATGGGATGGGATGGGATGGGATGGGATGGGATGGGATGGGATGGGATGGGATGGGATGGGATGGGATGGGATGGGATGGGATGGGATGGGATGGGATCCATGGGATGGGATGGGATGGGATCCAAGGGATGGGATGGGATGGGATGGGATAATGGGATGGGATCCATGGGATGGGATCCATGGGATGGGATGGGATGGTGGGAGCAGGGAGCAGGAGCCAGCGCTGTCTCCCGCAGATGTCCCAGTTCATCGTGCAGTGCCTGAATCCCTACCGGAAGCCCGACTGCAAGGTGGGCCGGATCACCACCACCGAGGACTTCAAACACCTGGCACGAAAGGTGGGAATGTGGGAATGTGGGAATGGGGGAATGTGGGAGTGTGGGAATGCACGGGGACACGGGGACACAGCGGGTACAGGGACACACGGGTGCAGAACACGGGGACTTGGAGGGTACAGGGACAGGGGATACAAGGACTTGGGAACACGAAGAGTACGGGAACGGGGGGACATGGATACAGACACAGGGACATGGGGACATGGGGACATGGATACAGAGACACAGAAACATGGGGACATGGATACAGGGACATGGGGACATGGATACAGAGACACAGAAACATGGGGGCATGGATACAGAGACACAGGGACATGGGGACATGGGCTCAGAGACACAGGGACATGGGGACATGGATACAGAGACAGGGACATGGGGACATGGGGACATGGGGACATGGATACAGAGACACAGGGACATGGGGACATGGGCTCAGAGACACAGGGACATGGGGACATGGATACATCCAGGACATGGGGACAGGGACATGGGGACACCCAGGACATGGGGACATGGATACAGAGACACAGGGACATGGGCACACACAGGACATGGTCACATGGATACAGCCATGGGGACATGGTCACACCCAGGGTACGGGGACATGGGGACACACAGGGACATGGGAACTTGGATGCAGGGACATGGGGACACAGGGACAGGAATGTGGGGACATTGGGTACAGGGACTTGGGGACACGGTCGTGCTGAAAGATGAGGACACGGACACGGGGGTAATGGACACAGGGTACAGGGACATGGAATGTGGGGCTTGGGGACATGGAGAGTGCAGGTTCATTGGAGTGTGGGAAGTGGGGACATGGGGTACAGGGACACAACTGTGGGGACATGGGGACACAGGATAGAGGGGTATGGGGACACAGGGACATGGGGTTCAAGGAGCTGGGAACATGAGGGGTATGGGAACTTGGGAATACAGAGACACAGGGATAAAGGACATGGGGACACAAAGGGTACAGGGACATGAGGACATGGGGATAAAGGACATGGGGACACGTGGACAGTAGGGTATGGGGACAAAGGGACACAGGGATGTGGGACATGGGGACATGGGGACACAGGGACAGTGGGGTATGGGGACATGGGGACAAAGGGATGGCCCCAGGAAATGGGATCGTGTCACTCCAGCTGCCTCCAGCTCCTTGCAGGATGAGGGACGGGAAGGAGAAATGGTGGGGGGATATTGGGAGAGCAACAGGAAATATTTGGGGAATATTTGGGGAATATTTGGGGAATAACAGGAGAGATTTGGGCAATAATACAACAGCAGCTCAGGGAATATTTGGGGAGTTACAGGGAATAATTTGGGAATAACTGATAAATATTATGGAGGAATAATAGGAAATATTTAGGGAATATTTGGGGAATAACAGGAAATATTTGGGGAATATCTGGGCAATAATGGGAGAATAATTTAGGGAATATTTGGGAATAACAGGAAATATTTGAGGGATAATTGCAAATATCGGCACAACAGTACCAAATATTTAGGGAATATTTGGGAAATAATAGCAAATTGAATATTGGGAATGATTTGGAGAATATTTGGGAAGTAATAGAAAAATAATTTAGGGAGTAATAGGGAATAGTTAGGGAAGAATGGGAAATATTTGAGGAGTTAGAGGAAAATAGCTTGGGAATGTTAGGAAAATACAGCAGATATTTGGGGAACAATACCAAATACTTAGGGAATATTTAGGGAATATTTGAGGAATATTTGGGGAATATTTAGGGAATGTTTAATGAATATTTGAGGAATGTTTAGGGAATATTTGAGGAATATTTGGGGAATATATAGGGAATATTTGAGAAATGTTTGTGGGATATTTGGGGATTGTTTGGGGAATATTTAGGGAATATTCGGGGAATAATAGGAAAATAGCTTGAGAATGTTTGGAAAATAAGAGCAAATATTGGAGGAACACTACCAAATATTTCAGGAATATTTAGGGAACATTTGAGGAATATTTGGGGAATATTTGGGCAATAATAAAACAATATCTTGGGCAATATTTGGGGAATAATACAGTAATAGCTTGGGCAATATCTGGAAATAACAGGGAGTAGTTGGGGAATAATAGGAAAATAGTTTGGGAATGTTTGGAAAATAGAGCAGATATTGGGAGAACAACACCAAATATTTTGAAGTATTTGGGGAATGTTTAGAGAATATTTGGGGAATATTTAGGGAATATTTAAGGAATAATTGCAGAATATTTAAGAAATATTTGGGGAATATTTAAGGAGTATTTGAGGAATATTTAGGGAATATTTGGGGATTAACATGACAGCGGCTCCGCGAATATTTGCAAATAAGAGGAAATATTTGGGAAGTAGAGCACAGTAGCTTGGGGCATGCCCAGTCCTGGGCTGGGTGGGAATTCCGGCACTGACTCCGGCATTCCCGCCCTATTCCCGCCCCATTCCCTCTCCCACAGCTGACCCACGGCGTGATGAACAAGGAGCTCAAGTACTGCAAGAACCCCGAGGACCTGGAGTGCAACGAGAACGTCAAGCACAAGACCAAGGAGTACATCAAGAAGTACATGCAGAAATTCGGGATCCTCTACAAGCCCAAGGAGGACACGGAGCTGGAATAGCGACCCCCGGCCCTTCCGAACCACCAACCTGTGAATTTATTATTATTATTATTATTATTAATTATTATTATTATTATGACGACGATGGATTTTTTGGGGTTTTTTTTTTTAAGGAAATCAAACTTGGTCGCCGTGGTTGAGCCGGGCTTTCCCGAGCCCGCCTTTGCTGAGCCAGGCTTTCCTGAGCCCGGCTTTCCCGGCACCGCTCCCGAGCTCTGTATTATATTTTAACCTATATGTGAATATATTGAGAATAATTTGCTTTTTTCCCCGTTGCTTTCAGCCCCAAACTTGCCCATCCCACGGGAATGTTCGACAGGAGACTTTGGGGGTTATTCCCGGATTTTTTTTTTGGTTTGTTTTTATTTTTTTTTTTGGTTGTTTCCTTGGTTTTTCTTTTCGGTTCTGCGAGGTTTCCTCCGTTTATTCCCTGTAAATACTGCGGATTTCTGGCCATGTTGATAAGATTGATTTTACTGCTTCGAGCATTTTACTTTATCCAATTTTTACGGAACTTTTTATGTAAAAAAAAAAAAAAAAAAAGAAAAAAAAAGGGGCAAAAAAAGAGAAAAAAATAAAAAATCAAAAGAAAAAAACCACAAAAACAAAACCAACCCCAAACCCCAAAACCAACGCTGGGTGGGGCCAAAAGGGGACCTGGCTTGGGATGTCCCCTCTCCCTTGGGGACCTCCTGCACCCTCAGCATTCCCAGGAATCTGAACTCCCTGGGAAGTTTGGGGTGACCTGGGAGCATTTTGGGGTTAAAAATGGCTTTTTCTGTCCCTGACGCCTCCTGCCTTGGGGGCTTTAAGGTGTCCCCTGCTGGGATGGGTGTGGGACACACGGACACTCCTGGGGACACGTGGGGACACGTGGGTGCCCAAGGACACAGGGACACCCGAGGGGTCACACACCCCTGGGGAAACAGGGGACACCTGGGGACACCCAGCCCGCCACGTCCCAGGGGTGCAGGGACACCCAAGGACACATCCTGGGGACAAAGGGACACTTGGGATACGTCCTAGGGACACACAAACCTCTGAGGGTGACAGACAGACACCCGAGGGGACTCATGGACAGCTGGGGACACTTGGGACACCCGAGGGGACATTCCAGGGACAAACGGACACCTGGGGACACCAGAGGCACAGGGATACCTGGGGACACTGGGACACCTGGAGGGACACATCCCGGGGACACCCAAGGGAGCATTCTGGGGACAAACAGGCACCCGGTGACACTGGGGACACCTGTGGGGACACACAGACACCCGAGGACACAAACCCTGGTGGCACCCAGTGACAGTTTAATGTCCCCACCAAAGGTCCCCGTCCCACCCCCTAGAATCCCTAAAAAAGTACAAAAGTCACATAAAAAATCCCCAGGAATCCAGCGGGAAGTGGGAGCAGCCACCGGCGCGGCTCCAGGGTGTCACACGGCACAGGTGGCATCCCCCGCTGTCCCCACGGGTGTCACACGGCGGAGGTGGCGTCCCCCGCTGTCCCCGGTGTCCCCGGGCCGCGCTCCAGGAGCCGCTCCAGCTCTCCCGGCTCCTCCTGGCGCCGCGGGGACAGCGCGGGGGCCTCGGGGGGCGCTGCGGGCAGGGGCGGGCTCAGCCCCCGGGACCGCCCCGGGACAGCGGGGCCGGGATGGGGCGGGACCGACCCCATCCGGGGCTCCGTGATGCCTTCCCATGGATCCCATCCCATCCCATGGATCCCATCCCATCCCATGGATCCCATCCCATCCCATGGATCCCATCCCACAGATCCCATCCCATCCCATGGATCCCATCCCACGGATCCCATCCCATCCCATGGATCCCATCCCATCATCCCATCCCATCCCATGGATCCCATCCCATCCCATGGATCCCATCCCATCCCATGGATCCCATCCCATCGTCCCATCCCACCCTACCCCATCCCATGGATCCCATCTCATCCCATGGATCCCATCTCATCCCATGGATCCCATCCCATGGATCCCATCCCATCCCATGGATCCCATCCCACCCCACCCCATCCCATGGATCCCATCCCATCCCGTAGATCCCATCCCATCCCATGGATCCCATCCCATCCCATGGATCCCATCCCATGGATCCCATCCCATCCCATGGATCCTATCCCATCCCATCCCATGGATTGGATCCCATCCCATCCCATGGATCCCATCCCAGCCCATCCCAAATTCTCAGGTGCCCCCAGACCCTGACTTTCCCTAAGCTGGATGTCCCCAAACCCGCGGATGTCCCCTAAATCCCCAGCTCTGCCTGTCCCCAAATCTCCCCAGGCCTGGGTGTCCCCAGACCTGCGGGTGCCCCCCAAATCACCCCAGGCCTGGGTGTCCCCAAATTCTGCGGGTGTCCCCTCAAATCCCCCCGGGGCAGGGTGTCCCCGGGTGCCACCCGCTCAGGCTGTCCCCAACCCCTGCTCAGGCTGTCCCCAAGCCCCCCCGGTCACTCACGGGCCTGGCTCCCCTCCAGGCCGCCGCTGTCCCCCCGCAGCTTCTCCGCGTCCCCCGCGTCCCGCGCTTTGTCCAGCTGCCGCTTCTTCCTGCAGGTGTCCCAGCTGGGGGGACACAGGGGACACTGGGGGACACCGGGGGACACTGGGGACACCAGGGGACACCAGGGGACACCGGGGTCCCCCCGCACTCACCACTTGAAGGCCACGTAGGCCAGCAGCCCCACGACGAGCGCGGCCAGGAGGGCGCAGTACAGGGGGATGATGTCCCCGGGGGGCTCCGGGGGTGGCACTGGTGGTGTCACCCGGGGCTCCCCCGGCGCTGGCGGGGTCCCCTCGGCCTCGTCTGTGGGAGCCCCAAAGAGGGAGGGGAGCGCTGACATTCCCGGGAATGCCAGCATTCCCCACTGTGCCTCAGTTTCCCCTTGGAGACTCCCCACCCCTGGGGTCTGGGGACACCTCCCCGGTCACCCCCTGAGGGATACGGGGGGGAAACTGAGGCACAAAAAGGGGAACGAGGGACAAAAAGGGAAACTGAGGCACAGAAAACGGGATGGGATAAAAAGGGGAAACTGAGGCACAAAAAGAGGGAATGAGGGACAAAAGGGGAAACTGAGGCACAAGAAGGAATGAGGTGAAAAAGGAAACTGAGGCAGGAAAAGGAGGAATGCGGGACAAAAAGGAAAACTGAGGCACGACACGAGGAAACTAAAGCAGGACATGGGGAAACTGAGGCACAAAAGGGGAAACTGAGGGGCGACGGGGGAAACTGAGGCAGGACAAGAGGAAATTAGGGAATGATGTGGGGAAACTGAGGCACGATGTAAGGACAGTGAAGCAGGACAGAGGAAACTGAGGCACAAAAAGGGGAAAGTGAAGAACTATGGCAGGAAACTGAGGCACGAAAGGGAAACTGAGGCACGAGAAGGGGAAATTAAGGAGTAACAAGGGGAAACTGAGGCTCGGAAGGGACACTGAGGCACAGAAGGGACACTGGTGCCACTCACGGGCGCAGGGCGGGCAGGGCGGGCACGGTTCCTCGGGCTCCTCCTCCGCGGGGCTCCGCGCTGCGGGTTTGGGGCGTTTTGGGGTTTTTGTGGTTTTTTGGGGTGGTTTTTGGGGGGCGTTGCTGGGTTCGGGGTGGGTTTGGGGCACTCACCGCGGGCACAGGGCGGGCAGCGGCTGTCGCAGGGCTCGGGGACATCGGGGGGACACGGGGGACACCCCCCGGGCCGCCCCGGCACCTGCGGGCACAGCGGGCAGCCTGCCTCAGTTTCCCCTGAATCCGCTCCCGCCAATTCCCGCCGGGACCGCCCCGAACCCGGGGAAAAGGGAGGGAAGGGGGATTGTAAAAATCAATAATGATGAGAAAAAGGGAAAGGGAGAAAAGCGGGGAAGGGAAACAAGGGAGGGAAATAAACGGAAAATAAACCTGAGATCAAAGGCTCCAAAACGGGAAGGGACGAAAGGAAAAGAACGAAATAAAAGGAAGAGAAAGGAAGGGAAAAGCTGAGCGAAATTAAAACGGGAGGGAGGAAAACAATGTGAAATAAAGGGGAAAAAAGGAAAATAACGTGAAATAAAGGAAAATAAAGGAAAACAACGTGAAATAAAGGGGAAAAAAGGAAAATAACGTAAAATAAAGGAAAATAATGTGAAATAAAAGAAAATAAAGCAAAAGAAAGGAAAATAATGTGAAATTAAAAAATCAAGGAAAAGAAAGGAAAACAACGTGAAATAAAGGGAAATAAAGGGAAATAAGTAAAGGAAAGTAAAGGAAAGTAAAGGAAAGTAAAGGAAAGTAAAGGAAAGTAAAGGAAAGTAAAGGAAAGTAAAGGAAAGTAAAGGAAAGTAAAATAGGATAAGATGAAATAAAACAGGGAAAATGAAATAAAAATTAAAAAGGAAAATAAAAAAATAAAAAAGGAAAATAAAGTGAAATTCAAAAAAGGAGAGTGAAGTAAAAGAGGAAAATGGAAAAAAAAAAAAAAAGGATGATAAAAATAATAGTTAAAAAATATAGAAAGGAAAATAAAAAGAAAATAAACCAGGAAAATAAAAGAAAATAAAGAGGGAAAAAAAAAAGGAGGAAAATGGAATGAAATGAAAGAAAAGGAACTGAACAGAAATGACCCAAATTTAACCGAACCAACCCCAAAAAACTTCAACAAAAGCCATGGAGCGAGGTGACCCGGGGGCAGCGGGAGACCCGGCCCGGTCCCAATCCCGTTCCAATCCCGTTCCAATTCCGGTCCCAGTCCCGGTCCAATCCCGGTCCCGTTCCCAGTCCCAGTCCCAATCCTGTTCCAATCCCGGTCCCGTTCCCAGTCCCAGTCCCAATCCTGTTCCAATCCCGTTCCCAGTCCCAGTCCCAATCCCGTTCCCGCCCGGTTCCCATCCCAATCCCGTTCCCGCCCGGTTCCCATCCCAATCCCGTTCCCGCCCGGTTCCCATCCCAATCCCGTTCCCGCCCGGTTTCCAGTCCCACTCCCGGTCCCGTCCCGGTCCCGTTCCCGCACCGGGCTCAGCAGCAGCAGCAGCAGCGGCACCGGGAGCGGCCGCATCGCCGGGACCGGCCCGGGACCCGCTCCGGGCCGGGCCGAACCGAGGCCGAGCGGCGCCGAACTGTTCCGAGCCGCCCCGAACCGCTTCGGCTCCGCCCGGTTCGGTCCCGTCCGGCACCGCTCGGCCCCACTTCGGCACCGCCGCGTCCCTGTTCGGTCTCGTTGGGTCCCGTTCGGCTCCAATGAGTCCCGGTTCGGCCCCGCTCGGCTCCGCTGGATCTCCGTTCGGCTCCTTTCGGTCCCGTTCGATCCCGGTTCGGCCCCGCTCGGTCCCGGTTCGGCCCCCCTCCTCCCCGCTCGGCTGCGTTCGGCCCCGGTTTGGCCCTGTTCGGTCCCGGTTCTTCCCCGGTTCGGCCCCGTTCGGCCCCGCTGGGTCCCGGTTCGGCCCCGCTGGGTCCCGGTTCGGCCCCGCTCGGGTCCCGGTTCGGCCCCGCTCGGCTCCTCTCGGCTCCTCTCGGCTCCTCTCGGCCGCCCCGTCGCGCCTGGGCCGGGCCGGACTGGGCGTGGCTCCCCCGGGCAGGGCCGGGCGGGGCGCGTTCCTATTGGCTGCGCGAGGCGTGAGGGGCGTGGCCACACCTGGAGCCCCGCCTCTCTCAGCTCCGAGGGTCGTAGGTTCGAGTCCCGCCCGGGGCTCGCTCATCAGGACGGGTCCGAACTGGGCCGGACCGGTCCGAACTGGGACCGAGGGCACCGAAGGGGCGATGTCACCCACTCCCCTCCATCTCCACCTCCCACGGCGCTTCCCCGTGGGAATAAGTGCCTGGAAGCAGGAAAAGCAGCTTTATTGAGCCCCAGTGTGCGTGCAGCACTTGGGGATGCGCAGGGTCTCAGCGTGAGCGCAGTGTCGGGGGAAGGACGTGGAGTGGGAATGAGGAGTGGGAGTGGGAATGGGGAGTGGGAATGGGAAGTGGGAGTGGGGAGTGAGAATGGGGAGTGGGAGTGTGTGCAGGGTGTGGGTGCAGGGTGTGGGTGCAGATTCTTGGTCCAGGGTCCGGGTGCGGGTGCACCCCCTGCATCTCCTCTCTCTCCTCTCTACCAGCCGCGCACGGGGCGCCAGAGCTCCACCACCTTCCCAGCATCGTGCACGAAGTACACGGGGTGCATGGCGGCCGTGGCACAGGCCTGTGACACAGGGGACATGGGGCTGGGACACAGGGCTGGGACACAGGGGACACTGCTGTGGCACAAACATGGGCCAAAGGGGACACTGAGCTGGGACACAGGGCTGGGACAGAGGGGACACAGCTGTGGCACAAACGTGGGACAGAGGGGACACAGCCTTGATGCAGGGCTGTGACAGAGGGAACACTGAGCTGTGACAGAGGGGACACCGCCGTGGCACAGGCCCGGGACACAGGGACACGCTGGTGGCACTCACGTGGAAGGGGATGAGCGCCAAGGTGCTTCCCAGCGGGAACTCCTCGAAGTCCAGCTGCCCGTCCACGGCCTCCACCTGCCCGTGCTCCTGGGTCAGCCCCACCAGCCTGCACAGGGGACACCGCCAGCTGTCACCCCCTGCCCCAGCCTGTCCCCCCGCCCCCCCGGCGGTGTCACCTGAGGCGGGGGTGGCCGTCGATGGCGGCGCAGCCCGCGGGGCCCCGCTGGCCGCCGTGCAGGCTCAGGGCGGCCCAGCCGCAGTCCAGCAGCAGCTGCCCGCGGTGGCGGTAGTGGCCGATGACCCTGGCCAGGACACGGATCGCCACCTCCTCGGGCCGGCACGAGCCCAGCTGCGTCTGCTGCAGGTCTGGGGGGGACACGGGGGCTCAGCCCAGCCCTGTCCCCCCCCCGGGGTCCCACCCGGCCCGTCCCGCTCACCGTAGAAGAGGTAATTGCCCGGGTGCACCTCGGTGAGCTGCGACATCTCCGGCACCGGGTGGCTGCAGGACGGGGTGGAGCCGATGGTGGCCTGGGGACACGGGACCCCCCTCCTGCCGCAGCCTGGGGACACACAGGGGTCACCCTCGGGGTGACTGGGGTGGGGGACGTCACCCCCAGGCGAGCAGAGGGTGGGTCTGTCACCCCTGGGCGCCGCCAGGAACAAGAGCAGAGGTGGGTTCTGTGCCTTTGGGTGCCCCAGATGTGCCAGGGAGCCCCCCCAATACTCAGAGGAGCCATCCAGATATGGCAGAGCCTCCCCCCCAGTGTGCCAGGGAGAACTCAAGGCGTGCTGGGGACACAGCCAGATGTGCCCAGGTGCCAGCCAGATGTGCCCGAAAGCCCCCTCAAAGACTCAGGGCTGGTGTGTGTCCCTCCAGATCCCCCCCAGATGTGGTAGGGCATCCTCCAGATGTGCCCAAGCATCCCCAGATGTGCCAGGGTTCCACCCGTATGAGCTGGACACCTCCCAGATGTTTTAAAGCACCCCCAGGTGTGGCTGAGCACCCCCAGATGTGCCGGAGACCTCCCCAAGGTGTGTGAGGGTGCCACCAGATGTGCCTGGGATCCCCTCAGCTGTGCCAGGCCATTCCCAGATGTGCCAGAACCCCCCCAGATGTGCCAGGGTGCCTCCAGTGGTGCCTGGGACCCCTCCCAGGTGTTTCTGGCCCCCCAGATGTGCCCGGGAGCCCCCCAGATTTTGGGGTCAGGGTGGGATCTGCACTTTCCCCACCACAACCCGGTGCTATCACGGGCTGGGCCAGGCCGGTGACCCCCGGGACTGTCCCCAGGTGGGCTCATCCCTGTCCCTGTCCCTGTCCCTGTCCCTGTCCCTGTCCCTGTCCCTGTCCCTGTCCCTGTCCCTGTCCCATCCCTGTCCCTGTCCCTGGGGGTCGCGGGTCCCTCCCCCTCTCCCAGCAGGAACCATCCGGCCGCAATTCCCGCAGGACGGGAACCCCGCCGGGATGAAAGGGTGGCGGGGAGGAGGGAGGGGACAGTGCCCCAGGTCACAGCCGCCACCGCGGCCACATCAAAGGCCGCCGGCGCCGCCGCCACCCCCCGGAGCCCCCCGGGGGGCTTTGAGGGCCCCTTTATGGGGGCGATTGGCCTTTACAGCCCAGAGCGGCCGCCCGGACCCTTCCTGTCCCCAACCCCGCCAGTCCCCGCCACTCACGCGGTGACGAACTCCAGCACGGCGGCCGTGGTGGCCCTGGCGATGGCCTGGACTGCCGCGGTGTCGCCGCAGCCGTAGGTGTTCCCGCAGTGCGCGTAGACCCCCACCAGTGTCACCAGCTCCGGGGACCCCTGGGCGATGGCGCGGGCCAGGGCCGGAGCCTCGGGGTCCGTGGGGCGGATCCCGGCTGGGGAGGGGACACGAGGGTGGCAGGGGGGGACACCGGGACATGGCCCCCACGGAGCATCCCGGCGGTGGGAGTGTGGGGATGGGGAGGAAGGGGGTGTGAAATTCCCCTCGTGGGGCTTTGGGACCACCTCGGCCGCGTTTTCCAGGCAGGGCTGGGAAAAATGGCCCTGGAGGGGCTGAGATGCTGCAGCGTGGCTGGGATGGAGGGTCTGGGGGCTTGGAGGGAAAAGGGGATCCCTCCCCATGGAACATCCTTAAATAACGAATTTGGGGCAGTTTAGATGCTCCATCATGGCTGGGATGCAGGATCTTTAGAGGGACAAGGGGATCCCTCCCAATGGGGCATCATTAAATAATAATTTTGGGGGGCTTTAGATCCTCCAACGTGGCTGGGATGGAAGATCTGGGGGCTTGGAGAGACAAGGGGACCCCTCCCCATGGAACATCATTAAATAACGAATTTGGGGCAGTTTAGATGCTCCAGCATGGTCGGGATGGAGGATGTGGGGGTTTGGATGCACATGGGGATTCCTCTCCATGGAACATCATTAAATAACGAATTTGGGGCAGTTTAGATGCTCCAGCATGGTCGGGATGGAGGATGTGGGGGTTTGGATGCACATGGGGATTCCTCTCCATGGAACATCCTGGAATAACAACTTTGGAGGGGCTTTAGATGCTCGATCATGGCTGGGATGCAGGATCTTTAGAGGGACAAGGGGACCCCTCCCGATGGAGCATCATTAAATAACAATTTCGGGGGGCTTTAGATGTTCCCTCAGGGTCGGGATGCAGGATCTGGGGGCTTGGCGGGACACAGGACATCATTCCCCGAGGAACATCCTTGGTTAACCACTTTTGGGTGTTTCAATGCCCCACCCTGGCTGAGCTGCCGGATCCGGGGGCGCTCCGATCACCCCACCCCCGGCCCATCCCTGATGAAACCCCCTCGGGACACGGCCCGTGGGGCTGGGGGCACCTACCCCGGCCATTCCCGCAGTCCAGCTTGAGCCAGACGAGCCAGCGCTTCCCGGCGGGCAGGGGGTTCTGGAGCAGCAGCTGCAGCCCCTGCGCGCTGTCCACCAGCACCTGGAACTGCTGCAGGCGCCGCGCCAGCTCCGCGCACTCGGCCAGGCGCCAGCGCGGCACCGGGAACGCGTAGAGGATGTCATCGAAACCCCCGGCCGCGAAGAACCGCGCCTCGGCCAGCGTGGAGACCACGATGCCCCGGCGGGTCCCGCCCGTGGCCAGCTCCGCCCCTTCCCTGGCCACCGGGAACGGGGAGGAGGAGGAGGGGATCATGGATTGAGGAGGAGGAGGATGAAGGAATCAGGGATTGAGGGAGGATGAGGAGGATGAAGGAATCAGGGATTGAGGAGGAGGATGAGGATGAAGGAATCAGGGATTGAGGAGGATGAAGGAATCAGGGATTGAGGAGGATGAGGAGGATGAAGGAATCAGGGATTGAGGAGGAGGATGAAGGAATCAGGGGACTGAGGAGGAGGGGGATGAGGGAATCGGATTCAGGGAAGAGGAGGAAGAGGATGAAGGGATCAGGGACTGAGGAGGAGGATGAAGGAATCAGGGACTGAGGAGGAGGAGGATGATAAGGGAGTCAGGGACTGAGGAGGAGGATGAAGGGATCAGGGATTGAGGAGGAGGATGAAGGGATCAGGGATTGAGGAGGAGGAGGATGATAAGGGAGTCAGGGACTGAGGAGGAGGATGAAGGAATCAGGGATTGAGGAGGATAAAGCAAAGGGAATCAGAGATTGAGGAGGAAGATGAGGGAATCAGGGATTGAGGAGGAAGATGAGGGAATCAGGGATCGAGGATGAAGGAATCAGGGATTGAGGAGGAGGAGGAGGGAATGCCCGGGAGGCACTGCAGGATGCTGAGGAGGTGCTGGGAGGGATTCTTGGAAGGTTCTGGGGGATTTGGGGTGCTGAAGGAGAGCTGGGGGATACTGAGGGGATGGGGAGGAACTGGGGGATACTGGGAGGGAGCTGGTGGTGGGTGGAGGAGATGCTGGAGGAGGATTTTGGGGTGAGGATGGGGAAGATGCTGAGGGGAAAACTGGCTGAGGGTTGAGGGGTATGGAGGGGACACAGAGGGATGGGGGGGACCCTGGGCAGACACTGGGTGGATACTGGGGGTACTGGGGGGCTCTGGGTGGATACTGGGGGTACTGGGTGGATACTGGGGTTGCTGAGATGGGACTGGGTGGACACTGGGTGGATACTGGGGGCACTGGGGGGCTCTGGGGTGGCACTGGGGTGACACTGAGTGGACACCGGAGGCTCTGGGTGACACTGGGTGGACACTGGAGGCTCTGGGTGACACTGGGTGGCACTGTGGGCTCTGGGGTGACACTGGGGGCTCTGGGGTGGCACTGGGTGGACACTGAGGGCTCTGGGTGGCACTGGGATGATACTGGGGGATCTGGGTGGCTCTGGGTGGCACTGGGGGCTCTGCGTGACACTAGGTGGACAGTGTGGGCTCTGGGGTGGCACTGGGGTGACACCGGGCGCTCTGAGTGGCACTGGGAGCTCTGGGTGGCACTGGGTGGACACTGGGGGCTCTGGGTGGCACTGAGGGTTCTGGAGTGGCACTGGGGTGGCACCGGGGGCTCTGGGGTGGTACTGGGTGGCACCGGGTGGCACCAGGGGCTCTGGGCTGACACCGGGGGTTCTGGGGTGACACTGAGGGCTCTGGGGTGACACCAGGGGCTCCGTGTGGCACTCACAGGGTTTTGTGTGTCTTGACGTGGGGCCGCAGGCGCAGCCCCAGCTCCCGGCAGCGCTCCCGCATCCTCTCGGCGTTGCGGCGCAGCGTGGCCCGATCCAGCAGCAGCGCCGGCGTGGGCAGCTGCTCCAGGGGGGCTCCCAGCCACGAGCTGGGGCGTGGGGAGGGCGTGAGCCCCCCAAAGCCCCCCAGCCCTCCCTGCCCGCCTGGCACCCGCCCCACGGCCCCCAGGGGCGAGCTGGGGGCGCCCGGCCCCGGTGGGACCCAGCGCTGGGGGGTTTGGGGTGGGGATGGCGCTGGGGCAGCCCCAGGGTGTCCCTTGTTCCTGGGGCACAGTCCGGGGGGTCCTGGGGTCAGGGGGGGCTGGGAATGGGGTATGGGAGCGGGAAAGGGAGGAGGGGGATGTGTGGGACACCTGGGACACCTGGGATACCTGGGACACCTGGAACAGGGACATCTGGGACATCTGGGACACCTGGGACAGGGACACCTGGGACAAAGATACATGGGACATCTGGGACACCTGGGACAGGGACACCTGGGACACCTGGGACACCTGGGACAGGGGCACCTGGGACACCTGGGACGGGGACACCTGGGACAAAGATACATGGGACATCTGGGACACCTGGGACACCTGGGACAAGGACGTTTGGGACATCTGAGACACCTGGGACAGGAACACCTGGGACACCTGGGACAGGAACACCTGGGACATCTGGGACACCTGGGACACCTGGGACACCTGGGACACCTCAGACAGGGACACCTGGGACAGGAACACCTGGGACATCTGGGACATCTGGGACACCTCGGACAGGGACACCTGGGACACCTGGGACTGGGTCACCTGGGATGGGGCCACGGGGCAGAGGGACACCTGGGACAGGGATTCCAGAAAAAAAGGACACTTTCTGTGGGGGAGGGAATCCTTGGGACAGGATGGCCGGAACTGGGTCACCTGGGATGGGGCCAAAAGCCGGGAACGGGGCCACGCGTCCGGCCTCCAGCGGGACGGGGACAGCCCCCAGCGCGACCCCGCTGCCACCCGGCCCGCGTCCCCTCCCGCCCTGCCCACCTGTCCGTGCGTCCGTCCATGGCTCTGTCCGGCCGCTCGGGCTGCTCCGTGTCCTCTGCCCCACGTGACGCGGTGGCACCGGCGCGGGGACAAGGGTCACCGCCAGCCGGGGGCCGCGCGGGGGCGGCGGGGACGGGCGGCCAGCCCGGGGACAGCGGGGACCGCACTGGGGACAGCGGGGACCGCTCGGGCGGCCAGCCCTGGGGACAGCCGGGGGACACGCGTGGGGGGCTGCTGGGGACACCCGGTCCCCCGGGACACGGGGGGACACCGTGCTGAGAGCCCCCGACTCACAACACGCGTGGAGAGCGGCCGAGAGCCCCCAAACCCGCGATGTGGGGGTGCACAGCTGCTGAGAGCCCCCCAAACTTGTGATGTGGGGGTGCACAGCTGCTGAGAGCCCCCCAAAACCGCGATGTGGGGGTGCACAGCTGCTGAGAGCCCCCCAAACCCGGGACATTGGGGTGCACAGCTGTGGAGACCCCCCAAACCCTCGATGTGGGGGTGCAGAGCTGCTGAGAGCCCCCCAAGTTGTCAGAGTTAGGTGCAGCTGCTGCTGAGGCCCCCCACGCTGGTGGCAGGTGTGTGCAGAGCTGCTGAGACCCCCCAAAATTTTGACAGGGGGGTACAGGGCTGCTGAGACCCCCAAAATTGTGACAGGTGGGTACAGAGCTGCTGAGACCCTCCCAAAATTTTGACATCTGGGTACAGGGCTGCTGAGAACGCCCAAAATTGTGACAGGTGGCTATGGGGCTGCTGAGAACCTCTAAAATTGTGACAGGGGGTTACAGGGCTGCTGAGACCCCCAAAATTGTGACATGTGGGCACAGAGCTGCTGAGTCCCGCCCCACTCATGGCACCAGTGTCCCCGTGTCCCACCGCCTGGCACAGCCCGTGCTGCCCCCACCCCACGCAGGACACCAGGGGACACACCCAGGAGGGGCTGTGTCCCCGCCTCGGGGCAGCCACGGGCCTCACACTTGGATTTCTCACAGATATATTATTATTATTATTAATTATTATTATTAATAGCAATTCTTCTTCTGTAAAACCTCTAAAAACGGATAGAAATAAAAAATAAGGGGTTTGGGGGGGGACACACCCGCAGGCTGCCGGCTCCGGGCCGGCGGGCACGGCGAGGGGGCAGTGCCACCCCCATTCCCAGCCGGGGGTCCCCACTGTCCCCGTCCCCCACCCCACCGTGGGGACGGGGGAGGCGTCTCCCGAAAACCCGGGGGGGGCTGGATAAGGCCACGGATGGGTGGGGCGGGCTCTGCGGCCCCCTCGGCGCCCGGGGGTGCCCCAGGCTGGGCGGGGGGCGCGGGGGGTGGGTGCCAGCCTAGGCCCTGCCCTCGCAGGGGTTGTACTCGGTCTCTCCGGCCGACACCTGGGAGATGCGCCGTGTGGAACGCCACAGCCGCCGGTGGAACTGGCCCGGCCGCACCTGGGGATGGGGTGAGAGCCTCTGCCATCCCCAAAGCCCTTATCCCTCCCTTTCTTCATCCCCTTCCCATTGCAGGGCCCTCAACCCATTCTCCATCCCCATCCTCATCCCATTCTCCATCCCCATCCTCATCCTCTCCATCCCCATCCCATTGCAGGGACCTCAACCCATTCTCCATCCCCGTCCTCATCCTTTCCCATCCCCATCCCACTTCAAGACCCTCATCCCCTTTCACATCCCCATCCTATCCCAATATCCTCATCCTCTTCTCCATCTCACCCCATTCCAGGGTCCTCATCCCCTTCTCCATCCCCACCTCCCTCTGGTTCCTCATCCACTTCTCCATCCCTGTCCTCATCCTTTTCATCCCCACCCCATTCCAGGGTCCTCATCCCTTTCTCCATCCCATTCCAGGGTCCTCATCCCATTCCAGGGTCCTCATCCCATTCTCCATCCCTATCTCCTTCCAGTTTCTCATCCCATTCTTCCTCCTCATTCCTTCCCAGATACTCATCTGCTTCTCCAGCCCGTCCTCTCCTCCTTCCTCATTTCCATCCTCGTCTTCTTCCATCCTTTTCTCCATCCCCATCCTCTTCTCCATCCCAATCCCCTTCCCAAACCCTTTATCCAACCCCATCTTCATCCCCTTCTCCATCCCCATCCCCTTCCAGGTTCTCATCCTCTCCTCCACCCCCATCCCTATCCCACATCCCCACCCCCAGCTCCGGAGAGGACACACCGATGTCCCCACCCTGGGAGCACCCAGGGGACACGGAGCCATGGGTGTCCCCCTCCGGCCCTGCCCTGCCTGGGGTCCCGCTCACCTCCGCGGGCTGCCCAGCGCCCACCACGATGAGTTTCCCGTCCTCCAGCCCCACCAGGATGTGGCTCTTCTCCTTGGTGACGGACACGCTGCGCACGGGCACCCGCATGGGCACGGGGGGCACGGCCGCCCTGAGGCTGGGGACATGAGCCGTGGCGTGGGACACCGTGGGGTGGGACACCGTGGGGTGGGACACCGTGGCGTGGACACCATGGCATGGACACCGTGGAGTGGGACACCGTGGGGTGGGACATCATGGCGTGGACACCATGGCGTGGGACACCATGACATGGGACACCATGGCATGGGACACCCACGGGACACCCTGAGGGCGCATTGGGGACGGGGCAGGGCCCAGCCCTCCCTCACCTCTGGAGCTCGCGGATCTCCAGCCCGCACTCCGCGGTCCCCAGCACCACGAAGTCCTCGGTCAGGCACATGGCTGTCACCTCCCGGTCCAGCGGGACGGAGGACAGGAGCTTCCCGTTCACCGAGTACAGGTGCAGGCCAAACCTGTCCTGGAAGGGGCATGGGGGAGGGAGCGTGGCAGTGGCCGTGGTGGCTGGGAGGGGACAGTGGGGACACACTGGACGTACCTTGGAGCAGGAGGGCTGCCCCACGGCGGTTTGGGCCACCACCTGCCCCTCGGGCCCCACGGCCAGGTGGGACAGCACGGTGTGGGGACAGCTCTCGCCGAGCGGCCGCAGGGAGCGGATGAAGAGGCCCCGGCGCACGGTGTGGGTGATGATGGTGCCATCCTGGTGAAGCAAGGGGACATGGGGTGGCGATGGCGGTGGCACTGCCCACCCCACGGCCACCCCATGGCCCCTCCGGCTCACCTTGGAGCCGGACACGGCCATGTCCAGCTCTGTGCTGATGGCCACGCACGTCACCTCGGCGTCGTGGCCGTACAGCACCTGGACGGGTTTGGGAGCCAAGCCGCTGGAAAAGCCACCCTGGTGTTGGGGACACGGGGACATCAGTGACCTGCTGGCAGTGCCCACCGGGAGCTGCTCCTGCTCCTCCAGCCCTTACCTGCTGTAGGACCTGCCACACCATGCAGGTGGTGTCCCGCGAGCCAGAAATGAGGTAGATGCCGCAGAGGTCGAGTGACAGGCAGGTGACAATGTCTGTGACAGCCAGAGGGACGCCGTGAGGTGCCGTTCCCCTGGCACTGCCCTTGGCCCCCTGACCCCACAGGATGGCACCACCACGTGTTTTTGGATGTGGAATTGCTGCCAATCCCATTCCAAGGTGTGTTTTAGGGTGCGGCTGCTGCTGCTCCTCACCCCACTCCAGCTCTGAGCCTGGAACCTGGACCGTCCCCAGGACAGGGGGACACTTGGAGGTGGCCCGCATGGTGTCACCTTCCTCCCTCCACAGTGCCACAACCCCATCAGGGCATCATCATCATCATCATCACCGTGGGAGGGGGGTGTACCTATGTGCCGGGTGATGTGCCCCACGACCTTGCCCCTGGCCAGCGAGGTGACACGGAGGCTGTTGTCCCAGTGTCCCCCGCTGAAGAGCAGCTTCCCGTCAGGGGACACGGCCAGCGTGCGGGAGCTCAGGTCGGCCCCGGGGGCGAAGGGGCCCTGCAGGAAGCGCTGGGTCCTGTCAGGAGGGACGTGGGATGGTGGTGGTGGGTGGGTAGCACCTCCAGGGACCGTCCCCTGTACCCCAGAGACTCACTTGGCGTTGGTGACGGTGGGGTCTTTGGTGAAGCTGAAGTAGTTGGAGATGTTCTTGTCGTAGGGCAGCCAGTTGTGGGTCCCCAACAAGCCGTTGGCACTCACAGTGACCTGGGCAGAGAGGGAGGGGAGGTGACACCGCCCTCACTGCCGGCATCCTCCCCGCTTTGGTCCTGGACCCCCCTTGGACCAGCAAAACACCCCTGTGCCTCAGTTTCCCCACACTCACCAGGATGTCGGGGGATCCCTGAGTGATGAAGGAATGGGCCTGGTTCTTGGGGACCACGGCCTGCACCAGGGCCACCCCATCGCTGATGCCCTGTGGTGACACAGCAGCGCTGGGCACCCTCCTGCCCGCCCCAGCCCTCCCAGCCCTGCCCAGGGCCCCCCGGGGGTGTCCTCACCTCCACGAAGAAGGACTTGAGCTGGCCCAGGTTCTCGAAGACGTTGGGGGAGCGGGTGTCGAGGTGGGCCAGCCTGCGGGCAGCGCTCTCTGCCGACAGCCGGGCGGGGTGCGGCTCCTGGGGGGACACGGCGCCCGTCAGAAGGGGTGGGGACCCCCCAAAAGGGGCTGGTCTGGGGGGGATGGGGGGTTTGGGCTACCTTGAGCAGCTGGCAGGGCGTCTGCCCGAAGTTGCTGATGATGCCCTCCAGAGCCTTGCGCTGCGTCTCGTCGGTGATGGCGTCCAGGTCCACGGCCCCTGCGGGTGGGGACGGTCACGCTCACGGGGGGACAGACCCCAGGCGGGCGTCCCCCGGCTCTGCCCCAACCCTCACCCTCGTAGGTGCAGTAGTAGAAGACGTTGAGGGCCTCCACGGCTGCCGGGCCGCGCTGTTTGTACCCGAAAATGAGGTCGATCCACTCGTGGAGGTGGGCGGAGACGTATTCCGACTCCTGTGCAAGGCCGGGCTGTCAGGGCGGGCTGGAAGGGCCCCGGAACGCCCCCGGGGCCGGAGGGGCTCCCCAGCTCACCAGCGCCTTGCGGTGCTGCTGGATGAAATCCTCACGGGAGCGCGCCCACCGCGGCAGCACCACGTCCCCGACCTTCTCGTTGGAGAGCTGGAGGCAGCCCAGGTCAAAGCCTGCGGGCAGGACGAGGACGATGAGGGACACAGAGCCCGGCTGCGCTCCCCCGGCGGTGACAACGGTGTCCCTCACCGTTCTGGTTCTCCAGGAACTCCGGGAAGTAGAAGAACTCCGGGATGAGCTCCTTGACATCCACCGGGTTCTCCATGCGGGCTTGCCACGCCGCCGGCACCGAGTGGAACTGCCGGTCCGAGCAGTCAAACCTGGGGGCGCAGGACACGCGGCTGGAGCCCGGCTGTCCCCACGGTGTCCCCCTGCTGTCCCCCCGCCTGCCGGGCGCCCACCTGCCGCTCTGCAGCTGGATGTGCAGCGTGGTGAAGGGCTCGGTGCGGATCAGGTAGTGCATGACGCCGGCGGCGTTGGAGTAGTGGGTGCCGTAGTGGAACTTGTCCACCGTGCCCGTGGGGTCCTCGAAGCTCTCGTACCTGCAGGCCAGGTGGGAGGGGGTCCAGCAGGAGCCAGCCAGGCGCTCCCTGTGTCCCCTTGGTTGGCGGGACACTCACTTCTCCTTGACATCGCGGGCGTGCCGCTCGTTGGCCACGCCGATGGGCTTGGACAGGTCCCGGAACACGGCCGGGTTGGTGAGGTCCAGGGTCTCCGAGACGTAATCCCGCAGGATCCAGGGGAACTGGGTGGGGGCGGGAGGTGGGTGAGGTGGCTGCGGGGGCAGCGGGTGGCCGTGGGGACAGCGGGGACAGCAGGGGCTCACCACGGGGTACTGGGACAGGTCATTGTAGGTGCGCCCCGCGATGGTGTTCAGCTGCATGAGGTACTCGAAGTTGGAGATCTCCCGCAGGACCCATTTCTGGAGAGAGGAGAGGGAGGAGATGGGCTTGGGGAGGGAGGGGACAGGGCAGACACCCCCCACCATGTGGCAGTGCCCGTCCCTCGGCCATCCCTGGTTCCAAAGTTGTCCCCACTCCTATGGCCATCACTGGTCCCACAGCTGTCCCCAGAATTGTGGCCACACCCACCCCACAGACTTCTACATCACCTCTGGCCCAATGGCCACCCCCATCCTGTAGCCATCTCCTGTTCCATGGCCATCCCTGCTCTCAGACATCCCTGCTCTCCCATGTCCCACGGTTGTCCTTTGTCCCATGATTGTCCTCATCCCATGTTCATCCCTGGTCCCATGGCCAGTCCCAACAGCCATCCTTCACTCTGTGTCCATGTCCATGTCCGTGTCCGTGTCCGTGTCCGTGTCCGTGTCCGTGTCCGTGTCCGTGTCCCTGTCCCTGTCCATCCCTGGTCCCATGGGCACTCCCAGACCCACAGCCATCCCTGTCCCTGTCTCTGTCCCTGTCCCTGTCCCTGTCCCTGTCCCTGTCCCTGTCCCTGTCCCTGTCCCTGTCCCTGTCCCTGTCCCTGTCCCTGTCCCTGTCCATCCCTGGTCCCATGGGCACCCCCACCCCATGCTGCCACTCTCCCCTTTTCCCTGTGGGAACGGGGATGGGCGTGGTGGGGCTGGTACCTGTGTGAGCCCCGAGGCCTTGAGCAGCTCCTGGGGGGACCGGCTGCCCAGGTAGGTCTGGTTGGGGGGCCGCAGGCCAAGGATGCAGGAATACACCTTGTTCCTCACCTGGCGGGGACAGATGGACGTGGAGCTCGGCTCGGGCAGAGCCGTGGCCCTGGGGGGGTCTGGGAGGGGACGAGGGGTGCCCACCTTCTTTCTGAAGTTGAGGAAGTAGTTGGCCTGGTCGATGAAGAAGAGCTCGAGCGCGGAGCGGCGCAGGTTGTAGCGGCGCAGGTGGACCTCGCGCAGGTGCGACAAGGGGCGCTTGAAGTCGTAGCCGATCCCTGCCGAGGGTGGGGGGACAAAGAGCCCCCTGGGTGTCACCACCCTGCCATTCCCGAGGCAGGGATGGGGCTGGGCAGGGAGGTTCCCCACAGCCCCCAAGGAGTGCCCGCCGTTACCTCCCTCCGTTTCCTCCTTCTCGCTGCTGCCGTCGTAGAAATAAACGTGCTGCGTTGTCACCTCCAGGCGCCCAGGGACCACGGCCACCGTTGTGATGAGCTCGCAGTCCTCCGACACCACCAGCTTCTCCCGCTGGCTCTGCTCCTTGGGCTCAGCCCTGCGTGGCACAGCGGGGTGAGGACACTCTGGTGACACCCCCAGCCCGCGTGAGCCGGCACGGGGGCAGGGGTGGGGTCACTCACTGGTTGTCCAGGACAGGGAGGTCCTCCTCGGCCAGCTGGTCATCCTCCAGCTCGCTCACCTTGGCCTCCTTGGCCATGGCGAGCGGGAGGGGCTCAGCGGGGTTCTGGAGGTGGTCAGCTCCTGAGAGGAGGAGGAGGAGGAGGTCAGCAGGACCCACCACCCCCCGAGCTGGGGGCAGCTCCTGAGCAGAGCCCCCAAATTCAGCGCTGTCCGTGACCCCTCCCAGCCCAACCCCTCGCCCAGGGTGCGGTGGTGACCCGCAGGTGCCCCAGCCTCACCCAGATTGTCCCGCAGGGCGCTGGCCTCCAAGTGCTGGTCAAAATTGAGGTTGGGCACCAGCTTCAGCCTCATCCGGGAGTAGGTCTCGGCACTTGACAGCTTCCAGCGAACCTCCGGTGGGTTCCTGGGGGACAGCCGGGGGTGAGACACCCTGGGGACCCCTGGCCGTGCCACCCCTCCCTGGGGACGAGGCGGGGCTCACCGGTCGGCCCAGGCGGAGCGGGGCGAGGTGAGCAGGCGGCGCAGGGAGCGCCACTGCTTGAGCACGGTGCTGTGGTGGTTGTTGGCCTGCTTGAGCACGTTGGCGTGCCGGGCGTTCTCCGCCTTGCCGCGCTTCGCTGCCGGCTCCAGCACCAGCTCCTGCCGAGGGGGCACCGGAGTGAAGGGACAACAGGGCTGGCTGGGGACACCCACGGGGTGATGTCCTCAGCGTAAGGAGAGCGTCCCCAGGATGATGAGGTTGGGACGAGGAGCACATCCCTGGGATGATGTCCCCAGGATGAGGAGCACATCCCTGGGATGATGTCCCCAGGATAAGGAGCACATCCCTGGGATGATGTCCCCAGGATGAGGAGCGCATCCCAGGATAATGTGCCTGGAATGAGAAGCACATCCCCAGGACAATGTCCCCAGGAGGAGGAACACCTCCTGAAGGCAATGTCCTCAGCATGGCATCCCTGGGGTGAAGAGCACAACCCCAGGATTAACAGCCCAGGGAGAGGAGCACGTTCCTAGAATGGCATTCCCAGAGTGAGGAGCACATCCCCTGGATGATATCCCTGGGGTGAGGAGCCTGTCCCAGGATAAGGATTTTATCCCCTGCAGGACATCCTTGGGGTGAGGAAGGTGTCCCCAGGATAAGGAGCACTCCCCTGGATGACATCCCTGGGATGAGGAACATGTCCCCAGGATGAGCATATCCCTTTGGATGACACCACACCCCAGCGGCGAGGAGAGTGTCCCCAGGATAAGGAGCACATCTCCTGGATGACATCCTGGGGGTGAGGAGCATGTCTTCAGAGTGAGGAGAACCTAGAGTGACATCCCTGGGGTGAGAAGCAAGTCCCCAGAGTGAGGAGCACATCGCCTGGATGACACCCCTGGGGTGAGGACCATGTCCCCAGGATAAGGAGCAATCCCTGGATGACATCCTGGGGCTGAGGAACATATCCTCAGGCTGAGGAGCACGCAGAGTGACACCCCAGGGCTGAGAAGAGTGTCCCCAGGATAAGGAGCACATCTCCTGGATGACATCCCTGGGGTGAGGAGCACCCAGAGTGACACCCCAGGGGTGAGGAGAGTGTCCCCAGGATAAGGAGCACATCTCCTGGATGACATCCTTGGGGTGAGGAGCACCCAGAGTGACACCCCAGGGGTGAGGAGAGTGTCCCCAGGATAAGGAGCACCTCTCCTTGATGACATCCCTGGGGTGAGGAGCACCCAGAGTGACTCCCCAGGGCTGAGGAGAGTGTCCCCAGGACAAGCAGCACGCCCCAGGGTGACCTCGCAGGCACGAGGAGCCGGCAGTACCTGGAACAGCTTGCGGCTGGCCGCCTTCTCCTGCTCACGCCGCTGCGAGCTGCTCATCATGGCGTCGTAGCAGGCGTTCCAGAAGTTGGACATCAGGTCGTGGCTCCTGGCGAACGTGTCCATCTCGAACTGGGCCATGGCGGGCTGCACCTGCGCGAGCAGACACGCGTTCCCAGGGCCCGGTGCCACCCGCCACCCACCGCACGGCGCTCCCACCCCGCGGCACCCACGTGCTTCTCGATGAAGCCCCTCCACTCCGGGGTGCCGCAGAAGAGCTGGAAGTCCTCGTAGAAGGTGGGGCTGCCGTTGGTGGGGGGCAGCGAGGGCAGCAGCCGCTGCAGCTGCAGGCTCTGGTAGCAGCGGTCCATGAGCGTGCGCACGATGGGCACCAGCCAGGAGAAGGCCTCGGAGCGCGCCTCCAGCGAGCGCCGCAGCGGCGCCTCCAGCTTGCCCAGCAGGTAGCAGGCCTCGTCGCGGCGCGGCGCCGCCGTGGTCTGCAGCAGGCTGTGCAGCTTCACGTAGGCCAGCGAGTGCAGCTGCGGGGACACGGCGGGCACGCGTCAGGCGCGGCGGCCGCGACGCCGGCGCGGCGGCGCCCGGGGAGGGGCTGCCCACCTGGGGGTCCTGCAGCACGACGAACCCGAGCAGCACCCGCAGCCCCGCCTGCGCCATCTCCCTGAGCTCCGTGGCGCCGCCCGCCAGGTGCTGCCACGCGCCCAGCTTGTCCAGCAGGCTGCTGACGCCCTCGTAGATCTGCGGGGACACCGTGAGCGGGAATGCTGCCCCTGCCGAGCCCCGTCACCCGGCCCTCCTCGGGTGTGGGGTTAGGATCGGGGCAGGGCCCAGCTCGTGGCAAACTGGTCTGGGTTTGGCGTGAGGTGGGGGCTCAGGAATCACAGCCAGGGGTCAGGGTTAGGGCTGGAGTTAGAGTTGAGCTTTAGGATAAAGGTATAGCAGTAAGGCTTAGGATTAGGATGTAGGAAGTACAGTGAGGTTACAGGCTGTGAGTTAATCTTAGGGTTTAGGTTTAAGAAAGAGTTAGGGTTAAGAAAAGTTAGGGTTAAGATCAGGGTTGGTCTTTATGACAAAGATGTGGAGTTATGGCTTAGGATCGCGATTTAGGAGGTGCAGTTAAATTTAGAGTTTATGAGTTAAGCTTTAGGCTCAGGGTTTAGAGGATGAAGGGTTGCATTTATGGTAAGTGTTTAAGATTAAAGTTTAGGATTTGGTGTTAGGATTAAGGTTTAAGGATTAGGATTGGGGTTCAATTTAAGATTACAAATAAAGCTGAGGTTATTTCCTAAAATTAGGATTAGGATTTGATTTAAATCTAGGATTGAGGCTGAGGTTATTTCCCAAGGTTAGGACTAGGCTTTGATTTCAATTTAGAAATAAATCTGAGGTGCTGTTCAAGTTCCGCAGGTGGGGCTGGGTTTGGGGCCAGAGTTGCCACGAGGGATTAGCAGGGCGGGGGTTTGGGATCAGGAGTCGTTCCCCTGCACCTTCTCGCTCCACAGGGCCTGGTTGTTGTGTCCCTCGGAGAAGAGGAAATCCTGGAGCAGCCGCAGCAGCCGGAGCGCGTTGTGGGTGAGCCCGGGCAGCGCCGCCGGGCCCGACTCCCTCAGGTCCGTCAGCGCCGACTCCAGCATCATCTCCAGCAGGCTGCGGGACCAGCACCGGCTCCGGAGGGTGCCCCTCCTTCCCTCGGGAGCCACCCCTGGGTGCCCTTCCCTCAGGGATCCATCCCTGGGTGCCCTTCCTTCCCTCAGGAGCCACCCCTGGGTGCCCTTCCCTCAGGGATCCATCCCTGGGTGCCTTTTCTTTGGGTTCCACTCCTGCGTGCCCTTCCTTCCCTCGGGATCCACCCCTGGGTGCTTTTCATTCCCTCGGGAGCCACCCCTGGGTGCCCTTCCCTCGAGATCCACCCCCAAGATCCACCCCTGGGTGCCCTTCTTTCCCTCGGGATCCACCCTGGGTGTCCTTCCTTCCCTTGGCATCCACCCCCTGGGTGCCCATCCCTTGGGATCCACCTCTGAGTGACCTTCCATCGGGATCCACCTCTGG
This sequence comes from Prinia subflava, assembly GCF_021018805.1. Taxonomy (NCBI): domain Eukaryota; kingdom Metazoa; phylum Chordata; class Aves; order Passeriformes; family Cisticolidae; genus Prinia; species Prinia subflava. Next base: position 152,803,874 of record NC_086247.1, on the reverse strand, counting down.
GTGCCCTTCCTTCCCCCAGGATCCACCCTGGGTGCCCTTCTTTCCCTCGGGATGCACCCCTGGGTGCCCTTGGGATCCACCCCTGGGTGCCCTTCCATCGGGATCCACCCCTGGGTGCCCTTGGGATCCACTCCTGGGTGCCCTTCCCTCGGGATCCACCCCTGGGTGCCCTTCTTTCCCTGAGGATGCACCCCTGGGTGTCCTTCCCCTCCCTGGGGATCCCCCCGGGGTGCGGGCGGGCCTCACCTGCGTTTGATCTCGTCGGGGGCGCGCACCAGCTCGCAGGCCGTGCCCAGCTTGGTGAGCACAGAGAAGACCTGGCCGCGCTCCCTCCAGGCCGCGTCGTCGCAGCCCTCCACGCCGCGCCACGTCACCGAGAAGACAATGTTGGTCAGGAGGTTGCACAGCTCCTCCTCGGGGGTTTGCTGCCCGCGGAGAGGGAGGTGAGAGGCGCCCGCGGTGCCCCGGGGTGGCGGGGATGAGGGTTTGGGGCCCACCTGGGGGTTGCTGGTGTTGGAGACGTTGTCGCTGGGCAGCGCGTCCTGGTAGCTGCTCTCGTCCAGGACGTTGGACAGGCTGGAGCTCTTGCGCGCTCGCATTCCCGGGAAGGGCTTGAAGCTCTCCAGGGGCGAGGGGGTGCCGGGGCCGCTGGCCGGGGTCTGGGCGCCGCTCTCGGCCGTGGCCGCGGAGCTGGTGCTGGCCAGGTCCAGCCCCAGGTCGAAGGGCGAGGTGGAGAAGGGCGACAGCGGGTGGTAGACGCCGTCGAAGGCGGGCCCGTCGCCGGGGTTGGAGGACGAGCGGCTGGCCCGGTCCGAGGAGTCGAAGGACTTGAAGTTGTAGGAGTGGAAGGACTTGGTGCGGCCGCTCGGGGAGATGGAGTGGTCGGAGAAGCCTTCGGAGAGCTCCTGGTCCGAGGCCTCGTATCCCAGCGGGAGGAAGACGTCCAGCTCCTGGAGCTCGGCGGGGGCCGGGCTCATCCCGTCCCTGCCCGAGGGCTCGGAGGGGCGCGGCGGCTCCGGGCAGCCCGCGGCAGTGCCCAGGCTGTGCCGGCGGCACTCCAAGGACTCCTTCACGTAGAGCTTGGTGAGTGTGTCCTGCCAGCCCGGCAGCCTGGCCAGCTGCTTCACCAGGTCCTGCTGAGCGTAGATCAGGTGGAAGAGCTGCAGGAGGAGGAGGAGGAGGAGGAGGAGGAGGAGGAGGAGGAGGAGGAGGAGGAGGAGGGGAAGGAGAAGGAAGAAAGGAGAAGGAAGAAAGGAGAAGGATGAAGGGAGAAGGGAGAAGGGAGAAGGGAGAAGGGGAAAAGGGAAAGGGAAAGGTAGAGGAAAAGGAAAAGGAAAAGGAAAAGGAAAAGGAAAATGAAAAGGGAAAAGGGAAAAGGGAAAAGGGAAAAGGGAAAGGAAGGACATTGGATGCTGCTGCCACAGCTCTTGATGGATGGACCCATCCCAGGAACAGGAGCACCCCAGATCCTCCAAATCCATCACGGGGTGCTGGAGCTGCACCGTTTCCACGCTGGCAGATCCGTGTCACCTCCATCCCCACGACCGCCCCTTTAGGGCACGGCTGGGTGTCCAGGGAGCACCGCCCCAGGGTGACACCTCTGTCACCTCCCGCTGTGTCCCAGCCCCCTCACCTTGCGGCAGATGTCGAGTCGGACGCTCAGCTCAGCCCGGTGGGACAGGTACACCACGGCCACCAGGTCCTTGTAGTTGGGAGGGTCTGTGGACAAGGAGAGTCAGCACGGTGCTGGGACACCTCCCTGCCGTCCCCAAAAGCCACCAGAGACCCATTTGAGCCTGGCGGGAAGCCAGCAGTTCCTATGCCATGGTTGGGATGGTGGCCTGGCCTCTCTGGCACACGGTACCTGCCCCCAGGACCTGCTCCGAGAGGCAGCGGAAGAGCAGCATGGAGCCGGGGATGTCGCTGAGGTAGGAGGTGAGCCCCTGGTAGCCGATGTCCTTCAGCTTCAGGCGGCCCTTGCTGCGCTCGGGGACCTTCTCGTACTTCAGCATCTTGTAGAGGATCTGGGGGACAGCGAGAGGAGGCCACCTGGCTGTGACACCCCTGCTGGGGACAGCAGGAGGGGGGCGCGGGGGACCCGCCCTACCTTGAAGACCCTTTCCCGCACTTCATCCGAGAACTTCTTCTGCACCAGCAGGGAGAAGAGCAGCTCCACGTGGCCCGGCTCGAAGAGGAAGGCGAAGAGCTGTTCCTGGGCTGGGGAGCCCTTCAGCAGGCTGTGGATCACCTCCAGCGCCCCGCAGACCTGCAGCACACGGGGATACAGGTTGTCCCCAGCCCTCCGAGTGTCCCTCAGTGGCTTCTGCCCAGCCCGTGTCTCGTGGAGGGGTTTGGGGACCACGGCGTGGCCGGTGACACACCTGCTGCTCGTCCTGTGCTGCAGCCAGGTAGTTCAGCAAGCTCTGCATCTCCTCCCCGGAGAAGCTCCTGCAGAAGAAATCCCTCACCAGGCTGAAGAGGGACGTCTGCACTGTCCTGATGTCATCGGCGGCCGTGGACTCCTCCCTGGAGGTGCTGATTGACAGACGCTCGTGGGGACATGTCCCTTGTCACCCGCCACCCGCTGCCAGCATCATCCCAAATCCCAACACAAAGCCTGAGGAGCCCCAGGGATCTTCTGCCCCTCTGCACCCCTCACACTGGGCTCTGCTTGTTGCAGAAGCCACTACGCTCTTGGTGGCTGCTGGGGGTGGATTTTGGAGCTCAGGGATGGGACGTGGAAAGTCCTGCACACACCACAACGCTCCCACTCTGGAAGGAGGGATGTTATCCCACAAAAATAGTGTTTAGCAAAACCACAGCTCCCAGGGGTGAAGCCCAGCCCGTCAGCATCCCAGGATTCCAGCCCTGCGTGGAATCACCCGTAACTCCGAGATTCCAGCCCCACATGGAATCATCCGCCAGCATCCCAGGATTCCAGCCCCATATGGAATGACCCATAGCTCCGTGATTCCAGCCCCCCGTGGAATCACCTGTCAGCATCCCAAGATTCCAGCCCCGCGTGGCAGCTCACCCGTAGTAGGTGCGGATGGAGTCCAGGATGAACTGCACCCCGTACTTCTTGCGGATGCGCTGCTTGTGGTCCTTCACCACGCTGGCCAGGTACTGGATGTGCCCTGCGGGGAGGGGGTGTCAGGACCCCGGGCCGGCCGGGCACTCCCCACATTCCCGGGTGCTCCCCACATTCCCGGCGCTCCCCGCATTCCCGGCGCTCCCTGCTCCCACCTAGGCGCACGGCGAAGTCGCTGTTGCTCCAGATGCGGAAGTCGAAGAGCAGGTGTTGGTAGAGGAGGTGCAGCAGCAGCCCGCTGCCCTCGGAGGCCACCTGCTCCATGAGCAGCTGCGACGCCATCAGGGCGCTCATGTCCAGCAGCGCGCCGGGGACCTGCCGTGGGTGACACGGTGACGCTCCTGGCCCCTCAGGAAGGGCACGGAGCGCGGGACGGGGGTTCTGTGAGCCTGCCCCACCTTGTGCAGCAGCGCTCCGATGATGGCCGGCCCGTGGCACTGCACCAGGCTCTCCTGGTTCACGGCGTGGTGCCGCAGGAAGTTCTTCACCAGCAGCAGGAAGGCGGCCACGCTGTTCCTCTCCAGCCTGCTCTCTGCGGGGCACCGCGACCTGTGAGCCCCGGGCCCTCCCAAACCCCTTCCTGGAGCTCCCAAGCAGTTGTCTCTCCAAACTTTTCAACTGCTGTCTCCGGGTTTAAGGAGATGGAAGCCCCTGCTGCTTTGAGCTTGGGAATGAGCAGCTGGATATCGGGAGAAAGCACATTCCACCCATTCCTGGAGCCACCCTCAGCTTCCCAGAACTGTTTGTGACTAACTGGGTCATAACAACACCCCAAGTGGTTCCTCCATTACCCCACAACTCCTGGAACCTCAGAAAAAATCCCTCCTGCCCGTGGTGGACACTGCCAGGCCCAGGAACCCCTCTGTGGTCACCTCCATCCTCCTGGGCAGGACAGCTCCTGCTCCACATGCCCCGAACTCCTCACCTGAGGACTTTCCCAGTGGGATGAGCAGGCCCTGGGCGTTCCTGGAGGACGTCAGCTCCGGCCCCACCAGGTCGTTGGTCTCCTGCTCATCCTCGGGCTCCTCCGTCTTGGACACCACCTGCTCGAGCAGGGGCAGGAGCACCCCCATCCCACCCACGCAGTTGACCACGTCCTGGGGGAGGGAGGGAGGGAGGGCAGAGGCCTTGCTGGGTGGTGACAGCAGCATGGAGGAGGATGTCCATGCCACCTGGGGTCCCCAAAAGTCACCTGCTCCCCTGCACCCCCCACGGTGCCCACCCTGGACACTGAGGACCTACAGGACGGATGGGTCACAGTGCATCCAACACCATGGGCAGAGTCTCTGCAGGGTGCAGGGGACCCGTGGGGCCCTGGGATTGTGCCCCAGGAGGGACCCCCTGCCACCAGGCCGTGGGTGGACAGGTCACCCTGTCCCCAGCCTACCTTGACGTCCCAGTTGACCACCTTGTGTCCCGTTAGCCTCCCGTCCAAGCCGTGGCTGGGAGAGAGGTCCAAGCAGATGTTGTTCCTGCAGGCCTGCAAGAGACACCGTGAGAGAATCCTCGTGCTCCTGGATGTGTCCCTGGTGGCACAGCGGCCACCAGCGCCGTCCCTGTCCCCAGGGGGGTGGCTCTCCTCACCTGGGGGGTGTAGTACAGCAGGAGTTTACTGCTGAGCTCCACCAAGTCACCCTCCAGTGTGAACGGGGACGCGACGTTCGGGCCTGGGGGAGAGGACTGGGGTGAGCTGGGACACGGGGGAGGAGACCCCGGTCACCACCAGCAGCCCGGGGCATCCTCCACACCCCACCCTGACGCACCTGCACAGAAGAGAGCCTTGACCTGGGCTTGCTGCAGAGCCTCGCAGAAGATGGCCACGGAGCCCAGGTGACCCTCCAGCGAGGTGGGGCTGCCCCACTCCGTGTCCTGGCTCCCGGCCGCCGTGGTGGCCACCACCCCCTCTGTGGGCAGCTGGGCGGGGGTCCAAGAGTGGGCACCGAGGGTGGCAGGGACAGACTGGGAGCGTCCCAGCACGGGGTGCTGGGGGAAGACCAGCTCCGGCACGTGGGATGCCGGCGGGTGGCCGGCAGCGGTGGCGGCCGTCGTGGTGGTCCGGTGGCCCGCGGAGCCGATGCAGCAGGAGGTGAAGGACTGGGAGGGAGAAGGGGCCACACTCAGCCCCCGGCGAGGCCACGCAGGAGGACCTGGGTGGGCGCTGGGGGGAGCCCCCACCTCGTGGAGGGACGGGAAGCGGAGCTGCGCCGTTTTCCGCAGGTGTCCGTCGGCGTAGATGCTGACGATGTTCTGGCCGAAGGGCCGGCGGCCGGCGACGTGGACGATGTCAACGCAGTGCTGGGGGACAGAGGAGGACATCAGGGCGCCGTGGGGTCCCCGATGGGGACGGGGATGGGGACGGTCCTCACCCAAGCCGAGTCGTTGAAGGCAAACTCCGGCAGCGCCACCGTCATGTAATCCTTCTTGGTGCACACGGCCACCACCAGCACGCCGCCCGCGGTGAAGAACGCCTCGAAGCCCGTCCCGCCCGCCGTGAAGAAGCTGGCGGAGAAAACCGTGGAGGAAACCACGGCGGGGATGTTGGCGCTGCCCCTCCCCACCCTCCCCTCGCCCCCTCCGGCGAGCGTCACCTGTAGAGCTGCCTCCTCTTGGGCCTCGCCGGCGGCTGCGGTTCCTCCTCGCTCAGGCACAGCCAGGCGTGGAAGGCGAAGGCGCCTCCGGGCCACTTCTGGACGGTGGGCACCATGATCCCGGCCATGCCGGGGCTCAGGTCGAAGCTCTGCAGCGCCCGGGGCGGCCCCTCGCCCCTGGCCATGCCCGACAGCGCCCGGATCACCGCAGCCACGTAGGGATGCGGCCCCCGGCCCGGCTCGCGCCGCAGCAGCCGCAGGAGCTGCCGCAGCTCCCCGGGCCGGATGGAGAGGCCGCCCAGGGAGCGCAGCAGCTCCAGCAGGTTCTGGGAGCAGGCGCTGGGAAGCGCCGGCTCGGCGTCCAGGGCGTTCAGCAGGGAGCCCACCATGCCCGCCTCGACGCAGGTGAGGCGGCTGGGCAGGGAGGCCTCGCAGAGCCGCCGCAGCCACGCCGACAGCAGCACCTGGAGATCCCGGCATTCCAGTGCCGGCAGCCAGGCCAGCAGGAGCAGCAGGGGCTGCTCGTTGCGGATGGGAGGCACTGGGAAGGAGCTGTGGTCACCCTCCACCGCCTGCAGGGACACAAGAGGGCGTTGGTGCAGCTCCAGTGCTTGGAGAGGGATGGATCCGCCCCAGGCCACCCGGTGCTGGCGGCAGAGACCTTGTGTAGACCCTTGTGCATCCAGACTCTTTGGAGACTCCCATGCACCCAGAATTTGGAGACCCCAGACATCAAGGGTCTTGGAGACCCTCATGGATTAAACATCTGGGAGACCTTTACGCATCAATCCTTCTGGGGATCCTGTGCATGAAGAATTCTGGAGACTCCATGCATCAAGGATCTTAGGTACCTTCATGCATCAAGGATCTTGGAGATCCTCAGGGATCAAGGATCTTGGAGATCCTCGTGGATCAAGGATCTAGGAGACTCCCATGCATTGACAGTTTTGGAGATATTGCGCATCCAGAATTTTGGGGACTCCAAGCATCAAGAATCTCGGAGACCTCCGTGTATCAGGGATCTTGGAGGCCCTCGTGCACCAAGCGTTCTGAAGATTCTTGTGCATCCAGAATCCTGGAGCACTGAGAATCTCTGTGCATTGTGTGTCTTGGAGGCCTCCACGAATCAAGGATCTCGGAGACCCTCATGCAGGAAGCACCTTGGAGACCCTCCTGTGTCCAGCAGTACCAGAGTGAGCAGTTCCACATCGAGGAGGGCTCAAAACTCCCAAACCCAAACACAACTCCAAGAGAAAGATGGCCCCAGGACCCCACGGGGGGAAGCTGCTGTGAAACCAGCAGAGTGGAGAGGATGGTGGGGCTCAGAACGGGGGCTGAGAGCCACAGGAGCCCCCGGTGCCGAGAGCTTTGTCCCGAGTCAGGAGAAGTGGGAACGCTCACCATGTTGAGGAGCTCCTGGAGCAGACGCTGGGTGGGCTGGCCCTGGCTCTTCAGCACCTCGTGGAGGTGGGCGTAGCCAATGCGCTCCTTGAACACCTCCTGGAGGCACAGGGACAGCGAAGCCCCCTCAGCCCCGACGAAAACACCCAAACCCCTCCGGTTTTGGGGTGTCCTCCTCAGGGGAGGTCCCCTGCCCACCTTGGCTGAGGGCGAGTTGCTCATGATGGCCGTGAGCACGCCGAGGGCGTGGACGGCGATGGCGTCGGAGCTGCCGGTGTCGACCTGCAGGGACAGAGGGGTGGGGGAGCTGTGGAAACTTGGGAAGGAGGGGACACCACGGGTGGGGCTTGGGTTGTGGGGTACCTGCCAGAGTCCATCCCCGTCCCGCGTGGGAACCTCGTCCTGGGCTTCACCCGCCTCCCGCGAGCTGCCGAGGTAGAGCTGTGGGACACGGGGCGGGCGTGGGACACAGGGAGGTGATTCCAGAGGGATCCCACCCCGTGGGTGTGTCCCAGGATCGGTCAGAGCCAGGAATGGTGAGGATAGAGAGGGAGGTACCCAACCCTGGTGTCACCAAGAGGGACACACCACCCTGTCCCATGATCATTTAGAGCTGGGAAAGGTCAGGATGGAGATGGAGGTGCCCAACACTGGTGTCACCAAGGGCAAAATGCCTGTGCCAGGGTCATTTAAAGAGGAAATGGTGAAGAAGGCAGGAAGGGAGGGTGAGGATGGAGACAAAGGTGTCCAAACTTGGTCTCACCCGATCTCAGGATTGTTTAGCATCAGGAAGGGTGAGGATGGAAATGAGGAAGGGGATGAGGGTGGAATGAGGATGGAATGAGGATGGGGAAGAGGATGGGGAAGAGGACGGGGAAGAGGATGGGGATGGGGACGGGGACGGGCATGGGGACAGGATGGGGATGGGGATGGAGACACCGAGGTGCCAGCTCACACCTTGCTGTTCTGGAGCAGGCGGATGATGTGCTCGAAGCAGTTGTTGCTGAGGAACACGGCCTGGAGCACCGGCCGGTCCTGGCAGTTCAGCATGGCCGGGATGGCGTCTACGGACAGAGAGCCCAGCTCAGCCCCGCCCCATCCCATCCCATCCCATCCCATCCCATCCCATCCCATCCCATCCCATCCCATCCCATCCCATCCCATCCCATCCCATCCCATCCCATCCCATCCCATCCCATCCCATCCCATCCCATCCCATCCCATCCCATCCCATCCCATCCCAGTATCCCATCCCATCCCATCCCAGTATCCCATCCCATCCCATCCCATCCCATCCCAGTATCCCATCCCATCCCATCCCATCCCAGTATCCCATCCCATCCCATCCCAGTATCCCATCCCAGTATCCCATCCCATCCCATCCCAGTATCCCATCCTATGCCATTCTATCCCATCCCATCCTTTGGAGAATTCCCACCCTCCAATCCAGCTGGAACCAGGCCCCATTTGCAGAGGGATTTGGGACACAAAGGTCACTTTTGTCACCCTGAAATCCTGGCTGGTATGGCCCTGGTGAGGGGGAAACCTGTCCTGGCACTGGAGATCCCATCCCATTGATCCCATCCCATTAAATCCCATTGATCCCATTGATCCCATCCCGTCCCGTCCCATTATCCCATCCCATCCCCACGCCCCCAGCCCGCACCCCGCTCCCAACCTACCCAGCATGAGCACCCGCAGGGCCACGAGGCCGCCGGCCGCCCCGGGTGCCGGGGCCGTGGCGGGGAGGTGGGAGTTGAGCACCCTGAAGTATCCGTCCAGGAGGCCGCGCAGGGAGCCGGGGCCGGGGCTGGAGCCGTGCAGGACGTGCACCGCGGCCACCACGGCGCGCAGCGTCGCCCGCAGCAGCGCCGGGCACGGGGACGCCGCGGTGCCGCCGCGCTGCAGAACCGCCAGGAGCGCCTCCAGCGCCGCGGGGGTGAGGGCCTGGAGCGCGTTGGGCTGCGGGATGGGGACAGAGGGAATTTGGGAATGCGCAGTGGAATGAGCCCTTTACTGATCCCGTTATTTACTGAACCCTGAGAGCTCCAGCGCTGCGGGGGTGAGGGCCTGGAGCGCGTTGGGCTGCGGGATGGGGACAGTGGGAATTTGGGAACCCACGGCGGGGTGAGCCCTTTACTGATCCCGTTATTTACTGACCCCCACGAGCTCCAGCGCCGCGGGGGTGAGGGCCTGGAGCGCGTTGGGCTGCGGGATGGGGACAGTGGGAATTTGGGAATGCGCAGTGGAATGAGCCCTTTATTGATCCCATTATTTACTGACCCCCACGAGCTCCAGCGCCGCGGGGGTGAGGGCCTGGAGCGCGTTGGGCTGCGGGATGGGGACAGTGGGAATTTGGGAATACGCAGTGGAATGAGCCCTTTATTGATCCCATTATTTACTGACCCCCACGAGCTCCAGCGCCGCGGGGGTGAGGGCCTGGAGCGCGTTGGGCTGCGGGATGGGGACAGAGGGAATTTGGGAATGCGCGGCGGGGCGAGCCCTTTACCGATCCCGTTATTTACTGACCCCCACGAGCTCCAGCGCTGCTGGTTTTACCCTGGGGGGTGTGAATTATTAATTTAATTGATTAACTGATTTAAATGTAATTTAAATTATTAAATTTAAATCAGTTAATCAATTAAATTAATAATTTCGGGATTATTGATTAAACTGGGTTTTTTTTAATTGCTGCGGAAATTAAAACTGGTTTCGGCTCCAAATTTTTAATCCAAGGATTTTCCAGCTTCCAGCCCAGAGGTCAACTGGAGGTGAAGCAGCAGCCTCAGTTTAAGAGCTTTCCATAACTTAATTATTTAATTAATTTTAATAGTTAAATTTAATACTTAAAGAAAACCATTTAATTAAACAATTTGAGTTAATTATATTTATTAATTATATTTATTAGTTATATTAATGAATTACATTAATTAATCACATTAATTATTAATATAATAACTTATATAACAGTATATAGTATATAAAAATAAATATAAATTTATGTATTTATTAGCTAAAGTTTATATATTTCTTATTATTCATTATGCTATTATTTATTAGCTATTTAATAACTAGAATTTCATTCAATATTTTAATTATTTTATTTAATTATTTACATATTTTATTTTATTATTTCTTGTATTTACATAATTTATTTTATTGTTTCTTTTCTTTAGTCCTTTAATTGTATTACTTAATTTAATTATTTTATTGATTTGTTTATTTTTATTATTTTGTTTTATTTAATTCTCTAATTCTTAATTTAATAAATGATTTTAATAACTTTATTTAATTTTTAACTATTTTGTTTTGTTTTATTTAATTTTTTTATTTTAATTCTTTAATTTAATTCTTCAATGTAATTACTTAATGTAACATTTCTGAGCTGATCCCACCAAATTTAAGGCTGGAATGGTAAACAGGATTTTTAAAAGCTTTGGAAAACTCAGTGGTTTAATTCCAGCCTTGGAATGAGTAAAACATTGGGGTTTATCCCTGGAGTGAGGAGCTCAACTCCTCCCCGTCTGCTTCCCAAGGGTACCTTGGATCCGGAGAGGATGGCTCCAAAAAGATGGATAATCCGGAGCTGGATCGCTTCCGGGAGCTGCTTCCCAGCCTGGAAACTCTCTGTGAGGATGAGGAGGGAAAGATGTCATGAGAGGAGAAAACAGCAAAAAAACCACCCCAAAAATGAAACAGAAAAAGGCCCTTTTCTAGCTAAAAATAGGGAAAAATCCTTTTTCTGCCCCAAGAAACGTGAAAAATCTCTTTCCTACCCAAACCCACCCCACAGGGCTGCTGGACCCTGCTGGTGATGGAGAGGATGAGGATGCTCCAGGTTTTCCAGCTCTGGTTGTGCCAGGAATGGGGTTTTGTCCCCAAAAAAGGGGATTTGTGCCAGACTCGGGTCAGTTGGGGATTCACGGGGTGGAGTTCTGGGGGATTTTTGCAACGGTGCTGCCTCTAAAAGGGGATTTTGGGGCTTCCCTGGGAAAAAACCCCTTTGTGTTGATTTCTGTGGGTCCTGCAGGTGGTGCTGGCCTTAATTCCTGCTTTGGGATCCTGTTCCTCTCCCCAGGACACGGGAGCAGCTACAGCATCCTAAATTTCGGGGGCAGGGGTAGGATAACCTGGAACAGGTACAGGACCCTGTATTTGCCCTGGAATCCTATAATAATCCTGAGACAGGTACGGGATACCCTGGAGCAGGTGTGGGATCCCATCCTTGTGGGATGAGTGCAGGATAACCTGGATATGGTGTGGGATCCCATCTTTGTGGGATGAGTGCAGGATACCCTGGATATGGTGTGGGATCCCATCCTTGTGGGGTAAATATGGATACCCTGGAGCAGGTGTGGGATCCCATCTTTGTGGGATGAGTGCAGGATACCCTGGAGCAGGTATAGGATCCTTCCATTGATCCTTGGATCAATACCCACCCCTGAATACGACATCCCTCCATGGATCCTATAAATATTCCCAGATCCCACCCCTGCCCCAGCAGCCCCCCTGTCCCTGGACACTCTCCACCCCTTGGGATCCCACACTGACCTTTCCCATTCCCAAATCCCGCTTTTACCTTGGAAAAAGGCACCGAACTCGGGGGGCAGCGGGGCGGGGGAGAACTTGTATTTGCTCTTCTCCTTGGCGCTGATGGATTCCCTGGAAAGAGAGGGGTGAGGGCGGGATTCCGGGATGGGGGAGGGATTTTGGGATGCGGGGGGTGCCCCTCACCCGCTCAGCTGCCGGCGCCAGGTCTGGTAGGGATCGAGGAAGCACTCGCAGAGGTGCAGGGCGTGGAGCATCCCGTTTTCCAGCTGTGCCCGGTTTTCCAGCTGTGCCTGGCTCTCCAGCTGTGTCCCATTTTCCGGCCGCATCCCCTTCTCCAGCTGTGCCCCATTTTCCAGCTGTGCCCCATTCTCCCGGCTCTCCAGCTGTGTCCTGCTCTTCAGCTGTGTCCCATTTTCCAGCTGTGTCCCATTTTCCAGCTGTGTCCCCTTCTCCAGCTGTGTCCTCTTCCCCAGCTGTGTCCCATTTTCCGGCCGTGTCCCCTTCTCCAGCTGTGCCCAGCTGTGCTCGTCCCCTGGGATGCTCCGCAGCTGCCGGGAGAGCCGAGCGTTAATCCTTGACACGCTCCAAAAAATGGGATGCCTTTTTGGGGGGGAAAACTCCACTTTGGGGGGAGGATGGGATAATCAATCAACAATCAATCAATCAATCAATCAACCAACCAATCAGAGCACAGAGCAGCACAAGATGGGATGCACTGACCAATCAGCAGCCAGAGTCACACAACCCGTAGGGCTGCTGGCCAATCAGAACCCAGAGCTGCACTGACCAATCAGCACCTGGCACTGCAAAGTTCTTGGCCAATCAGCACCAGAGTAGCACAAGCTGTGGAGTCACAGACCAATCAAATTACAGAGCAACACAACCTGTACAGTTCTCAACCAATCAACATCAAGAGTCACACAAGCCGTAGACTCATGGACCAATCAGCATCCAGAATCACACAACCCATGGTCTTGCTGGCCAATCAGATTCCAGAGCAGCACAACCTATGGATTCCCTGACCAATTGGCATCCAGAATCACACAACCTATAGAGACACTGGCCAATCAGAACTCACACAACCTGTGGACTCACTGACCAATCAAATCCCACCACAGCACAGTCTGTAGAGTTCCTGACCAATCAGAGCCCAGATTCACATAACGTATGGACTCAGTGACCAATCAGTGCTGAGCCCCTCCCCAGCCAACCAGGCTGTGCCCATTCCTATTTCCATGACCATTCCTGTTCCCATTCCCATTCCCATTCTTATGACCATTCCTGCTCCTGTTCCCATTCCCATTCCCGTTCCTGTTCCCATCCCCGTTCCCATTCCCAGTCCCATTGTTGCGCCCATTCCCATTCCCATTCCCATTCCCATTCTTATGACCATTCCTGTTCCCGTTCTCATTTCCATTCTCGTTCCTGTTCCCATCCCCGTTCCTATTCCCAGTTCCATTGCTGTGCCCATTCCCGTGCCCATTCCCATTCCCATTCCCATTCCCGTTCCCATGACCATTCTAGTTCTCATTCCCATTCCATTCCCATTTCTGTTCCTGCTCCCATTCCCGCTCCCATTCCCATGATGGTTCCCATTCCTGTCTCTGTTCTCATTCCCCTTCCCGCTCCCAGTCCGTTCCTGTTCCCATTCCTATTCCCATGACCATTCCCATTCCCATGACCATTCTTGTTCTCATTCCCATTCTGTTCCCATTTCCATTCCTGCTCCCATTCCTATGACCGTTCCCATTTCTGTTCCCATTCCCACCACCATTCCCATGACCGTTCCCATTCCCGTTCTCATGACCATTCTCATTCCTGTTCCCATTCTCGTTCTCATTCCCGCTCCTGTTCCTGCTCCCATTCCCACTCCTGTTCCGATGACCACTCCCATTCCCGTTCCTACTCCCATTCCCATGACCATTCCCATTCCCGTTCCCGTTCCCATTCCCATTCCAGTTCCCATTCCTGCTCCCGTTCCTGTTCACGCTCTCGTTCCTGTTCCAATTCCCATTCCTGTTCTCATTCCCACTCCTGTTCCTGCTCCCATTCCCACTCCTGTTCCCATTCCCATTCCTGCTCCCATTTCCTATCCCCGTTCCTGCTCCCACTCCCGTTCCCACTCCCATTCCCGTTTCCACTCTTGTTCCTGTTCTCATTCCCGTTCCCGCTCCCGTTCCCACTCTAGTTCCCACTCCCGCTCCTGTTCCCATTCCCGTTCCCGTTTCCTATCCCTGCTCCCGCTCCCGTTCCCATTCCCGCTCCCGTTCCCGCTCCCGGTTCCCACCTGGTTCCCGCAGAGCCTCAGCAGGCGCAGCACGTGCGGGAGGCACCCGGGGGTCCTGTCGGGCTGGATGTTCTCCAGGTTCCTGGAAGGGAAAACATCGGGAATTCGTCCAGCACGGGGTGGGGGAGGGAATTTGGGGAGGGGAAGGAGGAAATGTGGGAGGGAACAAAGTGCTTGGGGCAGGGAAAATGCTATTAAATGTTATTATTATTACATTTTAAACAAATTTTATTAGATTACATGGTATTAATAATTTTGTTATTAATAATAAAGATAACATTAAATACTGTTATTTTTAGAGATGGGATGCAACTTGGGGGGGAATGATGGAATTTTGAGGGGAATAATGTTTTCCTGTATTTATATTTTTATTATATTACATTTTTATATTTAACATTACATTGAATATTATTATTATTAATAATAATAATTGTTACTAATAATGATTAATAATAATTATTATTCTTAGAGATATGATGCATTTTGGGGAGGATACTCCACTGGGAGAGAAGGACAGAATTTTGGGGGGAATAATGGTTTTGATCATTAACTTTTTTTATTATATGACATCATTTATTATTATTATTATTACTATTGCTAATCATGTTTTTTTTGCAAGGACTCTACACTGGGGGGGAATGACGGAATTTTGGGGGAAAAAAAGTTATTTTTTAACTGTTACATTTTAATTTTGATTGTTTTGCATTAATGTTATTATTAAAGTTATCACTCTTAGTATCATTATTGTAATAATAATAACAATAATGTATTTATGTATTTATGTATTTATGTATTTATGTATTTATGTATTTATGTATTTATGTATTTATGTATTTATGTATTTATGTATTTATGTATTTATTATCACAGACAAGATGCACTTTAGAGCGGATGCTGTGATTTGGGGTGATCCCAGATTTCCCGGGGGGGCGATTTCCCTCACGGAGGAATTCTGTGGGGTTTTTTTGGGGTGGGGGCTGCACGTCCCCAAAGTCCCCCGATGCTTTGGGACAAGCTGGGCACTGGGGGGGGACACAGGACCCCCGACACCGGGGCTGATCCGGGCTGGGAATGCGGCACCGGGATTGGGGGGATCGGGGGGGATTTGGGGTCACCCACCTGCAGATGATGATGAAGAACTTGAGGAGCAGCAGGGCCTGGCCCAGCCCTGTCCCCCTGTCCCCGTCCCGTGTCCCCAGGGCCACGCTGTGCCCCAGCCTCTGGCTCAGCACCTGCAGCACCTCCCGCGGCAGCGCCGGGATCTCGGCGCCCGGATCCTCCGGCCTGGGCGGGGTCGGGGTGCAGGATGTCACCCCTGGGCCCCCCAAAACGCTCCCTGCCAGCGCCACCCCCGGTTCCGGCCACGCGGGGCGGATGAGGCCCCGCCACCGCCCCCACGCTCGGCAACCCGGGCCCCACGGGGGGGGCTGGGGACAGCCGAGGGTTTGGGGGTCACTCGGGGCCTGGGGGTCTCTCGGGGGGGTCATCCAGGGGTGTTGGGGTCATTCATGGGAGTCACTCAGGGGGGCTGGGGGTCACCTACAGGGGTCATCTACGGGATGTCTGGGTCAGCCTGGGGTCCTAGGGGTCACTCAGGGGGGTCATTCAGGGGGGCTGGGTTCATCCATGGGGGTCACTCAGGGGTGTTGGGGCCATCCAGGGGTCCTAAATGGGGGGGATCACTTTTGGGGGGGGCCTTTAGGGGTGCTGGGGTCACCCGGGGGGGTTGGAGACAGCTGAGGATTTTGGGGATCACTCAGGGGTGCTGGGAGCCATCCAGGGGTCCTAAATGGGGGTCACTTTGGGGGGGTCCATTTAGGGGTGCTGGGGTCACCCAGGGTGGTAATTCAGGGGTGCTGGGAGTCACTCATAGGGGTCATCCTGGGTGGGGTCACTCAGGAGTGTTTGGGGTCACTCGGGGGTGTTTGGGGTCATCCTGGGTGGGGTTGCTCAGGGATGTTTGGGGTCACTCAGGGGCTGTTTGGGGTCGCTCAGGGATGTTTGGGGTCACTCAGGGGTGTTTGGGGTCACTCAGGGCTGGTTGGGGTCGCTCGGTGGGGTCACCCCGCGGTTTTGGGGTCCCACCTGCGGGGCTCCAGCGAGGGCAGGGCGATGACCCTCTCGAAGCTGGTGACGAAGGCCTCCAGCCACTGCTGCAGGTAGGACAGGTCCTTCTGCAAGGGAGGGCGGAGCTGGGGCCGGCAGCCAATCACGGCTCTCCATGGCCCCGCCCCACAGGGATCGGCCAATCACGGCCAGAGAAACCAGCCCCGCCCACTCAGGTGTGTGACACACCCCTGGGACCACTGACCAATCACAGCACAGAACCACGCAAACTGCGAAGCCTCTGACCAATCAGGGCCTAGCCCAGCACTACCTGTGCACTCGCTGGCCAATCAGCAGCCAGAGCCACACAACCTGTGGAGGCACTGAGCCAATCAGAGCCCAGCACAGCACAACCTGTGGAACTCACCGGCCAATCAGGTGCAGAGCACCTGTCCCTGCAGCCAATCAGGGCACAGCGAGCCCTGCCCGGCCCAGCCGCGGTTGTGAAATGGGGACAGCGGGGACAGAGGGGGACAGAGGGAGACAGAAGGGACAGAGGGGACAGTGGGGGACAGTGGGGGACAGCAGGGACAGAAGGGACAGAAGGGACAGAAGGGGACAGAGGGAACTCACTCAGGCTGGGCACCCCCCTGGGTGCCCCGAGGTGGCACCTCCAGGTGTCCCCTGTCCCTGAGCACTCCTGTGGGGCACCTCGGGGTCACCCCCAATCCTGGGCACCACACGTGGTCACCCCCAGTCCCTGAGCACCCTGAGGTGACACCTTTAGTGTCACCCCTGTCCCTGAGCACCCCAACAGGGCACTTTGGGGTGCCCCATGTCCCTCAGCACCCAATGCTGCTCCTTGGGGTCATCCTTGTCCCTGAGCAACCCGAGGTGGCACCTTTAGTGTCACCCCCGTCCCTGAGCACCCAGTGCTGCCCTTTGGGGTCACTCACAGCCCTGGGCACTCCAGTGCATCCATTTGGGGTCACCCAGGTCCCTGTGCACCCCAGAATGGCACCTTGGGGACCCGCACACACGGATGCAGCACCCTGGGTGTCTCCAGAGTGGCACTTTCGGGTCACCCAGGTCCCTGAGCACCCCAGAGTGCCACCCTGGGGACACGCACACCCCGATGCAGCACCCTGGGGTCACCCCGATCGCTGGCTGTCCCCAGAGTGACACTTTGGGGTCACCCACGTCCCTGAGCACCCCGTTCCCCCCCAGTGCAGCACCCCGGGGTGTCCCCCCTCGGCAGGGACCGTCCCCCCGTGGACCTGCCCCCTTTTCCGGGATCCGGCGGCTCCGGGCGCTCCCCCCAAGGTGGGGGTACCCCAAAATCCGCCTGCCCCGGACCCCCCGCTCCGCCCCGAGCCCCCGCGCCGGGCCGGGGGTGTCCCCAAAGGCGGTACCTGTCCCCGGGGGTGGCCGTGGCCATCCATGGCCCCGCTGCCGTGGGAGCGGCGCCGGCGCAGCGGGGCCGGAACGGGGGATGGGGGGGTGCTCAGGGGGGCCCCCCCTTTTTGTCACCGCTGTCGCTTGTGCAAAGGCACCAAAAAAACCCCAGAGAGCTCAGGAAATGCCAAGTCACCCGCGGCCCCAACGGCGCTTCCTGCCCGCCGCGGCCCCGCTCGGGGACACCGGCCCCGCCTGGGGACACCGCGGGGCCACCGCGCCCTCCGGGCCGGCCCCAGGAGCTGGGCTGGTGCATCCCGGTATTCCCTGGAAACACAACCCCGAACCCGGCCCTGGGAGCCGCCCGGTGTGGAGTTTGCCGGTTCTCGGCAGCCCGAAATTCCCGGGGCGCCCACCCGAAATTCCCGGGACGCACCGGGAGCTGCGCCCCGAAATTCCCGGGGCACACACCCCGAGCTGCGCCCCGAAATTCCCGGAGCTCCTACCCCGAGCTGCGCCCTGAAATTCCCGGAGCTCCCACCAGGAGCTGCACCTTGATATTCCCGGTGGGCCCTCCTGGAGCCGGTGTCCCGAAATTCCCGGAGCTCCCAACCAGAGCTGCGCCCCGAAATTCCCGGGGCACGCACCCGGAGCTCCCCCCCGAAATTCCCGGAGCTTCCAACCGGAGCAGCGCCCCGAAATTCCCGGTGGACCCTCCTGGAGCCGGTGTCCCGAAATTCCCGGGGCACCCACGCAGAGCTGAGGTCCCGAAATTCCCGCTGCGCCCACCTGGAGCTGCTGTTCCAAAATTCCCGGGGCGCCCACCCGGAGCCGCATCCCGAACCCGGAGCTGGGGTCCCTAAATTCGCGCTGCGCCAGCCCGGAGCGGGTGTCCCGAAGTCCCCGGGTACCGGTGGCGGTGCCACCCCCGGTGCTGTCGCAGCCGGTTCCCGGCTGGCAGAGCCTGTTCGGCCGCTTCTGGGCTCGGCCGGCGCGGAGCCGCCTGGGAGCGCCGGGAACGCCAAACCGGGAACGCCAAACCGGGAACGCCAAACCGGGAATGTCGAACCGGGAACGCCGAACCGGGAATCCAAACTGGGAATGCCGAGTCGGGAATGCCGCCCCTCGGCCGGGAGCCCCACCACAAGTGGCAGTGACAAAGCCGGCGGGATGTCACCCCCCCGCACGGTGACACCGAGTGACCCCGCGCGTGCTGGCGGTGGGGTCACGCTCCCGCCGTCCCCTTTGGAGGGGGGACAGCACGGGCACCCCTGGGGACAGCCCTGTCCCCTGCCAGCGCCGGTGACAGGAGCGCTGTCCTGCTCTAAAGACACCCCTGGGATAACGCGGCCATGCCCGGGCCACCGGCGGGGGGACAGTGACAGGGCCGCTGCCATGGAGGGGACACTGCTGGCATGGAGGGGACACTGCCACCACCTGGGCCATGTCCCCCAAGCCTTGTCCGTGCCAGGCCCTGGGGACATTGCTGTGGCAAAGGCCACAGGGTTTTGCTGGGTGACCTCGCAGAGGAGGTGACACTGGGGTCTGGCCATGTCCCCAGTGCCTTGGAGGTGGCACGGCCACCCCACCGGTGTGGCACAGCGAGCAGGACACCCTGACAAGTGACACCGTCCCCACACAACCGTGGGTGACACCTGTGCCACGATGGCAACCTGCAGGGCCATCAGACCCCTGTGGCACCGCACGTGTCCCCACGGACACCCGACAGTGTGGCATGTGTCCCCTGCCACCACACATACACCTGATGGGTGGCACCTGTCCCCACTGTGTCCCCTGCCACCACACACCCACCTGATGGGTGGCACCTGTCCCCACCGTGTCCCCTCTGTGAGCACACACAGCTGAAGGATGGCACCTGTCCCCATGTGACCACAGGCACCTCAGCGGTGTGGCACCTGTCCCCACATGGCCACAGTCACCACAGTGGTGGCACCTGTCCCTTGAGGCTGTGGCACCTGTCCCCAAGTGGCCACAGTCACCTTAGCAGTGTGGCACCTGTCCCTGTACAATCATGGTCACCTCAGTGGTGTGGCACCTGTCCCCAGAGGACCACAGACACCTCAGCGGTGTGGCACCTGTCCCTTGAGGCTGTGGCACCTGTCCCCAGAGGACCACAGTCACCTCAGTTGTGTGTCATCTGTCCCTTGAGGCTGTGGCACTTGTCCCCACAGCCACAACTGCCCCGATGGAGTGGCATCTGTCCCCATGTCACCCCCTGATGTCCCTGCCCAAGTCCCCCGGCTGTGTCCCCCCACAGTGGGGTGACCTTGTTCCGGGGTGCAGAGGAGGGTCCCGGGTGACATCGCGGGGCCAGCTGAGGTGACAGACCCCAGGGATGTCCCCAACCCTCCCGCCGTCCCCTCCCTGGGGGGTTTTGGGGTGTAATTTCCCCCCCAAAATCCATCCGGTCACCGCCACCTGCGGGGACAACGCCGCGGGTGACACGGGCTGGGGGTGACCCTTGGGTGCCACCTGGGGACAGCGCCGGGGGTGACACGGGCCGGGGGTGACCCTTGGGTGCCACCTCTCCTCCAGGACCCGCCCCCCGGGGGTAACTGAGGACAAAACGAAGCACGAGGCCCTTTTGGGGCGGCACGAGGCAATTTTGGGGCGGCGCGGGGGGGTCCCCGCCCAGGGACCCCCTTAGGAACCCCCCCAGGACTCGGCAGAGGCTGCCGGGGGTCCCCAAAACCACCGCCCCCCTCCCGTCAGAGCCCGGCGTCCCCACCCTGTCGCCGCTCCAATGTCACCGCGCACCTGTCGCCGGGCGGTGGCGCCGGGAGCGGAGGGGACACGCGGAGCCCCCAAAAACCTCCCGGGGGCTTCAAGGGACCCCCAACCCCCCCCGGGGAGCGGCGAGGGGGGCGGGGGGACCCCGAATTCCCTCCGGGAAGGGGCAGCGGGGCGGGCGGGGGATCCCCGCGGGACGCGGTGTCCCCGGGGGGGGTCACGGGTGGCTCCGGGGGCCAGGCGGGCGTGGGGACACCCCGCAGGTGACACCGGCGAGCGGGGGGGGGGACGCGGTGGCGCGGGGGGACCCCACGGGGGGGTTTGGGGAGCCGCGGGATGTGACAGCGCGGGGGTGGGGACACGGCCAGCGGGGGGATGCGACAATGGGGGACAAGAGGGGATGGGGACACGGCGGAGGGGGCGGGAATTGGGGGGGGGGGGTGGAGCGGGGACAGAGGGGGCGCAGCCAGCGGGGGTGGGGGGGTGCCCCCGCCGCAGAGCCCGCCCGGGGCTGGCCGTGCCCGGTGCCCGGTGCCCGGTGCGCGGTGCTCACCTTGGCGAAGTAGAGCATCCAGAGCTCGCAGAGGCGCTCCCGGGAAGCCATGCCCGGGGCCGGCCCGGCTGGGAACGAGCGGCGGCTCCGCCCCCCCCGAGCCCCCCCGGGCCCGGCCATGGCACCTCCCCCAGGTGTGGGGGGGCGGGGCCCGCCCTCCACCTGCCCGCGGGGGGGGAGCGCCCGCCCCCCGCCCCGCATTCCCCCTTCCCCGCCTGCTTTCCCTTCCCGCATTCCCGTGTTCATAAAGGGGAGATAAAAGGGGGTGAGGAAGGCAAAGCCCCCCTCCTTCCCCCTCAAATAATTAATGCCAGTTAGTGCAGCTGAACCTTGCTCTCCCTTGGAGATACCCCGAACGAACAAAACTCGACGGTTTCGGCTTCTTTTCCCTTTTAACCTCCTTTTAAAGCATTTTGAAATGTTTAATGGATAATTTTTTATCTTCCTCCCTGACCCCCCCAATCGATTGCTCGCATCGATACGCTCGGCGCTCGGCACGCCTGGCCTGTCGCGCATGCGCGCCGCGCGCTGTACGGCAGGCGGGACGTGGGGTACAAGATGGCGGCGCCCGGAGGCGGCATGGAAGCCCCGGAGGAGGCTGAGGGTTTGGTTTTGGGGCGGCTGGAGGAGGAGGCGCTGAAGCGGCGGGAGCGGCTGAAGGCTCTGAGGCAGCGAACGCTCCAGGTCGGGCCGGGCTGGGCGCTGCGAGGGCGGGGGCAGCGTTCGGAGGGGGCCCGGAGGGGCTGCAGTGGGCCTGGGGAGAGGCCTGGGGGTGCTGGGGATAGGCAGCGGATCCCGCGTGGATCCCGAGTTCTTTGGGATGTGGTGGGATGGGATTTGGGGATTTTGGGGTCCCAGAGGGTCTGGGATGGGGCTGGGAGCATCCGAAGATCCCAAACAGATCCTGAGTTTTTTGGGATGTGATGGGACAGGATTTGAGGATTTTGGAGTCCCAGAGGGTCTGAGATGGCTCTGGGGGCGTTGGAGGGGAATCAGAGCATCCCACATGAATCCTGAGTTATTTGGGATATTTGGGATCCTCAGTTCTTTGGGTGCGACAGAATATGAAGATTTTGGGGTTCCAGAGAGTCTGGAGTGGGGCTGGGAGCATCAGAAGATCCCAGACAGATCCTGAGTTTTTTGGAATGTGGTGAGACGGGATTTGAGGATTTTGGGATCCCAGAGGGTCTGGGATGGCTCTGGGGGCGTTGGAGGGGAATCAGAGCATCCCACATGAATCCTGAGTTATTTGGGATCCTCAGTTCTTTGGGTGCGACAGGATTGGAGGATTTTGGGGTCCCAGAAAGTCTGGAATAGGGCTGGGGGTGTCAGAGGGTCCCAGGTGGGTCCCAATTCTTTGGGATACGGGATGCAGAGAGTCTGGAGTGGGGCTGGCAATGTTGAGGGGGGACACAGAGAGTTTGAGGTGGATCTGGGGATTTGGGATGCAGGAGGTTTGGAATGGGTGAGGATTTTGAGGTTCCAGAGGCTCTGGGATATCTCTGGGGGAGTTGGAGGGGAATCAGAACATCCCACATGAATCCTGAGTTATTTGGGATATTTGGGATCCTCAGGATTTGAGGATTTTGGGGTCCCCGAGGGGTGGGGATGTCAGAGGGTCCCACGTGGATCCTGAGGTTTTTGGGGCATTTGGGATCCTGAGTTTTTTGGGATTGGGTGGGACAGAGGATTTGGCATTCCCGGCCCTCACCCCTCCGTGTGCAGCCTCTGGAATATTTGGGATGCTGCTCTCGGGGCAGGGCTGGAATTCCCGTTCCCTGTGGATGAAATCCCCGTGGATGTGGCCCTTGGAACCCAGATCAGGGCTGGGAATGTTGGACTCCATCTCCAAGACTTTTCCATCCTCAAGAATCCCAGGATTCCGCAGCTCTTTTCCCGTCTCCAGCGGAGGCACAATCTTGGAAAAGCCCCCATTCCAATGATTTTCCTTCTTTTCCTTGAGTAACCTGGAATCCTTCTGACCCTGTTTCCTGCCAGGATTTTTCTGCGGGAGGGTTAATTCCTAAAAAAACCCGGCAGAAAATCGCCAGGATTGGATTTTCCGCTGCTCTTTCACCTCCCCCTGCCATTCCCATCTCCATGGCGATGGACACGGAGATTTCCCGTCCTTCCCCCTTTCCATCCCTCTCCATTAAAAACGGATTAAAGGCTCCTTGGGATCCCCAACCCCGTCCCGGGCTCCTTTCATCTCCTGGAATTCCAGATGGATTCGCCCTTTTTTTGCTGGAGCTTTGGGATGGGATCCGTGGAAATGAGGAGTGACACGGAGCCCGTTTGGGATGAGGGACAGGGAGGCTGTGCCAGCATTCCCACTGGGAATTCTCTGCTGCTGCTCCTGCTTATTTCATGGAACGCTTGGTAGGGAAGGACCCTCGAGGCCGTCCCGTTCCTAGGGCAGGCAATTCCAAGCAGCTCTGTGGCTTTTAATGGAGAATTCCTGGTTTTCCAAGGATGGAAAGCTGAGGGTGGAAAGAAAATGGCGGGAAAGAAAAAATAGCAGGGGAAAAAAGCAGGCAGGAAAATAAAAGAGTGGGAAAGAAATTTTTCCAGTTGGATGGATCCAGTGTCATTCCAGAGGATGGAGGATGGACACTGCAGCTCCAAACTCCTGGAAAAGAGCTTGGATATGGAAGGAGACATTTCCCGCTGTCCTGAGAGCTCAGCCATCCCCAGCCCTCAGGGGAGAAATTTGGGAATTCTGTTGTGATGTGGGAAAGGTTTGGATTGGAATTGCTGCTTTATTAAAGCTGGGAGATTCCCGAAATCCCAGATTTCTTTTGGGAAGGGGCCTTGGACCCCATCCAGTTCCATGGGCATGGAATTCCAAGCGGCTCTTTGGTTTGTAATGGAGAATTCCTGGTTTTCCAAGGATGGAAAGCTGAGGGTGGGAAGAAAATGGCGGGAAAGGAAAAAGGGCGGGAAAGAAAAAAGAGCGGGAAAGAAAACAGACAGGGAAAATAAAAGGGTGGGGAAGAAATTTTTCCAGTTGGATGGATCCAGTGTCATTCCAGAGGGATGGAGGATGGACACTGCAGCTCCAGGCTCCTGGAAAAGAGCTTGGATATGGAGGGAAACTTTTCCCGCTCTCCTGGAAGATTCTGGGAGAGCTCAGCCATTTCCAGCCCTCAGGGGGGAAATTTGGGAATTCTGTCGTGATGTGGGAAAGGTTTGGATTGAAATTCCTGCCTTACTAAAGCTGGGAGAATCCTGAAATCCCGGATTTCTTTTGGGAAAGGGCCTTGGACCCCATCCAATTCTGTGCACAGGGAATTCCAAGCAGCTCTTTGGTTTTTGATGGAGAATTCCTGGTTTTTTCAAGGATGGAAAGCTGAGGGTGAGAAGAAAATGGCGGGAGAGGAAAAAGGGCGGGAAAGAAAAAAGAGCGGGAAAAAAACAGGCAGGAAAATAAAAGGGTGGGAAAGAAATTTTTCCAGTTGGATGGATCCAGTGTCATTCCAGAGGATGGAGGATGGACACTGCAGCTCCAAACTCCTGGAAAAGAGCTTGGATATGGAAGGAGACATTTCCCGCTGTCCTGAGAGCTCAGCCATCCCCAGCCTTCAGGGGAGAAATTTGGGAATTCTGTTGTGATGTGGGAAAGGTTTGGATTGGAATTGCTGCTTTACTAAAGCTGGGAGAATCCCGAAATCCCGGATTTCTTTTGGGAAGGGGCCTTGGACCCCATCCAATTCTGTGCACAGGGAATTCCAAGCAGCTCTTTGGTTTTTGATGGAGAATTCCTGCTTTTCCAAGGATGGAAAGCTGAGGGTGAGAAGAAAATGGCGGGAGAGGAAAAAGGGCGGGAAAGAAAAAAGAGCGGGAAACAAAACAGACAGGGAAAATAAAAGGGTGGGGAAGAAATTTTTCCAGTTGGATGGATCCAGTGTCATTCCAGAGGGATGGAGGATGGACACTGCAGCTCCAGGCTCCTGGAAAAAAGCTTGGATATGGAGGGAAACTTTTCCTGCTCTCCTGGAAGATTCTGGGAGAGTTTAGCCATTCCCAGCCCTCAAGGGAGAAATTTGGGAATTCTGTCGTGATGTGGGAAAGGTTTGGATTGGAATTGCTGCCTTACTAAAGCTGGGAGAATCCCGAAATCCCGCATTTCTTTTGGGAAGGGGCCTTGGACTCCATCCAGTTCCATGGCCAGGGAACCCAGAACATTCCGGCCTGAAATCCAGGGGGAGGCAAAGCTGAGGCTGCGATTCCAGCAGGAATTCCAGGTTTTAATGGGAATAAACGCTGGATATTCCAGGAGGAGCCACCCCAGGATGAATCCGAGCTGGTGAAAATTCCAGCAGTTTTTGTGGAGCAGCTCAAGGTCCTTGGGAAGCTTTTCCTGCTCTTTTTTTGGGAGCTGTGAAAGGCTTTTCCTGGCTTTTATCCCTTTCCTTTATTCCCACTTGGTTCTGTTCCCTTTGACAGCTCATCCCTTTGTTTTCCAGCTTTAATTCCAGAAATCCAGGGAATGCAAATGATCCCGAGCTTCAGATCTCTGGGAAACGTTTCAAGGGCAAGGGATTTTCACTGGAAAAAAAATCGTTGGAAGTCCAGGACATCCTGAAAATTAGGAAGAAGCTGAAAGAAGGAAAATATCCCAGAAATATCCCAAATTTCCCTGTTTCTTGCATCCCTTATGTTGAGGAATTCTGCTTTTCCTGGAGTTTTCCTGTCATTCCTGTGTCTCGTGGATGGAATGTTGGGTTATTCCCACTGAAAACACTGGGAATGTTCATGGAGAAACCGGGATTGGCTCCTGCCTGTGGAAAAATCCAGGTTTTTTTGGGATTCTTTCAGGACTGGAGGCACCAAAAACAGGGAAAAAGGGAATTCCTTCTGTCTGCTCCCTCAGTTTCTGGATCAGATTCCCTCAAGGAAAAATCTCCAAAAATATTTAGGCAGAAAAAAAACAATGGGAGAGGAGAATAAATCAATGGAATAAGGAGATTCCTGCTTGGAAATTCCATGGAAAAATGGGAAGCTGCTCGTGGAGCCTCTTTGGTCTGCAGTGCTCGAATTCCCAAGGGAATTCAGCAGAGGCTGAGCTGTGGGAAAGCTTTTTGTGGGAATATATTCCAGGATTATCCAGAGAATTTAAGTGAAAATCTGAGAATTTGGGAATTCCTGCTTTGCGATTCCTGCTTTTCTTCCCGTGGAAAGTGGGGGATGAGGGAATTTTCCCATAATTTAAGGAAAAAAATTCCTTGCTGGGACAATAGTTGGCATTTCCCATTGGGCACATCCTGGATTCCCAGCTTTCCCCCTTTTCCTTTTGCCCTTGCTGGGAAATTCTGGGATTTGATGGCTCCAAGTTCCCCTCCAAGGGAAATTCCCAGGGAATTCCTCTCCTTTTCAGATCTGGGGGGATGCTGCTGATATTCCCAAAGGATCCCTCAGTGAAATCCAGGCAGGATCGCTGTGGGAATCCCAGGCTCAGATTCCCTCTTCCATCCCCAAAATTCCTAATCCAAGAACTCCTCATCTCCTTCTCCTCCCTTTTTGATCCCCAAATCCTCGAAAAGCCGGAGCCTTCCCGTGTTTTTGCGGGAAGGGAAGGTCTCCCATTGCTCCTCATCCCTGCTCTGCAGCATTCCCTGGGTCATTCCTCGAGCCGGAAAAATCCCTTTGGCTTCATCCCAAGCTTTTGTTCCCAGCTGGATTTGCTCCAGAGCCGCGTCCCTGCTGCTCCTCCACACCTTCCCGGCGGGAGGAAGGGCCGGCACTGCTCCTTTCCGACGCCTTTTCCTGCTTTTCCGCCCTCGCCCCGCTTTCCCAAATCCCCGGACAATCCGTGGGCCCGCGCTTCTGTCCTGGCTTTTCCCGGTTTTTTTTCCGTGCTGGGATTTGTTTTGCTGGAGCAAAGCTCCTGTGCCAGAGGCTTGGCAGAGGTGTTGCTGTGGAAACAGAGCCCGGGGAAGTTTTTCCAGCCGGGATAAAACCCCCGGAGCGCTCCGAAGGATCCGTTCCTATCCAGGCTTTTTTTTTTTTTTAGGGAAGTCTGGAAGGCTCCCGGGGCTGGAGCACAGGAAATGTTTGACCTAGGAAAATGTTCCCAGAGGTTCTTCCCAACAATTCCAGCCCGGGTGTGAATTCCCAATAAACACTGCTTGGTTTTTCCCCCTTTGGAAAACAAGGATAGCCAGGAAGAATTTCCTTGTTTTGCACTTGGATGGAATTTGAATCCAGGGATGATCAGATCATTGGAGAACCCCAAGGATTGGGAATTTGCAGGAACTCTTGAGAGGGATTTAGGGTTTGGTGCTTTGGGGCAGGGAGGAGTGGTTGGGATAGATGGGAATTGGGCAGGAATTCCTGGCTGGAATTCCCAGAGCAGCTCTGGCTGCCCCTGGATCCCTGGAATGTCTCAGGCCAGGCTGGAGCACCCTGGGTTAGTGGGAATTCCCTGCCCATGGGTTGGATGATCCTTAGGATCCCTTCCCATCCAAGCCTTTTGTGCCTGCAGGCTCAGGAAATGTTGGGAATTCGGTTCTGGGAATTCAGGGGTGCCACAATCTCCTTCCTCCCGCCCCTGCCCTGCTCCGTGGGAATAAAAGCTGGGATCAGTGAGGCTGAGCAGAGTTTGCTGTGTCCATCCCTGCTGCCCTTCCTGGGAAATCCAGAGCTGTGCCTGCTCCTTTCCCGCTCTTTTTTCCCCCCCTTTCCCGCTCTTTTTTCCCCCCCTTTCCCGCTCTTTTTTCCCCCCCTTTCCCGCTCTTTTTTTTCCCCCCTTTCCCGCTCTTTTTTCCCCCCCTTTCCCGCTCTTTTTTCCCCCCCTTTCCTGCCCTTTTTTTTTCCCCCTTTCCCGCCCTTTTTTTTCCCCCCTTTCCCGCCCTTTTTTTTCCCCCCTTTCCCGCCCTTTTTTTTCCCCCTTTCCCGCCCTTTTTTTTCCCCCTTTCCCGCCCTTTTTTTTCCCTCCTTTCCCGCCCTTTTTTCCCTCCTTTCCCGCCCTTTTTTTTCCCCCCTTTCCCGCCCTTTTTTTCCTCCCCTTTCCCGCCCTTTTTTTTCCCCCCTTTCCCGCCCTTTTTTTCCCTCCTTTCCCGCCTTTTTTTCCCTCCTTTCCCGCCCTTTTTTTTTCCCCCTTTCCCGCCCTTTTTTTTTCCCCCTTTCCCGCCCTCTTTTTTCCCCCCTTTCCCGCCCTTTTTTTTCCCCCCTTTCCCGCCCTTTTTTTTCCCCCCTTTCCCGCCCTTTTTTTCCCCTCTTTTCCCGCCCTTTTTTCCCTCCTTTCCCGCCCTTTTTTTTCCCCCCTTTCCCACCCTTTTTTCCCTCCTTTCCCGCCCTTTTCTCTCTTCCTGCCCTTTTCCCCCACACCTTCTCTGGAAAACCTTTGCCTTGATTTTCTGGGAATATCCCCGAACCTTTAAAAAACTTTGGATTTAATGGGAAAGAAGCTGGAATTGGGAATTTTGGGGCAGCCCGTGGTAGGATTGGAATATCCCAAAGTTCCAACAGCCAGGGAAAAGCAGGAATTGTCAGGAGGGGGAACAGCCATGGCTCCTTGGGAATATTTCTTCCCAAGGATTTCCTTATCTGGGAACCCTCTGGATAAAATTCCAGCAGGGGTGAGGGGAGTGCAGGCTCTGGAGCATGAGGAGAAGAATGGGAGAGGACTCTGAGCATGGGGAGGGATTTGGAATTCCATGGGGGATTTGGAATTCCATGGAGTCAAGGGCAGCTAAACATTACCCAGCTCGGAGATCCAGCAGAGAATTCCAGAGGGCTCTTCCCAGTTTTTATTGAATTTAAGGAGCAAGGAATTCCTGGGAGGATCCCAATGTTCTAATGGACTTAAACCCAGGGAATTAAAGCAGAAATAAATTGGGATTTCAGGATGTTTATTGTTAGTTTTCCCTTGAAAAAACCGGGAATATTTTCCTTGCCCTTGGAGCAGGAGCTGGACCTGAACAATTCCTGGCTCCCTTCCCTGTTTGCTGGGAATGTAATTTTTAACCCGGATTGTGGAGCAGAGCTTGGGAGAAGAGGGATCCCGGGAATGAGGCAGCAGCTTGGGAAACATTCCTGGAGAATTCTGGGATCCTGGAGCTACTGCTGAGACAGAGACTTGGGATAAGGGAAGGGATCCCGGTGCCAGAGGGCAGGGAGGGGTGGGATATTGGGATGGAATTCCCAGGGAATTCTGTGGCTGCCTCAGCTCTGGAAGCGTCCAAGGCCAGCTTGGAGCAGCCTGGGATAGTGGGAATTCCCCGCCTGTGGAATCCTTAGGACCTCTCCCCATCCAAGCCTTTTGTGCCTTTAGGGAAAGTTGGGAATTCAGGGGGCTGAGATCTCGTTATTCCCAATCCTTTTCCATGGGAATAAAAGTCGGGATGGGTGGAGCTGAGCAGGGTTTGCTGTGTCCATCCCTGCTGCCATTCCTGGGAAATCTGGAGCTGCTCCTGCTTTTTTTGGGAAGTTGGGGAGTTGGTTTCCTTCCAGCATTCCCGAATTCCATGGCTGCCCCTTCCCAGCTCCTCCTGGGCACCTCCCAGCCCTGTTCCTGCCTGGATAATGAACGGAAGCGGGAATTCCCGGGATCTGCTGCTGCCAAAGGAGCCTCTTCCCCAATTCCAGAGGAACTGGATTTTGCTCCAGCCTTTTCCCAGAGCTGGAATTTCTTCCTTGCACTTTTCACATTCCTTTGTGTGTCATTCCATGTTTTCTATCCCAAACATTTCCCCGATAAATTTGGGAAAAAAAGGAATCCTGCCCTGTGAATTCCCAAATTTTTACGGCTGCTCATCACTCATTCCCAAATCCCTTCTTATCCCTTCTCTTCCTATAATTCCCAAAAATATCCCAGAGCCTTTGGGGGCTCTTTGCTTTCCTGGTTTTCCAGAGAAGCCAAAATCTGAGGGATTATCCCGATTTTTTTTTTTTTTTTTTGCAGAACAAGGAGAGCGGAGAACCCGAATCCAAAATTCCCCGAGAGGATGAGGAAGAGGAGCCGGTCAAGCACAGGTAATTCCTTCCTCATTCCCACTTTTCCCTCTGGAATGTGCTTCCCAGGAGGATTTTCCCTTGGTTCTCGGTGATCAAACTGAAGTTTTCCGTAGGAATTCGGTGCAAATAATTTGGGATGAGGGAGGGGTTGGATTCATCCTGGAGGAAAAAATTCCAAAACTGAGGCAGTGGGAATGTTGGGAACTTCCTTGAATTCCCAGCCGTTCCTGCCTGGATTCAGCAGGGATTGCTGGTTTTCCATGGATTCCTGGGGCTGTTTTCCCTGGAAATCTCAGCACAATCCCAGCTGAGGCAGATCCAGCTGATCCCAAAGGAGTTTTCCTGTTGGGAAAACCCCACCAGGGCTTTTTTTGGGATGGGAGATTCAGGTGGAAAATGTGGAATGTGGCCTGTTCCCACGGATTTATCCCTAAAAACCTCAGTGGGAGAAATGAACCAGGAAAAAAAAAAAAAAGAGAAAATCCTTTTTTTTTTTTTTCCTTTTTTTGGGAATGACTCCTTGGGCAAAAGCAAATCCCAGTGGAGGAAATCCCACACGGATTTGGGACTGGAAGTGCCGAATTCCTCGGGAGAGGGAACTTTCTGTGCTTGGAATTTGTGCTGGAGCCAGGAAAGGCTCCGGAGGTGAAAGCAGAGCTCGGGAAGCTCCTGAATAATGAACGGATCCGGAGCTCTCGGATTCCAGCGCTGCCACCGGAGCCGATGGAATCGGGCTTGGATTCCCCACCCCTGCGGATCCAGGCTGGAGTGAGGAATTCATCCTCCAAATCCCAAAAAAATCCCAATTTGGTCTGGTTTTATCCTGGGAATCGCTGCTGGTGGCTCTGTGGCATTCCCGGTGTTTCATTCCCGGTGTTCAGCAGCACCAGGGAAGGAATTTTTCCCTGGATTTTCCTCCATCCGGTGGCAGACCCAGCCAAAATCCTTTCCCTGCCTCAGGGTGATTTCCTGGAAAATCCAAGGAAGCTGCAGGTGGAGAGGAAAGCGTGGGGTGGGGAAATTCCATTCCGGCTTTCTCCTCAAATTCATGGAATTCTTTGGGATTTTTCCCTCCCCTTTTGGAGGGGAAAACTTCGATTCCCCATGGATCTTCCTGTTTTTCCAGCTTTTCCTGTTTCAGCCTGGTTTGTTGGGATGCAAAGGGAATTTCCCAAGGTGAATTCCAGCCAGGTCTGCCCCGTGGGAATGTTTGAATCCCAAATTTTGCCCGGATAGTTCCCAACGTTTGATTTCCTTTTTGCTTTTCTTGTGGAATGTCTGCTTTTCCCGTGGAAATCGGATCGGGAAGAGCCCATCCCTTGATTTCCTCCTGGATTTGGATTTCCCAAGGATCTCCCTATGGGAAAGGGAATTGCTGGGCATTCCTGGCCTGGGGAAAACAGGGAAAATCTGGAATTTCACTTAGATTTGGGAAATGGAATCTCCCTTCTTTCCAGAGCACTTCGTGGAGCTGGGTTGGATTTTCCAGGCGGAAGGAATTCTGTGGGATAGGGAATGTGGTGGTTCAGGGAGTGATCCCGTGGTTTGTGGAGCAAAATCCTGGGATCTTCAGGGATTTTTTTTTCCCAGGGATTCTAGGTGTGGAATTCCAGGCTGGATTGCTTTGGAAGCTTCCTGGATCCCTGTGATTCTCCACAGACTCCGTATTCCCAAGCCTCGGGAATGGCTGGAGAGGGAAAACTCCGGGAAGAAGGAGCTGGAGGTCCCTGCCAGGGCATGGGGACATCCTGGGAATTATCCAAGGGTTTTCTCCTCCTTTTCCCTCTGGTTGTGAATGGATTGGGGGAATTCCCTCTCAGGGATTGGGATATGGGGAAATCCCATCAAATTCCATCCCTGGAAGTGCCCAAGGCCTTCCTGGGATAGCGGAATTGTCCCAGCCCATGGAATGGGATCATCCTTAAGGCCCTTCCCAGGAATCCATCCTGGAATTCCGGGATTCTCCCACCCCTTCTCCACATTTTTTCCCTCTGCTCATTTTTCCAGGAATCCCCAGGAGATTCCGTACCCGCCTGCTCCTGGAGCAGGGAAAGATTCCCTGGGGAAGGCGTTCCATGGAATCCTGGAATGGTTTGGGTGGGAAAGGACCTTTGGGATGATCCCATTCCATGGGCAGCGACAGCTCCCTCTGTCCCAGGCTGCTCCCGTCCCGCCTGGCTTTGGACACTTCCAGGGATGGAAATTCCCAACTTTTCCCTTCCAGTGGCTGCAGGAAGGACAGGATCCCCTCGGCTCTGCGTTTTCCCAACGTTTTTCCCATTTTTTGGCCACTTCCCGCTTTGTTCCTGCTCCACTCCCACCTCCCCATCCCCTTTTTTTCCTTCCTCGTTTTCCTGCGAATTCCCAGCCCTGCTTTTCCCCCAGGAATTCCGGCTCTGATCCCTGCTCCGTGCTCTGGGAATTCTCTCTGGAGCTGTGAAAAGCTTGGGATCATTCGGATTTTCGCGTGGAGCAGGAAGCGGAGCCGCTGCTCCGCCTTTCCCGGGAAAAGGGTGTGGGAGGATCTCGGCCTTTCCGCCTCCTTCCCGCGGGGTAAAACGCTGGATTTGGGAATGGGGGACCCGCTGGAGCCTGGAATTCCCATCCCGCAGCGCTGAGCCTTGGGATTGGGCTCCTTGTGCCAACAAAGCTCCTCAGAGGCGGGAAAAGCGGAGCTAAAAATCCAAGGAAAAGCTCGGAGAGGGACGGGACAAAAGCAATCCCCGATTTTCCAGCTTTTGGGAAAGGGAATCCGCAGCCAGCCCTGGCCTTGGACACGGAGTTATCCTGGGAAGTTCCAGCTCCTGCTTGGGGGGAGGAGCGGGGTTGGGAAACCCGAGCTCCCGGAGGAATTCCTGCCTCTGGAATGTCACCGGGCAGGTCCGCAGCCTGCTCTTTGTCAATCCCTGCCTCAAATCCCCCGGGATGCTGCTCCAGAGGGGGCTGGGCTCGCCAGGAGAATCCGGGATGTGATTCCCTTCATCCCGGAGCCTGGAAATCTCAGGGAAGGGCTTTAGGACAAGGAAAAGAATGGAAAAAAAAAAATCAGGAGTAAACTTGGGAGGCAGGAGCTGATGGGGGCGGCACTTCCCGGGATCTGCTCCCGCTTGGACACGGAGCATCCCAGGGATCCCTTCCCATCGGGAATGTGCTCAGGAGGAGGGGTGGGAATGGGCAAAGCTGGGAACTGCCACATTTTGCTCCAAGCTGGAAAAGGGAAAACAGGGATTGAATCCCCCTGGAAGCTGAGAGCAGCGGGATCCAGGCTGGGAAAATTCCTTCCATCCTGAGGGTTCTGATCCATGTTTGGGGCCTCTGGAGCTGGAGGGTGTCTGGAGCTGATCCATCCCTAGGGAAGGATCCCTGGAGCTTCCCGTGATCCCAAGTCTGGCTGGATCTTCCTGGAGAGGCTGTGGATGATCCTGGCTTTTCCCTGGGATTGGGATGAGCCTCCCTGCTTCTTCCAGCCCGCATTCCTTGGCTCTTCCCAGCACTCTGCTTTTTCCCAGGAATCATTCCTGGGAATTCATCCCCCCCACGGCATTTTGGGCATGGATTTTTGGGTGCTCAGACTTCCAGCTGCCCTTCCTGGGGGAGGATTCCTGGGAATGGCAGCAAGTCTGGAGCACCTCTCTGCTCCCAATGCTTGGGATTGCAGATCCCAGGGCTGGGATCGCGGCTCTGATCCCGAAATTCCAGTGGTTATCCCGGGAGTTATCCGTGGCCATCTCCTGCTCCCGAGGTGCCTCCAGGGCTCCTCTCGGTTGAACCTCAAGGGTGGAAGTTGGGTTTGGATCCATCCCAACCAGGAGGAGCCGCAGGAAAACACGGATGAGCTCTGTCCTCGTTCCAGCCTTGGCATTCCCGGCGTGGCCGGGGTGGGAATGCTTTGGGATATCCTCCAGCTCCACATGGAATGGGGGCTTTGTCCCGGTTTTATTTGTGGATACTGAAATTCCCAGTGTCCTCCTGGAAAAGCTCAGGTGCTTGGGAAGCCCCGTGGGAAGCGATGGGAATCCCAGTGGCTTTGGGATCTTCTCCAGCTCTCCTGGAGCACCTGGATGTCTCCCAGGGCTTGCTCCAGCAGGGAGCACGTCCTGGAAAACCAACCGGCCTGGCAGGTCGGGTGTGCAGAGAGGGGGGGTTTTTTGGGATTCCTTCCCTCTGGAGCTGCTGTGGGAGCAGGATGGGCTTGGACACACTCGGGAGCCTGGGCAGGAGCAGTTTTTCCTGGGAAGAGCTTTTCCTCAGGGCAGCTTCTCCCGGATCTCTGCCTGCTCCTCCTTCGGTGCCGTGCCTGAGGAATCCAGGAATGTCGGCAGCACCTGCTGGAGGGAATCCAGAGGATCCCATGGGATCCTCCAGGGCTGGAGCCCCTCTGCTCTGGGAAAACTGGGAATGCTCCCCTGGAGAGAAGAAGGCTCCAGGGAGAGCTCAGAGCCCCTGGCAGGGCCTGAAGGGGCTCCAGGAGAGCTGCAGAGGGACTGGGGACAAGGGCTGGAGGGACAGGACACAGGGAATGGCTCCCACTGCCAGAGGGCAGGGCTGGGTGGGAGATTGGGAAGGGATTCCTGGCTGGGAGGGTGGGGAGGGGCTGGGCTGGGATTCCCAGAGCAGCTGTGGCTGTCCCTGGATCCCTGGAATGTCCAAGGCCAGGCTGGAGCACCTGGGACAGTGGGAGGTGTCCCTGCCATGGCAGGGTGGGAATGGGATCATCCCTCAGATCCCTCCCAACCCAGCCCATTCCAGGATGATTCCGTGATGTCCATACGTTTTTCCTGCTGTTCCTCATCCTCAGGGAGCAGGATTGGGAAGCTGCTCCTGAAGCAGCTCCAAGTGACTTTTGGGACAACAACAGGAGCCAGGAAGAAATCCCCATTCCAGCTTTTCATAGCAAAGCCATTCCCGGTGCTCCTGCGTCGAGGATTTTGGCAGCTGGAACGCTTGGAAAAATCCGTGGAATTGTTTGTTCCACGAAACCCTTGGGGCTGGAGCAGTGAAGCACAAGCCAGGCTCGGAGGGGCCTGGTTTCCCTCAGGAGCACTCCGGGCATTCCGCGCATTCCCGGCGTGCCGGTGCCAAGGGCCTCCTCCCAAAAAAAGCTGGGATTCCTCCTGCTGCCCCAGCCAGGAGCTGCAGGCCTGAGGGAAACGTGGATTTGGGATATTCCCGACCCAGCCCAGGGCATGTGCCACCCCTGGCAGGGTCCATCGCTTCCCTCTGGAATGCTGCACTCCCAGAATCCTCCCAATCCCTTTTTGGGGAAGGAATTCCCAGCTGGGAGGGTGGACTGGGATTCCCAGAGAAGCTGTGGCTGCCCCTGGATCCTGGGAAGTGTCCAGGGATGGGGCTTGGAGCACCCTGGGATCATGGAAGGTGTCCCTGCCATGATCCCAAGGGTCCCTTCCATTCCCAAATTCCATTGTTTACAATCCTGGAGCCCATCCCGGTGCTCCCAGCGCTCCCAGAGAGCAGCTCAGACCCTTGGCCAGGAGATTCCCATGCTGGAGCAGGAATGGGATGCAGTGGGAAGGGCTGGACTCTCCACCCGTGCTCCAGTGACTTCCAAGCTTGGATTTTTGGTAACATAAAAACCTGTTCCTCTGCTTCCCGAGCTTGGCTTCTCTCGGAGCGGTTATCCCGATTATTCCCGTCCTCGGTGGTTAATGAGCTTCACCTCCTGCATTATCCCTGTGGGCTGAGCTCTTCCATGGATCCCATGGCCTCCGGAGTGCCCTGGAAGTGAGATGAGCTCCTGCCAGCCGGATTTTCCGGGATTGTGGCTTTGGGAATCCCTCCTGAGGCTTGCAGGGTTTGGCTCCAGTGAGGAATCACTCATGGGAGTGAGGGTGTCCAATTATAGCCCAAATTAGTTGGGAATATCATGGAATTGTGGCTCAGTCCCGACTCCTGAGCTTTCCTGGAGAAGAGGAAAACATGGAAAAACTTCCAGGTGATGTTTGGGTTCCTCATTCCCTCAGCTCCACCACCCATTCATTCCAGAGCTGGGATTTGCTCCCTGATTTTAGCACTTCCAGAAACGCTTGGATAACCACCTTGTATCCTTAAGAATCCCTTTTTCCCCCCTGTCATTCCCTGAAGGAATTTTTTCCATGATTTTGGATCTTCCCTGGGGTTTCCATCCTGAGATTCCCAGTTTTTAGACCCAAAATGTTGGAGCCAGGTGGGAGTTGGGTTCTTTTCCCAGGGAACGGGGACAGGACGGGAGGGAACGGCCTCAGGCTGTGCCGGGAGAGGCTCAGCTGGATATTGGGAATATTCCTCATGGAATGGGGAATGGGAGTCCCCATTCCTGGTGGGATTGAAAAGCCACGGATGTGGCCTAGGGACACGGATCCACGGTGGCCTGGGCTGGATCAACAGATTTGAGGATCTTGGAGGCTTTTCCAACCTCAGCAATTCCACAATTCCCCGATTCCAGCTGCCTCTGGCTCCTGATCCCAGCATTCCCGCTTTTCCCGAGTGCCACCCCGGGCTCTTCTCACCGCTCTTCCCGCTTTTCCCAGGGAGATCAAGCTGCGGAATTACGATCCCGAGGATGAGGAGCTGAAGAAGAGGAAGCTGCCCCCGGGCAAACCGGCCTCAGGTGGGAGAAACCGGGAATGCGGGAAGGGAAGGGAAGGGAAGGGAAGGGAAGGGAAGGGAAGGGAAGGGAAGGGAAGGGAAGGGAAGGGAAGGGAAGGGAAGGGAAGGGAAGGGAAGGGAAGGGAAGGGAAGGGAAGGGAAGGGAAGGGAAGGGAGGGCTTGGGAAGCTCCGTGCTCCTCCCAGGTGGGAGCTCCGCCGGGATGAGGTGTCCATGGAGCCAGGAGGGGCTGGAATATCTGATCCTGTCTCCCTCACACCCAGCATTGCACAAGAGGCTGGGAACACTCCCAGGCCCAAATCCAGGGATTCGTCCTCGGAGGAGCCTCCCTGGAGGAGCCTCCCAGAAATTCCGGCTGGTTTTTGTTGGATTTATCTTGGAGAAAATCTCAGTCCGGAGCTGAGGGCGTTGGGGCTGGAATTTCCTCACCTGGAACTTCCATGAATCACCTGAGGGGGAAGTGAAGGAGCTCCCTGGGTCCTGAAATGTGGAGTTTTCCTGGAATAAATCCATTGAAAAATGCCCTGAATAAAAAGGGAGGGCTGGGAATGGCTGGGAATTGTGGCACTGCCCCTTCCTTGTGTTTTTGTAGGATCTTAAAACTTCCATGTGAAAGGAAAGGCTGGAGCGTGTGCAGGGAAGGGAACGGAATTCCTGAGGGAGCTGGGAATGTTTTCCTGGAGGAGAGGAGGCTCTGGAGGGACCTGGCTCTGCACAGTTCCCTTACAGGAGCCAGGGGGAATCGGGATCTGCTCCCAGGGAACAGGGACGGGAGGAGAGGGATATTGGATATTGGGAAAATTCCCGTTGTCCCACGGTGCTGGAGCCCCATTCCTGGAGGGATTGAAATCCCTGTGGATGTGGCACTTGGGGACATGGGCAGTGCTGGCCTTGGCAGTGCTGGGAATGTTTGGACTCAGTCCAAGATGGTTTTTCCAGCTGGAATTGTCCTTGATTCCATGAGATCCGTGTGCTGGAGTGAGATGTGCTCCCTGGTGCCGCAGCCCCTCCGTGGGTTCTTTTTCCATGAGTGTTTTCCCGTTATCCCGGATATCTCCAGAGCTTTCCCCAAGGCCTGGGCTGGAGCTTGACTCCTCCAAAGTGTCCCAGGCCTGGAAATGAGTCCAGGAGAGCAAAATTCCCGACCTTTGGAGCAGCTGATCCCTGCAGGTGTTGGGAAAGGAGGCCTTGATCCCAACCAGCTTCCAGCTTGTGGGATTTCCATCATTCCCGGGTCTCTGCTGGGAGTCTCCAGAAGGGTTTGGATACCAAAGGGATGGACTCACCTGTGGGTGCCTGTTTTTAAGGAAAGCTGTGGGAATGGGGTTTAGGGAAGCTTTTGGGAGCCAGGCCTGGAGTGCTGATGGAATTCCCACTTTTCCAATGCTGATCCTGTTTCCCCATCTAGTGGAGGAGACGGTGAAGGAGCAGCTGGAAGCGGCCAAGCCGGAGCCCATCATCGATGAGGTGGTAGGTAAAGCTGGAGCTGGAATTCCAGGGAATCCAGAGCTGGAGATCTGGACTGGGAAATCCGGAGCTGCAGATCTGAATTGGGAAATTCGGAGCTGGAGATCCGGATTGGGAAATCTGGAGCTGGAGATCCGGATGTGGGAATCCAGAGCTGGAAATCTGGATTGGGAAATCTAGAGCTGGAAATCTGGATCTGGGAATTTGGGGCTGGAAATCTGGATGTGGGAATTTGGGGCTGGAAATCTGGATGTGGGAATTTGGAGCTAGAAATCTGGATCTGGGAATCCAGGGCTGGAAATCTGGATCTGGGAATCCGGAGCTGCTCCAGGTCCAGGCTGGAATGTTGCCCTTGGCTTTCACTGATGTCTCCTCTCTTTCCCTAGGATTTGGCAAACTTGGCTCCCAGGAAACCCGACTGGTGAGTGCCTGTGGAATGCTGCTCCTGGGAAAAGCGTGTTGGAGCCACCGGGGGGTTCCAGCACCTTGAGGTTGTGCTGGAAATATCCAGGAAAATTTGATTTGAGGGTTGAAAATGCCGGGAAAATCCTGTGGGAGGTTGGGATGAGCTGATCTTTAAGGACCCTTCCAATCCCATGATTCCATGGAACTGGAACACCCGCCTGGCTGTGGAGGCAGACACAATTCCCTTTTCCTGCTGATTCTTTGGAATGCTTGTCACCAAGGGATGGGTTGGGTTTGGAGTGGTGGCACTTGGGAAAGAGAAGGAATTCCTGCTGGGAAAGGTGGACCCTGCTTGGCCATGGAATTGTCCTGACCATGTCGCTCTCCTCCCAGGGATTTGAAGAGGGATGTGTCCAAGAAGCTGGAAAAGCTGGAGAAGAGGACCCAGAGAGCCATCGCGGAGCTGATCCGTGCGTTCCGGAGCCGCGGGAATGGGGTGGCTCATCCCAGAGGGATTCCATGATCCATGGCTGGGAACTCATCCCAGAGGAATTCCGTGATCTGTGGCTGGGAGCTCATCCCAGAGGGATTCCATGATTCATGCTGGGACCTTGTCCCAGAGGGATTCCATGATCCATGGCTGGGGAGGGATTGGTGGGGTTGATCTCTTCCCAACTGGATGTGGGAAGCTGTGGGTCCCAAGGAACTTCCCAGGGAAGCTCCAGGAGCGCCTTGGTTGTATCAAGGGAAGGGTTTTGGGATCCTGCACTGCGTCATTCCCAATCCAGCCAGTCCATTCCATCTCCATGGCTCCCAGTCCGTCCCTTCTCCATGGCTCCCAGTCCATCCCATCTTTGTGGCTCCCAGTCCATCCCTTCTCCGTGGCTCCCAGTCCATCCCATCTCTGTGGCTCCCAGTCCATCCCATCTCTGTGGCTCCCAGTCCATCCCATCTTTGTGGCTCCCAGTCCGTCCCTTCTCCATGGCTCCCAGTCCATCCCATCTCCATGGCTCCCAGTCCATCCCATCTCCATGGCTCCCAGTCCATCCCTTTTCCATGGCCTTTCTCCCGGCAGGAGAGCGCTTGAAAGGGCAGGAGGAGGAGCTGGCGTCGGCAGTGGGATCGGCCAAGCAGGAGGGAAGCGACTCCGACTGAGGAGAATCCGTCAGGAACGGGCTCTGGATCTGCCCCGCCCCGACCCCGCGTCCCTCCCAGTCTGGGACTGCTCATCCCTTTTCCCAAAATTCCCGATGCTGCCGTGCCTGGAGGAGAGGCAGATCCAAGGAGCCTGGCTGGCTGCTGAGGAACTTCCGTGGAAAAACTTTCTGGGATCACAGGGGGGTTGATGGGAGCAGGACAGACCCCCCAGTTAGCCGGAACTTCCTTGGAGCAAGGAAAAGTGGGAAAGCTCCGGGTTGGGGCCGGAAAGGTCAATCCAGACTTGCTGGGAAAGGGCAGTGCCAACAGCCCCTGGAAAAGCAGGATCATTTCCCAGGGAATGGTGCTCCTGCTCCTGTGCAGACTCCTTGAGGCTCTGAGTATTTGGGAATATCCATGGCCAGCCCTGGAATTCCTGTGGGAATGTGGCTTGGGAATTGTTGGCTGCTCTGCACCTGGCCGAGTTTCACGTGGGATTTGCTTTGCTCCCGGAATTTCCCAACCCTCCAGGAGCGTGCCCTGCTCCTCCTCTTGGGGGTTTTTGTTGTTAATGGATGTTTTCCTAATAAAACAATTCCATGTGGAAAAAGTTGTCACTTGTCTGGCGGAGGAGTGGGAAGAGGAGCAGTGGGATTGAGCCCACGGAAGTTGGAGTGGGATTGAGTCCATGGAAATTTGAGGAGCAGTGGGATTGAATCCATGGAAGTTGGAGTGGGATTGAGTCCATGGAAATTCGAGGAGCAGTGGGATTGAGCCCATGGAAGTTGGAGGAGGCCACAGCAGGTCCAGCACAATTCCTGGGATGGGCTGATCCAGGGTATTGTGTGATCCAGGTTCCTGGGGTGATCCCAACCCTGTGCCTCTGGAAAAGGTGAGCCGATCCTGCATTTTCCCTGGAAAACTTTATCATGACTGGGAGATGTTTCAGGATGGTGCTGGAACCCTCAAACTCTTTGGGTTTGATTCCAAAGAGGGTTTATCCCGAGGGGAAACATCTGGTGCCAACACGAGATTCCAGCTGGGATAAGAGGAGCTGTTCCTGGTAGTTCCCACATCCTGCTGTGTTTTTCCTGGTGGATCATTCCCAGGGAGATGGATCCTTGTCCCTGTCCCTGCTGCTTCCCACTGCTCTGTGCTCCTCCATGCGGATTTCCCACCTGCGAGAGCGCCATTCCTGCTTCCAGGGGATGCCTGGGAGCAAAGAGCAGCTGGAAAACTCCCAGATTCCTCCTCTGTTCCCAGCTTCCTTCCTTCTCCTTGGCTCTCCCATTCCCGGTGTTTGCAGCCATTCCTGCTCTGTCCTCTCCCCTTGGAGGGGCCATTCCCAGGGATTCCCAGGGGTGTGGGGACATTCCATGGAGCAGTGGGAGGGCTGCACCCACCTGGGCCAGGCTCGCTGTTGGGATGTGCCTCTGGATTCCCTCTGGATTCCCTCCGGATTCTCTGGTGGGAAAACACCTGGGCTGGGAGCCCAACCATCTCCCAATAGCATGTATCTGGTGATTTTCCCTATTTTCCTTGGATGTAGACATCCAAGTGCCCCTCACCCTTGTCCTGGGGCAAAATATTTCTGGAAAAGCAGTGGGACGGTTCCATCAGGGAATGCTGTGGCTGCTCCATCCCTGGAAGTGCCCAAGGCCAGGTTGGATGGGGCTTGGAGCAGCCTGGGATAGCAGGAGGTGTCCCTGCCCATGGAATGGGATGGGTGGGATGATCCTGAAGTTCCCTTGCAACCGAAATCGTTCAGGAATTCCCTGATTCTGTGGAGTCATGGAATCTCTGGAATGCCCTGTAGATGTCAGCAGATCTCCATGCACAAAACTGTGCCGTGTCCAGCTATTCCAAACAGCTGGAATCCGGATAAAGCCAGGCAGGCTTTGCATCCCTGACTGGGATGCTGCCAGCTGGAATTCTCATCCCTCCGTCCATCCCTCCCTCCCTCCCTCCCTCCCTCCCTCCCTCCCTCCCTCCCTCCCTCCCTCCCTCCCTTCCCTGGCTGAGGCCAGACCAAAGGTGGGAAGCAGAAGTTCTTTCCCTTGTTGACTTTCAAGGGAAAATTTTCCCTTTAAACTGTCTCCAGTTCCAGGCACAGCTTTTCCCAGTTCCCAAAGAGATCCTTTTCACTTTCAACTCTCCTGGAAAATCTGACTTGGAATGAAAAATCCCAATGTTTTCACTTAGGACAAACCTCAAATGAAATGTCCTGAATTTTCCCTTTCCCATGTGTTTTCCACTTTTATTCCAGGCTGAAATTAAGCCAGGATCAACCCAGAGCCATGCATAGATGTGGGATCCTGGCATGGGAATGGGATCTCAGCATGGGGGTGGGATCCCAGTATGGGAATGGGATCCCTGCATGGGGTTGGGATCCCAGCATGGGAATGGGATGATCCTGGCATGGGATTGGGATCCCAGCATGGGATTGGGGTCTCAGTGTGGGACTGCTGTCCTGGTATAGGATTGGGATCCCGGCATGGGGCAGGGATCCAAGGATGGGAGTGGGATCTTGGCGCAGGACACAGATCTTGGAATGGGACTGGGGTTCCAGCACAGGACAGAGATCATGGAGTGGGACAGGGATCATGGAGTGAGACTGGGATCATGGAGTGGGACCAGGATCATGGAGTGGGACCGGGATCATGGAGTGGGACAGGGATCATAGAGTGGGACCGGGATCATGGAGTGGGACCAGGATCATGGAGTGGGACCTGGATCATGGAGTGGGACAGGGATCATGGAGTGGAACTGGGATTCCAGTGTGGAACAGGGATCCCAGCGTGGGACAGGGATCCTGACAAGGATCCTGGCATGGGAATGGGGTCCCTGTACAGGAGGGGGATCCTGGCATGGGACAGGGATCCCGATATGGGACTGGGATCATGGAGTGGGACAGGGATCATGGAGTGGGACAGGGATCCCAATGTGGGACAGGAATCCCAGTATGGTACAGGGATCCTGGCATGGGACGATGATCCTGGAATGGGACAAGGATCCTGGAATGGGACAGGGATCCTGGAGTGGGACAGGGATCCCGGTGTGGTGCTGCGGTTCTGGTGAGGAACAGGGATCCCTATATGGAAAATCCTTCATCCATAGGAAAATCTGTTTTCCATGGCTGTTTTGGAGCCTGCCTTTTGTTGGGAAAATGTGCACACCCCCAACACAGCCCCAAACTGACACCGGGGCCAAATCCATCCCTCAGGATCCTCCTGCCCATTCCCTCTGGATTATCCCCCGCCAACATTCCGGCCTTTTAAAAATCGGGATGTTTCTTTCTCCCCTCCTTGGAAATGCCACCTCCTGCCTCTTTTCATTGGGTTCCCTCCTGTGCTCTCCACGCTCCAGCCTTGGAAGTTCTGACATCCCTCTGTCCAATAAAAACCAGGCCCTGGGATGCTCTTGGCCGGGATAAAAGGCACCGGGGTGGGCTGGAATTTGGAGGAGCCTCTGACGGCTCCGTGACACGAAGCAGGAGCGGCCCTGGAGCGCCGCAGGGGTTGGGATTCTCCAACCTGCTGGGATGATGGAGAGGAGCCTTCATCCCGAGCCCCGGGCCCTCCAGGCCGTGGTTTGGGAGTTGTCACGCCCACGGCCAAGGTCCGGCTTTCAAGTGTCCATCTGCTGCAGGGACATGAAAGGAATTCCCGGTTTTTTGACAGCTGCTGAAATTCCTTTTGTGGTGTTCCCGGCCGGGCCCTGCCCAAGCCGGGGGTTTGTGCCGCCTCTTCCAGCTCCGGGGGGGATTTGGGATCGTTGTTGCTTCTGGAAACAAATCCCTCTGCCGGGCTGCTGGCCTGACTCTACAGGTCCCAGGATTCCAAAGCAGGTTCCTGGGAGTTTTTCCTTTGGAATGTCTGAGCAGAGCTGTTGGGAATTTTTCCTTAAACGTTTGGGATGCTTGGAAAATGCTTGGCAGTTTCTCAAGGCTCCCTGAGATGTTCTGGGGCGGTTGGTGGATGGGGTTTGGGAATTCTGGGACACCTGTGGCAATGGGGATCCCATGGGATGTTTCCTACTGGGAATTGGGAATGCACACATCGGAAATGGCCTCTGAGGAATGGCAGCTCTTGGAATTCTTTGGTGCCTTCCAAAGGGATGAGACCCCCCCTGCAGAGCTGCCCCCAGCCCCGGGGCCTGGCCACTGACTCCAATGAACTTCCAGCCAGGAAAATTATCCCGGGACTTTGCCATGCTTTATCCTCCTGCCCTGTTTGTTTGTTGTTCAGCTCTTCCAGCCAGCGTTGCAGGAATTGCCTTGGGAAGTTTTCCCATCCCTGTGCCAGCAAGAACGGAAAATTTGGGTGTTGGAGTGGGGTGGTGCAGCCTCTGCTGGGCACAGCCCGGGGGATTTGCTCTGAATTCCCTGGAATAGTGACGTGCCCAGGGCAGGGAGGAGCAGCACATTCCTGCTGGGATCAGAGTCTGTCACATCCAAAGGGAATTCCTGCATGGAGAGCTGCTACTGTCCCACTTCCAGCTGCTTTTCTGCCTCTGCTCACTCCGTAGAAGTTCAGAGGAAGTCCTTACTTGGAGCCGGGACATTTTTGGAGCAGGTTCCTTCTGATCATCCCGTGTCCATCACTAAGGGATGGTGAGTGTGGAACTCGTGTCCCTTTGACCATTGCAAGGTCGTGGAATCATGGAATGCTTTGGGTGGGAAGGGACCTCAAGGATCACCCATTCCCACCCCTGCCATGGCAGGGACACCTCCCACTGTCCCAGGCTGCT
Organism: Prinia subflava; assembly: GCF_021018805.1. NCBI lineage: Eukaryota > Metazoa > Chordata > Aves > Passeriformes > Cisticolidae > Prinia > Prinia subflava. The sequence continues at coordinate 152,759,890 of NC_086247.1, read as the reverse complement.
CCAGCCTGGCCTTGGGCACTGCCAGGGATCCAGGGGCAGCCACAGCTGCTCTGGGAATCCCAGCCCAGCCCCTCCCCACCCTCCCAGCCAGGAATCCCTTCCCAATCTCCCACCCAGCCCTGCCCTCTGGCAGTGGGAGCCATTCCCTGTGTCCTGTCCCTCCAGCCCTTGTCCCCAGTCCCTCTGCAGCTCTCCTGGAGCCCCTTCAGGCCCTGCCAGGGGCTCTGAGCTCTCCCTGGAGCCTTCTCCTCTCCAGGGGAACATTCCCAGCTCTCCCAGCCTGGCTCCAGAGCAGAGGGGCTCCAGCCCTGGAGCAGCTCCAGGGCCTCCTCTGGATCTCTCCAGCAGCTCCAGGTCCTGTGGATTTTGGGATCCAGGGGTAGCTGGAGGAGCTCTGCAGGTTGGGAATCACCTGAAGGGACAGAGGGGCAGAATCCCACCCCTGGACACCCTTTTCCAGCAGAAAATCCCAACTTTTCTACAGAATCCCAACCCCTCTCCTTGGCCCAGCGAGGCTGTTCCTAAAGAGTTTTTGCTGTTGGTTCTTCCTTTAAAAAATCCCTGTTAAAACAAGAAAACCGGGAGCTGCTTCCAGCTCTGCAGGATTTTCTTTCCCTCCTTGTATTATGATATTTGAAATAAAAACACCCTGGGAGTTCCCATAAAAGTCCTGCTGAATTTATGACGTGATTGTTAGAGAGCAGAAAACATCCAATAAAACGGAATTTTCAACAAGAGCCCAACCTCCCACGGCTCTTCCCGGGTTCCATCTGCGGTAGACGGAGCTGGAAGGAATAAAACGTCTTGGAGGAGTTTGGAGGTTGTGAATGTAACTAAAAATAGCAAATCCGTGCTTTTTTTGAGGATTTTTCTCTCTGGGGAATCCGCAGGATTGAGGAGAAGTGGAAGCTGGCTGGGCTCATCCCACCCAGGTAGCACCAGGAATGGTTTTTCCCGGGAGTGTTTCCTTTCCAGCTGCCCGGCTGCGGGATTTTGACCTATTGTTCCCAAAAATAATGACATGAAAAGGGGGAAGGACTTGGCACTCCTCTGTCTTTAATGGGGAATTGTGGATGTTTGGGAAGCTGAGGGTGGTTCTTGCCCTGGGAATACTTGGCAGGGTCGTCCTGGCTCGATGTTTTCCAAAACGCTCCCTGGGGGCACTGGAGCTACCGGGGTTTGGGAAAGCTTGGGAAAGCTGAGGAACAGCTGGAGGGTGGAATTCCTTAAGGACCTGCCGGTGTCCCCACATGGAACAAAAGTCGGGAGCACCAAACTCTCCGGGATGCAAGGAGCAGGCTCTTCCCATGGCTGTCAACACTTGGAGACAAGGGAGAGAAAAGCTTCCCCGCTGGTCTCCGTCGGGGCTGGGGTCGGATTGCGCCAAAGGAAAAAGACAGCCTGGAAGGTTTATTAATGAAAATTCCTGGAAGCCTCGGGGAGACCTGAAACAGCAGGAAAAGCTTATCTTTCCACGTTCTCCCAGCTGGAAAACTGGGAAAGGTATTTGGGCAGCGGGGTTGTGTTAGAAGGGTCTGGAAGGTTCTTCTGAAGGTTCTTCTGAAGGTCCTGCTGGGAGGTAACTCCACACCCCAGTCCCACGAGGAGTCCGCTCTCCTTTATCCCTGCATGGCCTGGAACTTGTGGAAATCAGGAGGAGTTTGGCTGATGAAGGACCTGAATTTGGATGATAAAGGAGGAATTTGGCCAATGAAGGACCTTTGAGTTTGGATGATGAAGGATCCTCGAGTTTGTATCATGAAGGAGGAGTTTGGCTGATGAGGGGTCCTGGAGTTTGGGAGATGAAGGACGAATTTGGCTGATGAAGGACCTTGACTTTGGATGATGAAGGATGAGTTTGGCTGATGAAGGACCCTCGAGTTTGGGAGATGAATGATGAATGATGAATTTGGCTGATGAAGGACCTTTGATTTTGGATGATGAAGGAGGAATTTGGCTGGCGAAGGATCCTCGAGTTTTTTGGATCATGAAGGATGAGTTTGGCTGATGAAGGACCCTTAAGTCTGGATGATTAAGGAGGAGTTTGGCTGATGAAGGACCTTTGAGTTTGGATGATGAAGAATCTTCAAATTTGGCAGGAAGTCAGTTTGAACATTCCCACCTCCCCGTGATCCAATGGGGATGATTTTATTGCCTCCAGTGGGGACGGAAATGCTCCCTCATTCTGTGGGAATAATAAAGCAAAGGAATTTTAACCTCCTTGACGCATCTTTAATCCCTGTTGGCGTTTTGGAGATGGAGATTCCAACCAGGCACCTCCCTGCAAAGGGATAAAGAGGCAGAGCTGGAGCCTTTGGAAATCCAGGGAAAAATTTCCACTGGCTTTGGTGACTTTGATCCAGATCCATGTGGATCCCATTCCCAAGCAGAGCACAAAGTGGGACGGGAGGTAAACGAACATGATTGCAAATTAAAGTGGAGCCTAATCAACAGGGAATGATCTAATTCCTGGGCTTTTCCTCAAAATCAGCCGGGATGAGCATCAGGGTTTGGGGAGCTGGCAGGAATTTCCTGCTGTGGTTGTTCAGAGGATCATGGAATGATGGAATTCCAGACTGGCTTGGGTTGGAGGGCTTGGAGCAGCCTGGGATTGTGGGAGGTGTCCCTGCCCACGGCAGGGGTGGAACAGGATGATCCTGAACGTCCCTTCCATCCCACAGAACTCCCTGATCCTGCTCTGTGATAATTTCACTTCCCAAAACACCTCATCCCCTCTCCCACAGGATTCAGCCCACCCTGGGACATTTCCCAGACAGCTCCCAATGGAATTAAACCCCCCTCATTTCACACGTGGCAACACCGAGGCCTTGGTGACTTTTCCTTCCCTTTCCCGCTCTTTCATCCCACAGCATTCCAGAGCCCGGGAATCCTGGCTTTCACATGCCTGCCCCCATCAAAACCTCCCAAGAGGAGCTGTGGATAACGGCTGGAGCAATTCCCGAATCCTCCGTGCAGGGACGTGCGCGCGCTCCCATCTCTGAGCGGGAAGAGCCAACCAACGTCAGGATGCAAATTTATGCAAAGTGCCTCGTTCTGCCGCGGAAAGCTTTTCATTCCTGACCCTGCTCCAAGCAAAATCCCATTAGGCCCCAAAAATTAATTTCAGGCACGTTTCCCCGGTTGTTTGCAGTTCCCCTCTCCGCTAATTCCAGCCGCACGCCGGGCCCCTCCCGCCGCTCTCCCTGATTTATTCCAGCCTCGTTCGCCGCCTCCCCGCAGGCACGGGGATTGTGTGTGCTGGAAGAGCAGAAGGTTCCAGGGTGGGATTGTGCTGGGATGGACGGCAGCTTTATCCCTGGATTCCCTGGGGAGCTGCGAAGTGGGCTGGGATGAGGGGCCGGGATTTTGCAGAAGTTTATCCTTCATCCAGCAGGAGGATGGGAGTTGGGAATGTCCTGGAGCGAGTTCTGTTCCACCTTGGTCCTGGCTACAACAGAATTCCAAGGCTGAGTGTCCTTCTCCATGCCTGAATCATCATAAAATCATGGAGTGGTTCGGGTTGGAAAGGGACCTTCAGGATCATCCAGGTCCTCTCCTACTCCAGCCCAATCCATCCCAAATTCTTTTGTGCACCGTCAAGCCCAAAATTTCCCAAAATTTTCACCGGCAGAGCAGGGAATTACTTCTCACCCTGATGGGGAGGTGCTGCTCCGTGAGCAGGTCCTGCTGTTCCCGGAGATGCTGGGAGGAATCCAGCTGGACCCCCGGCTCCTGCTCCGGTGTCCCTCTCCCATATTTTAGGAATGGTGGCTTTTCCATGATTTCCTTTTTCAGCTGGAATGGCACCCAAAGGGGTGGGATGTGCTGTTCCCGGACTTTGGGAAAACCCTCTCCGATATTCTGGATCTCTTTCCACCAGGAAACCTCGGATTTTTTCCACTCGTGGCTTCCTTCCTCCCCTCCTGCTCCTGGTTGGAGCTCCTTCCCACCATCCTCGTTGTTCCTGTCTTTTCCAAGATCCTCTCCTTACCTCTCTCAGCTTTTCCTGCTCCACACCTCCAGAATTCCAGGGCGTCCCGGATTTCCTGCTCTCCCTGGCCCACAGCCAGTGACAGGGAAGTGCCCCAAGGCTCGAGAAATTTGGGATGACACCAGATCCAGGACCTCTGGGTGCCCCTCGTCGGATGGGGCTCGGAAGCCAAGCAGAGAATAATTCCAGTGGGATAATTTAGGTGGAAAGGGAATTTTAGGTTCCTAAGCCATCCCCAGGTATCCTTGGAGATCCCAGATGATGCCAGGCACTTCCAGAGGCTTCTCTCCTGATGTCCCCGTGGTGTCCCCTCATTGTCCTGCCCTGTCCCAGCCACCACTGCCCCAGCTCCGTGGGCAATTGGTTTAATTAACTCATTAGCAGGAATTCCAGGAGGTCTGGATCAAGGGTTTTATTGGGAATTAACGCTCCAGGGGAGGGAAAAGCGCTGCGTTTCCCTGATCCTGGGAAATTCTGATCCCTGCTCCAACACCAGGGGACTGAACCAGCACAGGGGCTCTTCCCTGTTCTCCTGGGGCTTAGATGGGATTTTGGGAAGGAATTCCAGGCCGGGAGGGTGGGGAGGGGCTGGAATGGAATTCCCAGAGCAGCTGTGGCTGCCCCTGGATCCCTGGCAGTGTCCAAGGCCAGGCTGGACAGGGCTTGGAGTAGCCTGGGACAGTGGGAGGTGTCCCTGCCCGATGGAATCCTTTCCAAACCATTCCAGGATTTTATGATTTTTTTGTTTTTTTATTTTATGATTCCATGGCTAACCAACATTTTAGGGAGAACAGAAGGGAATGACGGAAGGAGGAATTCACCAAATCCTGATGCATCCTCAGCCAAAATGAGGAAAAATCTCAGGAAATCCTGGATTTGACCCCTTCTTTCTCCTGAGCCTGGTCAGGTCTCTCCTCCTCCATAAGAGCAGGAAAAAGTTTGGGAAAAGGGGGAATCCTGTGGTCTGAATGAACCAAACCTGTCCTCGAAGGCTGGGCTGGCCTTGGGAAGGGCTGATCCAGGTGTCCCAGCAGAGCTGTGTGGGTCTTTCCCTGAGATTTGCCCGCAGGAAAAGCTTCCTTGGAATATTTCCCGGGAGTGGGTGCGTTTATCCAGCCAGCTGCAGAGGGCTCTCTCCTCACGCCAATGGAAAACCTCTGGATCCCATCCCAGGAATTCAGCAGGGTGAAATAACCGAGGCTGGGGCCGCCATCAGCAGCTGGACTTTTATGATCCTGGGATAATAAAATTTCAGGCATTAATACGGAGCGAAACATGATTCCCAAATCTTGGAGTGAGCTCTGCACGCAGCCAAGGAGGAGGTGCCACAACTCCAAGGTTATCCAGGAGCTGCTTGGGAAAAGGGAAGGTCGGATCCCGATTTTGTTTGGATCCAGGGGTGAGGGAATCGAGGAGCTGGGGGTTGGCTTTCCTTGGCTGTGGAAAGGTGGGGTTTGTTGGGAGAATTGATTCGGGGAGGTAGATGAATTCCTTCGGGAAAACTGCCTCGCACAATCCTGGGATTCCAACAAATCCAACAGGAAAACCGGTCACCCTTCCTGAAATTCCCTTCCTGAAACTTCTTTGGGACAAATCCTGGGATTCCATCAAATCCAGCAGGGAAACCGGTCACCCTTCCCAAAATTCCCTTCCCAAAACTGCTTTGGGAAAAATCCTGGGATTCCATCAAATCCAGCAGAGAAACCAGTCACCCTTCCCAAAATTCCCTTCCTGAAACTTCTTTGGGACAAATCCTGGGATTCCACCAAATCCAGCAGGGAAACCAGTCTGCAGTTGTTGGGACTGGGATGGAGGGAGACGCCTCTGGCTGCATTCCCTTCCCTGTGGAATGAGGGGTTTGTTCCCTCTCCGGTGGTTCCCCCTCGGAGTGAGAATTCCCACCACAAAACGGAAAGGAAAAGAGGAAATAAACAATGTGAGTGAGGAAAAGCACATTGGATTTTGGGAATGTTTCAGTTGTTTTCCATAGAATTCCAGAATCCCAGAGGAGTTTGGCTGGAAGGAGGAAAAATTCCCATTCCAGCCAGCCCAGGATTTGTGCCCTTCCCAGCAGTTCTGTCCCTACCCCAGCTCCGTGACCCATCCCACAGAAAAACCTGGGAATGACAGGATTCCTCTTTACTTCCATACACACGAGCCATTGATCCCAGGCTCTGTTTTATGGGATGAGGAGGGGGGAAAATGGGATGGGAACAGGATGGGGGAGACCATGAGGGAATTCCGTTCATGAACTCAAGCCCTGTTCTGGTGGAAATCAAAATTCCTGTTCCCTTTTTCCCCTCCCCTCCTCATTAAACTCCCTGTCCTTTTACAGGAAGTCTTAATAAATTCCCTCGGGATCTTTCAAATGGAATTTTTCAAAATCATAATTCCCCCGTGGAAGCGCTGGCCTCGGGATCCGCCGCAGGGGGAGAGCCTGGAGCCAGGGAATGTTTGGAAGCCCATAAAACCTCCTCGTTAAGTTGGAATTCTGAATGCTTTGCCTATGGAGAAAGTTCTCCGGGAGCTCCTTCCCATCTCTGGAGCAGAGGGAAAAGATGGATTTCCTGGGATGGAGGGAGAGCAGCGCTTGGAATGAGGGAGGGGAAAGACCCTCACAGACCTTCTGCTCCACGGATTTCTCTTTCCAAGGATCCCTCCCTTTTCCTGGAGCTCCCCACAAAGAGACTTTTCCATGTGTGAGGGGTGGGAGGAGGCCTTGGAGCGCTGGGATTGGGTCGGGAAGAGCATCCCGGTGGGATTCTGGTCTGGGATACAGCGAGGCGGGAAGGCTGGGAAGGGGTGAGCCCAGGGAGGGGCAAAGCTCAGGGAATGGGCAAGGGAAAATCCAGAGGGATGGGAACGGGGACAGGGATAGGGATAAGGGATAGGGATAGGGATAAGGGATAAGGTACAGGTATAAGAATAAGAATAGGAATAGGAATAGGAATAGGAATAGGAATAGGAATAGGAATAGGAATAGGAATAGGAATAGGAATAGGAATAGGAATAGGAATAGGAATAGGAATAGGAATAGGAATAGGAATAGGAATAGGAACAGGCTGTCCAAAACCTCCAGAACCCAAGATCCCTTCAGGATTATCCCTTTCCTTGTCCCTTCAGCCTGGAGAACAAAGGGAGAGCTCAGAGCCCCTGGCAGGGCCTGAAGGGGCTCCAGGAGAGCTGCAGAGGGACTGGGGACAAGGCCTGGAGGGACAGGACACAGGGAATGGCTCCCACTGCCAGAGGGCAGGGCTGGGTGGGACATTGGGAAGGGATTCCTGGCTGGGAGGGTGGGGAGGGGCTGGGCTGGGATTCCCAGAGCAGCTGTGGCTGTCCCTGGATCCCTGGCAGTGCCCAAGGTCAGGCTGGAGCAGCCTGGGACAGTGGGAGGCGGGAATGGGATGAGCTTTCAGCCCCTTCCATCCCAAAGCATTCCAGGATTCTGGGATTCAGCCACCGAGCAGAAGCTCTTCCTAATCCTCCATCCAAGTCCAAGCTGAATTTTTTTCCTCTGAGTTTTCGGTCCGTTTCTCTCCTATCATCACTTATTAATCCATTATTAATCATTAATCCATGATTAATCCCCAGCTTCTCCAGGAATTCCATCCCAGTCCCTCCCCACCTTCCCTGCCAGGAATTCCTTTCCAATCTCCCATCCATCCCTGCCCTCCTTCAGCTTCCATCCAATCCTTCCCAGGCAGGCTGGAGCCGTGAAGGCCCCGGCTCCGGAATTCTCCCATTCCTGTGTTGATTCCCAGCCTGGAGGAATTTTTTGGAAGCCAAAACCTCCCAGGCCGTGGATCCCCTCTGGCTGGTTTAATACCCAAAAATGCTGCAGGTACAAAATTCCTCCTTTGCGGAGCGTGTCCCCATCCCAAGCAGCAGGAGGGAGCTCCCGCTTCCCGCTCTTTCCATCCCCATGGAAATCTCTCCCTCGTTTCTCCGGGATCGGCTGCTCCACGTTTGGGATCAGCCTTGCCCGGGGCCGGTGGCACCCTCAGGGCTCATTCCATGACTCCTCTCCATCGTTTATGGAAGGACAAGGACAATTCCCGGCCCTCCTTTGTCCTTCCCCAGGCTCAACCCTTCCCTCCTTTCTCCTTCCAACGAGGCATTCCCGGCGAAGGGATTGAGAGGAAAACCGGGATCTGAGGATTTTCACTGGGCAATGACGCTCCGAGGTGGCTTTTCCTTCCCAAAACCCTAAAAGGGGAGTGGGGAAATACGGATTCCCTCTTCCGTGAACACCTTTAAAATCCGGGAAAAGGGGATTTCGGAGGGATAATTCCATGATCCCCCATGAGAGGGCATCTCTGCCCTTCCCGTGGAGCATCCCGAGGCTGGAGCTCAGATCCCTGAGATCCCCTTCAGCCCCTTCCCGCTCCTCTGCGAACCTCCTGGAAAAGATGGAATCCTTTTCCCTGCCTCGCTTCCCCTCGGGGCAGGGAATGTCCCGGGTAGGTTTTGGTTTTTTTGTTTTTTTTTTGTTTTTTTTTTTTTTTTTTTTGTTTTTTTTTTTTTTTTTTTGGGAAAAGCAGACATTTGTGTGGGGTTTTGTTGTGTTTTTAATCCCTCCTGGGTGTTTTTATGAGCCATTATCCAAACCACAGCAGGGATTTGATGTAGCAAGAACTCCTGGAAGCTCGGGAAGCCCATTCCAAGGAAAAGAGGGATTTCATCTGTCCTTGTCCTAGAAAACAAGGCTCAAGGCAGGAGCAGGAATGTTGCTGCTGTTCCTTTGGTTTGGCTCCAGTTTGGGGATTTTCGGGAGGTTTTGTTTCATTGTTCCTTGTTTGTTCCTTGGGTGTTTTGTCCTCCAGGAATTCTGACAGTTCCCAAGGGAATTTTTTTTCATTTCCCAGCCTCACCTCTCCCCTCCTCCTTTTGGGAATTTTCACTCGCTCTGGGTTTGCAGCCCCCACTTGGGAAGGGTCTGCCTTGGCCAAGAGGCTGAGAATTCCCAACAAAACCCATTTTCCTCCAGGACTGATCCCATTCCCGTCCTCACAGTCCCAGAGCTGGATCAAACCTTTGTTTCCCTCAGAAATTCCTATTCCTGCTGACAGGAGTCAGGGAAAACCGGGGCCAGGATTTTGCTGGTGGAGTCACTCAGCAGAATTGGAAATGCTGGGAATATTGACAGGCTGGGAGAGCTGGGAATGTTCAACCCGGAGAAGAGGAGGATCCAGGGAAAACTTTGAGCTGGAGAGGGACTGGGGACAAGGGATGGAGGGACAGGACACAGGGAATGGCTTCCACTGGTGAGATGGGATATTGGGAAGGGATTCCTGGCTGGGAGGGTGGGGAGGGGCTGGGATGGAATTCCCAGAGCAGTTGTGACTGTCCCTGGATCCCTGGAATGTCCAAGGCCAGGCTGGAGCAGCCTGGGACAGTGGGAGGTGTCCCTGCCATGGCTGGGGTGGGAATGGGATCATCCCTCAGATCCTCCCAATCCAAATTCTGTAATTCCAGGATTGTGCAGCACAGGTAGCACCGAGCAAATTCCGGTGGAGCCAAAGACTGCCGGTACACGGAGCATTCCCAAGAAACTCTGAGGAAAACCACTCGGGCTTTCCTCAGGACGGATCTTCAGCTCCCGCTGGAGGAATCCCATCGTTGGACTTATTTAAATGCTTCCCTTTCCCGGAGCTGCAGGCCTGGAATGTCAGGGCAGGGAAGGGCAGGGGGATGCGCAGGGAGCAGCTCTGGCTCCTGCTGAGGGGAGTGGGAAGAGTGAAAGGATCACCCCAGACTGTGGAATTTAACTTCCCACCTTCCTGGGATGAGTCTGGAGCTGGGAAATTCGAGGAAAGGTTCATTCTCCTGGCCCCTGGAGGCTCTAAAGCTCCTGGAGGACATTTTGCTCTTCCCAATCCGACGGAAGCGGAAAACTGTGGCTGTTCCTGGTGGCCAAGAAGCTGCAAGAACACCTGGAGGTTTTCCTTAAAATCCCTTAAAATCACTCCAAGCTCGGTGAAATTGTTCCTTGGAATTTTTATGGTGGCCTTTCCTGCCTTTTGGCTCAGCTCCTGGATCACATTCCCAACGGAACGCTGGAAACCCCTGCCCCCAGATCACATCCCGGTGGGAGCACTGGAGCCTGGAGGTTGGATTTCACTTGGAAAAGCAGGAAAGGGAAGGCAAAACTCCTGCCAGAAGCGATCCCTTCAGGACAAAGGGATGTGGAGCTCTTGGCGAGGAGAAAATCCGGGTTTGCTGGAGCTGAAGGCCCCGGGTGGCTCAGGTATCCTTGAAATCCTGTGAGAATTCCCGAATCCAACATTTTGGCCCCGTCCCACTGGCGGGAAATGATTATTGTTGGAATAATGGGGTCGTGTATAACCACCTCCCACCTTCTAGGATATTCCTGGAAGGATTTCCGTGCCTCCCTGGAATCCTGGCTGGCAGGAGGGGGCTCCAGGAGGACGGGGCTGTGTCCCTGTAACCCCCTGCAAACGGAGCGGGAAAAAGGGAATAACGGCAGGGAATGGAAGCTGAGCTTGGTGAGAGGGCCCTGGGTCTCTCCAGCCATTCCTTTGACTTCCAGACCAGATTCCCGCTGGATTTGTTTCATTCCATCCTCAAGGGGCCGAGTTATCCGTCATAAAAAATGAGGAAAGCCCGTCAAAAATCACAGATCCAACCTTTGTGCTCATTTCCCCCCCTCAATTCCTCCTTAAATCCAGTTCCAAGGAGCTCTGGGGACCCTCTGGTGTCCCCATCCCAGTCCAGGCTCTTCTCTGCCTGTTCTCTTCCTCAACAGTATCCATAAAACTTGTGGAAACTGGGATGAGCTCCAGCCCATCCCCTTTTAGCCATCCCTGGCAGGAAGTCCCCCAAATCCCTGTTTTTCTGGGAAAAGCTGGATCAGCAGCTCTGCAGAGTCACTTCCAGCTCTGGAATTAGGAGCTGTGAATAATCGCCTCACAATTATTCCTCACACCGATCCCAAACTCTTTCCAGGTGGGAACGTTGTTCCACCCCAGTATATTCTGTTTTTCCAACCTCTCCTAGCAGGATTTGTGCCAAGCTTGGAGATCCCAGGAAAATCGGTGTTGGACATTCCCAAGAACCTGAATCCTCCACCACACCTTCCAATTATTATTATTACTACTATTACTATCACTATTACTATCACTATTACTATTACTATTACTATTACTATTACTATTACTATTACTATTACTATTATCACTATTATCACTATTATTACTATTATTACTACTAACAATAATATTACTATTATTGATATTTTTATTAATAATATTATTATTGTTAACACATTATTAATATTAATATTAATATTAATACTAACTCTGGTATTAATAATATTAATATAATAATATTATGAATAATGATATAATACTAAGGGTAATACTACTAATAATATTAATATTAGTATTAGTGTTAGTGTTAATATTAGTGTTAGCATTAACATAAACATTAACATTAACATTAATATTATTATTGTTAATAATAATAATATTAGAATTTTGCAGGCTGAAAAATCCCGTTTCCTTCCTTTTTTTCCAAGGAATTTTCTCTCCTCTCGGGACTGGGCCAGGCAGGACAGGCTGGATTTCCCAGGACGGGCTTGAGGCAAAGCTGGCCCAGACCCCTGGTCCTGTTTTAAGCCCAGGCTCCTGGTCCTGTTTTAAGCCCAGACTCCTGGTCCTGTTTTAAGCCCAGACCCCTGGTCCTGTTTTAAGCCCAGCTCATCCTTTCAATCAAGAACAGCTCCAGGGCCCCTCTGCAATTCATGGAAAGCTCCCTGTGAGAACGGAGGAATTTTTGGGAAGCCGAACCCTCCCCGACCTTGAATCCCCATTGGCCGGTTTCACATCCTGAAATATTTCAGGTACAAAATTCCTCCTTTGTGGAGCGTGTCCCGATCCCAAGCAGCAGGAGGGAGCTCCCGCTTCCCGCTCTTTCCATCCCGATGGAAAACTCTCCCTCATTCCATCCTGGATCATCCCCTGGAGCCTGTCTCTCCTCTGGAAGGTGCCACCTCTGCCCACAGCTGGTTCCTCACCGCTTGTTCTAAGCCAGGAGGGAACCAGCACGAGCCCAGCCCGTTCCAGAATTCCGTGCAGAATCCATGGGTTTAGGGCCACATCCCACAAAACCAAGCCGGGGGATCCCGTCTGCCACCGAGGGATCTCTGGAGCAGCTCCAGGTTCTGCTGCTGTTGGATCCAGGGCTGGAGCAGCTCTGCAGGTTGGGAATCACCTGAGGGGGCAGAGGGGCAGAATCCCCTCCCTAATCCTGTGTCCCACCCTTGGGGCGGGGGCGTCTCTGTCTGGGCATCTCCAGCCCCTCATCCATGAGCATCCCAAATCCTTTCCCTCAGGGTTCTCCATCCATTCCCCACCCAGCTCATGCCTGTGCTTGGGATTGCTTCCACCCGGATCCAGGACCTTGCCCTTGTTGAGCCTCCTGAGATCCCTGACCATGAGATTTGGGAATTCCCATATATCCACCTAAGATCCGCAATAATTCCCGTAAATCAGGAATAATTCCCGTAGATCAGGAATAATTCCCCTGGAATCAGTGACACTCTCAGACAAACCGGGATCAGGGCTCCTGGCTGGCGTTTGTGCCGAGGGTTTTCCCCTCCAACCTCCTTCAATGCTCTCTTGTCCACTTCCCATTTCAATTTAGCCCCCAAATCCTCATTTCCTTTCCCGTTTTTCCCTCCGGGCATTCCCAGGGGCAGGATCTGCAGCAGGGGCTGCGGGATTAACCCACTCCAGCTCGGACTCTGGACAAAGAGGCTGCACAAGCTCGGGGAGAGCCTGGATTCAAAGCATTCCCTGGGACACCGGGAAGGTCTCCTCCTCTGTCAGGGAGTTCTTCCCTGTGGCTTCCAGCACACACATAATTTTTGGGAACGAGGCCCCAGGGCCCTGCTGCAGCAGGGAACTGTTTTGATTGTAACAGGCTTTGATTCAGGGCAGCCAGAAATTATTTATTTTCCTTCGGCTCCCCTCCCTCCCCCCTGCCGCATTCCCAGCCGGGATTGAGGAGCTCTGTGTGCTCGGGGTGCCTGGGATGAGCACAGGGATCCTGCTGGAGCAGGACAACGAATCCGGGATCCCAGGTGCTCCCAAATTTGTCCCCTCTCCCATTCCCTGCGATTTGGGCTGGCAGGGAAGCCCAGGGAAGTTTGTAGGGAATCTCCCTGTCGGGAGGAATGATGAGGAATTCCACATGGTCCTGACGTTCTTGCCGTCATAAATGGGTGGAAGATGAGCAAAGCCCTTCCCTCTTCCTCATCTCCCGGAGTATTTTGGGCCAAAAACATTCCCGAGGAGATGCTGCATGGCTGGAGGGGATGTCAGCAGCTCCCCAGCCCTTGGATTGGGATCGCTGACATTCCATGGCCGTGACCTCTCCTTCCTGCAGGACTGCAGGCCTTGCTCCGGCTCGGCTGGGTAATGGGATTTCTGGATTTCTGGGATTTCCCATGGCAGAGGGGTTGGGAGTGGGTGATCCTTAAAGTCCTTCCAGCCCGACCACTCCGTGACTTTCACGATTCCGTGGTTGTGTTTAGTTAGGTCCAGCTTTAATTCGGTCCTGTGGGTGGAACTCTGATGAATCCTGAGGGACCCTTTGGAGCTCTGCCAAGCGCCTGCTCCTCCTTTAATGCCCCCAAAAGTTTGGAGGTGGATCCCAAAGCCAACTAAAGCACTTTGAGATCCACGTGTGGGGGCCATGACCACCAATTCCTTGGACTGATGCTCCGGCTGAGGGGGAGCTCTGGAAAATCCCTGGACAGCAGAAAAGGTGTGGAGATCAGGAAGGCGATGATGGAACAACAGCACAGGGGACCCAGAGCAGCTGTAGCTGCCCCTGGATCCCTGGAAATGCCCAAGGAAAGGTTGGACAGGGCTTGGAGCACCCTGGGATGGTGGGAAGTGTCCCTGCCCACAGAGTGGGATGATTCTTACCATCCCTTCCCACCCAAACCATTCCATGGCTCAGAGATTTTCCTGCTCCCTACTGAATTTCCAACTGATTTTTCCATGATCATAGCACAGTGAAGTGACCAGGGATGGATTTGATTTCTGGCCCAGATTTTTGGGAATATCAGGACCAACGCTCTGGAGCTCTGCTTGGATTGGCCTCCAACAGGCAGTGGGAGAGGGCTTGGAGGAGATCCTGAGACAACCAAAACTGGGACCCCTCATCCCCTGCCCTTGCGGGGGTTTTCATCTTCTTTTTCTCTGTTAGAGCTGGGATTAAATGCTCAAGAGGCTCAGTTTGTGTTCAGACTCAGAAGTTTATCAATTCTTATCTATGTCACAGTCTCACAAGCTGCGAGCTCTGGCTAACAGAGTGAAAATGGCTCTGTCTCTCTCTCTCCAAGGCCTTTTAAGCACAAACTGTCCAATTAAGAAATGACACCCAAATTATTTTTATTTTAACCCAATACCCAACCACCCCTGGCCCGCAGTGCAGATTTTTCTACCCAATCACAAAACCCCACCCAGAGCCGTGGAGGAGAAGGTGAAAAAGCAGGACTGGCCTCTGCCCTGAACCCTCCCCCTTGCTTTATATCCATTCCTGTATCCTAAACCCTCAAACTCTGAGTTTCCACCCTGTGATGTCACACACTGCTACCCAAACTCCACACCCACAATCCCAGCGCTGTCACTCCATTTTGGGAGCCTTTTCCACGGCCTCAGGTCAATGCAGGGTCAGTGCCTGGCAGCACAGAGAGCCGGGAATTCCCAGTGCCCAGAGCTCCAAGAATCTCCTCATTACATCCCTTCTGGAATGACTGAGGCCCAGGAGAAGATCCACAGCATTCCGCCCTCCCGTCAGCTCCACGCTCCTAAAAGCAGTAAAATCCCACTCACAAATCCTTTTTTTTTTCACTTTTCCCAGTGAGATTCCTTCCAGAACATCGTAAGTGACTCTGATTTTGGGATCCTTTCAAATCCAGGCAGGATTTGGGCTCTGTACCACATTTCCCTCTTTGGCAGAGACTTTTTGGGGTGAATGAAGAAGGTTACAAAGACAAACAAAACCTCAGCTGAGTTTTGGTGACTGGAAAAGGAACAATTTATTTCCGGAGCTGTCAGGGCAGTGATTTTTTTTGGCCACCCCTCCTCTCACCAAATCACAGAGCTCATCCCTGAAAAAACACTGTGGGTCCATTCCTCTTCCCATTGAGAGTGTGGCTGGCATTCCTGGGTGATTTATCTGCCCACTTTCATGGATCACGCATTGGGAGCTAATTTGGGCTTGTGACAGCTGCTAAAAACTCATCCATTTGGAAAAAAAATTCCCACTGCCAGATGAACAAAACCAAGCTGATCTCTGTTTCTTGTCATGTTCAGGATGACAGGGACTCATCAGCTTCAAATGTATTTTTTTCCTGATTCTGGCCCAACTTTTGGGTCATTTTTCTCGGGTTTCATTGGTGGATGCTCAGCTGCAGGAAATCAGAAGTCTTGCGTGGGATGGGTGCATTTATAGAACCCTGGAATGGTTTGGGTTGGGAGGGAATTTAGGGATCACCCAGTGCCACTCCTGCCACAGCAGGGACACCTCCCACTGTCCCAGGCTGCTCCCAGTGTCCAGCCTGGCCTTGGGCACTGCCAGGGGTCTGACAGATTTTACCCTGCTGGCAGCTGCCAACTTTTTTCCCCAAGGGAAAATTTCTTGAGAAAGCTTCTCCCCAAAACAATCTTGGCAAACAACAACTCTCCTTCCTCAAAACAATTTTTCTTCAGGTGGTTTTGCCTTTCTAGCTCTCAAAAAACCCCAATTTTAGCTGTTTCTCCAGTTTAACCAATGGGACTGGGGAGGTGTCGTTCCTATTCACCAATCATGTTAAATTAAGTCTGTATGGGAATTCCTTATAAAAAGTAGTAAGAATTAGACAATAAAGCTTTTTCTATGTTCTTCCCCTTCTGAAACATTTGGAGTCTCTCATATTTTTTTCACGTCCTCCAATGACATCTTATTAATATTATTAATATTTATTAATATTTTTTATTAATGTTTTATTCTATTTTTTAGAATCAGGTAGAAACACGAGTCCAGTGTTGCCTTGTTGGGCCTATCCTAAACCTTAGGCTAATGTGTGACAGCATTTTTAATTTATTGCACAAATTCTACTCGTGTAGCTCCATCTGTTCTATCTAGGAATGTTTTCAGCAAGGCTGTGTTGTTTTAGTTATGCCTAGAACTTAATTATCTTTGCAAAACTTTAAATTACTTAATTAGGTCTTTTTCTTACTAATCCAGTCTCTCATTTGCTTAAGGCACTTTCAAAAACGCTCCACTTATTTAAAATTAAACTTGCATTTCTGCCTCATGTCTGTGTGGATTGATGGATTTTGGTTTTTCTGAGGGTTTTAATTCAGTCCTTGCATCTTTGGGCCGGTGTAGATTTGGCCCAGGGGAGTTTGTGCTCCACCATCTCCTTCTTCCCCTTTTTGGTGGGGAGCTCTTTGGATCCTTGATAGAATCCCAGAACCATTAAGTTTGGGAAAGGAATCATTAAGTTTGGGAAAGGAATCATTAAGTTTGGGAAAGATCTCCAATACCAAGTCCAGCTGTCCCCAGCGCTGCCAAGGCCACCCCCGACCGTGTCCCTGAGTTTCACCTCCACGTGGATTTAAATCCCTGCAGGAATGGGGGCTCCATGGCTGCCGCGGGCTGGACTGCTCTTTCCAGGAAGAGACTTTCCCAAATTCCAGCCCAAACTCTTCCGGCCCAGCTCGAGCGCAGCACACTCCCAGCCTCCTTGTGCTGTGGGGACATTCCAGGTGCGCATTCCTGCTCTGTGCCCTCTCCAGCAGCACGGGAGATTCCCCAGACAATTTCGGGAACGGCCTCGGTGGGGCTCAGGCTCTGAGTGGTCCTGTCAGCATCTTCCCAGATCCTGAGGAATTCCCGCTCCCCGGGGCTGTGAATCACTCTAAAAACCGGGAATGTGAGCCGAGGCGATGCGCGATTTATGGGACCCAACACCGCAACACCGCGGGAGCTGTGAAATCCAGGGAATTCTGGAGTTCACATACACATCAACACCACGGAGCGAGGAGTCTCAGCGGGCAGATCCAGGGGAGGGAAAAAAGGCATCCGGACATCTCGACACCAACAAAGTGTCAGCAGTTTGGGAGGAAAACACGGAAAAACATTGCCCAAAGGCTCCCTCAGCCCTCAGGAAAATGAAAAGAACAAATCCTCCTCAGCCTGTTAAATAAACTGCGGATGTTTTCCTGGGATTTTTCATGGTCATCTGGAATATATCAAGGGGAAAAGAGATGTCAGAACACTGGGAACCGGGATCAAACAGCAGATGACATTTCAATCTCGGATCTCGCTTCCATGAGCATGGGACTCGTAAAAACAACCCGGGCATCGGACACAGAACGCGCCGGCACACGCAGTCAGCTCTCCAGGGATTTCGGGAATGAAACACGTGGATCAGTTAAATTGCGCCTGAGGGAGATCCGAGCAGGACCTGGATCTTGGGAGGAGCGTCTGCATTGGAAGAACTCATTTTAAATGACAGGACCTTGGCCTGAATGGCATTTTCCATCCTGGAAATGGGAATGTTTTCCGTGGCTGGATAACCTCTGTCCCTGCTCTGATGTGGGCTGGGCCCTGCAAGCAGAGTCACAAAGGTTTGCTTGGAAATCTGTGTGGAATAGCCCAGGAGAGCTTTAACCTCCTGATCCTGTTGTTGGGCAAGAGGGATCACGTCTGGGATCTGTGGTGAGCCAAGTTCCAGCCTGGTAAGTAAGGAAGAATGGAAGAGGGGAAGAAGGAAAGAATGGGAGAACAGAAGAAGGAAAAAAGGGAAAAAGGGAAGAAGAGCAGGTTGCCTTCAGACTTCATGCAAGCCATGAAAAATGGCCTGCGCATCCCTCTGACAGAAAATCATGGAATTATAGAACTGTTAAGGTTGGAAAACACCTTTAAAATCAAGTCCAACCATCGATCCAGCACTGCCGCCACGTTCACCATGACAAAACATCCTCGAGTGCCCCATCCACACTTTTTGGGACCTTTCCAGGGATGGTGATTCCACCACTGCCATGAGCAGTCCGTTCCGATGATTTACCCCCATTTCCATGAAAAGAAATCCTAATATTGAGTCTAAACCTCTTTTTACTTCTGCAACGTGCTTCCCGTGGTTTTAACCCTGAGTGAGGGAAGGGAGGGATGAAGTGGTGATGGGGCAGGCACAAAAACTGGGAGAGACACTTGGAAGAGGACGCTGGGAATTTTGGCCTGCTGTTTTCCTCAGCTTATGGTTTTGCTGCCCCCTAAATTCCTGTAGCTCCCGGCCTGAATCCAGCACTGTTCTGCAGGAGCTGAACTGGAACCTTTGCTCGTGGTGGGAACAATCAGACACGGCAGCACCTGGACCGTGAAGGGAATTCATGGAAAACATTTAGGAAATTGGGAGCGGCACCCAAAACTGTAGTGGGACGTGCTGCAACCACGGGTTGATGTTCCCACTCCATCCCTTGTGGCACCATTTTGTTCCATAGGGGAATTCCCGAAATTCCCGAATTTCTTCCCTGTGACCCCTTGCAAAGTGAACTGGGCTGAGCTTAACATCCGGCTTATTTCAAGCCTGACTTTAGGCAGCTTTAGCCGAGGGGTGATGGAATTTGCCTCTGGAACCTTGGATGTGTCTCCCGCCCTGCGTCCCCTGGGTGCTCCCAGTGCTGCAATTGTTGCACTGATGACATTTCCATGTCTGGAACTGCAACGGAGACATTTCCATGGAACACCTGGGGCATTCCTGCCCCGCGTCCCGGCCACGATCCAGCCCTAACAGAAGCCTCACTCTTGTGGCCATGGAGCGTTTTTCCTGCCCTACGTTTTTGGCCGTTAAAGCCTCCGCTCCCTTTCTAAATCCGGCCCTGGGACTGGGCCCTGCAGACTTTGGCAAAGGCGAATTCCACAGGATGTGGGGCCATTTCCTCTAATTTCTCTTAAATATGGCCACTAGTTAAGTTTTACGGACTGTTTTCCTGACTCTTTTCCTGTTCTCATTTCAGGGAGCGGGAGCGGCGGCACCGCCGGTCGGTCCTGCTGCACCTGGATTTCCCTCTCCCGGTTTTCCACTCCATGGAGATTCCCAAGCCGGAAACATCCTTAAACCAAACCCAGCTCCTCCAAAAAGGGTGATGCCTCTTTTCCAAAGGTTTCATCCATTCCCAGTGTCTCTGCACGGAGCGCTGGGATGCGCCGGGTCAGGCTGAGGGTTTGGTGCCCTCCGCTCTCCTCCTCCCTCAACCCAATCCCACTTCCCCTGGAATCTCCAAGGCCAGGTTGGACGGGGCTTGGAGCACAGCAGGAGGTGTCCCAGCCATGGCAGGGGTGGCACTGGATGGGTTTTGCTGTCCCTTCCCACCCAAACCATTCCAGGATTCCGTGATGACAGGAAAAACCAGGAGCAGTGTCCCATAAAACCATTGGAAGGGCAACAACGTGATGTGCTCCGTGGTTGGAGCTGCAAATGTTTCTTTTCACCCTGACATTTTTTTTTCCCCTTTATTTCTTCTTCTTCTTCCCGGAAAGAATTCCCTGAATCCCAGTTCCCCACCGGTGGGGGGACGGATGGACCTGCAGCAAGGACTGTGCTAGGAGGGAATGGCTTTCCCAGAATTCCAGGGCTGGAACTGAAGGAAAAACACTCAGCAAAGGTTCCCAGGCCAAAGCCCTGGGGCAACTGAAAGCTAAATTAAAAGGGGAAAAAAAAATGAATATTCCCTATTAAACCCAAACCCCAAAGCCTAAGGAAAACACTAAAAGCAATGATTAATATGACAACTGGGCAGCTTTCCCTGAAGACCTGAATTCCCATCAGGATAATCAAATTTGTCTTAAAAATGATAAATAGAGCTACCACTGACCTAAAAATGTTCCTTGATCCCACCACGCTCCAGCTCTTCAAACAGTGGCTGCTTCATCGGGGAAAAAAAACCCCATTTAAATAAACAAATCATATAAAACAAAACCCGCAGGCCCGACGCGGATTTTTTCAACGTTCCCTCAGTCTTTTTTGGCTGTTCCGTTCCCTCCCTGGTGTCCAGGTGTAAACAATTCCCAAAAAAGAGACGTCTGTGTCCCTGAATTCCAGCAAAGGTAGCGCTTTGTCTTTCTTGCCCAGAAAGGCTCTCTTTGTGTGCAGTTTCTCCACCAAACCCGGCGATGTTTGGGCCTTTTGATTACTTTTCCCCTCCGTTTCTTTTTTTTTTTTTTTTTCTCCCCAGCATTCCCGTCTCCTTCCATTGGCGGCTCCGGATTCCTTAACGAGATTCCTCTTCCTCCTCCCGCTGCCTGCTCCCCACAAACCCCACATTCCTTGGCGAGGCTTCTCGCCCTCCCTGAGCTCCTTGGAGGTGCTCTGGGGGTTCCAGAACTTTCCAGGCGAGGGTGGAGAGGGATCTTTGGCACGGATCAGATCCCATGGATGTCCTCGAGGAGAAGGCCGTGCTCTGCTCTTTGGGCAGCGGTGTTCCTGCAGGAGAAAATCACGGAATGCTTTGGGTCAGAAGGAACTTTAGGCTCATCCAGAGACATTCCTTGGATGGGCAGGGACACCTCCCACCATCCCAGGGTGCTTGAAACCCCATCCAACCTGGCCTTGGGCACTTCCAGGGATCCAGGGGCAGTCACAGCTTCTCGGGGCAATTCCAAGGAGTCAGTTCCATGATTCCAATAGATTTGCTGCTCCAGGTGTTACCTACAATGTCCTTATGCTCCCATCCAGGATTTTCCTCAGGGAGGGTCCCACACTGGGGGAATTCCCAAGGATTGACCGAAGCTGGGATTTTTCATTTTCCTTACATTGCCTAAACCATGGATTTCATTTTCAAAGGAACATTCTGGGCCTGTCAGTCACAGTGAGAACCTGACAGGATTTTCCATTGCTCCATTTCACCCTCAGGTCCTGTTTGGATCCCTGGGATGAATCACCTGGGTCCTTTTTTTTTTCCCAGCTGCCTCAGTTTCCCTGGGTGGCCACATTTTCCTGGCATTACTGGATTAGGAACCACAGTCCCTGCTCTTCACTTGGAATCCTCTTAGGATACAGAGTAATGGGGGAATGGCTTCCACTGCCAGAGGGCAGGGCTGGATGGGATTTTGGGAAGGAATTCCCAGTTAGGAGGGTGGGGAGGGGCTGGGATGGAATTCCCAGAGCAGCTGTGGCTGCCCCTGGATCCCTGGCAGTGCCCAAGGCCAGGCTGGACAGAGCTTGGAGCAAAGTGGACAAATCCTAGCCCAGAACTGGAGCACACCAGGATCATCCCAGGGTGTCTCCAGGTCAGACGGTGATTGCAGGATTCCCACAGAAACAAGCAGGAAATCACGGAATCAGGGATTTATCAATTTTAGGTGAGATCGTCATTGATGAAGTTTCAATTAAAGCTTTCCAGGGGGTCTGGAAACATCCCTGGCAGTGTCCCAGGCCAGGTTGGACCCTGGGGCTTGGAGCAGACTGGGAGGGTGGGAGGTGCCCATGGAATGGGATGGGATTTACGGTCCCTTCCAACCCAAACCATTCCAGAATTCCGTCACTGAGCTGAGATTCCCAAGTTTAAGCTGTTATTTATTCATCACTTTCCAAGTGGGAGCAGCTTCCCCCAGGAGACCCAGCTGTGGCTTTCCCTGAATCCTTCCACGTTTCCCAGTTTATCCCGTTTTTCCATGGCCCTTCCCTACCTCTAGTGAACGCTCCAAAATCCCAACTATTCCCACCGGGCCCTGTGCATTCAGGGATCTACAATTCATTGGGAAAGAGAGTTTCTTTAATTCTCTCAATTCTCTCTTTAATTTCTTTACTTCCACAAAACCCCCTTGGATCTCTTCATCCCTTATCAGTTCTGATAAGGCCCCCAAATCAAAGCGGGCGATAACAGGAGCCCCCTCTTTGACCTGATTGATTCAATCCCTCGGGAAATGAGGAGGAAGGCTGGGAAGCAGCAGGGGGTGGGAATGGGAGTTAGCAGGCAGGGAATTGATTGTTCATTCGCCTTGGGGGTTGCTTTTCCATCACAGCTGGGATTTATTACAAAAAATCCTTCCCAGCCTGATTCCCAAATCTCATTTTCTCCCCTTCTGCAGCAAACGAGGCTCGGTTATTTTGTCAGAGCTTCCTTTGGAATAATTTATGGCTCTGGATGAAATTGCTGCCACCTCCAGACTCCGTGGATGTCTCTTCTCCCCAAATATGGGACGGAGCTCAGGGATAAACCTTTTAAATCCACTCATCCCTATAAAAATATTCCTTATTTTTCCGAAGGAAAGGGAAAATCTGCCACGGATAAATTTTGGGGCGACCGGGAGATTACGAGGACAACGAGGGATGAAGGGTTCAGATTTCAGCTGGGAATCAGGGATGAAAGGAGGAGGTGGAAAAACACCAGACTGGCTTTCTTTTTTTGGGATTGGGGGATTTCAGGCTGATCCATCCGGGATCTGGGATGGCAAAGACACCGTGGCCTGCCTGGGGAGGGAAAATCACTGCGATCTCTGCTGGAAAGGTGTTCCTCAGGCACAGGGAAGGTTTATTCCAGATAAATAAAGGGAAATTGTCATGGAAAGTGTCTGTATCCGAGTGTCTCTTTTTCAAATATAACAAAATCCAGCAGGGTCGGGACTGGGACTTGTGGCAGGGAGAGAAACACAGGGAAAAAGGGAGAAACAGGGGGAGAAAAGGCTGGAAAAACAAAGAGAAAAAGGGAGAAATTCAGGGAGCAAAGGCTGGAAGAGCAGAGGGAAAAAGGGAGAAATAGGGGGAGAAAAGGCTGGAAAAACAAAGGGGGAAAAGGGAGAAATTCAGGGAGCAAAGGCTGGAAGAGCAGAGGGAAAAAGGGAGAAATAGGGGGAGAAAAGGCTGGGAAAACAAAGGGGAAAAGGGAGAAATTCAGGGAGCAAAGGCTGAAAAAGCAGAGGAAAAAGGGAGAAACACGGGGAGAAAAGGCTGGGAAACAAGGGTAGAAAAGGCTGTGAAAAAAAGAAGAGGAAAAAGGAAAAACACGTGGAAAAAAGGCTGGAAAAGCACAGGAAGAATGGGAGAAACTCAGGGAGCAAAGGCTGGAAAATCAGCCCAGACACGAGGTTGAGAGCTGAGATTTCAAGGGATTCCCCGACGTGACATCCCAGCAGAGAAGGAGCTGCCTCGGCTTCCTGGGAATTCAGAAGGTCCCAGAAATTCTCCTTTTCCCCTTGATTTCCATGTCCACCTCCCTAACTTCAACCTTTTCCCAAGTCCGGGGAGCTTTTCCCAGCTCCTGCATTCCCAGGACACCTCAGGGGTTAATCCAGCGGGACGGGGCTGGGAAGGGAGCTCAGTTTTCCTGTCCGGCGCGGGTTTGTAACCTGAGCCGGGCTGGGATGGACAGAGGAGCCCCGGCATCGATTCCCAGCCTGGAATGTGATCCCGAAATCCTCAGGTGTCCTTGGTGTTCCTCCGGGATTTTCCCAGCCCCCTCCAGGAGCTTGGGATGCTCGGCAAATCCAGAACCTTCGGCTCGAGGATGC
Organism: Prinia subflava; assembly: GCF_021018805.1. Lineage (NCBI taxonomy): Eukaryota > Metazoa > Chordata > Aves > Passeriformes > Cisticolidae > Prinia > Prinia subflava. The sequence goes on along the minus strand of NC_086247.1, from coordinate 152,736,369 downwards.
TCCCAGAAATCCTAAAAGTGCCCTGGATGTTGTTTGGGAAGCGGGGTTTGGGAATAGCTGGGCTGGGAGAGGCTTTGCCACAGCTTTGTCTCTGGGATTGATGGGACCCCACAGAAAACCCCCCAAAATTCCCAACCAACCAAGCAACCAAGCAACCAACACAAAAACAAACAAAAAACCGTCCCAAACAAAACAAAAAACAAAACAAAAAACTGAAAAAAAACCCCAAACCAAAAATCCACCCCACAACCAACCAACACAAAAACAACCCCCACAAACCAAACCCAACCAAACCAAACCAAATTAAACCAAACCCCAAAAAACCCCAAACCAAACCCCCCAAAAAACCTCAAACCAAAACCCCACCACACAACCACCCACCCAACCAACACAAAAACATCAACCCCCCCAAAACCAAACCAAACCCCAAAAAAACCACAAACCAAAAACCCACAAGCAACCAACCAACCCAAAACCAAACAGCCCCCCCAAACCAAACGAAACGAAATGAAACCAAACCAAAACAAAACCCAAAAAACCCCAAACCAAAAACCCATCTCACAACCAACCAACCCCACACCCCCCAAAAACCAACCCCCCAAAACCCCAAACCCCAAAAAAACAAAACAAACAAACCCCCAAACAAACCCCCTTAAAGCAAACAAAACCCCCACAAACAAAAAAATGCACAAACAACCCCCAAACAAAAAAAAACCAAACCAAAACAAAACACAAAAAGCCCCCAAACCCCCAAACCAAAACAAACAAAAAACCCCAAACAAAAACCAAAATAAAATTCAAACCCCAAAAGCAACCAAACAACCCCCACCAAACACACACACACACACACAAACCCAAAAAACCCCAAAATAATCCCCCCAAAGCCCCCACAAAACCAAAAACTTACCAAAAATATTTCAGCTCCCAAGGGATTTGGGGTTTTTTTTGGGACAGGCCGCTCTTGAGATGTGACCCTCTGAGGTGGCTTTGTCCTGCAGGAGATTCCTGCTTTTATTTTTATTTTTTTTACAGCTTTTGGACTTTCCCTGGGGGAGCTGCAGCAGCCCTGGGCAGGTTTGGTTTCTCCAGGAGCTCATCCCAAGTCATTCTATGGCAGCCGATTTTTAATGGAGATTTTAATGGAGAATTTCATGGAGAAATCCCAAACCCTCCCCTTCCAAACTTGGGTGGAGTCCTCGTTTTTCTCTCCATTAATTGGGACATAAAGAGTCTGTGAGTCCCACGAGCAGGAGGGTCCCACAGCCATCCCAGCCCAAGGATCCCTGTGCATTTTCCCCGCTCAACACATTTTTTTTCCATGTAAGATTCCTCCTTGGCCTGTTCCAAGGACATTTTCAGCCACTTCAGAGGCCAGGCAAGCTCCGATACTTCCACTCATTCCTTGCAAAGCTTTGGGAATCATAAACAAAGGATTAACACTAAAATTGAAGGAGCACCTTGTTCTGCTGCTTTAATTCAGAGCTGGGAATTAACCCCAAATCTTGCAGAATCAAAACTGGCAGGAAGATCATCTCTCCTTCCAAAACTTTGGCACCTTGGTGCAAATCCCTGGATTTTTCCACCTGTTTCTTTCCTCCCAGCCCATTTCCCGTGTGCTGTTTCATGTTTGGCTCCGATGACTTCCTTCAGCATGGAGCCATTCAAGAGGATCCACACTGCATGGATCCATCCTCTTGGATGAATGCACACTGGATGGATCCACACCCTTGGATGGATCCACACTTTTGGATGGATCCACACTGGAGTGATCCACACCCTTGGATGGATTCCCTCCCTGCTGGCTCTGGAAGGATCCCCTCAACTGTCAGAGACTCCCAAAGGATAATTTCTGTTTAGAGGATGATTTTCTTTCATTCCCTTTCTGGAATTCCTTCCTGATGGATTAATTTGGGATGAGAGAGGGATTTGCATATTTTTCCTTTTCCTTTTCCTTTTCCTTTTCCTTTTCCTTTTCCTTTTCCTTTTCCTTTTCCTTTTCCTTTTCCTTTTCCTTTTCCTTTTCCTTTTCCTTTTCCTTTTCCTTCTTTCTCCTACTCTCTTTCTCTCCTACTCTCTTTCTTTCTTTCTCTCTTTCTTTCTCTCTTTTTTCTTTTCCTTATTTTGTAATTTTTCTTTTCTCCCCCCACTTTCTTGTTTTTTTCCTCTTTTTCATTCCCTCTTTCCTCCCACTTTTTTCCTCAACGTCTATTCCCTGCAGAAATCCCAAATATCTCCCACAGAAAACACGCTGGAGCCATTTACAGCCACGACCCCACATTGGAAATCTTTCAGAGCTGAGTTTTTCTCGTTCCCATGAAATTGTCTCTGCAGTCGGAGCAGGTTCATCCCGCAGCCAAAGCTGGAAGAGAGCGGCTCCTCCTTATTCCAGGGATTCCTTGGCTGGGATCCTCCACGGCTCAGCACAAGATGAGAGGTCAGGGAGATGCTGTGGGACCATCTCCAAGCCTCTCCTCCTGCCTGGTGTCATTCCAAGGTCATCCCTGCTTGGATCAGGTGCCAGACCCCACTGAGGGGACTCATCCCATGGGAACGCCTCTCCCGACTGTGGAGGGGGCTCACATTCCTGGGATTCCCATGAGGAGCCCCTTCTCACCCATCCACCCCCTCTGTGGGCTCCTCTTCAGTCCTGTGCAAAGGGTGTTCTCTGTCTCCTCACCCACAGGAGAAGTGGAACAAGTCCAGCTGGAATCCTCTAAATTCCGAAAATTCGCTTTTTTAGGTACCTGGAATTAAAAAAACCCAAAGGGGTCAAAGTCTTGTCCGAAGCCCCGCGGACGAGCTCTGGCAGAAAATGGGATGGACCAAAAAATCCAGTTTGGATCTTCTGAAAGCAAGAGAAACAAACCAAACCAAACCAAACCAAACCAAACCAAACCAAACCAAACCAAACCAAACCAAACCAAACCAAACCAAACCAAACCAAAACAAAACAAAACAAAACAAAACAACAACCCCCTAAACCCCAACAAACCAACAAAAAACCCTAAATAAACAAAAATCCCCCACCAAAACCCCAAGTGGAAAAGGAACTTGAAATATTCCCATGGAGTTTTCCAAGGGTTGCCAGCAGTGTTTGTAACTCGGGGCTCCTTTGATTGATTTTTCCTCTTGGATTTGGATGAAGGCAAAGGAACAGGTGGAGAAGCAAACGGGACAAGGCTGGAAGGTCCATCCCAATCCCTGCTATCACCACTCATCCCTATCCCTCTTTTTTCAGGCCCAGAATTTGGGATGGGACTGCTCCTGTGGGAATGACCTCACCAGCTGCCTTTGCCAAGCACGAGGAATTGCTGGAACGGAGGAAAATGCAGTTCTGGACTCCGTGCGTTTGATCTTGGATCCCACTTCCATCCCAACCCTAAAATTAGGCGAGGAATTTGGATGTGATCACAGGCCCAGGCCGCGAGAGAGGGGCAGAACCCCCCGACCGCAGCGGGGTTTGATTTCTGCAGGCACATCTGGGCTGGCCGCGACGTTCCAACCAGTTTCTGATTCCAAGAGAAAATGTGGAGGCAAGATGTGCTCCGTGCTTGGAGCTCTCCGCCTGGCAGGGATGGGGAGTGAGGAGTGAGTGGGAGAGATAACCCGGGCTGCTGACGGGATCCCGGGATGCCGGAGCGGGATCTGGGATTGCTCCGCTCCCCCAGTCTGGACACCCCCTCCCGCTCCCAAATGCCAGAGGGCAGGAATGTCTGCACCACAGAGCACAGGGATGGTTTTCCTGAGTCCTCCCGGCACTGCCTGGCCTGTGGATCATGGGAAACAGGAGATCCATCCTTGTTAAAGCTGGACATGGACAAGCCGGATGTTCTGGATGTTTCCAGACCCCCTGGAAAGCTTTTATTGAAACTTCATCAATGATGGTCTCACCCCAAATTGATAAATCCCTGATTCCGTGATTTCCTGCTTGTTTCTGTGGGAATCCTGCAATCACCATCTGACCTGGAGGCATTTGGAGCCGGATCCATCCTGGGATGATCCATCTGACCTGGAGGCATTTGGAGCCGGATCCATCCTGGGATGATCCTGACATGCTCCAGTTCTGGGCTAGGATTTGTCCACTTTGCTCCAAGCTCTGTTCAACCTGGCCTTGGACATTTCCAGGGATCCAGGGGCGGTCACAGCTTCTCTGGGAATTCCATCCCAGCCCCTCCCCACCCTCCCAGCCAGGAATCCCTTCCCAAAATCCCATCGAAACCTCACCTCTTTTGGGTTAAATGACCTTGGCTGATTTGATAGTGAAGGAAACACAAAATTCACATCTCAGATGTTGTATCTTCCAAAAACACGCTCTTATCCAAGAGGGAAGATCTGGGAAGGCTGGAACATCATCCTTGGGCAAATCACTCCCTAGGACAGCTCCAGTGAGCCAACGAGACCTCACCTGTTCTCCCTCTCCGGATCTTCCCAAATTCCAGGGAACTCTCCCAGCCCCTCAGGGAAAGGCCGTGTGGGACATCAGAGCTGCTCCTCCCCGTCCTGCGCCGCTGCCGCCGGATCTGCCCGGCAGCTGGCACCACTGGGAGCCAGGAAAAGGCAGGATTGGTTTTCCGGGAGGATGAGTGTGAGCAGCTCCCTGACGCAGCCGGAGCAGATGTCGGGAGCCGAGGAGCTCTGGCACGGCTCTCATTCCATGGGGAACACACGGAGGAGGGAGGGGCAGACCTGGCTGGAGCTCCTCTAAACAGGGATGGAACATTCCTCTGTGGAAAGACGCTGGAATATTTTGGCTTGTCACTCAGACCCTCTCTTTTTTTCTCAGCTTGTCCCCAAGTTATTTTTTCTGGTTTCCATCTGCGCCAATGAAATTTCACTGGTGAAGTTCTTCCGTGAAGCAAAAGCCAATTATTTTGATTGAAAATATAAGATTCTGTGGGATTTCTTTTTTTTTTTTTTTTTTTTTTTTTTTTTTTTTGTTTTTGTTTTTGTTTTTGTTTTTGTTTTTGTTCCACGGATCTGCGTGGAGGAGGAAACACTCCTATTCAGAAAAGCTGACCTGAGTTTTGTGTAGTAAAAGAAATTACCTCACTGATTAGAGCTTGCCCTGGGCTGTGGTTCTGGATCATGGAATGTCTTTCTGGATCACGGGATGTATTTCTGGATCACGGGATATATTTTTGGATGATCATGGAATGACACAACCAATTAAAAAAAAAAAAAATCAATAGAAATTCATGTGTACTTGGTGGTGTTTTTTTTTTTTTTTCATAGCAGTCACTGCTGGTGGAATTCTTCTTGGGCAAAGTCAAAGCTTGGGGCAGCCTGGGACAGTGGGAGGTGTCCCTGCCATGGCAGGGGTGGCACCGGGTGATCCTTAAGGTCCTTTCCAATGGAAACCATTCCATGATAACATGCTTGGAACGGGAATGTCAAGGTGTTGCTTGGATCCCCCCTGGACTGAACATCCAGGGAGCTTTATTCCCTGGAATGAGGGATGTTTGGCTCCAATCCGAGCTAAAACTGCTGGCAGTAAAATGAAATCCCCGTGGATACCCGTGGGGTGTTGCCTTCAGTCAGATCCGAAGGTTTGTGTTCCACAAAAAGCCTTTTCCAAGCAGTGCTTCCCTCCTTTCCCTGATCAGCATTCCCAGGGCGGTGGTGGAGCCCCATCCCTGGAGGGATTTAAAAGCCGTGTGGATGTGGTGGCACTTGGGGACACGGTTTGGTGGTGGCCCCAGGGTAGGAGCCCATGACCTTGGAGGGCTTTCCCGACCCCAGTGATTCCATGATTCCCCGATTTAGCAGGTCCAGAGCCGCCGGCTGCCCTGGGAATGTTCTCCTTGACCGCCGCGTGAACCCTCTGCTCTCCTGAGGGCTCCCTGGCCCCGCTCCGGAGGGTGTGGGATGGTTGGGATGGATCCAGGGACAGGAGGGATGAGGATGTCACGGACACCCAGCGCCCTTTGCTGCCTCCCTATCCGGAATTCTCTGCAAACACCGAGGGAAAGGGGGAGCAGCCAACAATTCCCAGCCTTTGCTCCTCTCCACGCTTCTGCTGCTCATCCCACACCTCCAGGGGCAGGACCTCCGCCCCTCCCTCCGGCAAAGAGGGATCCCACGGATCTATGGGATCCACACGGATTTTCTCATGAGCTCCTCTTCCCTCATGTGCTGGATCCAGGGAGGAATGCAGCAGTGTGTTTTAAATTAATTGGTTTAATCTGTGGTTCTAGGTCAATGTTTTCTGTAATCCTCCCATTCCTGTTATGGAAATGGTTCGTCCTTTGAATTCTGCCCTCCCGTGGATTGTCCATCACGCCTTACCCTGATCCCCTCGGGAAGATTCTGGACACAAAGATCTGGGATTTGAGGTTTTAACTCCTCCCTTTCCATCAAATGGGGATGAGAGTGGGCAGCCCTGGCACAGCCCAGAGCAGCTGTGGCTGCCCCTGGATCCCTGGAAGTGTCCAAGGCCAGGCTGGACAGGGCTGGGAGCAGCCTGGAAGTTGTGAAGGGAGTGATGATCCTGAATGGGATGATCCTTAAGATCCCTTCCCACCCAAACCATTCCAGGATTCTGGGATTGGAGGGTCACAGTGTGGTAGAAAAAGATCAAATTGCAACAATCTGGACTTGGGGCGACACAGAAGTTCAAATCCAAGTATTTTTTCCCCAATATTTTCCCAATCCTGGCAAGACAGAGCCTTAATTGGCTGCTAAGATTTAATGGACAATCCCTGGAACCTCATCAGAGTCTGAAAATCCTGGACACTCAGAGCAAGGGCAGGGCTGATGGGGAGGGTGTCAATAATTCCAGACAAAAAAAAGGATAAATGCTGGATCATTCCCTGAAGTGGCAATAAAAAAATCCCTCTGTGGCCGGGAGTCCTGTTCTCCTCATCATTTCCTGGATAACAGATGGGCTGGGAGGTGTTTGGGTGCTCCGACAGGTTGTCCATGAGGAAGGGGATTAAATCTTCCAAATAAATTGTCCGGCTTTCCTTGGCTGGGGTATCCATCTTGTCCGGATAAAAGATTATCAGGAGTGGGGGATATTTATCTCTGTGAGCAGAGCTTCACTGCCAGCACTTGTCCTGGCTGGAGATGATGGCTGTGCTGGCAGGATCCATCAAGCGTTCCAAGGATCCTTCAGGCTGGAATTACAGCAGGGATTATTGTCCCAAACTGTCACCTTGGGCCGCCCCTGCGCTGCCCCAAAGTGACCACAGGGACTGGATAGGGGAACGGTCACTCCATGGGGGAAGCAGGAAACGGGGAGAGGAACCGGACAGGCTTGGAGGAGACGCAGGGATGGGAAATCCCAACATCATCCCGGTGTCCTGATGGAAGGCTAGGCTGGAGCAGAGACTGGGCAGAGCTGGAGAATAAAGCAGAGATTTATTCAAAGCCCTTGAAGGACACACCTTGGGCAGCACAAGAGCCTGGCCAGGGCTGCACCCAAGGGGGGCCCAAAATGGGCCCCAAATGGACAAACGCTGCCCAGGCCTCCCCCTTGGATCAGTTTGGGTCCATTGGCACTTTGGGGTGGGATTGTCCAATGCCAGCTGCAGGTGATGCAGTCCCATCCTTCTTGTTTTCTCCTGCAGCCACCGCTGGTTGTGCTCTGGGGCCTGAGAACTTGTGCCAGCTGTCCTTGGTGTGCAGCAGGAGAAGGATTTGTTTTGTGTGGCTGCTGTGTGCAGAGAGCTGAGTGAGCCTGGTGTGAGCTCAGGGGCTGGAACACAGGGAAGGGAAAACTGAAGGGATCATTCCATGGGCTTGGAGCGGGAGGAAGGAGCTGCTGAGCTCCAGGATTTCCCTGCACTGCATCAGTGTCAGCCCAGGCTGGTGATTAGCTGGGTATGTTAATGAATATATTATGATATATTATGAATATATAATAGTATATTATACATGTTATACAGTTATGTATTATATAATTATATATATAATTATATGTGTAATTATATATATAATTATATAACGAATATACATAATTATAACAAACGTATGATAAATAGATAATGAATATACAAATATGCAAATGGCATATTAATGAGCCCCTCCCCAGTCCCTTCCCACACCACTGTCCTGTTGGGTGGCAGCCTCCCATTCCCGAGGCTGGGATGCGATCCAAGCCTGGAAGGGGCTGCCTGTTTTCCAGAGAATCCCTGGGAGACTCCGCAGTTCTCCCTCCAGTCTTTCTTCCCTTTTTTTTTTTTTTTTTCCCCTCCTCGGTTTCCATTATTTCCCTCTGTGAGAGAGGGAACAGCATTCCCATGGGATGGGGGCCGGAGATCCTGTGGAGCAGAGCCTTGAAATCCACATGGGTGGCTCCCAGGGGGGGTGAATGAAGGGAGAGGGAATTTCGGGATGTGCCCTCTCCCTCCATGGCATTCCCGGCTGTCCCCTGAGGTGACACCGAAGGCAAATCCCTGAACCGAACAGGCTCCTCTCGCCTCCCAGCTGGATTGGGAAGCAGGGATGGCTCGTGGAGGGAAGACACGGATTGCAGGGGAAGGATGAGCAAATCAATCCCGGGAGTAACGGGATAAGCAGGGAAGGGCGCAGGGTGGGTGGAGCTGGATGGATGGAAGGTTTTTAGTGGGTTATGATTCCTCCTGGAGGGACAGGAGCCGTGGGATCAGCTGGAATTTGGGCACGTCAGGAGCCGTGTCCAGCTTGGACTGGAAGGTACCTGGAGACACAAAGCAGGGTGTGACATTCCGAGTGTGTGCTCCCAGCATCACCCGAAGGCAGAAATCCCGGGAAATCCTGAATTTCAGGCTGGATCCGTCACTGTTTCCCACCAGGAATGCCCCTGGAGAGCCAGGAGCAGGCACGGGGAAAAGAGGGAATTCCATCCCGCAGGGCTCTGCCATCCCTGCATGAAACCCTTCATCCCAAAGGAGGGAGAGGTGATCACTGGGATAGGACGGGATGGAGCTGCCCACGGAACCCCCACCTCATCCCAGGCCTTGGAGAGCTGTAGAATCACGGAATGTTCGGAGCTGACCCGCAGGGATCATCCAGTGCAGCTCCTGCCCAATCCCACCAATCCCAGCCTGCCCCTGAGGAGCTCCCGGAGCTCCGGAATTTGGGATCTTGCTGAGGTTTGGAGCTCTGGAATTTGGGATCTTGCTGAGGTTTGGAGCTCTGGAATTTGGGATCTTGCTGAGGTTTGGAGCTCTGGAATTTGGGATCTTGCTGAGGTTTGGAGCTCCGGAATTTGGGATCTTGCTGAGGTTTGGAGCTCTGGGCCCGGGTGTGAGGGAGAGGCTGGAGGGCTGCAATCCAAGGAGTGCCCGGCTCCTGAACTCCAGCTTCCTCATCCCTGGGGGAAAGGTGCCCGTTTTCCCTGGAATTCTGTGTGCGATCTGCTGCTCCTCCCCTCCTCCATGAAGACGCGGTGTGAGCCGTGTCCTTTCCTATGATCCAAATCATTCCCACTGCTGGGATAAATCTCATCCAGCCGGAGCAGATCCAGCTGCCTCGTGTGTGTTCCCCACAGAGGCCTCAGCAGCCTCCTGCAGGCTCTGCTTTCCCAAAGCTCCGCAGCTTTTCCACCCGGCGGATCCCGGGCCCTGCAGGAGGGACCACCCAGCAGCTCCTCGTCAGAGCCGGGATCAAATGCTTGGGAGAAGGATTTTGTGTTTGGACTCAGATGTTTATTAATTTTTATCTCTGTCACAGTCTCACAAGCTGTGAGCTCTGGCTAACAGAGTGAAAATGGCTCTGTCTCTCTCTCTCCACCAGGCCTTTAAAGCACAAACTGCTCAATTAAGAGATGACACCTGAATTATTTTTATTTTAACCCAATACCCAACCACCCCTGGCCCGCAATGCGGATTTTTCTACCCAGTCACAAAACCCCACCCAGAGCCGTGGAGGAGAAGGTGAAAAAGCAGGACTGGCCTCTGCCCTGAACCCTCCCCCTTGCTTTATATCCATTCCTGTATCCTAAACCCTCAAACTCTGAGTTTCCACCCTGTGATGTCACACACTGCTACCCAAACTCCACACCCACAATCCCAGCGCTGTCACTCCATTTTGGAGCCTTTTCCACGGCCTTGTAGACAGAGAGATGAGGCTCCATTTTTAGTTTTTTAGCTGGAGGTGCTGTAGAACTCACACTTTGTGAGACTCCAATAGAAATAAGAATTAATAAACATCTGAGTCTGAACAAGAAATATCATCTGGTGCATTTAATCCTGACCCTGGCAGATAAGAAGATAAAACTAAACAGAGTGGAGATTTCCCAACACCCTTTTCCAGTGTCTCGGTGTCCTAATGGCCCAAACAACACCACAGGAAGGAAAAACATCCCCGGCAGGGAAAGGCAGCTGAGCTGGAATTCCCAATCCTTAATATTTTAACTGAGAGGGGGAAAATCCTCATAAATCCTAAGGGAGAGGAGATTCCCGCGGGGAAAAGTGGGCTCGCTCCTCTGGAGATGTGAGCCTGGTTGCACCAGGCACCCTGACCCCATAAATGGATTTTAATCACCCCTCACAGCAGGAAATTCCCAAAATCACTGCCCCCCAAACGATTCCCGCCTTGTCTGCAGTAACAAAGACCAGCAGGGAATAATCCCGGGATATTCCAGAGGGGCAAACTCAATTTTGTCACGATCCCGAGGCGGCCTGGAGCCCGGCTCTCCGGAATTTCCAGCTCCAGTCGCCCTGGAAGGCGCCCTGACCTCCCACCTGGAGCAGGCACAGAGGTTTCCAGCACTTTCCACGCCGATCCCGGTGGCATCAAAGAGGATCCAGCAGGGAGGGAAAACCATCCCCAGTTCCCTCTGCTGCTGCTGGTGGCGCTGGGAGATTTTGGAGCAGAACAGGAGGCTCCTTCTTTATTTAATTCCTCCCCAATTTTGACAGATTTCATTGGAGCTGCAGGGAATTGTTCTCCTTTCCCAGTAAATCCCACTGGTCCCGTGTCGGGGACTGGTTTTAGGAGGGGTGGGAGATTCTGGAGCAGCACCAGAAGGACCGAACCAGGTTTTGTGCTCAGTCCCGGGGATGTGGAATGAGATAAACTCTAATTGAGTCGATGTTGTCAGTTTTAAAGGAATTAATGCAGGGATTGGGAAGGCTCTGGAGCAAACGAGGCAGGGGCGAGCAGGATTTATCCCATTGTGTATCAAACAGGGTTAACCTCGCCCCTGGAATTTAATGTAGTAGACAATAAAACAGGATTTTTAGTGGCGTGGTTGTAGGGTTTTGGGGAATTTGAATTCTGGATTTTAGTGGTGTAGCTGTAGGATTTTTGGGAATTGCAATTCTGGATTTTTAGCAGTGCAGTTGTAGGGTTTGTGGGAATTGTAATTCTGGATTTTTAGTGGTGTAGTTGTAGGGTTTTTGGGAATTGCAATTCTGGATTTTTAGCAATGAAGTTGTAGGGTTTTTGGCAATTGTAGGTCTGGATTTTCAGTGGTGTAGATGTAGGGTTTTTTTGAATTTTAATTCTGGATTTTTAGTGGTGTAGTTGTAGGGTTTTGGGAATTGTAATTCTGGATTTTTAGTGGTGTACTTGTAGGGTTTTCAGGGATTTTAATCCTGGATTTTCAGTGCTGTAGTTGTAGGATTTTTGGGAATTTTAATTGTGGATTTTTAATGGTGTAGCTGTAGGGTTTTTGGGAATTGAGGTTCTGTATTTTTAGTGGTGTACTTGTAGAGGTTTTGGGAATTTTAATTCTGTTTTTTTAGTGGTGTAGTTGTAGGGTTTTGGGAATTCTAATTCTGGATTTTTAGTTGTGTAATTTTAGGGGTTTTTGGGAATTGCCGCTCTGGATTTTTAGTGGTGTAGTTGTAGGGGGTTTGGGGGAGTTTTAATTCTGAATTTTTAGTGGTGTAGTTCTAGGGTTTTTGGGAATTTTAATTGTGGATTTTTAGTGGTGTAGCTGTAGGGGTTTTGGGAATTGAGTTTCTGTATTCTTAGTGGTGTACTTGTAGAGTTTTTTTGAATTTTAATTCTGGATTTTTAGTGGTGCAGTTGTAGGGGTTTTGGGAATTGCAATTCTGAATTTTTAGCAGTGTAGCTGTAGGGTTTGTGGGAAATGTGGGCCTTTAGGCAGAAGGGACCAGGATTTATCCCATTTTGTATCAAACAGGATTAACCTTACCCCTGGAATTCAATTGCATGGACAAGAAGGGTTCGCTTGAATTCCAGCAGAATTCCAGGGATCACTTCTCTTGTCCACACAGCAGCAGCAGGAGTTAAGATGTCTTTTCCCAAGAACCTGGAATGCCAGGATGAGTGGGAATGGATCCAAACTGAAAACCAGCAGGGCTGGATGGGATATTGGGAAGGAATTCCCGGCTGGGAGGGTGACCAGGCCCTGGCACAGGGTGCCCAGAGCAGCTGCCCCTGGATCCCTGGCAGTGCCCAAGGCCAGGCTGGATGGAATTCTGGAATTCTGACCAGCCTGGGATGGCGGGAGCTGTCCCTGCCCATGGATTTTCCCTCTCTCCCAAAGCCTGGCCACGCCAACCCAATGCACGTCCTTGGGAAGGAAACTGGGAAATGAGAATTAAATTCCAGTCCCACTGGGATTCCCCACGGAAATCCTGTCCTGTCCCAGCTCGGGGTCTCTCTGTCCCACCCTGAGCTGGATGTGTCCCTCCAAGATCCCAGAAAAAGTCCAGGAGGGATTTTTCCAGGCTGTCCCAGTTGTGTCTGCGCCCACACTCCCATTCTGGGCTCTTCCCCTAGATGGAAAATAAATCCAGGAGCGACAATTCCCAGCCTGGAGACCCTCTGGAATGGGTGGGCCCTGCTCCAGAGGCTTTGTGCAGCTCTGGGAGCAGAGCCCTGGGAATTTCCAAGGCCGGGATGAGGCGCTGGGACTTGAAAGGGATTGCAGGAGCTCCAGGGAGGGTCCGATGCTGCGGCTCCCAAACCTCGTTAGTTGTGGTGCTCGTTAAGGGCTGGGATATTAAATTATCTCCCCACTCTGGGAAGAAAACAAACAAAGGAATTCCGTGGAGCCTTTCAGTCTGGATTCCCAAAATGTGTGTCCCATCTGGCCGGGGCGCTGGGAACATCCCTCCGGCTGTGCTCTGTGTGGGATGAATCCCAGCATGGCCCGGGGGCATTCCCAGAGGAATCCCACAAACCCAGCCCCTTCCAGAGGCACCTCCATGGCCCTGCCACCCCAAACTGCCGATCTGAGAGTGTTTGGGTGGGTTTGGATCCATGAAGGGACATTCCTGGGAAAGCTGGAGTGCCCTGTCCGTGCAGGGCATCCCAAAAAAAGTCATCTGGGACTGGGGAGCATGAAAGGGATCAGGGAGGGAATCCTGGTCTGGGAAAGGCAGGGAAATCCCGCTCTGGGAAAGGCAGGGATCAGGGAGAGAAAGGCAGGGATCAGGGAGGGAAATCCTGCTCTGGGAAAGGCAGGGATCAGGGAAGGAATCCCGGTTTTGGAAAGGCAGGGATCAGGGAGGGAATCCCGCTCTGGGAAAGGCAGGAATCAGGGAGGGAATCCTGCTCTGGGAAAGGCAGGGATCAGGGAGGGAATCCTGGTCTGGGAAAGGCAGGAATCAGGGAGCAAATCCCAGGGCAGGGATCAGGGAGGGAAATCCCATTCTGGAACTGGGAATGAGTTGGTTTCCACACTCCAACGCATGAGAGCATTTCCAGCTGGCTGCCCTCACTCCACCCTTAAATATTTCAGGAGGCAGGCAGTGGAATTGCAGGATTTCCAAGGATGGATGAGGGGCTCGGGGAGAGGGAAAAGGCAGGGCTTGAAAAGGGAAGGACAAAGGAAGGAATTACTGGGAGCCAATTGTGGAAAACCACTGAGGAAAAGGATTGGGAGCAGTCATTCCATTATTTGGGATCCCCAACCCCACAGCTTTGTTGCCAGGCGAGCTGGAAAAGGGATTTATGGAAAAGCACGAGGGGACCTGGTGGAAAAGGAGGTGATTATGGATCAGCACCGTCCAGGTTGGGGCTTCCCAGCAGAGGAAAACCATGGGAATACCGGAGGGAGCCCAGTGCGGGGATGCCGGGATGGTTGGAGCCGTGGATATGGGAGGGATCTGGGATTGTTCTGCCCGGAGAAGATCCAGCTCAGAGATTCCTGATATTTTCCTGCTGATCCAGAGGTTTCCCATCCCTGGGACAGACCAGGGCTGGGATTTCTTTGGGAGAGCCCAGGAAGGAGGAAATAATTGGATTTGGGTTTCCTATTCAGTTAAAAAAAAGACCTGAACTGGCCAGAACAGCAGCAGGGCCAAGGAATTCTGTTCCACTTCCCACCAAATCCAGGAAGAGGGAAGAGAAAAAAACCCTCAGTTTCCAAACCCCTGGCAATTCCTTCCTTTCCTTACTTTGTGCTACTGTGAAGAAGCACAGGAAGCCTCCAGCTTCCCTGGATTTTGGATTTTCAGTGGTGCAGTTTTAGGGTTTTTGGGAATTTGAATTCTGGATTTGTAGTGGTGTAGTTGTTGGGGTTTTGGGAATTTTAATTCTGGATTTTTAGTGGTGTAGTTGCAGGGGTTTTTTTGGAATTGTGGGCCTTTATGCTTTGGAATTTTTAGGCTGGATATCAGGAAAAGTTTTTTCCTCCAGAGGCACCGAACAGGCTCCCCAGGGAATGGGCACATTCCCAAGGGGGAATTCCCAAGCCCCAGGAGGGTTTGGACAATGCTCCGAGGCACGGGGTGGGATTGTTGGGATTGTTGGGGTGGGATGATCCCTGTGGGTCCTTCCAACTCAGGATATTCCCTGAGATTTCTGGTCAGGGCTCCAATCCTCCCTTCCCAAATCCTGGGAGAAATTCCTCCAGCTTTTCCTTGTCCGTTTCCCCCAGCCAATGCTCCCTAAAAACGGAGCTGCTCCTTTCCCAGTCTGGATATTCCGTTCTTCTAAAAAAAATCCCACAAAACCAAACTGGGGGTGGGGTTGTGACCTCATTCCCTTCATTCCGGAGCTGTTTGCTCCCAAAAAACAACCCCTGTTTGTTTGCTGGAGTATTTGCAGGGAATTTTCAGCCTGTTTTCTTTTCCAGAGGGGTGGGAATTCCAAAAACCTCCACAGAGCCTCCTTCAAAACCAGCCCAGGAATTCCCTCCCACCTTCCCACTCCCAGACGGGACAGAAATAGGGAAAGAAATAAATCCAAACTAAACCCCATTGTTATTCCGGTGTGAAATCCTGGGATCTGTGAAATTCCCCACGGGAACAGCAGCTGGCCTGAGGCTCTGACATCTCCAGGGATTCTCCTCTGGATGCATAAAAAGGGGGATCAATCTGAATTACTCTCTGGAGGGGTTTTCCAACGATGTCACAAGATCTCTTTGCCTAAATATGGTTATTTTAGCATTCCATGGGAAATGGCAATCCCCAGGGATTGCTGGTCCAGAGGGGATTTAAAGGAGAGGAATTGTTCTCCCTGGATTGGCAGCTTTCAGCTTCCCAAATGAATCCATCAATCCAGAGGATCATCCAAGGAGAGGACATCCATCCGTGAGGGTGAGATTGGCCAAGGAAAAAAATGGAAAAAAAATGGAGGTGCTGACTCTGGAGGTGAAATTCCAGAGGGACCCTCACAATTCCCTCTCTCTCTGTGCCCTTTTTCCCTGTCCTGGCTGGGCTTTGAGATGGAGGTTGGACTTTTTTGGGATCCGCCTGAAGAAGGGAGGGAGATTTTCCTGGATGTGGTTTCTGGATGTGTGGGGAGCTCCGGGCAGGTCCCAAAGCCCACGAGGAAAGGGAGCAGTGGAGATCCACAAAAAAAAAAAAAAAAAGGCACAAAATCCGCTCTCCTCATAATTCCTTGGGAGAGAATTCCCAGCCTGGGGAATTTTGTGGCTGTGATTACTCGGTGAGTGCAGTAGAGCCCTGGTTTTCCTCGGGAGTCATTCCCTTTGCTCTGGATGCTGCTTTTCCATGGAGAGGGAAGATCCAGAGCTGGCTGCTGGTCTTACATCCCAAGATTCCCGCTGGGCGCTCCGTGCCGGCGCTGGAACAAATGGATTTGGGAAGAGCTGCTGCTTTTCCAGCCTCTGGCAGCGTCCCCAGAAGGAACTGTCGGGAAAGAGCTGAGGGGGATTAAACCAGAGCTCAGGCCAAGGGCTGAGTCTAGTTAATCTCCTGATTAAATCAGGGAACGTGCCTGGGGGGAGCTTCATGGAATTTGTCGCCATGGAAGGGGCCCGGGAAAGCCAAATTTAGGAGGAGTGGAAATCCGTGGACTTGCAGAGCCAGGAGTTCTGGGAGTAAAGGTGGATCAGTGGGAGTAATGATCACGTTCCTAATTAAAAATCCCGGGATGGTCACTGGTGCTGTGGGAGCTCAGCATTCCTGGGAAAATTCCAGGGACTTTTCCCTGGTTTCAGAGCTGGTGGGGAGAACATGGAGGATCCTGGAGCCTCAGAACAGGGGGAAAAGGACATTTATTCCATGGAAAAAGAACATTTTCCTGCTGGGAAGATCAAACTGTGGGGAGAACAGATGGGCTGAGGCAGAAGGGCTGTCCTGGAGCAGGGATATAAATCCAGGGATATCAATCCAGGGATATCAGTCCATGGATATCAATGCAGGGATATCAGTCCAGGGATATCCATCCATGGATATCAATTCATGGATATCAATGCAGGGATATCAGTCCATGGATATCAATTCATGGATATCAATTCATGGATATCAGTGCAGGGATATCAGTCCATGGATATCAATCCAGGGACATCAATCCTGGGATATCAATCCAGGGACATCAATCCTGGGATATCAATTCATGGATATCAATCCAGGGATTTTAATCCATTGATATCAGTCCATTAATATCAGTCCAGGAATATCAATCCATGGATATCAGTCCATAGATATCAATCCTGGGATATCAACCCAAGGTTTTCAATCCATGGATATCAATGCAGGGATATCAATCCATGGATTTCAGTCCCAGGATACCAATCCATTGATATCAGTCCAGGGATTTCAATCCATGGATATTAATCCAGGGATGTCAATCCATGGATATCAGTCCTGGGTTATCAATCCATGGATACCAATCCATGGATTTCAATACAGGGATTTAAATACAGGGATATCAATGCAGGGATATCAATCCATGGATACCAATCCATGGATTTCAATCCTGGGATATGGATATGATACAATCAGAGGGAGGATGGAGCAGGATGGAGATCCCTGATATACCTGGGCCTCTCTGGCTCTAAGGAATTCAGAACTTCCTCCTTTCTGGATCTTTCTAAAGGGAAAATTCAAGCCCAGGATGAATCCCAGGGTTCTTCCCAGTGGGATCCAGTCCACCTTGGAGAAAGAACCCCTTTCCCTTTTCCTCCCAGGGAAGGAATTGTGTCAGGGAAGGAAAGGCAGGAACAGGCCCTGGGCTCTCCCCTCCTGTGGAGCAATGAAAAATTCAGGAGCTGCAGACAAAGGAAAGGGAATCTCTCCACATCCTCACTCCCCGGGTTCCCTTGGAATGTTATCCCTCCGGAGCTCAGCAGGGTTTGCTTAACGACACAACAAAATTACCATTAATTGGAATTTAATTGGCCGGGAATCGTTTTATTTTTCATTTTCTGACAGCTCCCCAGCTGCCCAGAGTCCTGGAATTCCTTCTCTTTGTTTTGGCCAGGATATGTTTTAGAATGGAAGGGAATTAGAATTTCCCCTCTTTTGGGAAAAGTCGGAGTGTTTATTCCAGGCTGGGATCAGCCGGGATGTTCCCGAGATCCCTCCGGGAGTGCTGGACCAGCTCTGCTCTCCCAGAGCTCTGCCATGGCTTGGCCGTGGGGAGTTTGGCTGTGAAAATCAGAAATTTTGGATTAAATGAGCGGGAATATCGCAACACCCCGGAATAATTTGGGTTGGAAGGGATCATAAGGATCATTCCGTGGCAGGGACACATCCCACTGTCCCAGGATGATCCAAACCTGGACTTGGGCACTGCCAGGGATCCAGGGGCAGCCACAGCTGCTCTGGGAATCCCAGCCCAGCCCCTCCCCACCCTCCCAGCCAGGAATCCCTTCCCAATCTCCCACCCAGCCCTGCCCTCTGGCAGTGGGAGCCATTCCCTGTGTCCTGTCCCTCCAGGCCTTGTCCCCAGTCCCTCTGCAGCTCTCCTGGAGCCCCTTCAGGCCCTGCCAGGGGCTCTGAGCTCTCCCTGGAGCCTTCTCCTCTCCAGGGGAACATTCCCAGCTCTCCCAGCCTGGCTCCAGAGCAGTTCCCACCTCAGAGCAGCTCCGTGGCCTCCTCTGGACCTGCTCCCACAGATCCAATTCCCTGTTCTGCCTTTCCCCTTCCCATGGCGATTCCCACCCTTCTGCTGTGGCTCCCGGTCCCTCAGCCGCTGTTTTCTCCTTGGTAGTGGCACCAGGAATGTCCCTGATTTTTGGGGAACAAAGGATCTTTAACCTTTTCCCCTTTGAAGGAATTTTCCAGGCTTCAGTTCCCAAGAGAGAACAAAATAAACACGGATTGGGTTTAACTCACCTGTGGAAGGTGTCCGGGTGGGAATAAGAGCAGTCGGTGCTTCCATAAAAACATTGGGAAGTTGGTGTGATGAGGAGAAAGGGAATTTGGGAAAATGCGATCAGGAACATTTTCCAGGGAAAATTCAGGAGTGCAAGGCGACAATTCCTACAGGATTTTGTACGGATTGAGGCCTTCATTTATGGGATTTCATGGATTTGTATGGATTTAATGTCTCCCGGGCTCTTGGAGGTCTCCCCTACGGATTGGGCTGGACATAAACATGGACAGGGAGGAGCACAAAGGGAAATGTTTGGAGCTGGCTGGAAGGAAAAATTCAAGCCCAGGATGAATCCCAGGGTTCATCCCAGTGGGATCCAGGCCACCTTGGAGAAAGAACCCCTTTCCCTTTGCTTCCTGAGGAAGGAAATATTTGGAGCCGGCTGGAATTTTTGGGATTAAGAGCACAAAACCTCCTCCCTTGCTCCAGAGAGAGAATTTGGTGGAATCTCCTGAAAT
Source organism: Prinia subflava (assembly GCF_021018805.1). Taxonomy (NCBI): domain Eukaryota; kingdom Metazoa; phylum Chordata; class Aves; order Passeriformes; family Cisticolidae; genus Prinia; species Prinia subflava. Next base: position 152,717,440 of record NC_086247.1, on the reverse strand, counting down.
CTGCAGGATGGGAAAAGCTTCTTCTGCCCTGCACAGGGCTAATGAAGCTGGAGATGCATTAAATAGATGGAATTTGCCAGGGAAAAGGGCTTTATTGCGGAAATGGATCATTTCAGACGGCATAAACTAATCAGAGATGTTCGGAGACGGGAGCTGCCCGTGGAATTGGGTCCGATCCAGAGGACAATCCAATCAAAGCACAAAAATAAGGCTGTTTATTACCTGTCCTAACAGAGTTGTCTGGGCAGAGAATAAAACCCAGTTTTGCCTCTATAATAAAATTCTCCGAGCAGCCTCGCGTGGGTTTGTGGGATTTTAAAGGAATGGGATGATTAAATCCCCAAATTTGGCCGCAGTGATGTCACTGTCCCTCAGCGTCCCCCCCATGTCTCCACTGCTCTTGGTTTGGGGACAATTAGAGAATCCAGTCTGATTAAAATCCAGGAGTCAATTCCGGAGCTGACATTCCCAGAATGTCAGTGATTTAGAGGCATGGAGAGGAATATACAAGGAATAATAATAATAATAATAATAATAATAATAATAATAATAATGATGATGATGATAATAATGATAATAATAATAATAATAATAATCTGATTTTCACAGTGCTCCGTGAAATTGTTGAAAACAAACCTTTATTGGGAATGACCCTGGATTTTAAGCACGTTCCAGTTTTGACTGGAAAAATCCGAAGCCCTTTTTTTTCTGAGCAAATCCTGGTTTTTGCAATTTTTCCATCCTGTAAAACCCCCCTCGTGTTTTGGGGCCCTCCCACTCCTCAGGGTCTCGGCTGCACATGGAGATTTATGGAAGTGCCTTTTCCCCAATCCCGCACCAAGATCAGGGAAGGGCTTGGAGGGACGATGAAGGGACAAGGCAGGACAGAGCCAAATCCAAGAGAAGACAAACCTTCCAAATATTGCTGGAATTAACGGTGGGATTGAGGGAAAGCGGAATTTTCGGCATTCCTTTGGCAGCATTCCAGCTGCTTACAGCTGGAATTTTTTTTTTGCCTGGAGCTCAAGGCTCCCCTGAGCTGTTTTTGTCGAGGCGAATGGCTCAGCAGGGCCCAGAGTTGTTTTTCCTCCGGATCTGGCGGCGTCCTGCCGGCAGGCAGGAGCTGACCGAGGGAATGTGCACAATAACAAACAACAGGAATTGTTCTGGATCCCTCGGGATTGGTCTCGTGGCTTCTTTCCCTCCGGCCTCTCCTCACCAGACGCTCCCTCAAGTGACCCTCGCCGCCCCTTCGGGCCATGCTGGTTCCTCCGGATTCACTGCGGCTTTTCCAAGAGAACTTTCCTCCCGGGGTTCTGCCTCTGGAGTCCCGTGGTTGTTCCCAGGGAGGGCGGATTTCCTTCCACATCCAAATGAAATTCCCAGTCCTCAAAGCTGCAGCTTCTCCGGGAACCCATGCCGGGGCCTCCCCACCCTCCCAGGGAAGGATTCCTTCCCAATATCCCGTCTAGAGCTACTCCCTCTCAGTTTGAAGCCATTCCCTGTGTCCTGGCCCTCCATCCCTTGGGAATTTTCTCTCTCCATCTTGCTGGTGGCTCCTTCGGGCATGACAAGGCCACAACGAGGTCACCACAAAGCTTCTCCTCTCCAGCCTGAACATTCCCAACTCTCCCAGCCTTTCCTGGTGGGAAAGGTTCTCCATCCCTCTCTACCATTCCCAAACTCGCGGGAGCTGCATCCGCTGGGAACGTGCAGCCTTTGGAAGGAGAGTTCCTGCAGCTCCGCACCAGGGGGACGTTTTCTAAATCAGGAGAAGGGTTCCAGTTTCACCCTGGCGCTTTTGAGGGAAAAACACCGGAAATTTCTTCGCTCTCCTGGCGGTGATTGGCTCAATGCCGAAGCAAACACACCGATAGGTGTCTGTGCCTGCTCCTCAGAAATGAAGATATTCTCTGTTGGGCTGTTTGCCAAAACCCACCCAAATCCTTCAATCCTTAAGGGAGAGCGCGAGGCTCCCCAGCGCATTTTCGGGGTGTCGTAGCCGGTGTGTGGGGCCTGTCCCTGCACTGTGAACAGCTCTGTTCTTTGTTTTTTGCATTATTCTCTTCTTTTATCAAAATATGTTTGCATTTTCACACACACTCGACCGTGATGTCTCTCTCGTTATTTTAGGCCGTTTCCCCGAGGTGCTGGACACCCTCGGAGCTGCTGAACCCTCGCAGAGCCGAACGTCCCCGGAGAAATCCAGTGAGTTCCAGGTTACACAGAGCCCTTCAAACCCAGAGCTCCACGTTCCTCCTCTGCCACGGGGGTCTCACTGCTTTGCCGTGTCCCAGCCAGGATCAAACACATCCAGGGAATGTTGTTTGGAGGCTGGAACTCTGGGATGCACTTGTGGTGGGCTCCCACCCTCCTGTGCCTCAGTTTACCCCTGGCTGGATCCCCTTGTGCCTCCCAACACGGACCAGCTCTGGGATCCACCTGCTGCTCCAGGGGATCCATCCCCATCCCCGCATCCCGCAGAATTCCCGTGGGGAGCAGCGCTGCGTGTGGAGCCCAGCTGTTTGCCAGCCCCCCTGGCACGCCTCCATCCCTCCCTTCCCCGAGGGCTCTGATTCCAAACAGATTCAACTCCGCTTTCCTGCTCAAAGTCTGGCTGCTTGGATGTTCCCTGTTTTTTCCAGGGGCTGCCTGGATGTTCCCTCTTTTCCAGGAGCAGAGGGAGGCGCTCCAGCGGAGCTGATATCACTCGTTAATCCTTGCAGCATTCTGTGGAGGGAGGACAAATGGAAAATGTTTTCCAAAGGTTTTGTTCTTCGAGAGAGGGCTGCAGAGATTTGGAGCTGCTGCTTGCTCAGCTGGACACAAACTGAAATCCCTGCTTCTCACGGGGAAAATTATCCGTGGTTTATGTCCAGCCTGGCCTCAGACACTTCCAGAGATCCAGGGGCAGCCACAGCTGCTCTGGAAATTCCAGCCCAGCTCCTCCCCACCTTCATCTTAAAATTATCTTCCTTTTATCCAGACTGAACCTTTAAAATCCTTCTCCCGGTCCTGGCCTTAATGGATCACAGCAGGGATCACTCCAGACCCACTTCCATGAACCAACTACGGGGAGAACAATTCCTTGGATGTCTCAGCTCAGTAAATCCGAGCCCTCCCTTCACCTCACGTTAAGGTTGAGCCTTTCCCACAGTTTTCCTTGATTTTCCCTGGATGAAAAGCTGCACGGTGTTGGAGCCCTGGGCACTGAGAATTCCAGGCTCTCTGTGACCCACAGGCAAACCCTGCATTGACCTGAGGCTTGGAAAAAGCTCCAAAATGGAGTGACAGCGCTGGGATTGTGGGTGTGGAGTTTGGGTAGCAGTGTGTGACACCACAGGGTGGAAACTCAGAGTTTGAGGGTTTAGGATACAGTGATGGATATAAAGCAAGGGGGAGGGTTCAGGGCAGAGGCCAGTCCTGCTTTTTCACCTTCTCCTCCACGGCTCTGGGTGGGGTTTTGTGATTGGGTAGAAAAATCCGCATTGCGGGCCAGGGGTGGTTGGGTATTGGGTTAAAATAAAAATAATTTGGGTGTCATCTCTTAAGTGGGCAGTTTGTGCTGAAAAGGCCTTGGAGAGAGAGAGAGACAGAGCCATTTTCACTCTGTTAGCCAGAGCTCACTGCTGACATAGATAAGAATTGATAAGAATTGATAAACGTCTGAGTCTGAACTCAAACACCATTTCCTGAGCATTTAATCGCGGCTCTAACAACAGAAAAAGAAGATGAAATCTCCATATTGCAGCACGTCCCTGAGCGTGGCCCCAAATCCCAGCTGGAGAGTGCAGGAGAAGTTGAGGGACAGACAGAAAACAGCGGGAAAAGCTGGACTGGCCAAGTGTCCCTGTTGTCCCTGGCACAGCACGGAGCCCCCCAGTCCCTCCCTTTTGCAGGAAGATCCGTGATGTCCCTCGGGATTGGTGGCTTCCCGTGGATCCCCTGGAGGCTGGAATGGGGCACGGGGAGATGCTGCTCCTCCTGTGAATGAGAAACCAAATCCCAGGGAAAGCAGGGAGCCCTTCATGGAATCAGTCATTCCCACTGCTCAGGACCACCAAACCCCCCTTGGAATTCTCTCCTCCTGCAGCCCTTCCCTTCCTGGTTCAGTCATTCCAGAACAGAATGGATCCCGAATCCACCACTTCATGAGGCCAAATTTAGGAGTGAGTTTTGTATCAGTGAGGCCCTGATTTGTTAGGAAAGGAAAGGAAAGGAAAGGAAAGGAGCGGAAAGGAAAGGAAAGGAAAGGAAAGGAAAGGAGCGGAAAGGAAAGGAAAGGAAAAGGAAAGGAAAGGAAAGGAAAGGAAAGGAAAGGAAAGGAAAGGAAAGGAAAGGAAAGGAAAGGAAAGGAAAGGAAAGGAAAGGAAAGGAAAGGAAAGGAAAGGAAAGGAAAGGAAAGGAAAAGGAAAGGAAAGGAAAGGAAAGGAAAGGAAAGGAAAGGAAAGGAAAGGAAAGGAAAGGAAAGGAAAGGAAAGGAAAGGAAAGGAAAGGAAAGGAAAGGAAAGGAAAGGAAAGGAAAGGAAAGGAAAGGAAAGGAAAGGAAAGGAAAAATGGGATTGTTTTATGTCCAGCTGATCACTGGGTGTCCTTGATTTAATCCCACTCTGTATTCAAGTTGGACAGGGCTTGGAGCACCCTGGGATGGTGGGAGGTGTCCCTGTCCATGGCAGGGGTGGAATGGGATGGGCTTTGAGCTCCCTTCCAACCCAAACCATCCCGGGATTCTCTGGCTGAAGGAGCTAAACCAGGCACAAGGATAAGGATTGTGGGATTACATTTCCAGAACTGCAGTGTGGGAAATGAATTGGTAGAGAATTAAAAAAATGGATAAAAAGTTTACATAGTATGCATTTGTATGTAAGCTTTGAGATCAAAAACTCTGATTTTGAAATGCTATAGAATAGAATGGATGTTGTTGAGAGAGAAATGGAACTGGAAGTAAGCTTCAAAGGATGATTTTGTAAATAAGATCAGATATTTTAGACAAATAGAACTGTAGAGGATGTATTGTAGTGGGACTTATGAGGGGTG